>NW_026522053.1:0-600000 GCF_021234435.1 Artibeus jamaicensis | reverse complement strand
AGAAAAATAAAAATCGACCTGCCTTTTGACCCAGCAATTCCACTGCTAGGAGTATATCCTAAGAACCCTAAACCACCAATCCAAAAGAACCTATGCACCCCAATGTTTCTAGCAGCACAATTTACAATAGCCAAGATTTAGAAGCAACCTAGGTGCCTGTCAGTAAATGAATGGATCAAAAAATTATGGTACGTATACACAATGGAATTCTATGCAGCAGAGAGAAAGAAGGAGCTCCTACCCTTTGCAACAGCATGGGTGGAACTGGAAAGCATTATGCTGAGTGAAATAAGCCAGGTGTTGAAAGACAAATACCATATGATCTCACCTTTAACAGGAAGCTAAACAACAAAACAAATAAGCAAGCAAAATAAAAATAAAGACACTGAAATGGAAAACAGGGGGACAGTGACCAGAGGGGAGAGCAGAGGGAATTTAAGGGTAAAAAGGGGGAGGGATTTAGAGGAACAAGTATAAAGGACCCAGGGACAATAACTAAGGGGGGTGAAAATTGAGGGAGGTGGGGAACACGGGGAGTGGTGGGCTGGGATGGGAGAAATAGACAGAAAATTGTACTTGAAAAATAATAAAATAAATAAAAGAATAAATAAATAAATAAATAAATGCAATGGAAAAAAGATTATTGGTGATAGGACCTTATTCATTGCCATTTTTTGTACCTCTGTTTCTCTCTGTTTTACTGTTTTTCTTCCTTTTCTTAAAGCATATCCTTTAGCATCTCCTGAAGAGCTCGTTTGGAGGAGGTATATTCTTTGAGTCTTCTTTTGTCTGGGATGCTCCATATTTTGCCTTCCATTTTAATTGAGATTCTTGCTGGATAAAGTAGTCTTGGTTGCAGGCCTCTGGTTCTCATTACTTGTAATATTTCTTGCCATTTCTTTCTGGCTTGGAGCATTTTTCCCTGAGAAATCAGCTGCTAGCCTTATCAGGGCTCCCTTCTATGTTGCTTCATATTTGTTTTGTTTTTTGCTGCCTTTAAGATTCTCTCTTGCCTTGGAACTTTGCCATTTTAATTCTGATGTGTCTTGAAGTGGGCCTCTTTGGGGTCCTCTTGATTTGAACTCTCTGTGTTTTCTGGATTTGTGTGACTTTTTCCTCATAAAATTAGAGAAGTTTTCCATCATTGCTTTTTCAACAAGTTTTCTATCCCTTGCCTTTCTTCTTCTCCTGTTGGTATCCCTAGTACATGAATATTATTATTCTTCATGTTGTCTTGCAGCTCCCTTACCACCAGTTTATTCTCCCTGAGTCTTTTTCCCTTTTCTTGTCCTATTGGGGTGTTTTTTATACCTTGTCCTCCAGGTTACTGTTTTGATCCTCTGCTTCATCCAGCTTGATTGTAATTCCTTCTAGTTTGTTTTTTATTTCTGAAATTTTATCGTTCATTTCTCCCTTGTTTTTGTTTATAGTTTTTATTTCTTTTTCATGCTGATGTAGTTCTCACTCAGTTCCTTGTAGTTGTCTGTGAGTTCCTTGGGTATCTTTATAATCATCATTTTGAATTCTATACCTGATAGTTTGGTTACTTTCATTTCATTTAGCTCTTTTAGTGGAGATTCTTCCATTTCTTTTGATTTTGTATTATTTTTCTGTGTCCACATATTAAGTGACTCTTTTTGTTTGTTTCTTGCTTCCTGATATTTTGCTTTGCTAGCTATCTTTGTAGGGTGAACTTCTATGGTAAAAATTCTATGGGATTAAGTGGTGTGGTCTCTTTGATCTTCTTGTCTAGACACTCTAGGTTTGCCCTTTCTTATGTTTGTTTGGCCTCTCTTGTTGTACTTGGGCTTTTACCTTTTGGTGGTTTCTTGCCTCTATCAAGTATATTGATGTTCTCAGCTCCTGCCTATTCTTATATGTGATCAGTGGCAGGGAGTATGCAAAATGGATTAAGAAAGCAGGAGAGTATTTTATGGGCCCTAACATACAAGCAAGTAGATAAGAGATAAGAGATTCCTTGGATAAGTATAGAATTAACTCTGATATTTCACCCAAGTGGCCACTTTTTATAAAAGGTGAGAGAGTACACTCTTGTTAGAGGGGAGGAGGATTGTGAGATGAATCCAAAAAACAGTGCTTGTGCAAGGTTAGATGATGAGATATAGTGAGAGTAAAGATAGAAAGTAGGTGTAGTGTGAGAGAGAATAGAGTTAACCTCAACAATAATAATGCTGAGGATTAAAGTGAGGTGGCTAAGATCATGGAGGATTGCTTTGTAGTATGTACAATTGTATGGAACTATAATTATTTACAATAGTACTGGAACAACAATAATATGACATGAAATATATGATTTGGATAACCAGAATAGAAAGTACTTGGGTGTAGGTCGACACACTGTGCCTCCTCGCACAACCAAAATAAGGACAATAAAAATGTAGAAACAACAGAAAAAAAACCACAACCAGTACTGACAGAAACTTGAACTGTATGGACGTCCAACAACCAAGGAGTCAAAATAGACACATTCATCCAGATGGGTAGGAGGGGTGGAGTCAGGCAGTCGGGAAGAGACGGGTCACAGCAAAAAAAGTGTTGGCTGCCTGACCCTGGGTGCAGGGTGGTGGAGGGTGAACCCAGCAAGGCACTGTATTTGTGGAAGAGCATGGCACACAGGGTAGCTGGTGGACTGAGAACACAGATAAATCAGGCAGAACTGGGGAGCGGGACAGACCACACAATTCAGGGTGCCAGCACAGGGGAAATAAAGCCTCAAAACAACAATTGAAAATACCTGTGGGGGTTAAATTTCTAAGAGAGACCCCCAGCCTCATAGGAGAGTTTGTTGGAGACCCCCACAGGGTCCTAGAATATGCACAAGCCTACCTACATGGAGATCAGCACCAGAAGGGCCCAGTTTGTTTGGTGGAAGCAGGGGAAGGGACCAAAATCCAGCAGAGAGCAGAGCAAGCACCATTGTTCCCCCTTGGACTCTTCTCCCCATAAACAACATCACAACACAGCTATGTGGATTGCCCTGCCCTAGTGAATACTGAAGGCTCCACTCCTCACTATATAAGAGGCATGACCAGACAAAAAAAAAGGCTCAAGCAAAAGATCAGATCAAGCTGCAGAACAAATATAACGAACTGATAAAGAAATCGTCAGCCTATCAAACACACAGCTCAAAGCACTGGTGATCAGGATGTTCATAGAACTGGTTGATTTTGGTAGCAATTAGATGAAAAAATGGAGGCTATACTAAGTGAAATTAAGAAAAATATACAGGGAACCAATAGTGATAGGAAGGAAACTGGAACTGAAATCAATGGAGTGAAACGGAAGGAGGAAAGAAACAACCAAACAGAAAAGAAGGAAGAAAAAAAAATTCAGAAAAATGAGGAGAGGCTTAGGAACCTCCAGGACACCTTTAAACATTCAAACATCTGAATTATAGTGGTACCAATAGGGGAAGAGGAAGAGCAACAAGTGGAAAACTTATTTGAAGAAATAATAATAATAAAAGAATAAACAAATGGGATCTCATCAAAATAAAAAGCTTCTGCGTGGCTAAAGAAAACAGTATTAAATTAGCAAGACAAAAACTGTATGGGAAAACATATTTGCCAATGATACCTCAGACAAAGGTTTAATCTCCAAAATATACAAAGAACTTACATGACTCTACTCTAAGAAGATATCTAACCCAATTAAAAAATGGGAAAAGGACTTGAGCAGACACTTCTCCAAGGAGGACATACAGAATATCCAGAGACACATGAAGAGATGCTCAATATCACTAGCTATCAGAGAAATGCAAATTAAAACCACAATGAGATACCACTTTACACCAGTCAGGATGGCTATCATAAACAAAGCAACAAACAACAAATGTTGGAGAGGTTGTGGGGAAAAGGGGTCCTTAGTTCACTGTTGGTGGGATTGCAGACTGGTACAACCATTATGGAAAACAGTATGGAATTTTCTCAGAAAAATAAAAATCGACCTGCCTTTTGACCCAGCAATTCCACTGCTAGGAGTATATCCTAAGAACCCTAAAACACCAATCCAAAAGAACCTATGCACCCCAATGTTCATAGCAGCACAATTTACAATAGCCAAGAGTTGGAAGCAACCTAGGTGCCTGTCAGTAAATGAATGGATCAAAAAATTGTGGTACGTATACACAATGGAATTCTATGCTGCAGAGAGAAAGAAGGAGCTCCTACCCTTTGCAACAGCATGGATGGAACTGGAAAGCATTATGCTGAGTGAAATAAGCCAGGTGTTGAAAGACAAATACCATATGATCTCACCTTTAACAGGAAGCTAAACAACAAAACAAAAAAGGAAGCAGAATAAAAACAAAGACACTGAAATAGAGAACAAGGGGACAGTGACCAGAGGGGAGATGGAAGGGAATTTAAGCGGAAAAAGGAAAGGGATTTGGAGGAACAAATAGGAAAGACACAGGGATGAGAACTAAGGGGGGTGGAAATGGGAGGGAGGTGGGGAGCACTGGGTAGGGGGGCTGGGATGGGAGAAACAGGCAAAAAACTGTACTTGAAAAATAACTAAATAAAATTACTGAGAAGAAAAAGAAATAATAAAAGAGAACTTCTCCAATCTTGCAAAGGAAATAGACTTCCAGAAAGTCTAGGAAGCTCAGAAAGTCCCAAAGAAGTTGGACCCAAGGAGGAACACACCAAGGCACAACATAATTATATTACCCAAGATTAAAATGAAGGAGAGAATCTTAGAAGCAGCAAGAGATAAGGGGGTAGTTATCTACAAAGGAGTTCCCATAAGACTGTGAGCTGATTTTTCCAAAGAGACCTTAAAGGCAAGAAGAGGCTGGAAGGAGGTATTCCAAGTCATGAAAGGCAAGGACCTACATCCAAGATTCCTCTATCCAGCTAAGCTTTCATTTAGAGTGGAAGGGCAGATAAAGTGCTTCTCCAATAAGGTGAAGTTAAAGGAGTTCAGCATCACCAAGCTCTTATTATATGAAATGTTAAAGGGACTTATCTAAGAAAAAGAAGATAAAAAGCATGTATAATAAAAAGACAGCAAACATAGTTATGAACAACCACACCTTAAACAAAACAAACTAAGCAAACAACTAGAACAGGAACAGATCCACAGAAATGGAAATCATATGGAGGGTTATAACAGGGAGTGGGAGGAGGAGAGAGGGGGAAAAGGTACAGAGAATAGATCATAGGTAGAGAATAGACAGGGGAAGGGCAAGAATAGTATGGGAAATGTAGAAGCTGAAGAACTTATAAGTATGACATATGGACATGAACTAAAGATAGGGAATGTGAGTGGGAGAGGGTTTGCAGGATGGAAGGGAGTGAAGGGGGAATGTGGTACAACTGTAATAGCATAATCAATAAAATATGTATTAAAAAAAGAAAGTACCGAATCAAGAGTTATGTGTTATTGGAACACAGGTGAAGTGAAAGAATGAAAATTAAAATATAGTAAAGAGAGAATAAGGAAAACCGGTCAAACAATGCAATTTAACAGAGAAATAAAATGAGGAAAACTAAATATAAGGAAGAGAAATTTAAAAATACTAATAAAATAAAAGTGGTAAAAATAATGAAAAATAACTATAATACACATAAACAAAATACTAGCTTTATGGAAATTCAAAGTGATATTTTTCTCAGTTTCTCAGAGTTGGGGTTAGCCTTGTGCTTCCCCTTAGGATATGTCTCTGGACTCCTCATAACTCCATGTCTTATTGTCTCACTTGGGGGAAGAAAAATAAAGGAAAAAAATTTAGAGAAAAGAAAAAAAATAAGCTTCCTGCTGACTTTAAACCCATTCAGCGAGTTCTGCTGTCTTCCTGGATGCCACAGAAAGGGGGGGTGGTGAGCTCCGCTTCTCTCTCTTCCTGTGGTTTTGAGAGGATGGGGACCAGGTCTGGGCTGCAATATTCAGTTTCCCAGCCTCCAGCCCCGGACCTCTGTGGGCTGCCAGGCCCTAATCAGCCACTCATCTTGCTCCCAGCGTGAGTCCATAACAGGTGCGTTGTTTCGCTCAGCCTCTTGGTCTTGGGTGTGCAGCTTCAATCAGCCTCTGCACACAGAGCAAGACAAGGGCAAATAAGGCAAAATATTGATTATTTTCTTGGAAATCCTTAAATCTGTTTTAAAATTTTTATATTACTTTTTGTTCTAATTGTTATTTATATAGAAAATTTATATAAAATTTTGGTTTTAATTTTGGTTCTAAAATTAGAACCAAAATATCTTGAGTACCCTGAGAACTCACACATGCAAGGTTCCACTGAAGCACTCAGTCTCTGGGCCTGTGTAGCTCAAATTACCCACGGAGTGAGCCAGCCACCACTTGAGAGTTTCTTACAAAGCAGCTGTCCACCATTCTTTCAAGTTGTCATTTTTATTAGAGGTATTGATGATGGACATAATGTCACTGAAGAAATGGGTTCTTTAGTGCCAGTAAAAGGCAGAATTAAATCAAGAGATTTATGAAGCAGTAAAAAATATGTTAAAGTGATTTTCTTTGTCTGTTCTCAACATATTTGATATAGTTACTGATGGTGCCCTGGTGATGGTAGGTAAAAGAGAGGGACTTGTAAAATTAATAAAAGATGATGCAATTGCAACCCAAAATTCATGTTTGATGAAGTATCATTGCTTAATACATCAAGAAATTTATGCACAAAAGCTTTTAAAATTGATTACATCATGCAAATCACCAAGATTGTGAATTTCATAAGAGCCAAGGGATTGAATCATCACCAATTCCAGGAATTCCTAAAAGTATTGATGCTCAGTATGGCAACATCATTTCCTTTTCAGAAGTAAGATGGCTAACTCAAAGCCAAATGTTAAAAAGATTTTATGATTTGTGATATGTTATCAAATTGTTTATAGTATAAAAAACAAATTTGTGCCAGAACTTAACTATGAATGTTGGCTTCCAGATTTATTATTTGTAGTGGACTTAACCACTCATTTAAATGAGTCATACATACATCTTCAAGGTGAAAACCCATTTATTAATACCATGTTTCAAACCGTAACAGTGTTTCAATGAAACTAAAATTATGGCAACCTCAAATTAAGGCAAACAATTTTACGCATTTCAATATGTTGACTAAACACAGTCCTGTGAACAGTGAAAAATATGCAGTCTTGCTTTTTGATTTAATATAAAAATTTGAAAACAGATTTTAAAATTTCCAGGAAAATAATCAATATTTTGCCCTATTTGTAACACTATTTTCAGTGGACATAAATATGCTACCTGCCAATTTTCAAATGGAATGCATAGAACTGCAATCTGACATTCAACTTAAAGAAAAATTTGATTGTATCTCTTTACTGGACTTTTATAGGTTTTATCTTCCCAGAGACAAATATCCCTTTTTATAATCACACCTTATTAATGTCCTCACTATCTGGCAGCATCTACATTTGCAAGCAACAATTTTCAAGAATGAATCACATTAAGACTAAAATCACATTAAGAACCAAAATATCTTGAGTACCCTGATAACTCACTGAGAATTACAACTACTATAAAACCAGGTATTGATACACTAGTTTCTCAAAATACAATGCCAAATATCCCACTAGTTTTATGTTGCCCCTTCTTTCCCTTTACTTTTATAATAAAAATATTTTTAAAAATCAGTGACGTTTTATTACTTAGATATGTACATTTTCTTTTTTTTCTTTTTTTTCTTTTTTTAAATTGATTATGCTGTTACATTTGTTCTATTCCCCCCTTCATTCCCCTCCACCCTGCCCCCCCATCCCCACCATTACCCCCCTTTAGTTTATGTCCATGTGTCTCAAGTCCTTTAGGTTCTATATTTCCCATGCTATTCTTGCCCCCCCATCTATTTTCTATCTACTGTCTATGCTACTTATTTTCTCTACCTTCTCCCCCCATCTCCTCCTCCCACTCCCCTGTTGCTAACCCTCCTTGAGATCTTCATTTCTATTTTTCCACTCCTGATCTAGCTGTTCTTTTAGTTTGCTTTCGTTTTAGGTGTGGTCGTTAATAACTGTGAGCTTGTTGTCCTTTCACTGTTCATGTTTCTTTAACTTCTTTTTCTTAGATAAGTCCCTTTAACATTTCATATAATAAGGGCTTGGTGATGATGAACTCCTTGAATTTGATCTTATCTGAGAAGCACCTTATCTGTCCTTCCATTCTAAATGAAAGTTTTGCTGGATAGAGCAATCTTGGTTGTAGGTCTTTGGATTTCATGACTTGGAATATTTCTTTCCAGCCCCTTCTTGCCTGTAAGGTCTCTTTTGAGAAATCTGCTGACAGTCTGATCGGGACTCCTTTGTAGGTGATTGTCCCCTTAGCTCTTGCTGCTTCTAGGATTCTCTCCTTCATTTTAATTTTGGCTAATGTAATTATGATATGCCTTGGTGTGTTTCTTCTTGAGTCCAACTTTTTTGGTACTCTCTGGGCTTCTTGGATTTCTTGGAAGTCTATTTCCTTTGCCAGATTGGGGAAATTGTCTTTTATTATTTGTTCAAATAAGTTTTCCACTGGTGGCTGTGTCTTTCCCCCTTCTGGTACCCCTATAATTCGGATATTGGAGCGTTTAAAGATGTCCTGGAGGTTCCTAAGACTCTCCTCATTTCTTTGAATTCTTGCTCCTTGACTCTTTTCTGTTTGGCCATTATTTGCTTTCTTCTGGTCCACTCCATTGATTTGAGTCCCAGTTTCCTTTTCATCACTATGGGTTTCCTGTGGAATTCCATTCATTTCCATTAGTTTAGCCTTCATATGTTTCTCTAATTTGTGGCTATAATCAACCAGATCTGTGAGGATCCTGATGACCAGTGTTTTAAACTGTGCGTCTGAGAGTTTTGCTATTTCTTCGTCGCTTAGATTTATCTCTGGGGCTTTGAGGTCTTCCTGCGACATTTTTGGTCTGTTCTGGCCCTTTAAATGTGAGAAGCGGGGCCTTGGACTCCCAGGTCGCTGGGTTGTGACGCTGTTGTGGGGGCGTGGTCAGAGCGGGGAAATGGCGGCGCCCTCTACTGCCGCTTGCCACGGGAACGCCGGCCTGGTCCAACCGCCCACTCCCTCGCCTGTCCACTCGCCCGCAAATAGGCAACCGCAGTCAACACGCAGCACCGCCTCCCCACTGTCTCCTCTGCAGTCGCTCACCCAGGTTGCTCGGTCGCTCACTAGGTGCAATCCTGCGTTTGGAACCCGTGCGTCTGGATTCGTGCGTCTGGATTCCGCGCCCGGGTCCGACCCAGTCCTCCTGTGCAACCCCTCACGAGACGCCGGTTTCGCCCCTTACCGGTCGGGCTGAAGAATTTGTTGTTAACGGACTTCCGAAAAGTTCAATTTTCCGTGTTCTGGTTGTGTTTTCTGATGCTAATATTTAGTTGTCCCTAAACTTGGTTGTGTGAGAAGGCACGGCACATCCACCTATACCTCCACCTTGGCGGAAGTCCTAGATATGTACATTTTCTATATTAGTGATCACAAACTTCAGACCCACTCAATGATTTTAAAAGCTTATTAATAGGGCTTCTGCATAATTAGAGTTATTAAGTGAGGGCTTTTTTTTGCTTATATGTGGTAGTGGTTATCACAAAAATTATCCATGGACCTTGTTTTTGCTTAACAGTTTTCACTAGTTTTTGTGCATTTAATGTCTCCTTCCAGTGTAGCCCAGAGACACCAAAAGTTTGGACAACCCAATAAAGATTAACATGCTTTATAAATATTTGAAGCAAAAACCCTCAACAGAATACTAACAACCCCATTTCAGCAGTATATTAAAAGAACCATCTGAAACTTATTACAGACCTGTCTTCTCTGCTGCTCCTATTTGACTTTATTTTATATTTAGTAAGGAAAATTCAAAAAGATAGTATAAACCCAAGGAAAGTAAAATAAAACAGCCCTGAGACTGGCACAGGATTTACTCTCTATTCCAAAGGGCACTACCTTTTAAATTTCATCTGAAAGAAGATGAAACACAAAATTGGGTATTTTGAACAGCATTAACAATATCTTAAACTTGTTCAAATCTAATAGTATTTTTATATAGAGCATTAGTTTTTATAGAGAAATAGAAATGCTACTGGCTTAGGTGTTTTCATTAGTTTGGAACTCCAAAATCAAAGAAAATTAAGAAACTGCATGCATGAGTTAGACAAAAATATTTTTCACATCTAATAAATTTTCAAGTACCATATATACCTTGACAATTTTTAGCCCTGAATTACATACAGAAACTGTATACTTGTTAAGGAGTAATTGAAAACTTGCCCAAAGTGCTTTGTTGGCTTCATGTCATTTTTTTGTACTGTGGCAAATAATGAACTCCATTCTTGACAGAAAGAGGCCACTTGTATTCAACTGCCAGTAACTTTCCTAATCGATTACATCATCCTTTATATTACCTTCTCTTAAATGAAATGAGCTGGGTGCTGGGAAAATATTAGTGATGTTTTCAATTGTTCAAATTACAAGACAGTGTATATCCACATTTGCTAAAGATAGTATCAAATGTGAAATAACAGTAGCATTTACTTGTCAACACTAAAACATAATTCAAACATTTTTTCTGAGTCCCGAAATAGTCCTGAAATTACACCAACTCAATCCAGTGCAGGTTTTAATGGCTGGAATTAGCCATGCAGATTTCCATGTCCCCATAGAGACTACTGGTAACCTCCCCATAGATATTACTCCCCATAGAATAATCACTTTCATATGTAAATACACTTAGTGTAACTACCTTAGAGACCACAGTGACTGCTGCAGTTATTAATGAAGCTGCACTTAATTTGATGTTCACCCAAATTACACTCTAGGAAAAATTCAAAAAACTGAACATAAACTGAGCTCAGACTCTGACTATGCCATCCTCATAAAACTAGGATAAAACTAAGAAAATTACATGCTTTTGGAATTAAGAACACACTGAGAGTAACCAGAGAGGAGGTGGGAGGGGATAATGGGGGGGGGAGATCACAGTCAGTACTCTACTGTGACTATATTGCTTGAATCTCCTAATGCCCAAATCTCTAGCATCATTGGCTAGACTTTATCATAATACAGTCAACACAAAGACCAAATTAACAATGAAAGCAAATGTGAGGATGAATGGCTGTTGCCAAGCCATAAATCTGACTGTATTGTCACCATTGTCCTTTAGTTACTTGAAAAAGTGCCACCAATATACACATACATTTTAATTCAGTTGTACCTTGTAGTAAACTTAGAAAATTTTGTTGGCCAAGTCTTAACATACAGATTACCAGTTTGCAGGCTGAGGGCACCTCAACACACCCTCTGAAAACTATGCTGGGACTTCTAATGATTCACAGAGAAAATGTTCATAGAGTAGTATTCTTTACATCACCAGCTCCACAGGACTTTTCAGTTAGTGTATATGTATGACAGAGCTTTCTTTATCCTGACAATCTTTCAATCCAGACTACGATGCGTTTTCAGAGTCTGTCATGCCATCCCTATCCCTATCTTTCCTATCCTATTTCCACAGCTGGATAAATCAGTAGCTAATTTCCTCTCTTCATTTCCGTTTTCTGCCATTGCCTTGATTCCATTTCACATCTGCTAATAAAGACCTGCAATTTTTGATCAACTTATATTTTGGCAAATCCATCCCTTTAACTTTGAATGTTCCCTTAAATCAGAATGCCATGTCAAATACAGAAGGTAGGTTAATAGAGCAGAAATCATCCAGGATGGACTTGAGAAACTTTTGTTTTTCCAGGCCTACCTACTCTAAAATTATAACTTCAGGTCCAGGCTTAAGTAGTTGGAGCTCAAAACTGAGATTACTGAATTACTTTGTTTCCAAACTGGATGAATATTTGGCCCCAAAGAATAAATATATTTACTAAACACAATAAAAACTTGCCTGGCTCTGAAAACCATGAGACTGGCTTACAGATCTTGTTGAGCTGATCCCTATCAAAATACCAAGGATGCCCTGGCTGGTGTAGCTCAGTGGATTGAGCACAGGCCTATGAATCAAAGGATCATGGTTTGACTCCCAGTCAGGGTACATGCCTGGGTTGTAGGCCAGTTCCCAGCATGGGATGCATGAGAGACAACCATACATTGTTATTTATCTCCCTCTGTCCTTCCTTTCCCCTCTAAAGATAAATAAATAAATATTAAAATTAAGTAAATAAATAAAATAAAAAGTTTTAAAATTTTTTAAAAATTAAAAAAAATACCAACGACATATTTCACAGACATAAAACAAATATTTTGAAAATCCATCTGGGACCATAAATGACCCCAAATAGCCTCAGTAATTTTGAGAAAGAACAAAGTAGGAGGGATCACAATACTTGACATCAAATTATATTACAAGGCCACTGTAATCAAAACGGTCTGGTACTGGGATAAGAACAGACACATGGATCAATGGAACAGAATAGAGAGCCCAGAAATAAGCCCATGTTTCTATGTTCAATTAATATTTGACAAAGTGGGAAGGAATACAAAGTGTAGTAAAAATAGCCTCTTCCATAAATGAAGCTGGGAGAGCTGAACAGGTACATGAAAAAAAATGAAACTAGACTACCAACTTACACCACACATAAAAATAAATTCAGAATGGGTAAAAGACTTAAATATAAGTCTTGCCACCATAAAGCCCTAGAGGAAAATGTCAGATGTCCCATGCAGCAATATTTTTGTCAATATATCTCCTAGGGCAAGGGGTAAAACAGAAAGAATAAAAAAATGGATTATATCAAATTGAAAAGCTTCTGCACAGCTAAAGAAAACATGAGCAAAATGAAAATGGAACCAACTGTATGAGAAAACATATGATACCTTGGACAAGGGTTTGATCTTCAACATACATAAAGACCTCATATGACTCAACTCCAGGAAGACAAACAATGAAATTAAAAAATGGGTAAAGGACCTAAACAGAAACTCTCCAAGGAGGACATACAGAGGGCCCATACACATGAAAGAATGCTCAACATCATTAGCCAGCAGAGAGATGAAATTAAAACCACAATGAGATACCACCTCATATTTGTCAGAATGGCTACCATCAATAAATCAACAAATAACAAGTGTTAGCAAGGATATGGAGAAGGGGAACCTTGTGCACTGTTGGTGGGAATGCAGACTGATACAACCCCTGTGGAAAACATTATGGAATTTCCTCAGAAAACTAAAAATGGAACTGCCTTTATATCCAGTGATCCCACTGTTGGGACTATACCCTAAGAATCCTGAAACACCAATTCAATAGAACCTATGCACCCCAATGTTCATAACAACCCAATTTACGATAGCCAAGTGCTAGAAGCAGCCTAAGTACCCATCAGTAAATGAGAGGATCAAACATTGTGGTACATTTACACAATGGAATACTACACAGCAGAAAAAAGGAACCCCTACCCTTTGGGACAGCATGGATGAACATGGAGAGCATTATGCTAAGTGAAATAAGCCAGGCAGTGAAAGACAAATACCATATGATGTCACCTATAAGTGGAACCAATCAATGAAATAAACAAGAAAAATAGAACCAGACACTTGGAAATAAAGAACAAATTGAGAGTGATTGGGGGGGGAGTGGGGATATATGGAAAGAAGGGGAAGAGGCAAGTCAAGAAACCTGAATAGAGGACTCTTGGGCACAGATGATGGGATGGGGATAGATTGTAGGAGGGGTAGAGAGGCAGGGCAGGGGAGAGAGACTGGGAAAAGGTGGGACAACTGTAACCAAATAACAATTTTAAAAAATCCATGAATCAAATTTTCTCTATATCTCCACAGAACTTTACTGAATTCAAAATAAAATTCTGCTTTCTATATTCACCAATGCATTGTTTGTTTGTCTTCAGGGGCAAACTAAACTTCCTGCTGGTTAGTCTTCAATTGCAAAGTGAACTTCTTTAGACCTCCCATGTATATCCCATTTCTATACGCCTGAAGAATCACAGAACAAAGCACCAAAAGAAGGGAGTGGGTACAGAGCTTCCTTCTCTCACATACCTCTAATGCTGCTTCTTTTGAGATTCTGGAGAAAATTAGGCACCCTATTCATTAAACTAACCTGTAGCAAAGCCTCACTCATGCTATTGGGGTTCATTTACAACACAAAAATGATGATAGAAATAACTTTTACATCTGAGGTATTCTCCAAACCTCTTATAAAAACACATCCTATGTAAATATTGTAAATTAAGCAATTAAAGCATTTAAAAATGCCATTTTGTAAGCTATCTCTCATGAACCAATCTCTTTTTGTCACTTGAAAAATACAAGTGTCCTTGTCATTTAGAAGTAAATTTGATTACCAAAGGACATTATCAATGACTTCTAATTAAAAACGTAGGTTCTAATAGTCTGATAGTATTTTATTCCCGTGTGAACCAGAAATTGTGAGATTCATGACTTAGCTAGGTTTCTTTTTTGTTCTTTATCAAGACATATATCCCAGTTTATTAAACATAATTAAGAGTGGTGTAACTCTTATAATTTTATATCATTTGATGGCTATCAGTAATGAAATATACTGTAATTTAAATCAGAAGAGGGCTAGAAGATGGCAACATAGTAGGACAGAGTGGATGCCATTTCCCTGTACACATGGGAGAAAGTCCTGGCAGATCTATGGAGGAACAGCACAAACAGCCAACAGTTCCCTAGCATATATGAAAATAAGAGACCAGAAATTGTAACAGACACGGAAAAACTGGATGGTAAGAAGACAGCTGCAGGTCAGGAGGGTCTCAGGGACCAGAGCAAAGACAAGAGCAGCAGCAGCTCTAGGCTGGTGACCAGCACCCAGTGCATCTGCCACAGACTCTTCAGGAGCCCCTGTGCCCAGCGGGTCTAGGGCAGACTCTTTGGGAGCCTAGGGCCTGCTGCAGGGTTCTTAGGAGAGAGCCTGGCCATCAGCTCCTTCCCTCCCCATCTAAGCAAGTTTGGGAAACACCAGGGAGAGACTTTTCTGCCTGAGTTTACAGAGAGGGTAGTAAGGACAAAGGGCCATGTTAAACCTTGGACTCTGTGGTCGCCAGCCCAGGAGAACTGAGAGGCGCATTGTCAGGCTCTGACTCATAGTCACCAGTCTGGCTGGGAAATTAGGCTGTGCTGACAGGTAGGCTTTCTCGAGAAATTTTTTGGAAAGTAAACTGAAGGATTCTCCTGTGACAAAAAGATGCTTGGCCTGCTCCCCACCCAGCCAGGCACTGATCCAGGAGATGGATGAAAGCCCTTGAGTTCCCCCACAGAACTGGGAAGGACCATGCCAGATCCTACAGGACACAAACAGTATGGCAGGGGCGCGCATCCTCACCCCAGCCCATAGCCAGGACCCTGGGGGAAAGTGCTCTAAAAAGAACCTAGATCCCCTTCCTGGGATGCTGGGGAGAGGCGCCAGGCTAGCTCTTGGGAAAGCACTCGCAGAAAGCCCACACCAATTGACCCTCAAACTGCTGCAGCAAGAAAATGGCCAGTTTGAAACCAACAAGAGATGTTTTTGTTTGTTTGTTTCTTTGTTTGTTTTAACCAATCTTGTGTCTTTTTAATTTTATTACTGTTTTATTTTTCAATACTTTTCCCCTCTCCTTTCTTCTTTCCTGTTTCATTCCTTCTTCCTTTATTTCCAAACTTACTGCTTTTTCCTCCCTTCTCCTACCTTTTTGGTTTGTTTGTTTGTTTTTTCTTTTACCCACAAGTGACACAAACAACTTGGAACCATGAAAAGACCAGAGTTGGATCCAAAGAGAGAGAATCCCAAAAGTAGAAACCGAGAGACAAATTTCACTTTATTATAGCAGAGAAGCCACAAGTTGCTGAATATTTGTATTGTTATTTTTCTTTTTTTTTAATTTATTTTTTTAAATTGATTATGCTGTTACTTGAATTTGATCTTCACCAAGCCTGTATTGTTATTTTTCATTACTCTCACTTCTTTTATATTTTAATAGTATCTTTGTGTTACTCCTCTTTCTGTATAGGCTTCTTTGCCTTGGCTGGTTATATTGTATCATTTGACACATTTCCCCTGTTCTCTCCTCCACAGTGTATTGCTAATTTTCTATACTTCATGACACTTGTTTTCATTTAACACACTACCTAAAGTTCTATACCCCCTATTCATGTTATCCAGTAACATACTCTGCCATATAATTGTTACTCTACTATTATTGTAAATAACATCTATTCTATACAACTGTAAATACTTCAACACATCCCGCAGATCTTAGTCCACTTCACATTTTCCTGAATTCTATAACTGTAGTGGTTAACTCTATTTGCTCACATACTACACTGATTTACTATCCTTTACTCTCACCTTATTTCAGAAACTGACCTCACACAAATCTCACTGCTTTCTAGATCCAACTCACAAGCCTTTCCTCCCCAACAAGAGACTTATCTTTTGTCCATCCTTTCGTAAAAGTGGCAAGTTGGGTTGAAGATGATGGTTAACACTATATATAGCCTAAAGATCTTCTATCTCTTCTCTACCTGCTGTGACTGTAAATAGCATAAAATATTCTCCCATTGTCATAAACCATTTTGCCTCTCCCTCCAACTGACCACAAATAAAAAGGAAGGAGTAGGTGGAAGCAGAGAACATTAGGATACCAAAAGGAGATTGCGCTACTGAATTTCACAGGTATTCGACCACAGAAGTCCACAGCATAAACTCAGAGAGGCAAAAGAGATCAATTTAAGAAGGTGAGGCTAACAAGAAGACTCTCACATACAATGGGAAGATGAAGAAACAATCCCCAAATGAAAAGAAAGTTGGAAGCCTCAGAAAAAATGTTAGATGAAATAGAGGAAAATCAACTATCAAATATTGAATTCAAAGCACTGGTTATCAGGAAATTCAAAGAGCTCACAATGAGCTACCATAAACTACAGAGGAACTACAATGAACTTGCTGCAAACTATATCAACATGAAAAAGGAAATAGAAATTATCAGCAAAGGCCAAGAGGAAATGAAAAATATAATTTCTGAACTGAAGAACACAGTGGAAGGAATCAAAAGCAGGATCAATGAAGCAGAAAATTGGATCAGTGAGTTGGAGGACAAAGTAGAAAAAAAAACACCCAGAAAGAGCAAGAAAAAAAAGAGGCTCAGTAAGAATGAAGAGGGATTAAGAGAAATGGAAGATAATATGAAATGTAATGATATTCAAATAATAGGGATACCAGAAGGAGAAGAAGAAGAACAAGGGAAAGAAAATGTATTTGAAAGAGTAATGAGGGAAAAGGTCTCAAATTTGATGAGAGAAAAAGTCACACAAATCCAGGAAACACAGACAGTCCCAATAAAGAGGACCCCAAAAAGGCCCACATCACCATTAAAATGGCAAAATTCCAAGACAAAGAGAGAATCTTAAAGGCAGCAAGAGAGAAAAAGGAAGTAACATACAAGGGAGCTCCAATAAGGTTAGCTGCTGACTTCTTAATAAAACCCCCCCAAGCAAAAACAGAATGGCAAGAAATATTTCAAGTAATGAGAACCAGAGGCCTACAACCAAGGCTGCTTTACCCAGCAAGGCTCTCAATCAAGATTAAAGACACAATAAAGAGCTCCCAAGACAAAAGAAGTCTAAAAGAATACACCTCCACCAAACCAGCTCTGCAAGAGATGCTAAAGAGACTGCTTTAAGGAAAGGAAGGAAAAGAGAGAGATAGAGAGGAACACAGATACAAAAATGGCAATGAATAGGTACCTATCAATAGTAACATTAAACATAAATGGATTAAATGCTCCAATCAAAAGACATAGAATAGCTGAATGGATAAGAAAGCATGACCCACACATATGCTTACAAGAGACCCACCTCAGGACAAAAGACCATCACAGACTAAAAGCAAAGGGCTGAAAACAAATATTCTAAGTGAAACAACAAGAACAAAAAAAGCTGGGGTAGCAATACTCATATCAGACAAAATAGCCTTCACAAAAAGGGCCATAAAGAGAGACTCAGAAGGTCGCTTCATAATACTTAAGGGAAGAATCCACCAAGAAGACATTAACATTGTAAATATATATACACCCAACATAGGAGCACCCAAATATATAAAGAAAATCTTAGAGGTCTTCAAGAAAGATATTGAAAGCAACACAATTATAGTAGGGGATTTTAACACCCCACTGTCAAAAATGGACAAATCTTCTAAAAAAAATACCAACAATAGACTTCCACCAAGATGGAGGCATAGGTGGATGTGCCGTGCCTTCTCACACAACCAAGTTTAGAGACAACTAAATATTAGCAACAGAAAACATAGCCAGAATACGGAAAATTGAACTTTTTGGAAGTCCATTAACAACAAATTCTTCAGCCTGACCGGTAAGGGGCGAAACCAGCGGCTGGTGAGGGGTTGCACAGGAGGACTCAGTCAGACGGACTCAGGCAGAATCCAGACACGCCAAACCCAGGCGCAGGGTTGGACCTAGTGAGCGACCTCGAAGGAGACAGCTGGGAAGCGGTGCTGCCTGTTGACTGTGGTTGCCCATTTGTGCGCGAGCGGAGAGGCACAGGAGTGAGCAGTTGGACCAGGGCCCAGCGTCCCCACGGCAAGGTGCAGTAGAGGGCCCCGCCATTTCCCCGCTCTGACCACGCCCCCACATACAGCGTCACAACCCAGCGACCTGGGAGTCCAAGGCCCCGCTTCTCACATTTAAAGGGCCAGAACAGACCAAAAAAGTCGCAAATTCTCAAAGTCCCTGAGCCCATAGACCTAAGCGATGAAGAAATAGCAAAACTCTCAGACGCACAGTTTAAAACACTGGTCATCAGGATCCTCACAGAACTGGTTGATTATAGCCACAAATTAGAGAAACATATGAAGGCGAAACTAATTGAAATGAATGGAATTGCATAGGAAACCAATAGCGATGAAAAGGAAACTGGGACTCAAATCAATGGAGTGGACCAGAAGAAAGCAAATAATGGACAAACAGAAAAGAGTCAGGAAGCAAGAATTCAAAGAAATGAGGAGAGTCTTAGGAACCTCCAGGACATCTTTAAATTCTCCAATATCCGAATTATAGGGGTACCAGAAAGGGGAAAGGCACAGCCACCAGTGGAAAACTTATTTGAACAAATAATAAAGGAAAATTTCCCCAATCTGGCAAAGGAAATAGACTTCCAGGAAATCCAGGAAGCTCAGACAGTACCAAAGAAGTTGGACCCAAGAAGGAACACACCAAGGCACATCATAATTATATTAGCCAAAATTAAAATGAAGGAGAGAATCCTAGAAGCAGCAAGAGCTAAGGGGACAGTCACCTACAAAGGAGTCCCGATCAGACTGTCAGCAGATTTCTCAAAAGAGACCTTACAGGCAAGAAGGGGCTGGAAAGATGTATTCCAAGTCATGAAAACCAAAGACCTGCAACCAAGACTGATCTATCCAGCAAAACTTTCATTTAGAATGGAAGGACAGATAAGGTGCTTCTCAGATAAGACCAAATTCAAGGAGTTCATCATCACCAAGCCCTTATTATATGAAATGTTAAAGGGACTTATCTAAGAAAAAGAAGTTAAAGAAACATGAACAGTGAAAGGACAACAAACTCACAGTTATTAACAACCACACCTAAAACGAAAGCAAACTAAAAGGACAGCTAGATCAGGAGTGGAAACATAGAAATGAAGATCTCAAGGAGGGTTAGCAACAGGGGAGTGGGAGGAGGAGAAGGGGGGAGAAGGTACAGAAAATAAGTAGCATAGACAGTAGATAGAAAATAGATGGGGGGCAAGAATAGCATGGGAAATATAGAATCTAAAGGACTTGAGACACATGGTCATAAACTAAAGGGGGGGTAATGGTGGGGATGGGGGGGTAGGGTGGAGGGGAATGAAGGGGGGAATAGAACAACTATAACAGCATAATCAATAAAAATTTTTTAAATCAATTAAAAAATAAAATAAAATAAACTTTAAATCTTAAAAAATAATAAAAATAAATAAAAAAATAAAAATACCAACAGTGATATTGTCATATTGAACAATGCTCTAGATGAAATAAACTTAACTGGTATATATAGAGAGCCCTTCATCCCAAAGAAGCTAAATACACATTATTTTCAAATGCACATGAAACACTTTCAAAGATAGACCACATGATAGGACACAGAATGAGCCTCAACAAATTCAAAAAAATTAAAATCATATCAAGCCTTTTCTCTGAACACAAGGGACTGAAACTGGAAACCAACCCAAAGGAAAAAAACCAAACCACCCAAAATCATGGAGACAGAAGGCATGCTATTAAACAATGAATGGGTCAAGAATAAAATTAGGGAAGAATTCAAAAAAAATTCTGTAAACAAATGAAAATGAACTCACAACAACCCAAAACTTATGGGACACAGCAAAGACAGTCCTGAGAGAGAAGTTCATAGCAATACAGGCCTATCTAAAAAGATAGAAACATTTCAAACAAACAACCTAACCCAACGCCTTCAAGAACTCGAGGAACAACAACAAACACAGCCCAGAACAAGTAGAAGAAAAGAAATAACCAAGATTGGAGTAGAATTAAATGACATAGAGACTAAAAGCACAATTGTAAAGATTAATGAATTCAGAAGCTGTTCTTTCGAAAAGATAAATAAGAGAAGCCTTTAACCAGGCTCATCAAGAAAGGAAGAGAGAGGACCTAAATAAACACAATCAGAAATGAAACAGGAGGATTACAACGGACCCCAGAGAAACACAAAGAATTGTAAGAAATTATTATGAAGAACTGTATGAAAAGAAACTTAAAAGTTAGGTAAAATAGACAAATTTCTAGAAAAAAATATAATCTTCCAAAACTCAACGAAGAAGAGGCAGAAAGCCTGAATAGACCAATAACAGCAAATGAAATTGAAGCAGTAATCAAAAAACTCCCATCACACAAAAGCCCTGGACCAGATGGTTTTACAGAAGAATTCTACAAAGAATTTAACGAAGACCTAACCCCTATTCTTCACAGACTATTTCAAATAATTTAAAATGATGGAAGACTCCCAAACTCTTTTTATGAAGCCAGCATAATCCTAATTCCAAAACCAGATAAAAACCCAACAAAAAAGTAAAACTTCAGGCCAATATTGCTGAAGAACATAGATGCTAAAATTCTCAACAAAATATTGGCAAATGGATGAATGGATTAGCATTGAACAATACATTAAAAAAGATCATACACCATGACCAAGTGTGATTCATCCCAGGGATGCAAGGATGTTTCAATATTTGCAAATCAGTAAATGTAATACATCACATAAACAAAAGCAAAGACAAAAACCACATGATCATATCAATAGATGTGGAAAGGGCTTTTGATAAGGTACAATACCCATTTGTGATAAAAACACTCAGCAAAGTGGGAATAGAGGGAGCATTCGTCAATATAATAAAGGCCATTCATGAGAGACCTACAGCCAACATCATACTCAATGGGCAAAAACTAAAAGCTTTTCCACTAAGATCAGGAACAAGTCAAGGTTGTCCACTTTCACCACTCTATTCAATATAGTATTGGATGTTTTAGCCACAGCAATCAGACAAAAAAAGGAAATAAAAGGCACCCAAATTGGAAAGGAGTTAACAAAACAGTCACTGCTTGCAGATGGCATAATAGTGTACATGGAAAATCCTATAGACTCTACCAAAAAACTGCTCCGACCAATTAATATATTTGGCAAACAGCAGGTTACAAAGTCAATATCCAGAAATCCAAGGCATTTTTGTGTACCAATAATGAATCAGCAGAAGCAGAAATCAAGAAAAAATCCCATTCAATATAGCAAAAATAAAAATAAAATACCTAGGAATAAACATAACCAAGAAGGTAAAAGACCTGTACACAAAAAACTGCAGAATACTGAAGAAAAAAATCAAGGAAGACATAAAGTAATGGAAACATATACCGTGTTCATGGATTGGAATAATTAACATCATCAAAATGCCCATACTACCCAAAGCAATTTGCAGATTCAATGCAATACCTATTAAAGTACCAATGGCATATTTCACAGACATAGAACAAACACTTCAAAAATTTATATAAAACCATAAACGAGCCCGATTAGCAGTTGCTATTTTGAGAAAGAAGAATAAAGTGGGAGGAATCACAATACCTGATATCAGATTGTATTACAAGGCCACTGTAATCAAAACAGCCTGGTACTGGCATAAAAACAGGCACAGACCAGTGGAACAGAATGGAGAGCCCAGAAGTAAATCCAACTCTCTACAGTCAATTAATATTTGACAAAGGGGACAATAACATAAAATGGAGTAAAGATAGCCTCTTCAACAAATGGTGTTGGGAGACCTGGACAGCTATGTGCAAAAAAAATGAAACTTGAGCACCAACTGACACCATACACCAAAATAAATTCAAGGTGGATAAAAGACTTAAATATAAGCCTTGAAACCATTAGAATCCTAGAGGAGAACATTGGCAAGAAAATCTCAGATATTTCACGCAGCAACTTTTTTACTGATATGTCCCCTAGAGCAAGGGACATAAAAGAAAGAATAAACAAATGGGATCTCATCAAAATAAAAAGCTTCTGCATGGCTAAAGAAAACAGTATTAAGATTAGAAGAGAACCAACTGTATGGGAAAACATATTTGCCAATGGTACCACAGACAAAGGTTTAATCTCCAAAATATACAAAGAACTTACATGACTCCACTCTAAGAAGATAAGCAGCCCAATTAAAAAATGGGAAAAGGACTTGAACAGACACTTCTCCAAGGAGGACATACAGAGGATCCAGAGACACATGAAAACATGCTCAATATTGCTAGTATCAGAGAGATGCAAATTAAAACCACAATGAGATACCACTTTACACCAGTCAGGATGGCTATCATAAAAAAAAGCAACAAACAACAAATGCTGGAGAGGTTGTGGGGAAAATGGGTCCTTAGTTCACTTGGTGGGATTGCAGACTGGTACAACCATTATGGAAAACAGTATGGAATTTCCTCAGGAAAATAAAAATCGACCTGCCTTTTGACTCAGCAATTCCACTGCTGGGATTATATCCTAAGAATCCTAAAACATTAATATCAAAGAACCTATGCACCACAATGTTCATAGCAGCACAATTTACAATAGCCAAGAGTTGGAAGCAACCTAGGTGCCCATCAGTAAATGAATGGATCCAAAAACTATTTACACAGTGGAATTCTATGCAGCATAAAGAAACAAGGAGCTCCTACGCTTTGCAACAGCATGGATGGAACTGGAAAGCATAATGCTGACTCAAGTAAGCCAGGTGGTGAAAGACAAATACCATATGATGTCACCCCTAACAGGAACCTAAACAACAAAACAAAACAAGCAAGCAAAATATAACCAAAGACACAAATAGAGAACTGGCTGACAGGGACCAGAGGGGAGAGGGGAGAGAATTTCAGGGGAAAAGGGGAAGGATTCACAGGAACAAGTACAAAGGACACATGGACAAAAACTAAGGGGAGTGGAAATTGGAGGGAGGTGGGGAGCACTGGGGGTGTGAGGTGGGATGGGAGTAAAGGACAGAAAACTGTACTTGAACAATAATTTAAAAAAATAAATAATCAGAAGATATTCATTATCTCTAAATCAATGAGCACTGACATTTAATAAACTACATTATATGCAAATAATGACTTACTTCTACTTCCAATATTTCATACCACATCTGTTCCGCTGAATAGTTTCTCATAAAATAAACAAGAGAAGTACTACTCTTTGGGAGATTCATAAGATAGTGTAATTGCTGTAAGTCATGATCTAGTAATTTAATGTAAAACTAGGTGACCAATGGATAAAGATAATGGGGAGGGGAGGATTGGATGTGGGAGGTGGGGATGGGTAGGGCAGGGGAGAGTAATGGGGGGGGGGGAATGAGGACCACTGTAATTGAACAATAAAAAAAACAATTAGGTGATTTCAGTTACATATGCACATTATAAAATTCTCAATGATAAATTTTAATCATAAAGAGAATGACACAAGGCTTTGGACTCAACCTTTTAAAAAATGTTGTGTCCTATATTTAAAGCTAAATCAATCATATTTCTCCCAAAATTGTCCTTACCTCCTGACTTCCCCATTTTCTAAAAATATGAGTACTTTTTTCTGAGTTATACATGCTTGGCCTCTAAAATTATTCCTTGACTTCTCTCTTTTCTTGACCAACTATATTCAATTCTCCCAATTCTCAAATGTCTTTTGCATTAAAAAATGTATATACATACATATATATACATTTTCACATCAATCATATAAATATATAATCAATGTAAGAATACACATAAATACAGGGTGGACAAAAGTAAATTTACAGTTGTGAATATGTAAAATAGTTATTCTTGTATTATTACTTATTAATTATCACATTATTTTCCATATGAACTGTAAACCTACTTCTTCCCACCCCTGTATATATGATATCAACTCAATTATGCTTTCTGACATTATTCAAGTCTTTATTCATTTGGACAACTGTAGTTACTTCTCAACTAATCTCATTTTCAAGCTCTCTGCTCTCCAATCCAAACTATGTGCATACATTCATCTCCTTGCTATAAAGCTCACATCACTCCTCTGTTTTCAAGCCTTCCAGTCCCTCATTGCTTAAAAGTGAAACCTGAATTCAACCTGGCACTCAAACCCCTATAAAATATGAACCCAAACTTCTTTATATCATTCAAGATGTAAGTTATAATAACTTTTCCTTAATCATGTTCTTACCTTTTCTCTTTTCTACTTCTGCTCTTTGCAATCCTCCCTACATTTAAGACTCTCTGTGGTCTTCTTTGGTAATGTATTTAAGTTTTTGATCAGATTCTTTCTCATATGACAATACCCTCTAAAAGATATCTCTCCCATAGACTCCTAGAAAGCTTTATGTTTGCATTCCATATGAAAGATTATGGCTTTTTTCCAAGTTTTTCATGTTAGAGTTATAGCCCCACAAAAGCTAGTGACATCATCGCATTCTTTTCTTTACCTAACACAGAACAGAGCATTACATGCAATCAATAGTTCAATAGATGTATATAGATGACATAGATGAATTATAGCATAAGACAGAGGACAGGAAACTATGCCTTGAAGGCCAAATATGCTCTTCTACCAGCTTTGTAAATTAATATTTGGGGGACATGGCCATGAGTACTTGTTTAGGTGTTGTCTCTGGCTGTTTTTGCAATACAACAGCATTGATAAGTAGCTGCAACAGTTACTCTATGGCCCACAAAACTTGAAATGTTTAAGTTCTTCTCTAGAAAAGGCTCTTCATAAGAACCCTAAGTTCTTCAGAAAAGATTGCTAACTTCTGATATAATACATTCAAGGAAGGCAAGAAAATAAACTTTGTTTGGGTGCCTGAAGACATTCCACAAGGAGTATGTGCACATCAATTTAATAGCATTTACAACTTTCAGCCAAGATGGAAGTGTAGTTAAATATACTTTGCTTCCTTGCACAAACAAAAGAAAGACAACAAATTTAAAAGCAAAAAGTAACCAGCACTGCCAGAAAATTGAACTGTATAGAAGTCTGACAAACAAATAATTAAAGAAGAAACATTCATTCAGACTGGTAGGAGGAGCAGAGACAGGCAGCCAGAGGAAGAGAGGATGCACAGCAAGGTGTCAGCTGGCAGACCAGGAGGTCACACATGTGCATGCAAATAAACCAGGAGGAACAACTGGACAGCAAGACAGACCATGCAACCCAGGGTTCCAGTGCAGGCAAATGAAGCCTCAAAACTTCTGGCTGTAAACACCTGTAGAGGTTATGGGTGGGAGGGTGGGGGGCAGAAACTCCAAGCTTCACAGAACAGTTCATTGGAGAGACCCACAGGGTCCTAGAATGTATACAAACTCACCCACCCAGAATTAGCACCAGAAGAAGCCAATTTACTTGACTGGTTGCTGGCTGATCAAGAGTCAAGGAAGTGGCATTGTTCCCTCTCAGATCCCTCCCTCACATACAGCACAACAATCCAGTGACCAGAGTTGCCCTGCCCTGGCAAATAGCTAAGGCTCTGCCCCTTACAATGTAACAGGTGTGCAAAGAAAAAAAGTATGGCCCAAATGAAAGAACAGATCAAAACTCCAAAAATAGAACTAAGCAATGAAGAAATAGCCAACCTATCAGATGCAGAATTCAAAACACTGGTAATCAGGATGCTCACAGAAATGGTTGAGTATGGTCACAAAATAGAGGAAGAAGTGAATGCTATGAAAAGTGAAAAAAAGAAAAATATACAGGGAACCTACAGTGAAGGGAAGGAAACTGGGACTCAAATCAATGATTTGGACTTGAAGGAAGAAATAAACATTCAACCAGAACAGATGAAGAAACAAGACAAGGAGAGAGTCTTAAAAGCAGCAAGAGAAACAGAGACAATTACCTACAAAGGAGTTCCCATGAGTTTCTCAGCTGATTTATCAAGTGAAACCTTACAGGCAAGAAGAAGCTGGAAAGAAATAATCAAAGTCATGAAAGGCAAGGACCTACATCCAAGATTACTCTCTCCAACAAAGCTGTCATTTATAATGGAAGGGCAGATAAAGTGCCTCCCAGATAAGGTCAAGTTAAAGGAGTTCATCACCAAGCCCTTATTATATGAAATGTTAAAGAGATTCATCTAAGAAAAAGATGACAAAAATATTAACAGTAAAATGACAACAAACTCACAACTATCAACTTAACCTAAATACAACAATACAAACAAACTAAGAAACAACTAGAACAGGTACAGAATCACAGAAATGGAGATGACATAGAGGGTTATTAGTGGGAAGGGGAAGAATGAATGAAAAGGCACAGAGAATAAGAAGCATAATTGGTAAGTACAAAATAGACAGGGAGAGATTAAAAATAGTATAAAAAATGTAGAAACCAAAGAACTTATATATACAACCCATGGATATGAATTAAGGAGGGGGAAATGCAAGTAGTAGTGGGGAAGTGGGGAACAGGGTAGAGAGGAATAAAGGAGAGAAAATAAATGGTACAACTGTAATAGCATAATTAATAAAATATGTTTTTAAAAATAAATAAATAAATAAAAGCATTTACACTAAACACCTTAGATAACCTTCTGCAGTCACTGTTTAGGACATCTGCTGATCCTTATATATGGCCAATGACAAACAACAGCTGCCATTCAGTCAGAACTAACCTATCCATTTCACCATCATAAGACACAAGCTATGAAAAAGGTACAAAACAGTCCAACCAACAATGGCAAATGTCCCCATTATCCATTAGAAGCCATTTTCATGAGAAAAGTCTTCTCAATATGCCAAAGGAGTAATTTACCTGACTCATTTTGTCAAAATAAAAGTGATTTTGGCAGTTACAAAACTTTTTTTATGTCTTCTTCAAGAAATTTTAAATAGTAATTTTTACATAAAAACTGGAAAAATTATTTTTGTAGTTTTTAAAGATTTTATTTATTTATTTATTTTTAGAAAGAGGGGAAGGGAGGGAAAAAGAGAAACATCAATGTGTGGATGTCTCTCACGTGGCCCCCACTGGAAACCTGGCCTACAACCCAGGCATGTGCCCTAACTGGGAATCGAACTGGCGACCCTTTAGTTCACAGCCCAAGCTCAATCCACTGAGCTACACCAGCCAGGGATATTTTTGTATTTTTACATTCATGGTTCCATGAGTATATCACAGTGTGTTCATATGCATGTTTATATATCTATCTTGGTATATAATTTCATTTCAAATCCAAAAATGTATAGGCTTATATATAGTCCAATTTTAATTCTGAGTAAAAATGGCACAAGTTCTTTTTTATTATCTTAGCTACATGAATTTGATACTCATGTGTTTATTCAGTGAATATTCCTTAGGAGCTATTCTGTTCCAGCCATCATGGAAATAGTACCCCTTAGCAAAAAAAGCACCAGATTTCTAGCAGTCAGAACAGGGTTCAAATCACATATACATAAACTGAATGAATATAGATAGCTTATTTAACTGAGTCATTACCACAATGCCCACTGAACAATCCCTTTCAAGTGGTATCAAAAATATTTTTGAGATGAAATTAAGTTTCTTGTGTAAATGTGAAACATGATATACTTTGTTAAAAGTTTTCTAAGAATTTTGTGTGAGCTATGTTAGTGTGTTTGGCATGTACCCACATCAGTCTCTGCTTTCTCTCGGGACATAGCCCTAAGTGCTGAATATCCAATCTAGACCACTTATAGTGACCTCGTCCTCCTGGTAAATTTCCAGGTTTAGGCATTTACCCTAAATCATGGCAATCCTTCTTAGGAGTATTACAACTATAGCTAGGTTGAATGTCTGTTTGCCTAGCAGATCATGAAACTGGAAGAGAGCCAATCCAGAGAGTCTGGTAAAAATGCCCCACCAGGTAGAGAAAGACTTTGTGTAGACAGGAAAGAATAAAGTTATTGATGGTTGGAGAGAGGCTGACTTCCTTCACTTCCAGTACCTAGGTCACTACAGCTGTCCTGAAGTCCTTCCAATGAACCACTTTCCTAAAGATGCATTCTTTGTAATTAGAACCCTAACTAATACCATATAGAAACACTTAACTAAAGCACAAAGTAAGTGAACAGCAAATGTTAGTTACCTTATTCTACCTCTGATCACCTGGGAATAAGGGAAAGACTAGTACATGGTCCTTGACCTCAAGATGTCTCTGGTTTAGTGTCTTCAATTTTGGGGCAGCTTGTTTTTCTTGTTTACTCCTAACAATTAGAGCAGTGCTTGACATATACTAGGTAAACAATAGATCTTTGCTAAATGAGACCTTTGCTTTAATTTATACTATAACTATAGCACTGACATAATATTACAATAGAAACATAAAGACATTTTATTTATTTATTTTTTAATTTTATTTAGTTATTTTTCAACATAAAGACATTTTAAAACATCAACAGGAAACTTACCTAACAAGGTTTTTGCAAGGATTACATAAAAAATATATATGAGCACATAACAGGAAATTAATGAAATTATCATTGCTGTTACTATAACATAATGAAATTATCATTGCTGTTAATATAACAGATATTAGTCTCCCCATGATATTCAGAGAGCAAGAAATGCCAATGTTGTCCATCTTTCTAAAGTAAAGCAAATCTAGCTCTCATAACCACTTCACCAAGGTTGTCACAAAGCCTGAAGTCAGGCACTATGTGGACCTCTTTTCCTTCCCACCAAATCACATGGAATGCCTGAACTTAGGAGAACCTGGAAAATTAAAAGAGGTGGGCTCTGGCCACAGTGTCACTGTATTAACTTGAGGTCCTGCTATACATTGCCTCTTTCCTGTTCTAATCCATCACCAACTCCCAGATACTATCTGAGTCATTACCACAATGCCCGCTCAGCAATCCCTTTCAAGTTGTATCAAAAATATTTTTGGCCCTGGCTTGTGTAGCTCAGTGGATTGAGTGTGGGCCTGTGAACCATAGAATCACCAGTTTAATTCCTACTCAGGGCACATGCCAGGGTGGTGGGCCAGGTACCAGTAGGGAGCATGTGAGAGGCAACCACACATTGATGCTTCTCTCCATCTCTTTCTCTCTCCCTTACCCTCTCTCTAAAAGTAAATGAAATCTTAAAAAAATTTTTTTGGCATGGTCACATTATTTAATGGCCAGGTTTATTCAAATACCTAGTCACCATGCCTAGTCATGCTATTTCAAGGTGCAGAATTCAGCTAGAGTTCTGATCTGCACCACCTGAATGATCTTACAAAGTGTTCTCATTTGATTCTAATAGAATCAAAACCCACCTCCATAACGAACACATTTTTTCAACTTTCCATATCATCTTTTTCCTTCTCTTCCTCAAGTAGCACAAAACATTTCACAAGTATGATTTAGCCTGAACTTCACGGCCTATTATTCCTACCTAAAATATACTGCCATACCACCTTAAGGGAAAAAAAAATTCCTTTTTTAAAAAAATATTGTGCTTCCACTGGTAATCAAGAGAAAACACTTCCTCAATTAAATTTTCTGATCACCTTCTAATTTTCCAAAAAATTCTCTTCTACATTAATGTGGTCCTTGTTATCAATGTGATAATTGTGATGATGATGGTAAAATGAACTCACTAAAACTGAAAATGAATGCAGATTCACTCATTTTTAGTGGTATATATGAAAGAAGATTTCTATTGTGATGTATTTTCCCCAGGATAATTATTATTCTAAGGGATAATAATAATTATGAGTTTCAATTCATTACAATAAGATTTTGCCATTTCTGAAAGTTCATGTCTTATTTATGCATAGGTGGGCAGCATTAGTCTACACCTTCCAAAATAGAAGAAAAGAAGGCTTGAACTTATCAAAATAAAGCATGCATGAGCAGAAAGCATTTCATATATACACAGAGGATCTGTATGCTCCTTGTTCATTACAAGTCTTACATAGTTGAGGGCTCTCAAATATCATTCAGCTTTAAAACTTTTTAGCGGAAAGCTTCTTTACTTAGAGGCTTAACTGCCAACCCACTGTCAGTCCAACTAGTTTTCATGTCAGTTTGTAATGATCAATTAGTGACACATTAATCTGGTATAATTTGCTCCACCCTGACCTGTCACTGAGTTTCAAATATTAGATGAGCTACATGTACGATTCCTAGGCTACCCGTGGCAACAGAAACTAAAGGACTAGAGTGCATTGAGAGAGACCACAGCCTTTTGAGTCATACTTCATTAGGACCAAAAGAGGCATTAACATCAGCAGACTGAGAGGAGGGAAGATGGCAGAGAAGTAAGTGGAAGTAACACTGACCTCCTCCAAGGACCAATCTGGAATTACAGCTTAACTGTGGAGAAACCACCCAAACAAACAACTGAGCAATAGCCATAGAGAAGCATATAACTTTGGACATACAGAACCAGCTTCAACACAACTGGTCTGGCAAGGACTGTGATGGAGACTCAAGAGAGCTGGCCGAGCACCCATGGGTAACAGTGACAGCAGGATAATTAAGGGCCAGTTGGAACCCCTAAGGAAGATTGGGGTCTAAACCCTAAGCTACACTTCCCAGCCTAGAACTCCAGAACCCAAAAAGTACACAAATAACAACCAATAGAAAAAGCATCAGGGTTGCTCTCTGCCAGAATTGGTTGGAGACACAAGGGCCGTTTAAAGGGCCAACAGACAAATTTTCATTTACAGCCACTTTACCCAGAGCTCAGACAAAGGCAGGGTAGATTGGGTTGGAGATGCCTGAGGAGAGACTGGATTGAAACCTTGGGGAGACAAATGAGAGAGTTGCTGCCAGGATTCAGGTGCTGAGTCATCCTCTAGACAGCAGCAGCCTTTGTGCTCAGGCAGACCACTCCCTTCTAAGTGGCAATAGCCTGAGGGGAAACAATAGCCCTGACCCCAGAAGAGTCTATGCCCTGGCCCTTTGGTACTTAAGTCTAACTGCTGAGTCCTAGTGACCAGATAAGCAACTGAAGGAGATACCCAGAGACAGTAGTAGATCACTGGAAAAGGAGGGGCAGAGTGGACTAGAGAGACTTGAAGAGAGACCAAGGATGGGGGGTTTGGGAAGAGAACTGAGAAAGTATCCACAAGGATCCTGTGCTCAGCCAACCCCCATACACAGTGATCATCTGCGCAAACAGACTACTCCCCTCAGAGCAGCAGCTACCTGAAGAAAACCATAGCCCCCAGCACAGGAAAGATTCAGCTCTGCCCTATGGTGCTTAAACCTAACTGTTGAGTGCAGATGGACCATATTAACGATTGAAAGAGACAGCCAGGGACAGCAGATCACTGGAAGTATCCAACAGGCTGCCTAAGGTCAGACAAGGTCAATGTCTGACATCACCAGAGGCAGATCCACAAAGAAAAAAAACAGTGGCAAATACAAGAGACTACCCATATGAAAGCCACTGTGGTCTCCTTCATCATTTGCAATATTTTCTTTCCTGCATAGCTTTATAACGTTCATTTCTTGTGTCCAGCGAATTTGTGTATAATGTCACTAGATTTTATACTATAGTGTATTTCAATCCACATATTTTGCCCTTCCCTTCTCTTAGCTCGTTTTACCTTCCTCTTTCCTTGCAATATTCTCATTTCAAATTTGGTTTACTCTCTAGCTACAACTTGTTTCCATTCCACACTCCCCTATCCAGACACTCAAAATGAATTCTCTTGTCAGGGGTCATTTCACATCCTTTTGCCCAGCTATTGAAATACCCATGTTCTCTCTACATGTGTAACAAACTTCTCTAGTTGGTTGTAGATAGGGTAGTTGTTGTTGCATTGTTTTTTCAAGGCTATCTCTAGAGCTTTACTAATTCTGTATTTGAAATAACCAATTTCCCTGGACCCCTCCGGGGGGGGTCTCAAATTTTTGGGGGGGAGGGTCTCAAATTTTAATGATGCCATCTTAGCCTGTTTCTTTTTTCTTTTTGTCTTTTCTCTATTTCTTTTAGTTCTGCCTTTAATTCTCTTTATTATCCTTTTTTTCTTTTCCTTTACATCCCAAATTTTAATTTATATCTCAGTCTAGTTTTTGTTACTCACTCTTAGTATTCCCTCTCCCTCTATTATTACAAAATCACTTCCCATTCCTCTAAACATCTTTTAGACTTTTCTCTTTTTTCCCCTCTTATTTCCATAGCACCTATATTAATTTTAGCTCATTTGTTGTTGATAGGACTCTGGTTGATCTTTCTCTCCAATTTGGTTCCTATATTTCTTATCAATTATTTAATTTTCTTTCTCTCTGTCACTTTATTTTATATTATACTATTTTAATTTATGCTTAAGCCTAATATTATATGCTTCCCTGTCATATTTCATTTCATACTCTTCATTTCCTTTCTTTATTCATGAGGTAAACTTTATCTTCTCTCCTTCCAATGCTCTAACTCCCAACTCTTATTAGTGCTCTCCCTCTACCCTCTCCAAATCATTTCTCTTTCAGGTCATTTCATATCTACTCTGTTTCTTTTTTTTTAATATGGCTAAGAAAAATTTTAAAAGATTTTATTTATTTATCTTTAGAGGGAAGGGGAAGGAGATGAGAGAAATATCAACGTATGGTTGCCGCTCATGAGTCCCCTGCTGGGAACTGGCCTGCAACCCAGGCATGTACCCTGACTGGGAATCGAACCTCAATTGTGTGGTTCGTAGGCCCACACTCAATCCACTGAGCTACACTAGCCAGGGCTCTACTCTGTTTCTTATAACAGTCTTAATCTCATTACACTCTTATTAATACTGGCTCATTTGCTGTTGATGGTGGGATTGTGTAGGGGAGTTAATTTGAGGGTGTGGATTTGTTTCTTGGGATCTGGTTTTGTTAAGGCAGCATCTGCCCAACAGCACACAAAATGTGGTGGATGAAGTGACCCTCAGTCAACCAGCAGCAGGGAAGGACCCATAAAAGAAATACTGAATGACAATCAAAATCCAATTACATCCAGAAAACCAGCATAAAACACATAAAGGACATCCTGAGAACATCAAGGTCAAGTGATCAAGAAGACACAGTATCTCACAGGCCTCCCACCAAAGAAATTCACACCATAAACTCAGGGAGTCAATTTAACAGAACAGATCAATTTAAGAACTAGAGGCAAATGATAAGAGTCTCACAAACACTGGGAAGACAAAGAAACAACCCCCCAATCTAAAGGAAAGGAGGAATCCTCAGAAAGAATGCTAAATGAAAAAGAGGCAAGTCACTATATATACTGAGTTCAAAACAATGTTTATCAGAAAGTTCAGTGAAGTCAGTGCTAACTACCAAAAACTACAGGAAAATTGTGAGGAACTTACTACACACTATATCAGCATTAAAAAGAACATAGAAACAATCAACAAAGGCCAAGAAGACATGAAGAATACAATTTCTGAACTAAAGAACACAGCAGAAGGAATCAAAATCAGGCTCAATGAAGCAGAGGTTCAATCAGTCAACTGGAGGCTAAGTAGAAAAGCTTCTCAAAAAGAACAAGAAAAAGAGAAACACTGAAAAATAATGAAGATGGGTTAAGGGAAATGCAGGATAACATGAAATGGAATAATATCCATATAATACAGATACCAGAAAGAGAAGAAGAAGAGCAAGGGATAAAAAACCTATTTCAAAAAGTGTGATGGAAAACTTCCCTAATTGGGTAAGAGAAGAAGCCACACAAGTCCAGGAAGCAGAGAGGGTCAAAATCAAGAGGAAGCCAAAAAGGCCCACTCCAAGACATATAATTAAAATAGCACAGATTAAACACAAAGAGAGAATTTTAAAAGCAGCAAAAAAGAAACAGTATGTAATATACAAGGGAGCCCCCAAAAGGGTAGCAGCTGACTTCTCCACAGAAACATTACAAGCCAGAAGGGAGTGGCAAGAAATATTCCAAGTAATGAAAAACAAAGGTCTACAACTGAGACTACTCTATCCAGCAAGGCTTTCAATTAAAATGGAAGGTGAAATAAGCAGTTTCCCAGGCAAAACAAGGATCAAAGAATATACCTCCACCAAATAAGCTCTGCAAGATATGCTAAAGGGTATGCTTTAAGAAGAGGAAGAAAAACACTGAGAGAGAAAGAAACACAGGTAACAAGGGACTAAAATGGCAATAAATAAGCACCTGTCAATAATAACCTTAAATGCGAATGGATAAAATGCTCCAATCAAATGACATAGGATAGCTGAATGGATAAGAAAACATGACCCACACATATGCTGCCAAAAGGCCCACCTCAGAACAAAAGATCTACACAGACTGAAAGTTAAGAGCTGAAAAAAATATTTCATGCAGACAGGGAAAAAAAGAAGCCGGGATAGCAATATTTATATCTGACAAAATAGACTTCAAAACAAAGGCCATAAAAAGATAGTCAGAAGGGCACTTCATAATACTCAAGGGAAAAATTCATCAAGAAGACATAAACATTATAAACATATATGTACCCAACATAGGAGCACCCACATAAATAAGAAAAATTTTGGAGGAGTTCAAGAAAGATATAGACAGCAACACACTTATACTAGGGGATTTTAACACGCCAATGTAAAAAATAGATACATCTTCCAAACAAAATATCAACAAGAATATTGCAGCATTGCACAATGTCCTAGATCAAATGGACTTAACTAATATACCTAGAGCCTTTCATCCCAAAGAAAAAAAATACACATTCCTTTCAAATGCACATGGAACACTTTCACAGAAAGACCATATGATAGTACACAAAACAACCCTTAACAAATTCAAAAAAATTGAAATCATACAAACCAACTTCTTAGACCATAAGGGCCTGAAACTAAAGCTAACCTAAAGGAAAAAACTCAAAAACACTAAACTCATGGAGATTGAATCGCATGCTATTAAATAATGAATGGGTGAAGAATGAGATCAAGGAGGAAATAAAAAAGTTTCTAGAAACAAATGAAAATAAACTTACAACAATCTAATATTTATGGGAAACAGCAAAGGAAGTCCTGAGAGGGAAACTCATAGCAACATAGGCCTATATGAAAAAGATCATTTCAAATAAACAACCTAGCCCTACACCTACAAGAACTGGAAGAACAACAACAAAGACAGCCCAGAGCAAGTAGAAGGAAGGAAATAACCAAGATCAGAGCAAAACTAAATGACATAGAGACTAAAGAAACAATTCTAAGGATCAATAAATCCATGAGCTGGTTCTTTGAAAAGATAAACAAAATTGACAAGCATTTAAGCAGACTCATCAAGAAAAAAAAGAGAGAAGACCCAAATAAACACACTCAGAAATGAAAGAGGAGAAAATACAACCTACACTAGAGAAAAACAAGGGATCATAAGAAATTACTGCAAAGAACTATATGCCAAGAATTTTGAAAACCTAGGTGAAATGAAAAAAATTCTAGAAAAATATAATCTTCCAAAACTCAGTGAAAAAGAAACAGAAATCCTGAACAGACCAATAACAGCTGATAAAATTGAAGCAGTAATCAAAAACTCCCAGCACACAAAAGCCCTGGACTAGATGGTTTCAAGGAGAATTTTGAAAACATACAAGGAAGGTCAAAACCCTAGACTTCACAAACTATTCCAAAAAATCCAAGAACAGGGAAGATTCCCAAACTCTTTTTATGAAGCCAGCAACATCCTACTCCCAAAACCAAAAAAGACATAACAAAGAAAGAAAACTTCAGGCCAATACCACTGATGAGCATAGACACCAAAATCCTCAACAGAATATTGGCAAACCACATCCAGCAATACATTAGAAAGATCATACACCATGACCAAGTGAGAGTCATCCCAGGAATACAAGGAAAGTACAATATTTGCAAATCAATAAATGTAATAAATCACATAAACAAAAGGAAGTACAAAAGCCACATGATCATATCAATAGATCAGCAAACTGGAAATACGGGGAGCATACTTCAACACCATAAAGGCCATATATGAGATACCTACAGCCAACATCATACTCAATGGGGAAAAACTAAAATCTTTCCCACTAAGATCAAGAACAAGACAAGGATGTCCACTTTCACCATTTCCATTCTACATAGTATTAGAAGTCCTAGCAATAACACTCAGACAAAAAGAAGAAACAGAAGGCATCCAAATTGGAAAGGAGGAAGTAAAACTGTCATTGTTTACAGATGACATGATAGTGTGCATAGAAAACCCTCCAGACTCCACCAAAAAACTACTTGATCTAATAAGTGAATTTGGAAAAACACTGGGATACAAAGTCAGTATTCATAAATCAAAGGCATTTTTGTACAGCAACAATGAAATATCAGGAAAAAATCCCATTTGATATAGCAACAAGAAAAATAAAGTAACTAGGAATAAATGTAACCAAAAGGTAAAGGACCTGTACTTGGAAAAGTACACAACACTGAAGAAAGAAACTAAGGAAGACACAAATAAATGGAAGCATGTACCATGATCATGGATTGAAAAATTTAACATTATCAAAATGTCTATACTACCCAAAGCAATTTATGTATGCAATGCAATACCTATTAAAGTATCAATAGCATATTTTAAAGATATAGGACAAACACTTCAAAATTTATATGGAACTATAAATGACCCTAAATAATAACTACAGCAATTTTGAGAAAGAAGAACAAAGTAGGTGGGATCACCATACCTGACATCAAACTATATTACAAGGCCATAGTAATGAAAACAGCCTGGTACTGGCATGAAAAAAGACACATAAACCAATGGAACAGAACAGAGAGCCCAGAAATAAACCCAAGTCTCTATGGTCAGTTAATACTGGACAAGGGGGCAGAAACATAAAATGGAATAAAAATAGCCTCTTCAACAAATGGTGTCAGGAGATCTGGACAGCTACATGCAAAAAAAAAAAAGCAAAACTGGACCACCAACTTACACCATACACAAAAATAAACTCAAGATAGATAAAAGACTTAAATATAAGTTGTGCTATCATAAAAGTCCTATAGGAGAAGATAGGCAGGAAAATATTAGATATTCCACACAACAATATCTCCATTGATATGTAACCTAGAGCAAGGGACGCGAAGAAAAGAACAAATGGGACTTCATCAAAATGTAAAGCTTCTGCATGGCTAAAGAAAATATTAGCAAAATTAAACTTCTGGCCAAGATGGAGGCCTAGGTAGACACACTGCCTCCTTGCAAAACTAAATAAGGACAACAACAATTTAAAAACAAAAATCAATGAGTACTGAGAGAAAATTTAACTGCATGGAAGTCCAGCAACCATGGAATTAAAGTAGACACATTCATCTAGACCAGTAAGAGGGGCAGAGTTGGGGAGCTGGGACAGAGAAGGCTTCCAGCAGGGCAGCTGGCTGACCCAGGGCATGCAAGGTGGCAGCAGGCAAATACTGGGCATGCAAAGCGGCAGTTGGTGGACCCCAGGTGTGCAAAGCAGCAGGTGGCAGACCCAGCAAGGCAGCGGATTGTAGAGGGGTGTGGCATGTTCAGTCACACATTTGTGCATAGATCAAACAGGCAAAAATGGGGAATGAGACAGACTACGCCACCCAGGTCCCAGCATGGAGAAATAAAGCCTCAAGCCACCGATTGAAAACACCTGTGGGGGTTGAGGAGCCAGGGGAAACTCCCAGTCTCACAGGAGAGATTGTTAGAGAGACCCACAGGGTCCTAGAATGTACACAAGCCCACGCACCAGTAATCAACACCAGAAGGACCCACTTTGCTTGTGGGAAGCAGGGGGAAGTGACTGAAATTCGGCAGAGAGTGGAGCAAGTGCCATTGTTCCCTCTCAGATCCCTCCCCCACATACAGCATCACAACCCATCAATGTGGGTTACCTTGACTGGGTAAATACCTAAGGCTCCGCCCCTTACTACATAACAGGTGCATCAAGACAAAACAAATGGCCCAAATGAAAAAACAGATCAAAGCTCCAGAATAAATGCAGCATAGATGGTAGGTAGAAAATAGATGGGGGGGTTAAGAATAGTATGGGAAATGTAGAAGCCAAAGGACTTATATGTATGTCACATGGACATGAACTAAAGGGGGGGATGTGGGTGGGAGGGAGTGTGCAGGGTGGAGGGGAATGAAGTAGGAAATTGGGACAACTGTAATAGCATAATCAATAAAATATACTTTTAAAAAGAACATAGAAATCATACAAAAGACCAGTCAGAATTGAAAAATACAATGTCTGAAAGGAAGAATACACTAGAAGGAATACATGGTAGGTTGGATGAAGCAGATCACAACAGCAATTTGGAAGACAAAGTAGCAGAAAACACCCAATCAGAGCAGCAGAAAGAAAAAAAATTAAATGAGGATAGTTTCAGAAACCTCTTGGACAACATGAAGAGTAACAACATCTGCATTATAGGGCCACCAGAAAGCAAAGAGAGACTACAGAATGGAAAACCTATTTGAAGAAACAATTAGTGAAAACTTTCCTAACCCGGTGAAGACAAAAGATACACAAGTCCAGGAAGCACAGACATGCTTCCAAGTCCCAAATGAGATGAACTCAAAGAGGTCCATCCCAAGACACATCATAATTAAAATGCCAAAGGTTAAAGAGAAAAAGAATCATAAAGCAGCAAGATAAAGACAATCATCTATAAGAGAGCCAAGACTGGTGATTTCTCAACAGAAACATTTCAGACTGGAGGGGATTGATATAATGTATTCAAAGTAATGAAAAGCAAGGACCTATAAGCAAGACTATGTTAACAACAACAAAAAAAGCTATCATTTAAAATTGAAGGAAAAATAAAGAGCTTCCCAGACAAGAAAAAGTTAGAGCAGTCCATTACCACCAAATCAGTATTACAAGAAATGTTAAGAAGAATTACAAAATCAAATTTTGAAATATATTTGCTAATACAAATCAGTATTACAAAAATGTTTTGTTTTCCTCTTTAAGAAGAGGAAAACAAAGAATAAAAAAGAAACACAGTTAGAAAGAATAAAGTGGCAATGTATCAATAATCTTTTTAGCTCTGGCTGGTGTGGCTCAGTGGTTTTGAAACTGGAAAAGATACCAGAGTTCAGGATGCCTGTCATTACCAAACCCAATAAGCAGTGGCAGCAACTGAAATTTTATGGGCACTTTATTCAGATGGCCCATGATCTTAGAAGATTGCATGTTCATACCTTAACAAATCATCTTCCCTATTCTTTCCAAGCCAAGTTTTTTAAAATATATTTTATTGGTTATGCCGTTACAGTTGTTCTATTTCCCCCCTTCATTCCCCTCCACCCTGCACACCCCCTCTCCCACCATTCCCCCCCTTTAGTTTATGACCACGTGTCTCAAGTTCTTTAGATTCTATATTTCCCATACTATTCTTGCCCTCCCCCTATTTTCTACGTACCATCTATGCTACTTATTTTCTGTACCTTCTCTCCCCTTCTCCTTCTCCCACTTCCCTGTTGCTAAGCCTCCACATGATCTTCATTTCTGTAGTTCTGCTCCTAATCTAGGTGTCCTCTTTGTTTTTGTTTTAGGTGTAGTTCTTAATAACTGTGAGTTTGCTGTCCTTTCACTGTTCATCTTTTTTATCTTCTTTTTCTTAGATAAGTCTCTTTAACATTTCATATAATAAGGGCTTGGTGATGATGAACTCCTTGAATTTTATCTTATCTGAGAAGCACTTTATCTGCCCTTCTATTGTAAATGAAAGCTTTGCTGGATAGAGCAATCTTGGTTGTAGGTCTTTGGTTTTCATGACTTGGAATACTTCTTTCCAGCCTCTTCTTGCCTGTAAGGTCTCTTTTGAGAAATCCATTGACAGTCTGATGGGAACTCCTTTGTAGATGACTGTCCCCTTAGCTCTTGCTGCTTCTAGAATTCTCTCCTTCATTTTAATCTTGGCTAATATAATGATGATGTGCCTTGGTGTGTTTCTTCTTGTGTCCAACTTCTTTGGAACTCTCTGGGCTTCCTGGATTTCCTGGAAGTCTATTTCCTTTGCCAGATTGGGGAAGTTCTCCTTCATTATTTGTTCATATAAGTTTTCCACTGGTGGCTGTTCCTCTTCCCCTTCTGGTACCCCTATAATTCAGATGTTGAAACGTTTAAAGATGTCCTGAAGGTTCCTAAGCCTCTCCTCATTTGATCTGTTCTTCCGTTTGAACCTTTTTGTTTTTGGTCTGTTCACGCCTGTTACGTATGAGGAGTGGAGCCTTAGATGTTCACCAGGGTGGGGCCACCCAGGTTGCTGGTTTGTGATGTTGTATGTGGGGGTGGGGACAGAGAGGGACAATAGCGGTCAGCCCTCAGTGGGTCCACCACTACTCCACACCTGGGATCTGCCTATGGCTGCTAGCATGCCTGGGTTGTGTGCCCGGTTTGGTCCAGTGGATCTTTCCTGCCCGACCCTGCTCTATTGCTGGCTCTGCTCCTCTTACCAGTTTGGCTGAAGGGTTCATTGTTGTCAGACTTCCATATAGTTCAATTTTCTGTGGTTTGGCTGCATTTTTATTGCTAAAACTTTGTTGTTTTTAAACTTGGTTGTGCGAGAAGGCACAATGCTTCCACCTTCACTTCCATCTTGGCAAAAGTCTCTCCAGGCCAAGGTTTTTATAGCAGGGAATTAACAAGGTGCGGTGAGGGGGTTTGAAATTCAGAGAGGGTCAAGTAGAAGAAACTGCAACATTCCTTTCCTGGACAGTTAGCTGTTCCCAGGGGCAGGTTGTCATTTGCCCCTTCCTAAAAGACAATGGCCTGGATGCTTCCATTTGTTCCCAGGTGGTAATCTTTAGCAGTGACCCAGGAGGTTGGCTGTTTTCCCAGGAGCCAGGATGTGCCTTATCTGTAGTTTCTGAAACAAAAGTTTTAACATATACATTACTTGCTAGGCTTATAACTATTTACCTTAAACTAAAAATTTCCAACTCTTAAGTCCCCTATCAGATTGCACACTAGCCTGTGAACCAAAAGGTCTTGGGTTTGATTCCCACTCAGGGTACATGCCTGAGTTGGAACATGAGAGAGACAATCAACTAATGTGTCTCTCCCACATCAATGTTTCTCTTTCTCCCAACCTTCCCTTCTCTCTAAAAGTAAATAAATAAAATAAATAATCCCTTTAAGTGTAAGTGGCTTAACTACTCAAATCAGAAGATATAGGGTAGGTGACTGAATAAGAAAACAAGACCCATATAAATGCTGTCTCCAAGGCACCCACCTCAAAATGAAATATACACACTAAAAGTACAGGGAAGGGAAAAGATATCTCATGAAAATGAAAATGAAAAAAAAGCCAAGGTAGCAATATTTGTATCTGACAAAATTGACTTTAAAACAAAGGCTACAATCAGAGATGAAGAAGGACACTACATAATGATAAAAGGGTCAATCCAATCAGAAAATATAACCTTTATAAACATTTATGTATACAATAAAAAAGCACCTAAATATATAAAGCAAATTTTTATGAATATAAAGGGAAATAGCAACAGTAATATAGTCATAGTAGAAGATTTTACCACCCCATTGACATCAATTAATAGATCTTCCAGACAGTAAATTATCAAGGAAACAGCAGCTTGAAATGACACACCAGATCAGATGGATATAATTGGTATCTTCAGAGAATTTCACACCAAAGAATATACATTCTTTTAAGATACACATGGAACATTTTCTTGGATAGACATGTTAAGACAGAAAAGTGTCTCAATGAATTTAAGAAGATTGAAATTATATCAAGCATGTTCTTTTACCATAAATGTAGGAGACTAGAAATCAATCACAAGAAAAAAAACAGAAAAACACAAAGACATAGAGGCTAAATAACATGTTACTAGACAATGAGATCAAGGAAGAAATCAAAAGATTCCTTGAAAAAAATGAAAATGAGAACACAATAAAACAAAACATGTGGGACACAGAGAAAGCAGTGCTGAGAGGGTAATTCATAGCAATATAGGCCTACCTCAAGAAGCAAGAAAAATCTCAGATAAACTAACTTTATACTTACAAAAACTAGAAAAAAAAAGCTTGCTGTCAGATAAAGGAAGGAAATAATAAACATCAGATCAGAAATAAACAAAATACAGTCTAAAAGAATAGTACAAAAGAAATAATGAAACCAAGACCTGCTGCTATAAAATAAACAAGACTGACAAACATTTAACCAGACTCACCAAGAAAAAAACAGAGAAGACCCAAATAAATAAAATGAAAACGAAAAAGTAACCACTGACACTACATCAATGAAAAGGATTGTAAAAAAAATATCAACAACTATATGCCAATAAACTGGACATTCTGAATAAAATGGATAAATTCCAGAAAAATATGATCTTTCAAAACTGAATCAGGAAGAATCATAAAATCCGAGTAGACTAATTAAAACTAATGAAATTATTGCAGGGAAGATGTGACAGAGTAGGATGGAGCAGATTCCACTTCCCCCTACACATGGGAGAAAAACCTGACCAATGTATAGAGAAACAGAGCAAACAGCCAAAAGTACTCTAGCATATATGAAAATAAGAGACCAGAAATTGTAGTGGACACTAAAAAACCAGACCTGTATTGCGAATTTATTCTTCATGTCACTTGTGTTCCTTTAGCACAATACTCAAAGTTCTATAGCCCCTATTCGTGTTATCCAGATCACATAGATCCTGTCATATGATTGTTGCTCTAATATTATTGTAAATAATAGCTGTTCCATACAATTATAAATACTTCACAACACCCCTCCCAGATCTTAGCCCATTTCACAGTTTCCTGAACTCTATTACTATAGTAGTTAACTCTAGTCTCTCACACACTACACATATTTACTTCCCTTTACCCTCACCTTACCTCAGAATCTGACCTCCCACAACCTCACTGCTTTCTAGATCCAACTCACTAGCCTTCCCTCCCCAACAAGAGTCTTATCTTCTGTTCATTCTTTCTAAAAAGTGGCTAATTGGGTGGAAGATCACAGTTATCACTATACATAGCAAAAGGATCTCCTACCAATTGCTACCAAAAGGATCTTTTCTCTACAAATTGCTACCATAAATATCATAGAATACTCTCTTGCTGTCTTAAGCCATTTTTCCTTCCCTACCAACTGACCAAAAAAAAAGTAGGTGGAAGCAGTGAACACCCAGATACCCACTGGAAGAGGAAACCCAACAACAGAGGAACCACCTACAGATAATAACAGAAGAAGGTGAAAGAGAGAATGGAAACCACACCAACCTCAATCCAAGACCTATCTGGAATACAACTAAACAGTGGAGAAACTACCAAGTACAAACAACTGAAAAAGAGCAAAAGAGAATCCTCAAAACATTGTACGTACAGAAAACCTAGCTTCAACACAACCTGCCCTCACCAGCACAACAAATTACAACACCATCAGTTAACCAGCTGGTGGGAAGGACCCACAAAAGAAAGACCCAAAAATAATCACAACACAAAGACAAGCAGCAAGGGAAACCAATAAAACAATTAGTTATATAGAAGGTTATGCCCATAAGACTATCACCTAACTTTTCAACAGAAACTTTATAGGCCAGAGAGAGTGGCATGATATATTCAACATGATGAAAGAAGAAAGCTACAATCAAGAATACTCTAACCAGCAAGGTTATTATTCAGAATTGAAGGAGATATCAAGATTTTCCCAGACAAGCAAAGTTAAAGGAATGCATCATCACTAAACCAGCATTACGAGAAATGCTAAAGGAAATTCTTTAAGTGAATAAGAAAAGGCCAAAACTAGAAATATGGAAAAAATGACAGGCAAATAAAGAACAAACTGACATTGACCAGAGGGGAGAAGGGAAGAGAATAATGGGGGAAAGAAGGGGAAGAGGCAAGTCCAGCAACATGAATAGAGGACTCATGGGAACAGACATGGGGTGGGGATTGACTGTGGGAGTCGGGTAGCAGGAGGGAACAATGAGGAAAAATGTGGGACAACTGTAATTGAACAGCAATAAAGAAAAAAATCTCACCAGTAAAAGCAAATATATAGTAAAGATAGTAGACCAACCACTTATAAATCTAGTATGAAAACAATTAAAATGGCAATAAGCACACACCTATCAATAATTATTTTAAATAGACGTTGACTAAGGGCTCCATTAAAAAAACAAAGAAACTTCCGGCCAAGATGGTGGAAATACTGTGCCTCCTTACACAACCAAATTTAAGGACAATGAAGATTGAGAAACAAAAACACAACCAGAACACACAGAAAATTGAACTGTATGGAAGTCTAACAATGAACCACTCAACCAGACCAGTAAGAGGGGTGGAGTCTGCGGCCAATGGAGAGGGGTTTTGGTGAGAAAGAGCGATGGTTGGCAGACCCAGGCATGCTGGTGGCACGGGGCTAGCAGACCCCACACAGGGAGGAAACGAGCAGACCCAGTGAGGCGCGACAGACATTCACACACAGATAAACCAGGCAAAAACCAGCAGTGAGAAAGACTGTGCAACCCAGGGCCCCAGTGACAGGAGATAAAGCCTAAAAGCACTGATTGAAAACACTTGTGGGGGTTGAGTTGCCGGGAGAGGCTCCCAGCCTCACAGGAGAGTTTGTTGGAGAGACCCACAGGGTCCTAGAACATACACAAACCCACCCATCCAGGAACCAGCACCAGAAGGGCCCAATTTGCTTGTGGGAAGTGGCAGAGGGGACTGAAATCTGAGAGAGAGTGGAGCAAGTGCCATTGTTCCCTCTCTGACCCCTTCCCCACACAGAGCATCACAACTCAGTGACATGGGATGCCCCGCCCTGGTGAACACCTAAGACTTCTCCCCTCATACATAACAGGCGTGAGCAGACCAAAAAGAAAAAGGCTCAAATGGAATAACAGATTAAAGCCCCAGAGCTAATACATCTAAGTGACCAAGAGATACCAACCTATCAGATGCACTGTTCAAAGCACTGGTGATCAGGATGCTCACAGAACTGGTTGATTTTGGTTGCAAATTAGATGAAAAAATGAAGGCTAAACTAAGTGAAGTGAAGATTTGAGGGAACCATTAGTGATGGAAAGAAAACTGGGAATGAAATCAATGGAGTGGACCAGAAAAAAAAAAAGAAAGAAACAACCAAACAGAAGAGAAGGAAGAAACAAGAATTTGAAAAAATAAGGAGAGACTTAGGAACCTCCAGGACACCTTTAAATGTTCCAACATCCAAATTATAGGGGTACCAGAAGGGGAAGAGGAGCAGCAACAAGTGAAAAACTTATTAGAACAAATAATAAAGGAGAATTTCCTTGATCTGGCAAAGGCAATAGATTTCCAGGAAGTCCAGGAAGCTCACAGAGTCCCAAAGAAGGTAGACCCAAGAAGAAACACACCAAGGCACATCATAATTACATTAGCCAAGATTAAAATGAAGAAGAGAATTCTAGAAGTAGCAAGAGATAAGGGGACAGTCACCTACAAAGGAGTTCCCATCAGACCGTCAACGGATTTCTCAAAAGAGACCTTACAGGCAAGAAGGGGCTGGAAAGAAATATTCCAAGCCATGAAAGGCAAGGACCTACATCTAAGATTCCTCTATCCAGCTAAGCTTTCATTTAGAGTGGAAGGGCAGATAAAGTGCTTCTCAGATAAGATCAAATTCAAGGAGCTCATCATCACCAAGCCCTTATTATATGAAATGTTAAAGGGACTTATCTAAGAAAAAGAAGATAAAAAAGATGAACAGTGAAAGGACAGCAAACTCACAGTTATTAACAACCACACATAAAACAAAAGCAAACTAAGCAGACAGCTAGATCAGGAGCAGAGCCACAGAAATGGAGATCACATGGAGGGTTAGCAACAGGGGAGTGGGAGGAGGAGAGAGGGGGAGAAGGTATGGAGAATAAATAGCATAGATGATAGAAAATAGAAAATAGACAGGAGGAGGGCAAGAGTAGTGTGGGAAACGTAGAAGCTAAAGAACTTATGACACATGGACATGAACTAAAGGGGGAGAATGTGGGGGGTAGGGGGTGTGCGCGGTGGAGGGAAATGAAGGGGGGAATGGGACAACTGTAATGGCATAATCAATAAAATATATCTTAAAAAACAAAGGATAACTGAATTGGTCAAAAAATCAAGACCCATATATATACTGCCTACATGAGACTCCAGATTGAAAGACACAAGGAAACTGAAAATAAAGGGATGAAAAAGATATTTCGTGAAAATGGAAATGAAAAAAGAGAGCAAGGTGAGATAGCAATACTTATATCAGACAAAAAGACTTTAAAACAAAAGCTATATAACAAGAGACCAAGAACGACCCAGCAATTCCACCTCCAAGAGCTTATCTGAAGAAAATGAAGCAATCGAAAAGATATATGCATATCTATGTTTTATGCAGGATTATTTACATTAGCCAAGTTATTAAAGCAACCTAGGTGTCCATTACTAGGTGAAAAAAATAAAGAAGTGCATGTGTGTGCATACACATGCACATACATGCTGGAATATTACTCAGCTATGAAAAATAAATAGATCTTGCCATTTGTGACAAATTGAATAGAACTAGAGGGTATTATGATAAGTAAGATTAAGTCAGAGGATGACAAATACTGTATCATTTCACTCAGGTGTAGAATAAAAAAACTAAAGAAATGAACAAACCAACCCATAGATGGAAAAAAACTGATAATTGCCAGGTGCTTGGGTGGTGGGGTTATGGGCAAAAAGTTTAAGGGGATTAAGAGGTACAAATATATAAATAAGTCCAGCGAATGTAAAGTATAACATAGGGAATATTAATAATATCACAGCTTTGTACAGTAACAGATTGATAGTGTACCTTTTTGGTGATCACTCTATAAGTTATATAAATGTGAAATCTCATTATGTTCTACTCCTAAAACTAATATAATATTGTATGCCAACTGTACTTTAATTCAGAAGAGCTTTACATTTCAGAATAAAAATTTGACTTGAATTAAAAAAATAGGAAACATGACCTTATATAGGCAGTGTACAAAGCTGTGGTACATTTACATAATGTAATTTTATACAGCTATAAAAAAGAAGGAAATACTACCTTTTGCAACAGCATGAATAGACCTGGACATGATTATGTGCTGCAGACCAGCCTCAGCAGGGTCCAGAGATTCCCAAAGGTGGGTAAGGAGTTGGCGATGAGTAACAGATGACAACATGCCTCAAAGGACAGTGAAGCTCTGTTCCGTTTATTGCAAGTACAAGCAGGTTTTTATATTTTCATTTTAGGTAGTGATTAACATTTGCAGGTGTATAGCATGATCAGTTAAGCAGAAAAAATCAATACAAAGGTAACCAGGAAAAGTACAAGAATTTCCATAGTTTGAGTTATGTTAGAACAAAAGTTGTTTCAACCAGAAGAGCCATTAATCAGACAATTTGAAATAGCTCTATGTACAGAGTTTGAATGTCTTATTGTTTATTAAAGGTCTTAGAATTTGGTACGGGGCAAAAGGCACGCTAGACTGAGCAGAGGTTAGGAAATTTTTTGTAAGGCCTTTGTGATGTCTAACTTAACTATCTATTTTTTCTGTCTAAAATGTTTCTCTGTGTACTATAAACTCTGACTCTTTAGTAACGTGTTTAGTTCGTAATAACTAGCCAGCTTTTGTTATTTCTCTGCCTGTCTAACTGATATATATTCTTATTCAAGGTAAAGGAGGGGCTATTACTCTAACAACTATTAGATATACAGGGACTTTGTTCTCTGCTCAAGAAATTATTTTGTACTTCATTGGAATCATGCTAATCAATGAACCTGGAATACAAGTGTCTAACAATTCCACCACCTATTGATCACCAAAACAAACATGTAAGGAAAGATAGACAGGAAATCCAGCCACAGTTGCCTCTGCCTTGCAGATGCATCTCAACGGTCCCAACCGTTTCCCTGGGCTGTGAGTAGGGGTCTATATAGTTTTTACTTGTCTTTTTGGAAGACCCTTTGTATCTGTGGGTAAGGAACAGTCATGGGAAAGTCTTTTTAATCTATTCTCCCATTCCCTCAATTGTTGGCAGCACAACCTGTGTTTGCAACAATAACCTGGTTCTTTATTAACTGGCCTTAACTGTTGATTTAAGAGATCTGACTTACTTTTCTTATTTCTGGTACACCATGGTGGTCCTGATCGCTTTAAGTTGCTCAAACCAGGGTAATTTATACAACTTCATATGTTTTTCCTTATGGTTAACGATTATATTACCCTGGCTGTTGTACACCCCTGTATAATGGATAGGGGAGATTTTTCCATCTTTTCAGGCAGTTCTGTGGGGAATACTAATGTTTTCCTCTGAACTGTCCCTTTCTCTTCAGTGATTTTCACAGGAATAAGTAAGTACAGTACAATGTCTATATTCAGTAGCAAGAGTAAAATAATTAAAATAAAACAGCCAATTGTTAACCCATTTTGGATGCCACATTCTCTTCTGGGGAGATGAATTCCTTAAACTCAACTCCTCCATGCCCGGACCTTGTCAGACAACATGGTTGGAAGAGGATGTGGCATTTCCCCCTTTATTTTTTAATTTGATAGTTTCCAACTCAGTGTCAATGTTTTTGATACAGGAATGGATTATTCTGAAGAGGACTGGAAAAAGAAGAATGATAATGATTATAACTACAGCTGTTATTCTAATATAAATAAGGTTAGACCACTACATGGTTGGATTAACTGAATTTTGGATAGCAGCTAATATATTCTGGGCTATACTACTATCTAGAGGAGAAGTCAAGTGGGCATGGCTAAGATCTTTAATTTTGTCTGTAAGGCTTGGATGTCAGGACCTAAGTCAGTATCATACCAAATTCCTTGCAAATGAGTCTTAACTCTGTCCCATGGGTCTGAGCTGTTGTCATAAGGATAAGGGGGTACACAGATCTACTTAAATTGAGTATGGCATTTTGTGGTCATTTGGGTCTTAATATTTTGGATTTTATTGCCTAAATAAATAACTATCTTCAAGAGCATTAATTCTTGTTTCTAATTTCTTATCTATATTTTCTTGAGCTGCTAAGGCTAAAGTGATATTCTTTGTTAGTTGATCTACATGCTGGGCAGTATGGACCTCTTGTATTAAAGCAGTGGTAGAGGCTGCTACTGTTCCAAAGACATGACTAGAAGAAAATATACTGAAGGGGATAACATGAGTAACATGTCTGGTTACAATTCAATCTTTAGGAGAATTAGCACAGACTTCAGGAAGTTATTTTAAAGATATGCAGCAAGGGCGTGGGCCTGCGAACCAGACAATTGCGGTTCAATTCCCAGTCAGGGCACATGCCTGGGTTGCAGACCAGTTCCCTGCAGGCCAGTTCCCAGCAGGGGACGCACGAAAGGCGACCATACATTGATGTTTCTCTCCCTCTCTTCTTCCTTCCCCTCTAAAGATAAATAAATAAAATATTAAAAAAAAGATATGCAGCAAAGGCTTGTGTCTGACCTCAGGGTGAGAGAGTTTTAGGAAGAACAAGTTACAAAGCGTTATTAGAATCAATAAACAATTAGTGGTTCCAAGGACCCACATTCTCAGATTAAGTCCATCAAACCAGTGTTTCGGGGTTTAGCTAGTCAAAATTGTCACAGAGGGTCTGAAAAATTTCTCGTTTGGTTAGGCATTGAATGTTCTGCAGCTGTTGATGTAGCTTTAGCTGCAATTTATCAATTTGTCCCTTTAAGTTCATAGAAAAAATCTCTCTTAGGTGATGTTGAATACCACTCCAGGAGTGCTGGCTGGAATTCCACTTCAGGGGGATGATATACAGCTTGGAGAAGTCTGGACTGAGAGAGTCTAGTGGGTGGAGGTGGGTCATGGCCAGGGAAGCCTTTTCTGTGATATGGCTTCACCCTCATTGGCTGCAGTTCCTAAGGTCATTCTGGAAAGCAAACACAAGCATATCCTCTTCCCCAAGTTAAAAGTTCCACATAACTCTGCCAAATGCCATCTCTTAATAGATTTCCAAATAAAATCTGAGGGTAAGATGGCTTGGACTCTTTTGTCTGAAAATGTTTTACAACTGGAGTACAGAGCAACCATCAATATTTAGAAAATTATAGGTAAACATGGCCAACAAAATTAAATTTTGGGGGGAGGACTCATGACTCCCCGTTTTTTGTTTTTTTGGGGGGGTTTGATAATTTTCCTTGTATTTTATTGTTTACACTATTACAGTTGTCCCTGCTTGTTTCCCCATTGCACACCTCCATCCAGCACCCACAAAGTCCTACACTAGTCATTTTTTAACAGCCTCCTCCTCTATACGACACTATTACTTTAAGAATAATGGTGAAATTAAACAATTAATGAAGGCCACCAAAGAAACAGGGTGATCTTTTATGAACCTCTCTCTCTCCCCTATCATGTCAACATAAAAATAAAATAGAAAATAAATAACACAGTAAAAAAGTAATGTACAATGTCCTAACAACAAACACCAAATTTTGATGTTTTCTTTCATTAATGTATTCTTTTTTTTCCTTTTTTCTTTTTTTAAATTTTATTTAGTTATTTTTCAAGTATAGTTTTTTGTCTATTTTTCCCATCCCAGCCTCCCCCGCCCCTTGCTCCCCACCTCCCTCCCTTTTCGACCTCCCTTAGTTCTCGTCCCTGTGTCCTTCCTATTTATTCCTCCAAATCCGTCCCCCTTTTTCCCCTTAACTTCCCTTCCTTCTCCCCTCTGGTCACTATCACCTTGTTCCCTATTTCAGTGTCTTTGTTTTTTTCTTTTTCTGCTTGCTTGTTTGTTTTGTTGTTTAGCTTCCTGTTAAAGGTGAGATCATATGGTATTTGTCTTTCAGCACCTGGCCTATTTCACTCAGCATAATGCTTTCCAGTTCCATCCATGTTGTTGCAAGAGGTAGTAGCTCCTTCTTTCTCTCTGCAGCATAGAATTCCATTGTGTATATGTACCACAACTTTTTGATACATTCATTTACTGATGGGCACCTAGGTTGCTTCCAACTCTTGGCTATTGTAAATTGTGCTGCTATGAACATTGTGATGCATAGGTTCTTTGAAATTGATGTTTTAGGATTCTTAGGATATACTCCTAGCAGTGGAATTGCTGGGTCAAAAGGCAGGTCCATTTTTATTTTTCTGAGAAAATTCCATACTGTTTTCCTTAATGGTTGTACCAGTCTGCACTCCCACCAACAGTAAACTAAGGACCCCTTTTCCCCACAACCTCTCCAACATTTGTTGTTTGTTGCTTTGTTTATGATAGCCATCCTGACTGGTGTAAAGTGGTATCTCATTGTGGTTTTAATTTGCATGTCTCTGATAGCTAACGATATTGAGCATCTCTTCATGTGTCTCTGAATGTTCTGTATATCCTCCTTGGAGAAGTGTTTGTTCAAGTCCTTTTTCCATTTTTTAATTGGGTTGGGTGTCTTCTTAGAGTGGAGTCCTGTAAGTTCTTTGTATATTTTGGAGATTAAACCTTTGTCTGAGGTATCATTGGCAAATATGCTTTCACATACAGTTGGTTGTCTTGTTAATTTAATACTGTTTTCTTTAGCCATGCAGAAGCTTTTTATTTTGATGAGCTCCCATTTGTTTATTCTTTCCTTTACATTCCTTGCTCTAGGGGACATATCAGTAAAGAAGTTGCTGCGTGAAATATCTCAGATTTCTTGCCAATGTTCTCCTCTAGGACTTTAATGGTGTTATAGCTTATATTTAAGTCTTTTATCCACCTTGAATTTATTTTGGTGTACGGTGTAAGTCGGTGCTCAAGTTTCATTTTTTTTGCATGTAGCTGTCCAGTTCTCCCAACACCATTTGTTGAAGAGGCTATCTTTACTCCATTTTATGTTACTGCCCCCTTTGTCGAATATTAATTGATTGTAGAGAGTTGGGTTGATTTCTGGGCTCTCTGTTCTGTTCCATTGTTCTATGTGCCTGTTTTTATGCCATTACCAGTCTGTTTTGATTACAGTGGCTTTGTAATACAGTTTGATATCGGGTATTGTGATCCCTCCTACTTTGTTCTTCCTTCTCAAAAGAGCAGCTGCTATTCAGGCTCGTTTATGGTTCCATATAAATTTTCGAAGTGTTTGTTCTATCTCTGTGAAATATGCCATTGGTACTTTAATAAGTATTGCAATGAATCTGTATATTGCTTTGGGTAGTATGGACATTTTGATGATGTTAATTCTTCCAATCCATGAACAAGGTATATGTTTCCATTTGTTTGTGTCTTCCTTGATTTCGTTCTTCAGAGCTGTGTAGTTCTCTGCATACAGGTATTTTACCTCCTTAGTTAGGTTTAATCCCAGATATTTTATTTCTTTTTGCTATATCAAATGGGATTTTTCTCTTTATTTCTGCTTCTGCTGATTCACTGTTGGTATACAAAAATGCCTTTGATTTCTGGATATTGACTTTGTAACCAGATGTTTTGCCAAACTAATAATTAGTTTGAGCAGTTTTTGCGTAGAGTCTATAGAATTTTCCATGTACACTATCATGTCATCTGCAAACAGTGACAGTTTTGCTTCCTCCTTTCCTATTTGGATGCCTTTTATTTCCTTTTCTTGCCTGATCACTGTGCCTAAAACTTCCAATACTATATTGAATAGAAGTGGTGAAAGTGGACAGCCTTGTCTTGTTCCTGATCTTAGTGGAAAAGCTTTTAGTTTTTTCCCATTGAGTATGATATTGGCTGTAGGTCTCTCATATATGGCCTTTATTATTTTGAGAAATGCTCCCTGTATTCCCACTTTGCTGAGTGTTTTTTATCATAAATGGGTGTTGTACCTTATCGAAAGCTTTTTCCTCATCTATTGATATGATCATGTGATTTTTGTCTTTGCTTTTGTTTATGTGATGTATTACATTTACTGATTTGTGAATATTGAACCATCCTTGCATCCCAGGGATGAATCCCACTTGTGCATGGTGTATGATCTTTTTGATATATTGTTGGATGTGATTTGCCAATATTTTGTTGAGGATTTTAGCATCTATGTTCATCAGTGATATTGGCCTGAAGTTTTCTTTCTTTGTTGTGTCTCTATCTAGTTTTGGAATTAAGATGATGCCGGCTTCATAAAAAGAATTTGGGAGTTTTCCATCCTTCTGGATTTTTTGCAATAGTCTGTGGGGAATAGGGGTTAGCTCTTCCTTAAATGCTTTGTAGAATTCTCCTGTGAAACCATCTGGTCCAGGGCTATTGTGTGATGGGAGTTTTTTGATCACTGCTTCAATTTCTTTTGCTGTTATTGGTTTATTTAGATTTTCTGCTTCTTTTTCACTGAGTTTTGGAAGATTGTATTTTTCTAGAAATGTGTCCATTTCCCCTAGGTTCTCAAATTTCTTGGCATACAGTTCTTCATAGTAATTTCTTACAATCCCTTCTATTTCTGTGGTATCAGTTGTAATCTCTCCTCTTTCATTTCTGATTGTGTTCATTTGTGTCTGTTCCCTTCTTTTCTTGATGAGCCTACTTAAAGGCTAGTCTATTTTGTTTATCTTTTCAAAGAACCAACTCCTGGATTCATTGATCCTTAGAATTGTGCTTTTAGTCTCTATGTAATTTAATTCTGCTCTAATCTTGGTTATTTCCTTCCTTCTGCTTGCTCTGGGCTGTCTTTGTTGTTGTTCCTCGAGTTCTTCCAGGCCTAGGGTTAGGTTCTTTGTTTGAAATGTTTCTATCTTCTTTAGGTAGGCCTGTATTGCTATAAACTTCCCTCTCAGGACTGCCTTCGCTGTGTCCCATAAGTTTTGGGTTGTTGTGAGATCATTTTCATTTATTTCCAGAAACGTTTTGATTTCTTCCCTAATTCCATTCTTGACCCATTCATTCTTTAATACCATACCATTCAGTCTCCATGATTTGGGGTGCTTTGGGTTTTTTTCTTTGGGGTTGGTTTCTAATTTCAGTCCCTTGTGGTCAGAGAAGATGCTTGGTATGATTTCAATTTTCTTGAATTTTTTGAGGCTTGTTTTGTGTCCTATCATGTGGTCTATCTTTGAAAATGTTCCATGTGCATTTGAAAAGAAAGTGTATTTAGCTTCTTTGGGATGAAGGGCTCTATATATATCAGTTAAGTCCATTTCATCTAGGATGTTGTTTAATGCCACAATATCTTTGTTGATAATTTGTTTGGAAGATCTGTCCATTTTTCATAGTGGGGTGTTCAAATCCCCTAGTATAATTGTGTTGCTGTCAATATCTTTCTTGAAGTCCTCTAAGATTTTCTTGATTTATTTGGGTGCCCCTATGTTTGGTGCATATATGTTTACAATGTTAATGTCTTCTGGGTGGATTCTTCCCTTGAGTATAATGATGTGACCTTCTGGTCTCTCTTTACGGCCCTTTTTTTGAAGTCTCCTTTGTCTGATATGAGAATTGCTACCCCAGCTTTTTTTTCTTGTTCGTTTGCTTGGAAAACTTGTTTCCAGCCTTTCACTTTTAGTCTGTGATGGTCTTTTGTCCTGAGGTGGGTCTCTTGTAGGCAGCATATGTGTGGGTCATGCTTTCTTATCCATTGAGCTATTCTGTGTCTTTTGATTGGAGCATTTAATCCATTTACTTTTAAGGTTATTATTGACAGGTACTTATTCATTGCCATTTTTGTACCTGTGTTCCTCTCTGTCTCCCTCTTATCCTTCCTTTGCTTAAAGCAGTCCTTTTAGTATTTCTTGTAGAGCTGGTTTGGTGGAGGCATATTCTTTTAGGCTTCTTTTGTCTTGGAAGCTCTTTATTTGGCCATCTATCTTGATTGAGAGCCTTGCTGGGTAAAGTAGCCTTGGTTGTAGGCCTCTGGTTCTCATTACTTGAAATATTTCTTGCCATTCTCTTCTTGCTTGAAGTGTTTCCATTGAGAAGTCAGTAGCTAACCTTATTAGGGCTCCCTTGTATGTTATTTCTTTTTCTCCCTTGCTGCCTTTAAGATTCTCTCTTTGTCTTGGAATTTTGCCATTTTGATGATGATGTGTCTTGAAGTGGGCCTCCTTGGGTTCCTCTTGATTGGGACTCTCTGTGATTCCTGGATTTGTGAGACTTTTTCTCTTATCAAATTAGGGAAATTTTCTCTCATTACTCGTTCAAATATGTTTTCTATCCCTTGTTCTTCTTCTTCTCCTTCTGGTATTCCTATTATTCGGATATTGTTACGTTTCATATTATCTTGCATTTCTCTTAATCCCTCTTCATTCTTTCTGAGCCTCTTTTCATTTTCTTGCTCTTACTGTGAGATGCTTTCTACCTTGTCCTCCAACTCACTAATCCTATCCCCCGCTTCATCTATCCTACTTTGGAAACTTTCTACTATGTTCTTCAATTCGGAAATTGTATTCTTCATTCCCTCTTGTCTCTTGCTGATAGTTTCCATTTCCTTTTTGATGTTGCTGTAGTTTGCAGAGAGATCATTGTAGTTCCCCTGTAGTTTCTGGTAGTTCACTGTGAGCTCTTTGATCTTCGTAATAACCAGTGCTTTGAATTCACTATCTGATAGTTGATCAGCCTCTATTTCATCTAACATTCTTTCTGAAGTTTCTGCTTTTTCTTTCATTTGGGGATTGTTTGTTTTTGTCTTCCCATTGTTTGAGACTCTTCTTGTTAGTCTCTGTTTCTAAAATTGATCAGTTCTGAAACCCTGGTTTTATGGTGTAAACTTCTGTGGTATGATCCTTGTGCAGACTCCTTGAAGTTTCTTGATGTTCTTCGTCTCCACCTACACTCACGCTGGTCCTCGTGCTGGTCCCTGCATTGGTCGCCTACCACTGCTGAATGTCCCCGCTCTAGTAGCCGCCTCCTCAAGCACCCAGTCCCGTTACTATGGCAGCGGCACAGAGGCTGGTAATGTCCTGGCTCCTGTATCTGGCTCTCTCTGCCACCCAGGGCAGTAACAGGGGTTTGGAGTGTCCCGGGTGCTGTACCTGACTCCCCGGCATCCAGTCCCTTCGCTATGGCAGCGGCACAGGATCTGAGACTGTCCCGGCTCCCATAGCTGGTTCCTCAGGGCCCAGGCCTGTGTCTATGGCGGTGTCACAGGGGCCTTTGGTGTCCCAGCTCCTGCAACTGACCCTTCCGTTGCCCAGGCCGGTAGCTATGGCATAGGCGCAAGGGCCGAGAATGTCCCCGCTCCGGTTCCTGACTCCTCTGTCTCCCAGGACCGTCACAGGGCTTGGAGTGTCTGGCTCCTGTACCTTACTCCCTGGCTCCCAGGCCTGTTTCTCTGGCGGCAGCACAGGGGCCACATGAGACCCAGCTCCAGTAGCTGACTCTGCCGCCGTCTGGTGTTCCAGTGTCGGTCACAGTCTCTGGTCTTTTAATTTCATAAATGCTGGGTAACTGATGGTTTATTGTGCTGTTTCTCTATAGATCTGCCAGGATTTTCACCCATGAGTACAGGAGCTAGCATCAGCTCCATCTTGCTTCGTCGCCATCTTCCCAGCATCTCCCCATTCTTAACTTTTAGAAACAGCTTTTTCTCTATTGGCAAATACTTTTATTTTATTTTTTGTTAATTTTTATTGATTATTGCAAGGGGGGAGATGTTAAGCTCTACACCTCTTGTTCTTAGGACTAAAGCAGTCTCTGGGCCTCCAGAAGGAGTATTCAGAGTGGTTAAAAGATGCATTTTCTGACTATCTTTTTTCTTGTGCCTTTTACTGTCTTAGGGAAGTGAGATTTTTAAAAAAAGATTTAATTTAAATTCTTTCTGAGTAGAATCCTTATGATGTAACAATATTAGACATCTTATTCTACTCATTGAAATATTTTGAGACCGAGATGTTATTTTTAAAATAAAAATAAAAATAAAATTCAAGCAAACTAATATTTTCAAATTAAATCTTTTAATGGAGGGAGTGAGACACTAGTCTTTATCTCACACCACCTGGTTCTGTTTCAATTCCTGCCCAACTTTTCTTAAATAACTAAGTCTAAAGATCTGTTATCAGGGAGATATTTAGTAGCTTTAAAAAACTCCTAATTTAAGCCCTGGCTGGTGTAGCTCAGTGGATTGAGCATGGGCCTGTGAACCAGAGGACCACGGTTCGATTCCCAGTCAGGGCACATGCCTGGGTTGCAGGCAGGTTCCCTGCAGGCCAGTTCCCTGCAGGGGATGCACTAGAGGCAACCATACATTGATGTTTCTCTCCCTCTCTCCTTCCCCTCTAAAGATAAATAAATAAAATCTAAAAAAAAAATTTTTTTAAACTTCTAAATTATAATAAAACATTGCTCTTGTTCTTTAGAGAGCCCATACTTGTTAAAAGGTTTCTTTTTTACTTTTGATTACTGCCGTTTCAGATTCCGCAGCCTCTTTTAAACCTTAATTAATTAGTTATTGGGGTGTATAGTGTAGTGGGTCAAAAAACGTACTGTTGGTGAAAACTGTCAGGGAGGCCTGCCTGGTATCCAAGGTACCCTAACCCCACTAATGGATTTCAGGTATTTCCCACACATCTAAGACTGTGAGGGAGGGCTCAAAGCGCCAGGTGACCAACCTTTATATTGTGCTCCCTGATCCAGCCGAGAGTTAAATTATTGTGATCGGAATTTTTTGTGACGCCCCTTCATCTCAGGGATTGACCCCAAACACCTCCGCAAGGCCCCTACTCATGTAGGGACGCTTGAGATCTGAAGCCAGGGGGAGGTATGTCTCTTATCTTCGGTGAGACACCGAAGATAACCCTGTAACTAATTCTGAGTTCTCAAAGCAATCTTCGGGGTCTGGTTGAAACCGAAACACTCATTTATTATTTTTTGTTGTTGTTCACAGGCACACAGAGGGAAAAGGCAGAATCAAAAGGGCTGCAAAAAGCAGCTTCTAAATAAAGAATGCTCAAAGGTGTTTGTAAAAACAAAAGCTAATTGAAAGGAAAATTCATTGCTCTCTCTCTCAAGCCTACCTCTCCTTGTGTGGCCTGTCACAGGTGGCTTTTATTTATTATGAAAGGAAGTGCTTTCATGTTGTGGGTCTAAAGCATCTCTTATGAGATTCCAGAGAGAAAAAGTGTCAACAGGGATATCCTCAGGCCCGTGGTCAGAACAGTATTGCTTAATACTATCACCAAACTTGAGCCAGGTATCTAGATTTAAGGTTCCTTTCCCTGGGACCACAGGGTGTATTCTTGTACAAAATGAAAAAATTCCCTAAGTTGCTTTCCTGGTACATTTATGCCTCTCTTATGGAGCATATGCTTAGTAATATCAATAAATAATTCTCTTTCCTTGGACTCCCTATGTCCCATGATTACTCACCCTACTTAGCCTATCCTGCTAAGGGGTCTGCAGCACCCAACGGCGAGAGCCCTATCCTTACGAAAATTATATTTAGGAGTCTTACCTTCTTGTCCCTGTCCCAGGCGCCACCTGCTGTGGACAAGCCCAGCAGGGTCCAGGGATTCCCAAAGGTGGGTAAGGAGTTGGCGATGGGTAACAGACGACAACACGCCTCAAAGGACAGTGAAGCTCTGTTTCATTTATTGCAAGTACAAGCAAGTTTTTATATTTTCAAAACAAATAAAATATGATATCACTTATATGTGGAATCTAATGATTAAAATAAATTGATGAACAAAATAAAACAGAGACATGGGCATGCAGAACATACAGCTGTCAGATGAGAGGCGAAAGAAGTGAACTAAATGAAAGAAGGTGAAGAGAATAGCCAAAAAAAGCAACCCATCATTAAACTGTTTTCTCTCTCCATGAAAAGAGAGAACAGTGTGGTGATGGTTATAGGAAAAGAGTAGCAGAGGCTGGAAGAAGAAATGCAAACTGGAGGTAAAAGAAACATTTACAATAGTGTCAATAGAAAAAAATAAAAACAAAAAAGAGAGGTATACCTCATAACAAAAGATGCACAGAGATTGAAAGTAAATAGATGGAGAAATAATCCATGTAAATGGAAACAAACAAAAAAGCTTGGGTAGCCACACATATCTACATATCTGTCAATATAATCTTTAAAACAAAGTACATAACACGACAAAAAGGTCACTACATAATACTAAAGGAATCAAACAAGAGAATGTAACCAACACAGGAACATCTAAATACCTAAAGAAAATCTTGGTGGCCTGGCTGGTGTGGCTCAGTGGATTGAGCACCAGCCTGCAGAAAAAAAAATCTTGGTGGACATTAAGAGAGAGGTCAACAGCAATACAGTCATAGTAAAAAATTTCAATGCCCCACTGTTACCAATGAATAAATCTTCCGAACAAAAAAATAAAAAAAGTCACAGCAACTTTACATGACAAACTGGATCATATGGTTTTTTTTGGGGGGTATGCCTTTCTTTTTTTATAACTTCTTCCCCCTTCTCCTCCTCCCAATCCCCTGTTGCTAACCATCCTTGAGATCTTCATTTCTATGTTTCCACTCCTGATCTGGCTGTCCTTTTAGTTTGCTTTTGTTTTAGATGAGGTTGTTCATAACTGTGAGTTTGCTATCCTTTCACTGTTCATGTTTTTTTAACTTCTTTTTCTTAGATAAGTCCCTTTAACATTTCATATAATAAGGGCTTGGTGATGATGAGCTCCTTGAATTTGATCTTATCTGAGAAGCACTTTATCTGTCCTTCCATTCTAAATGAAAGTTTTGCTGGATAGAGCAATCTTGGTTGTAGGTCTTTGTTTTTCATGACTTGGAATACTTCTTTCCAGCCCCTTCTTGCCTGTAAGGTCTCTTTTGAGAAATCAGCTGACAGTCTGATGGGGACTCCTTTGTAGGTGACTGTCCCCTTAGCTCTTGCTGCTTCTAGGATTCTCTCTTTCATTTTAAGCTTGGCTAATGTAATGATGATGTACCTTGGTGTGTTTCTTCTTGGGTCCAACTTCTTTGGGACTCTCTGAGCTTCCTGGCTTCCTGGAAGTCTATTTCCTTTGCCAGATTGGGGAAATTTTCCTTTATTATTTGTTCAAATAAGTTTTCCACTGGTGGCTGTGCCTTTCCCCCTTCTGGTACCCCTATAATTCGGATGTTGGAGTGTTTGAAGATGTCTTGGAGGTTCCTAAGACTCTCCTCATTTTTTTGAATTCTTGTTTCTTCACTCTTTTCTGTTTGGCATTATTTGCTTTCTTCTGGTCCACTCCATTAATTTGAGTCCCAGTCTCCTTTCCATCACTAGTGGTTTCCTGTGCAATTCCATTCATTTCAATTAGTTTCGCCTTCATACGTTTCTCTAATTTGTGGCTATAATCAACCCGTTCTGTGAGGATCCTGATCACCAGTGTTTTAAACTGTGTGTCTAAGAGTTTTGTTATTTCTTCATCGCTTAGATTTATAGACTCTGGGGCTTTGAGATCTTCTTGAGACATTTTTGGTCTGTTCGTGCCCGTTAAGTATGAGGAGTGGACTGCCTTTCTTTTTTTAATTTAATTATTTTTCAATTACAGTATCCTGTCTTTCACTCCCATCCCAGCCCACCTCCCACACCCCCCACCTCTCCCCCATTTCCACCCCCCTTAGTTGTTGTCCATGTATCCTTTATACTAGTTCCTGTAAATCCTTCCTTGTTTTCCCCTGAAATTCCCTCCCCTCTCCCCTCTGGTAACTGTCCCCCTTTTCTCTATTTCAGTATTGTTGTTTTTGTTTCTCTTGCTTGTTTATTTTGTTGTTTAGCTTCCTGTTAAAGGTGAGATCATATAATATTTGTCTTTCACCGCCTGCCTTATTTCACTCAGCATAATGCTTTCCAGTTCCACCAATACTGTTGCAAAGGGTAGGAGCTCCTTCTTTCTTTCTGCTGCATAGAATTCCATTGTGTATACATACCATAATTTTTTGATCCATTCATTTACTGACAGGCACCTAGGCTGCTTCCAGCTCTTGGCTGTTGTAAATTGTGCTGCTATGAACATTGGGGTGCATAGGTTCTTTTGGATTGGTGTTTTAGGGTTCTTAGGATATAGTCCCAGCAATGGAATTGCTGGGTCATAAGGCAAGTACATTACTATTTTTTTTTTTAGAAAATTCCATAGTGTTTTCCATAATGGTTGTACCAGTCTGCATTCCTGCCAACAGTGAACTGGGGACCCCTTTTCCCCACAACCTCTCCAACATTTGTTGTTTGTTGCTTTGTTTAAGGTAGACATTCTCATTGGTGTAAGGTGGTATCTCATTGTGGTTTTAATTGGCATCTCTCTGATAGATAGTGATATTGAGCATCTTTTCATGTGTCTCTGGATCCTCTGTATGTACTCCTTGGAGAAGTGTCTGTTGAAGTCCTTTTCCCATTTTTTAATTGGGTTGCTTGTCTTCTTAGAGTAGAGTTGTGTAAGTTCTTTGTATATTTTGGAGATTAAACCCCTGACTGAGGTATCATTGGCAATTATGTTTTCCCATACAGTTGGTTGTCTTTTTAATTAAATACTATTCTCTTTAGCCATGCAGAAGCTTTATTTTGAAGAGATTATATTTGTTTATTTGTTTGTTTGTTTGTTTGTTGAAGAGTTTTGGAAGATTATATTTTTCTAGAAATGTGTCCATTTCCCCTAGGTTTCAACTTTCTTGGCATATAGTTCTTCATAGTAATTTCTTACAATCCTTTGTATTTCTGTGGTATCAGTTGTAATCTCTCCTCTTTCATTTCTGAATGTGTTTATCTGTGTCCTCTCTCTTCTATTCTTGAAAAGACTACTTAAAGGCTTGTCTGTTTTGTTTATCTTTGCAAAGAACCAACTCCTGGATTCATTGATCCTTAGAATTGTGCTTTTTGTCTCTGTCATTTAGTTCTCCCCTGATCTTGGTTATTTCCTTCCTTCTACTTGCTCTGGGCTGTTTTCGTTCTTGTTCCTAGAGTTCTTGCAGGTGTAGAATAAGGTTGTTTGTTTGCACTGTTTCTATCTTTTTAGGTAGACTTGTATTGCTATAAACTTCCCTCTCAGGACTGCCTTCACTGTGTCCCATAACTTTTGGTTGTTGTGAGTTCATTTTCATTTCTTTCCAGAAATGATTTGATTTCTTCCCTAATTTCATTGTTGACCCATTTATCGTTTAATAGCATATTATTCACTCTCCATGTTTTTGGTTTTTTCCTTTGGGGTTGGTTTCCAATTTCTTTCCCTTGTGGTCACAGAAAATGCTTGGTATAATTTCAATATTCTTGAATTTGTTGAGGCTTGTTTTGTGTTCTATCATGTGGTCTATTTTTGAGAATGTTCCATGTGCATTTGAAAAGAAAGTGTATGTAGCTTCTTTGGGATGAAGGGCTCTATATATATTAGTTTAGTCCATTTCATCTAAGGTGTTGTTTAATGCCACAATACCTTTGTTGATAATTTGTTTGGAAGATCTGTCCATTTTTCATAGTGGGGTGTTCAAATCCCCTACTATAATTGTGTTGCTGTCAATATCTTTCTTGAAGTCCTCTAAGATTTTCTTGATATATTTGGGTGCTCCTAGGTTGGGTGCATATATATTTAGGATGTTAATGTCTTCTTGGTGGATTCTTCCCTTGAGTATTAGGAAGTGACTTTCTGGGTCTCTCTTTATGGCCCCTTTTTGAAGTCTATTTTGTCTTATATGAGAATTGCTACCCCAGCTTATTTTTCTTGTCCGTTTGCTTGGAAGATTTGTTTCCAGCCTTTCACTTTTAGTCTCTGATGGTCTTTTGCCCTGAGGTGGGTCTCTTCTAGGAAGCATGTATGTGGGTCATGCTTTCTTATCCATTGAGCTACTCTGTGTCTTTTGATTGGAGAATTTAATCCATTTACGTTTAAGGTTATTATTGATAGGTACTTGTTCATTGCCATTTTTGTACCTGTGTTCCTCTCTGTCTCCCTCTTATCCTTCCTTTGCTTAAAGCAGTCCTTTTAGTATTTCTTGTAGAGCTGGTTTGGTGGAGGCATATTCTTTTAGACTTCTTTTGTCTTGGAAGCTCTTTATTTGGCCATCTATCTTGATTGAGAGCCTTGCTGGGTAAAGTAGCCTTGGTTGTAGGCCTCTGATTCTTATTACTTGGAATATTTCTTGTCATTCTCTTCTTGCTTGGAGTGTTTCCAATGAGAAATCAGTAGCTAACCTTATTGGGGCTGCCTTGTATGTTATTTCTTTTTTCTCCCTTGCTGCCTTTAAGATTCTCTTTTTGTCTTGGAATTTTGCCATTTTAATGATGATGTGTCTTGAAGTGGGCCTCTTTGGTTTCCTCTTTATTGGGACTCTCTGATTTCTGGATTTGTGTGACTTTTTCTCTCATCAAATTGAAAATTTTTCTCTCATTACTCTTTCAAATACGTTTTCTTTCCCTTATTCTTCTTTTTCTCCTTCTGGTATTCCAATTATTTGGATATTATTATGTTTCATATTGTCTTGTATTTCTCTTAATCCCTCTTCATGCTTTCTGAGCCTCTTTTCTTTTTCCTGCTCTTTCTGCGAGATGCTTTCCACTTTGTCCTCCAACTCACTAAACCGATCTTCTGTCTTATCAACTCTACTTTTAATACCTTCTACTGTGTTCTTCAATTTGGAAATTGTATTCTTCATTTCCTCTTGTCCCTTGCTAATCGTTTCCATTTCCTTTTTCATGTTTATATAGTTTGCGGTGAGATCATTGTAGTTCCCCTTTAGTTTGTGGTAGCTCATTTTGAGTACTTTGAACTTCCTGATAACCAGTGCTTTGAATTCAATATCTGATAGTTGACTTGCCTCTATTTCATCTAACATTTTTTTTCTGAGGGTTCCTCCTTTCCTTTCATTTGGGGATTGTTTCTTTGTCTTCCCATTGTTTGTGAGACTCTTCTTGTTAGCCTCAGCTTCTTAGATTGATTTGTTCTAGCTCCCTGGGTTTATGGTGTGCACTTCTGTGTGGAATGCCTGTGAAATTTAGTGGTGCAGTCTCTTTTGGTTATCCTGTCGTTCTCTGCTTCTACCTACTCAAATACACAGCAACTTGTGGATTCTCTCCTACAGAAAAGTGAAATTTGTCTCTACTGTTGGGAAGCCTCTTCTATGGGTCCAGCTCTGGTCTTTTTGTGTTTTCAAGTTGTTTGTGTCTTGTCTGGTTCTTCCAGGACTGTCAAGATTTTTGGTCCCTTATTTTCATATATGCTGAGCAACTGCTGAGTGTCTGGCTTCTCCTCTGCTGGTCAGACAGGATTCTCTACCTTGTGTACAAGGAACTGGAATCTGCTCCACCTTACTCCATTGCCACCTTGCATCTCCCTTCTGGATCATATGTTTTTAACAGATATTTATAGAACATTTGATTTCAGAGCAGTAGAATATACATTCTCCTCAAGTGCACATAGAATATTCTCATAGCTTGACCATATGTTAAGACATAAAATAAGTCTTAATAAATTAAAAAAGATTGAGGGACTTCCGCCAAGATGGAGGAGTAGGTGGAAGCACTTCGCCTTCTCATACAACCAAGTTTAAAAACAACAAAGTTTTAGCAACAAAAACACAGCCAAACCACAAAAAATTGAACTATATGGAAGTCTGACAACAATGAATCCTTCAGCCAAACCAATAAACCGGTGAAGGAGTGAGTAGTGAGACATACTGACAGACCGTGCAGGCCCTAGTGGTGGGAAGCAGCAGAGGGGACTGCTATTGTCCCTCTATGACCCCACCCCCACATACAGCATCACAAACCAGCTACCTGGGTAGCCACCCCCAGTGAACAACTAAGACTCTGCTCCTCAAACGCAGCAGGCACAAACCAATCAAAACATGGCTCAAGAAAAACTCAGAACCTCAGAGCCAATAACTCTAAGCAATGAAGAAATGGCCAAATTTTCAGATGCACAGTTCAAAACATTAGTGATCAGGATAGTCACAGAACTGGATGATTTTAGTCGCAAATTAGAGGAACATATGGAAGCTAAACTAATTGAAATAAAGGGAAATGCACAGGAAACCAGTAGTAATGGAAAGGAAATGGGGACTCAAACCAAAAAAGTGGACCAGGAGGAGGAGAAAATGACCAAACAGAAAAGGATGAAGTAACAAGAATTCGGGCGTAGTCCGCTTCTTTTCCTAATTTGATAAGAGAAAAAAAGTCTCACAAATCCAGGAATCACAGAGAGTCCCAACCAAGAGGAACCCAAGGAGGCCCACTTCAAGACACATCATCATCAAAATGGCAAAATTCCAAGACAAAGAGAGAATCTTAAGGGCAGCAAGGGAGAAAAAAGAAATAACATACAAGGGAGTCCCAATAAGGTTAGCTACTGACTTCTCAATGGAAATGCTTCAAGCAAGAAGAGAATGGCAAGAAATATTCTAAGTAATGAGAACCAGAGGCCTACAACCAAGGCTACTTTACCCAGCAAGGCTCTCAATCAAGATAGATGGCCAAATAAAGAGCTTCCAAGACAAAAGAAGCCTAAAAGAATATGCCTCCACCAAACCAGCTCTACAAGAAATACTAAAAGGACTGCTTTAAGCAAAGGAAGGATAAGAGGGAGACAGAGAGGAACACAAGTACAAAAATGGCAATGAACAAGTACCTATCAGGACTTCCGCCAAGATGGAGGTTTAAGTGGGTGTGCCGTGCCTCCTCACACAACCAAGTTTAGGGACAACTAAATATTAGCATCAGAAAACACAACCAGAACACAGAAAACTGAACTTTTCGGAAGTCTGCTAACAACAAATTCTTCAGCCCGACCGGTAAGGGGCAAAACCGGCGTCTGGTGAGGAGCTGCAAGAGAGGGCTCGGTCAGACCCGGATGCGGAATCCAGACGCGCGAATCCAGTCGCGCGGGTTCCAAACCCAGGATTGGACCAAGTGAGCGACCGAGCAGCCCACCGGGTGAGCGACTACAGAGGAGACAGTGGGGAGGCCGTGCAGCGAGTTAACTGCCATTGCCTAATTGCGCGTGAGCGAGGGAGTGGGCCGTTGGACCAGCTGCAGCGGCGATAGAGGGCCCCGCCATTTCCCCGCTCTGACCACGCCCCCACATACAGCGTCACAACCCAGCAACCTGGGAGTCCAAGGCGCAGTTTCTCACATTTAAAGGGCCAGAACAGACCAAAAATGTCGCAGGGAGACCTCAAAGCCCCAGAGATAAATCTAAGCGACGAAGAAATAGCAAAACTCTCAGAAGCACAGTTTAAAACACTGGTCATCAGCTTCCTCACAGATCTGGTTGATTATAGCCACAAATTAGAGAAACATATGAAGGCTAAATTAAGGGAAATGAATGGAATTCCACAGGAAACCCATAGAGATGAAAAGGAAACTGGGACTCAAATCAATGGAGTGGACCAGAAGAAACCAAATAATGGCCAAACAGAAAAGAGTCAAGAAGCAAGAATTCAAAGAAATGAGGAGAGGCTTAGGAACCTCCAGGACATCTTTAAACGCTCCAATATCCGAATTATAGGGGTACCAGAAGGGGGAAAGACACAACCACCAGTGGAAAAACTATTTGAACAAATAATAAAAGAAAATTTCCCCAAACTGGCAAAAGAAATAGACTTCCAAGAAATCCAAGAAGCCCAGAGAGTACCAAAAAAGTTGGACTCAAGAAGAAATACACCAAGGCATATCATAATTACATTAGCCAAAATTAAAATGAAGGAGAGAATCCTAGAAGCAGCAAGAGCTAAGGGGACAATCACCTACAAAGGAGTCCCCATCAGACTGTCAGCAGATTTCTCAAAAGAGACCTTACAGGCAAGAAGGGGCTGGAAAGAAATATTCCAAATCATGAAATCTAAAGACCTACAGCCAAGATTGCTCTATCCAGCAAAACTTTCATTTAGAATGGAAGGGCAGATAAGGTGCTTCTCAGATAAGACCAAATTCAAGGAGTTCATCATCACCAAGCCCTTATTATATGAAATGTTAAAGGGACTTATCTAAGAAAAAGAAGTTAAAGAAACATGAACAGTGAAAGAACAACAAGCTCACAGTTATTAACAACCACACCTAAAACGAAAGCAAACTAAAAGAACAGCTAGATCAGGAGTGGAAATATAGAAATGAAGATCTCAAGGAGGGTTAGCAACAGGGGAGTGGGAGGAGGAGATTGGGGGAGAAGGTACAGAAAATAAGTAGCATAGACAGTAATTAGAAAATAGATGGGGGGGCAAGAATAGCATGGGAAATATAGAACCTAAAGGACTTGAGACACATGGACATAAACTAAAGGGGGGTAATGGTGGGGTTGGGGGGGCAGGGTGGAGGGGAATGAAGGGGAGATTAGAACAACTGTAACAGCATAATCAATTTAAAAAAATAAATTAATTAAAAAAAAAGAAACTGTTTTGAACAGTGGAAAAAAATGTCTCAATAGATGGATTGCATCAAATGGACACATAGTACTTTGAAGGTGGCTGAGGTTTAAACATGTAAGAATAAATGCAAATTTTTAATAAATAAAATTTTTATAAATAAACTTTATTTAAAAAAAGTACCTATCAATAATAACCTTAAACGTAAATTGATTAAATGCTCCAATCAAAAGACACAGAGTAGCTCAATGGATAAGAAAGCATGACCCACACATATGCTGCCTACGAAAGACCCACCGCAGGACAAAAGACCATCAGAGACTAAAAGTGAAAGGCTGGAAACAAGTTTTCCAAGCAAACGGACAAGAAAAAAAAGCTGGGGTAGCAATTCTCATATCGGACAAAATAGACTTCAAAAAAAAGGCTATGAAGAGAGACCCAGAAGGTCACTTCATTATACTCAAGGGAAGAATCCACCAAGAAGACATTAATATTGTAAACATATATGCACCCAACTTAGGAGCACCCAAATATATCAAGAAAATCTTAGAGGACTTCAAGAAAGATATTGACAGCAACACAATTATAGTAGGGGATTTGAACACCCCACTATGAAAAATGAACAGATCTTCCAAACAAATTATCAAAGATATTGTGGCATTAAACAACACCCTAGATGAAATGCACTTAACTGATATATATAGAGAGCCCTTCATCCCAAAGAAGCTAAATACACATTCTTTTCAAATGCACATGGAACATTCTCAAAAATAGACCACATGATAGGACACAAAATGAGCCTCAGCAAATTCAAGAAAATTGAAATTATACCAAGCATTTTCTGTGACCACGAGGGACTGAAATTAGAAACTGACCCCAAAGAAAAAAACACAAAGCACCCAAAATCATGGAGACTGAATGGTATGCTATTAAAGAATGAATGGGTCAAGAATGGAATTAGGGAAGAAATCAAAACGTTTCTGGAAACAAATGAAAATGATCTCACAACAACCCAAAACTTATGGGACACAGCGAAGGCAGTCCTGAGAGGGAAGTTTATAGCAATACAGGCCTACCTAAAGAAGATAGAAACATTTCAAACAAACAACCTAACCCTAGGCCTGGAAGAACTTGAGGAACAACAACAAAGACAGCCCAAAGCAAGCAGAAGGAAGGAAATAACCAAGATTAGAGCAAAACTAAATGACATAGACACCATTTTAAAGATCAGTTAATCCAGGAGTTGGTACTTTGAGAAGATAAACAAAATAGACAAGCCTTTAAGTAGGCTCATCAAGAAAAGAAGAGAGAGGACACAAATAAACACAATCAGAAATGAAAAAGGAGAGATTACAACTGATACCACAGAAATAGAAGAGATTGTAAGAAATTACTATGAAGAACTGTATGCCAAGAAATTTGAAAACCTAGGGGAAATGGACACATTTCTAGAAAAATACAATCTTCCAAAACTCAGTGAAAAAGAAGCAGAAAATCTAAATAAACCAATAACAGCAAAAGAAATTGAAGCAGTAATCAAAAAACTCCCATCACACAATAGCCCCGGACCAGATGGTTTCACAGGAGAATTCTACAAAGCATTTAAGGAAGAGCTAACCCCCATTCTCCACAGACTATTCCAAAAAATCCAGAAGGATGGAAAACTCCCAAATTCTTTTTATGAAGTCAGCATCATCTTAATTCCAAAACCAGATAGAGACACAACAAAGAAAGAAAACTTCAGGCCAATATCACTGATGAACATAGATGCTAAAATCCTCAACAAAATATTGGCAAATCGCATCCAACATTATATCAAAAAGATCATACACCATGCACAAGTGGGATTCATCCCTGGGATGCAAGGATGGTTCAATATTCACAAATCAGTAAATGTAATATATCACATAAACAAAAGCAAAGACAAAAATCACATGATCATATCAATAGATGCGGAAAAACCTTTTGATAAGGTACAACACCCATTTATGATAAAAAACACTCAGCAAAGTGGGAATACAGGGAGCATTTCTCAAAATAATAAAGGCCATATATGAGAGACCTACAGCCAATATCATACTCAATGGGAAAAAACTAAAAGCTTTTCCACTAAGATCAGTAACAAGACAAGGTTGTCCACTTTCGCCACTTCTATTCAATATAGTATTGGAAGTTTTAGCCACAGTGATCAGGCAAGAAAAGGAAATAAAAGGCATTCAAATAGGAAAGGAGGAAGCAAAACTGTCACTGTTTGCAGATGACATGATAGTGTACATGGAAAATCCTATAGACTCTACCAAAAAACTGCTCAAACTAATTAATGAGTTTGGCAAAACAGCTGGTTACAAAGTCAATATCCAGAAATCAAAGGCATTTTTGTATACCAACAGTGAATCAGCAGAAGCAGAAATAAAGAAAAAAATCCCATTTGATATAGCAAAAAGAAAAATAATATATCTGGGAATAAACCTAACTAAGGAGGTAAAAAACCTGTATGCAGAAAACTACACAGCCCTGAAGAAAGAAATCAAGGAAGACACAAACAATTGGAAACATATACCTTGTTCATGGACTGGAAGAATTAACATCATCAGAATGTCCATACTACCCAAAGCAATATACAGATTCAGTGCAATACCTATTAAAGTACCAATGGCATATTTCACAGAGATAGAACAAACACTTCGAAAATTTATGTGGAACCATAAATGAGCCCGAATAGCAGCTGCTCTTTTGAGAAAGAAGAACAAAGTAGGGGGGATCACAATACCCGATATCAAACTGTATTACAAGGCCACTGTAATCAAAACAGCCTGGTAATGGCATAAAAACAGGCACATAGAACAATGGAACAGAACAGAAAGCCCAGAAATCAACCCAACTCTCTACAGTCAATTAATATTTGACAAAGGGGGCAGTAACATTGAGTAAGATAAGAAACAAGGTGTAAGCTTAATATGCTATGACACCATTAAAGTCCAGAGGAGAACATTGCAAGAAAACTTTTTTACCGATATGTCCCCTAGAGCAAGGAACGTTAAGGGAAGAATAAACAAATGGGATCTCATCAAAATAAAAAGCTTCTGCATGGCTAAAGAACAGTATTAAATTAACAAGACAACCAACTGTATGGGAAAGCATATTTGCCAATGATACCTCACACAAAGGTTTAATCTCCAAAATATACAAAGAACTTACACGACTCCACTCTAAGACACCCAACCCAATTAAAAAATGGAAAAAGGACTTGAACAAACACTTCTCCACGGAGGACATACAGAACATTCAGAGACACATGAAGAGATGCTCAATATCGTTAGCTATCAGAGAGATGCAAATTAAAACCACAATGAGATACCACTTTACACCAGTCAGGATGGCTATCATAAACAAAGCAACAAACAACAAATGTTGGAGAGGTTGTGGGGAAAAGGGGTCCTTAGTTCACTGTTGGTGGGATTGGTACAACCCATTATGGAAAACAGTATGGAATTTTCTCAGAAAAATAAAAATCGACCTGCCTTTTGACCCAGCAATTCCACTGCTGGGATTATATCCTAAGAATCCTAAAACATCAATATCAAAGAACCTATGCACCACAATGTTCATAGCAGCACAATTTACAATAACCAAGAGTTGGAGGCAACCTAGGTGCCCATCAGCAAATGAATGGATCAAAAAACTGTGGTACATATACACAATGGAATTCTATGCTGCAGAGAGAAAGAAGGAGCTACTACATTTTGCAACAACATGGATGGAACTGGAAAGCATTATGCTGAGTGAAATAGGCCAGGTGCTGAAAGACAAATACCATATGATCTCACCTTTGACAGGAAGCTAAACAACGAAACAAACAAGCAAGCAGAAAAAAAAAGAAACAAAGACACTGAAATAGGGAACAAGGGAACATTGACCAGAAAGGAGAAGGAAGGGAAGTTAAGGGGAAAATGGGGGAGGGATTTGGAGGAACAAATAGGAAGGACACAGGGACGAGAACTAACGGGGGTGGAAATAGGATGGAGGTGGGGAGCAAGGGGCGGGGGGTGGCTGGGATGGGAAAAATAGACAAAAAACTGTACTTGAAAAATAACGAAATAAAATTAATAAAAAATAAAAATCAATAAATAAATAAAAAGAAACAAGAATTCAAAAAAAATGAGGAGAGGCTTAGGAACCTCCAGAACATCTTCAAACATTCCAACATATGAATTATAGGGGTACCAGAAGGGGAAGGGGAACAGCTACCAGTGGAAAGCTTATTTGAACAAATAATAAAGGATAATTTCCCCAATCTGGCAAAGGAAATAGACTTCCAGGAAATCCAGGAAGCTCAGAGAGTCCCAAAGAAGTTGGACCCAAGAAGAAACACACCAAGGCACATCATCATTATATTAGCCAATATTAAAATGAAGGAGAGAATACTAGAATCAGCAAGAGATAAGGGGACAGTCACCTACCTTCCAAGGAGTTCCCATCAGACTGTCAGTGGATTTCTCGAAAGAGACCTTATAGGCAAGAAGGCGTGGAAAGAAGTATTCCAAGTCATGAAAACCGAAGACCTACATCCAATATTGCTCTATCCAGCAAAGCTTTCATTTAGAATGGAAGGACAGATAATTTGCTTCTCGGATAAGATCAAATTCAAGGAGTTCAGCATTACCAAGCCCTTATTATGTAAAATGTTACAGGGACTTACCTAGGAAAAAGAAGATAAAAAGATGAACAGTGAAAGGACAGCAAACTCACAGTTATCAACAACTACACCTAAAACAAAAGCAAACTAAGAGGACAGCTAAATCAGGAGCAGAACCATAGAAATGAAGATCATATGGAGGCTTAGCAACAGGGGAGTGGGAGAAGGAGAATGTGGGAGAAGGTACAGAAAATAAGTAGCATAGATGGTATGTAGAAAATAGATAGGGGGGAGGGTAAGAATAGTATGGGAAATATAGAATCTAAAGAACTTGAGACACGTGGTCATAAACTAAATGGGGGGAATGGTGGGGAAGGGGGTGTGTAGGGTGGAGGGGAATGAAGGGGGAAAATAGAAAAACTGTAATGGCATAATTAATATAATATATTTAAAAACATATTGAATAGAAAGTAATATTTCAGACATTTCTTGCAGCAATATTTTTTACCAATATATCTCCTCAGACAAGGGAAACAAAAAAAGAAATAAACAAATGAAACTACATCAAAGTGTAATATTTTTGCACAGAAAAGGAAAGCATCAAAATGAAAAGATAAGGCATTATTAAATGGGAGAAGATAAACAGCAGTGATACATCCAAAAAGGAAATATAAAGAAATATAAATATAAATAGTAAAATGGCACTCTGGCAGGTGTGGCTCAATGGATTGAGTGTTGGCCTGTGAACCAAAGGGTCATTGGCTTTATTCCTAGTCAAGGCACATTCCCTGATTGTCAGGCAGGTCCTCAGTAGGGGCCACACAAATGCAACCACACATTGGTGTTTCTCTCCCTCTCTTTCTCCTTCCCTCCCCCTCTGTCTAAAAATTACTTATTTATTTATTTGTTTGTTTGTTTGTTGTTCAAGTGGAGTTGTCTCCATTTTCACCCCACCACTCCTACCACTGTACCCATCCCTGCCTCCCACTCTTGAACCTATACCCTTTGGCTTTGTCCATATGTCCTTTACACATGTTCCATGATGGCCCTGCCATATTCTCCCCTATTACCCTTCTCCCCCTGCTCTAGTTACTGTCCATTTTTTCTTTACTTAAATGTATCTGGTTATATTTTGCTTGCTTGTTTGTTTTGTATATTAGGTTCCATTTATAGGTGAAATCATATGGTATTTGTCTTTCACTGCCTGGCTTATTTCACTTAGCATGATGCTCTCCAGTTCATCCATACCTGGATGGACCTAAAAATAAATAAATAAAATCTTTTAAAAATAATAATATGGCAATGACTATGTAACTATCAATAATCACTTTAAATGCAAAGGACTTAAGAGTTCCAATAAAAAACATAAAGTGCCTGAATGAATAAGAAAACAAGTCTCATACATATGCCGTCTACAAGAGACCCTCTGCAGACTAAAAGGCACACACAGACTAAAAGTAAATGAATGGAAAACAGTATTTCATGCAAATAAAAATATAAAAGAACCTGGAATAGCAATAATTATATTAGACCAAATAGACTATAAAACAAAGGCTATAATAAAAGACAAAAAAGACATTACATAATAATAAAGGGATCAATACTACAAGATGACATAAACCTTATGATGATTTATGCCTCCAGTAGAGGAGCACCTAAATATATAATGCAAATATTGATGAACATAAAGGGAGACCTTGATAATAACACTGTCATAGTAAAGAACTTTAACACCCCTTTGGCATCAATGGATAGATCATCCAGCAAGAAAATCAACACGAAACAATGGCCTCAAATGACACAAATCAGATGGATTTAATTGATACTTTTAGAGCATTTCACTCCAAAGCAGCAGAATATTCATTCCTTTCAGGTACACATGAAATATTTTTTAAGACACACCACATGTTAGGACACCAAACAAGTCTTGATAAATTTCAGAAGGCTGAAATCGTATCGAGCATCTTCTCTGATCATAATGGTATGAAACCAGAAATCAATTACAGGAACAAAAATGTTATAAGCACAAAGACAAGGAGGGTAAAGAACATGCTACAATATAATAAATGGCTTAACAATGATATTAAGGAAGAAATCAAAATATATCTTGACAAGTGATAATGAAAACACAACAACCTAAAATGTATGGAACACAGTGAAAGTATTCCTAGGAGAGAAATTCGTAGCACTAAAAGCCTACATCAATTAAAAAAGTATTAAATATATGCCTAAAAGAACTAGAAAAAGAATAACAAACAAAGCCCAAAGTCAGTGGAAGAAAGGAAATATAAAGATCAGAGAAGAAATAAACAAAGTAGGGTCTAAAAATATAAAAGATTTATAAAAGCAAAAATTGGTTTCTTAAAAAAGTTTAAAAAGATTAAAAACCTCTCACCAAACTCATCAAGAAAATAAAGAGGGCCAAAATAAATAAAATCAGAAATAAAAAGTGGAAGTGATAACTAGCACCAGGAAATACAAAAGATTATGAGAAAATACTATGAAAAATTTTATGCCAACAAATTGGACAATCTGGATGAAAACCATAAATTTTTAGGAACATACAATCTTTCAAAACTTAATCAGGAAGAAACAGATTCTAAACTGACCAATAACAACCAATGAAATCAAGGCAGTAATCAAAAAATTACAACAACTTATGGACACCATGGAGGTGTAGGCAAACATGCTTTATCTCCATGAACAACCACAAAAAGAATTACAACTACATCTCAAAACAAATAACACACACAGCTCACAGAAACACAATCCCTGTGGAAATCTGACAACCAGGAATTTAAAGAAACCACATTGGAAGGAAGATGGCAATGGAGTAGGAGGGAGCAGATTCCACTTCCCCCTACACGCAGGAGAAAAACCTAGTCGATTTATAGGGGAACAGAGTGAACAGTCAACAGTACCCCAGCATCTATAAAAATAAAAGACCAAAAATTGTAGTGGACACTGAAAAACCAGACGGGAAGGAGAGTGCCTCAGGACAATAAGGTCCCAGGGACCAGTGTGGGGACCAAGGCAGCTGAAGCCCCAGGCCTGGTGCCGGTCAGTGTCCAGTGCTAGGTCTACCACAGATGCCTTAGGAGCAGCGGGCCTCCCACAGAGTCCTTGGAAGAGAGCTAGGTTAACTGCTCCCTCCCTCCCCAGCCAAACAAGGTTGAAGGAGCACCAGGAGAGATCTGCTTGCTTGAAGTCGCAGAGAGGGAAATAAGGACAAAGAGGCAAACACAAGGGCCGTGATCACCCGCTGAGTCTGTGGTCGCTGGCTTGGGAAAGTTGAGAGTCACTCAGTGATGAGCCCTGACCCCGATGGTCAACAGTCTGGATGGAGAATTGGGCTGTACAGGAGCTGCAGGTTTGAGTAGGAGGAATTTTCTCAAAAAGAAAAACTATTTGGGGATTTCTCCCACAACAACTGCTTGGCCTATTACCCTCCCAGCTGGGCAGCGATCCCAAGGTGGCATGGAAAATTGCACTCGGAATGCTGTGGGGATAGATCCTGCATAGCCTCAGAGCACCGAGAAGTGACCAAGGCAGCCTGCCCAAGTGTGCACATGTGCCTGCACCCCAGCCCACAGCAGTAACCCCAGGGAAACAGCCTCTGAAGAAGACCTGGATCCCATACTAAAGGTGTGAGGGAGAGGTGCCAGACTAGCTCTAGAGAGAGTGCTGAGTACACACTGGGAAGAAAGAAAAGCCATAGCCAATTGCCCCTCGGCCTGCTGCATCCAAGAAGACAAAAAGAAAAAAAAACAAAAAAACAAACAAACAAAAAAACCAGTTTGGCGAGTATAAAACCAACAAGAGGGGTTTTTTTGTTGTTGTTTTGGTAATCTTTTACTTTTTTAAATTTTATTATTATTTTATCTTCAATACCTTTTTTCTCTCTTTCCTTCTTTCTTGTTTTATTCCTTCTTCTTTTCTTTCCAATGTTATCTCTTCCTCCCTTCTCCTGCTTTTATTTATTTCTTTACACACAAGTGAGACAAAAAACTTGGAACTGTGAAAGGACCAGAGGTGGACCCAAACAAGGGGCATCCGAACAGTTGAGACAATGAGACAAATTTCACTTTGCTATTGCAGAGAAACTGCAAGTTACCGAATATTTGTATTGTTATTATTTTTTCATTATTCTTACATCTTTGATTTTAATAGCATTTCTGTATTCTTTTTTCTATATAGTCTTCTTTGCGTGGCTGGTTATATGGTATCATTTCACAGGTTTCCTGTTCTGCCTTTCACAGTGTGTTGCTAATTTACTGTCTTTCGTATCACTTGTGTTCCTTTAGCACACTACTTAAAGTCCTATATCCCCATTCTTGTTATCCAGATCATATAGATTCTGTCATACGATTGTTGCTCTAACATTACTGTAAATAATAGCTGATCCATACAATAGTAAATACTTCACAACACCCATCCCGGATCATAGCCCACTTCACAGTTTCCTGAACTCTATTACTGTAGTGGTTAACTCTATTCTCTCACACACTACACCTCTTTACTATCCTTTACTTTCACCTTACCTCAGAATCTGACCTCCCACAACCTCACTGCTTTCTAGATTCAACTCACAAGCCTTCCCTTCCCAACAAGAGTCCTGTCTTCTGTCCATTCTTTCTAAAAAGTGGCTAGGTGGGTGGAAGATCGCGGTTATCACTATACATAGCAAAAGGATCTCCTATCTCTTCTCTACCAACTGCTACCATAAATATCATCAAATACTCTCTTGCTGTCTTAAACCATTTTGCCTTCCCAACTGACCACAAAAAAAAGTAGATGGAAGCAGTGAAAACCACGATACCCACTGGAAGAGGAAACCCAACAACAGAGGAACCACCAACAGATAATAACATAAGAAGGTGAAGGAGGGAGTGGAAACCACACAAACCTCAATCCAGGACATATCTGGAACTACAACTAGATAGTGGAGAAACTAACCAGTACAAAACACTGAACAAGAGCAAAAGAAAACCCTCAAAACCTTGTGCAAATGGAAGGACTAGTTTCAACACAACCTCCTCTCAGCAGCACAATAAAATACAAGAAGTGATGGACAGAGTGACCCTCAGTTAACAAGCTAGTGGGAAGGAACCACCAAAGAAAGACCCAACTAAAATCAAAACCCAAACACAAATACATAGCCAACTTAAATGACAGCCCAAGACCAGTGAGATCTTGGGAAATCTCAGGACATCTGGGGAGATCAAAGAGACTACACCACTGAATCTCACAGGTATTCCACAACAGAAGTTTACACCATAAATCCAGGGGGCCAGAACAGGTCGATTTAAGAAGCTGAAGCTAACAAGAAGAGTGTTGCAAACAATGGGAAGACAAAGAAACAATCCCCAAATGAATGGAAAGGGGGAAGCCTCAGAAAGAATACTAAATGAAATAGAGGCAAGTCAGCTATCAGATATTGAACTCAAAGCACTGGTTATCAGGAAGTTCAATGAGCTCACAATTGGCTACCAGAAACTACACGGGAAACTAAAATGAACTCACTGCAAACTATATCAACATAAAAAAGGAAATAGAAACTATCAAAAAGGGCCAAGAGGAAATGAAGAGTACAATTTCTGAACTGAAGAACACAGTGGAAGGAATCAAAAGCAGGCTCAGTGAAACAGAAAATCAAATGAGTGACTTGGAGGACACAGTAGAAAAAACACCCAGAAAAAGCAAGAAAAGGAAAAGAGGCTCAGAAAGAATGAACAAGAATTAAGAGAAATGCAAGACAATATGAAACATAATAATATTCGAATAATAGGGATACCAAAAAAAGAAGAAGAGTGAGGGATAGAAAACTTATTTGAAAAAGTAATGATGGAAAACTTCCCTAATTTGATGAGAGAAAAAGTCACACTAACCCAGGAAACACAGACAGTCCCAATCAAGAGGAACCCAAAGAGGCCTACTTCAAGACACATCATCATTAAAATGGCAAAATTCCAAGACAAAGAGAGAATCTTAAAGGCAACGAGGGACAATCAGAAGTAACATACAAGGGAGCCCTATAAGGCTAGCTGCTGACTTCTCAATAAAAACATCCCAAGCAAGGAGAGAATGATAAGATATATTCCAAGTGATAAGAACCAGAGGCTTACAAACAAGGCTACTTTACTCTTCAAGGCTCTCAATCAAGATAGAAGACCAAATAAAGAGCTCCAAAGACGAAAGAAGTCTAAAGGAATACACCTCCACTAAACCAGCTCTCCAAGAGATGCTAAAGAGACTGCTGTAAGAAAAGGAAGGAAAAGAGAGAGACAGAGAGGAACACAGGTGCAAAAATGGCAACGAAGAAGTACCTATCAATGATAACCTTAAACATAAGTAGATTAAATGCTCCAATCAAAATATATAAAATAGCTGAATGGGTAAGAAAGCATGACTTAAACATATGCTTCCTACAGGAGACCCAACTCAGGACAAAACACCTACATAGGCTGAAAGTGAAGAGCTGGAAACAAATTTTTGGGGAAAATAGACAGGAAAAAAGAAGCCAGGGAAGCAACACTCATATCAGACAAAATAGACTTCAGAACAAAAAGGGACCATAAAGAGAGACCCAGAAGTTCACTTCATAATACCCAAGGGAAGATTCCATGAAGAAGACATAACCATTTTAAATATATATGCACCCAACATAGGAGCACCCAAAAACATAAAGAAACTCTTAGAGGACTTCAAGAAAGATATTGAAAGCAACACAAGTATAGTAGGAGATTTTACCCCACTGTCAAAAATGCACAGATCTTCCAAACAAAATATCAACAAAGATACTGTCGCATTAAACAATGCCTTAGATGAAATGGACTAAACTGATATATAGAGAGCCCTTCATTCCAAAGAAGCAAAATACACATTCTTTTCAAATACACATGGAACACCTTCAAAGACAGATCACATGATAGGACACAAAACAAGCCTCACGAAATTCAAGAAAATTGAAATTATACCAAGCAATTTCTTTGACCACAAGAGACTGAAACTAGAAACCAACCCCTAGGGAAAAAACCCAAAACACTAAAAAACATGGAGATTGAATAGTATGATATTAAGCAATGAATAGGTCAAGGATGAAATTAGAGAAGAAATAAAAAAGATTCTGTAAACATACAAAAATGAACTCACAACAACTTAAAACTTATGGGTCACAGCAAAAGCAGTCCTGAGAGGGAAGTTCATAGCAATAAGGCCTACCTAAAAAAGATAGAAACATTTCAAACAAACAAGCTAACCCAATGCATAGAAGAACTCGAGGAACAACAACAAAGACAACCCAGAGCAAGTAGAAGGAAGGAAATAACCAAGATCAGAGCAGAATTAAATGACATAGAGGCTAAAAGCACAATTCTAAGTATCAATGAATCCAGAAGCCGGTTCCTTTGAAAAGATAAACAACATCAACAAGCCTTTAAGCAGGCTATCAACCAAATAAGAGAAGACCCAAATAAACACAATAAAAAATGAAAGAAGAGAGAATACAACTGACACCATAGAAATACAAAGGATTGTAAGAAATTACTATGAAGAACTGTATGCCAAGAAATTTGAAAACCGAGCTGAAATGGGCAAATTTCTGGAAAAATATGATCTTCCAAAACTCAGTGAAGAAGAAGCAGAAAGCCTGTACAGACCAATAACAGCAGATAAAATTGAGGCAGGAATCAAAAAACTTCCAACATACAAAAGCCCAGGACCATATAGTATCACAGGAGAATTCTAAAAAGCATTTAAGGAAGAGCTAACCCACATCCTTCACAGACTATTTCAAAAAGTTCAAGATCATGGAAGACTCCCAAACTCTTTTTATGAAGCCAGGATCATCCTAACCTGAAACAAGGTAAAGACCCAACAAGGAAAGAAAACTTCAGGTCAATATTGCTGATGAATATAGATGCCAAAATCCCCAATAAAATATTGCCAAATCACATCTAACAATGTATCCAAAAGATCATACACCATGACCAATTGGAATTCAACCCAGGGATGGAAGGATGGTTCGATATTCGTAAATCAGTAAGTGAAATCCATCACATAAACAAAAGCAAAGAAAAAAACCACATGATCATATCAATAGATGTGGAAAAGGCTTTTGATAAGGTACAACACCCATTTATGATAAAAACACTCAGCAAAGCGGGAATACAGGGAGTATTCCTCAATATAATAAAGGCCATATATGAGAGACCTACAGCCAACATCATACTCAGTGGGCAAAAATTAAAAGCTTTTCCATTAAGATCAGGGACAAGACAAGGATATCCACTTTCACCATTTCTATTCCATATAGTATTGGAAGTTTTAGCCACAGCAATCAGACAAGAAAATAAAAGCATCCGAATTGGAAAGAAGGAAACAAAACTATCGCTGTTCCCAGATGACATGATAGTTTACATGGAAAATTCTATAGACTCCTCCCCAAAACTGCTCGACCTAATAAATGAAATTGGGATAACAGCAGGATACAAAGTTAATATCCAGAAATCAAAGGCATTCTTGTATACGAACAATATAAGAGCACAAGCAGAAATCAAGAAAAAAATCCCATTTGATATAGCAAAAAGAAAAATAAAATACCTCGGAATAAACCTAACTAAGGAGGTAAATAACCTGTCTGCAGAACACTACACAACACTGAAGAAAGAAATCAAGGAAGACTCAAACAAATGGAAACATATACCATGTTCATGGATGAAAAATTAACATCATCAAAATGTCCATACTGCCCAAAGCAATTTACAGATTCAATGCAATACCTATTAAAGTACCAGTGACATACTTCACAGACATGGAACAAACACTTCAAAAATTTATATGGATCCATAAATAACCCCAAATAGCAGCTGAAATTTTGAGAAAGAAGAACAAAGTAAGAGAGATCACAATACCTGATACCAAACTGTGTTACAAGGCCACTGTAATCAAAACAGCCTGATACTGGCATAAAAACAAGCATATAGACCAATGGAACAGAATAGAGAGCCTAGAAATAAACCCAACTCTCTACAGTCAATTAATATTTGACAAATTGAGCAGCAACATAAAACGGAGTAAAAATAGCCTCTTCAGCAAATGGTATTGGGAGAACTGGACAGCTCTGTGCAAGAAAAAAAGAAACTTGAGCACCAACTTACCTCATACACCAAAATAAACTCAATGTGGATAAAAGACTTAAATATAAGCCATGACACCATTAAAGTCCTAGAGGAGAACATTGGCAAGTAAATCTCCAATATTTCATGCAGCAACATTTTTACTAATAAGTCCCCTAGAACAAGGGACGTAAAGGAAAGAAAAAACAAATGGGATCTCATCAAAATTAAAAGTTTTTTCATAGCTAAAGAAAACAGTATTAAAATAAAAAAAGAACCAACTATATGGGAAAACATATTTGCCAATGATACCTCAGACAGGGTATCATTGTATAATCTCCAAAATATACAAAGAACTTACACGACTCCACTCTAAGAACACAAACAACCCAATTAAAAAGTGGCCAAAGCACTTGAACAGACAGTTCTCCAAGGAGGACATACAGAGGATCCAGAGACATATGAAAACATGCTCAATATCAGTAGCTATCAGAGAGATGCAAATTAAAATCACAATGAGCTACCACTTTACACCAGTCAGAATGGCCATTATGAACAAAGCAACAAACCACAAGTGTTGGAGAGGTTGTGGGGAAAAGGGGACTCTAGTCCATTGTTGGTGGGATTGTAGACAGGTAAAACCACTATGGAAAACAGTATGTAATTTTCTAAGAAAACTAAAAATGGATGTCTTTTGACCTAGCAATTCCACTGCTAGGAGTATATCCTAAGAACACTGAAACACCAATCCAAAAGAACCTATGCACCCCAATGTTCATAGCAGCACAATTTACAATAGCCACGAGTTGGAAGCAACCTAGGTGCCCATCACTAAATGAATGGATCCAAAAACTATGGTTCATTTATACAATGGAATTCTATGAAGCAAAAAGAAAGAAGGAGCTCCTACCCTTTGCAACAGCATGGATGGAACTGGAAAGCATTATGCTGAGTGAAATAAGCCAGGTGTTGAAAGATAAATTCTGGATGGTCTCACCTTTAACAGGAACCTAAACAACAAAATAGACAAGCAAGTAAAATACAACCAAAGACACTGAAATACAGAACAGGCTGACAGGGACCAGAGGGGAGAGGGCATGGAATTCCAGGGGAAAAGGGGAAGGGTTTACAGGAATAAGTATAAAGGACACGTGGACAAAAACTAAGGTGGGCGGGGGTGGAAATGGGAGGGAGCTGGGGAGCACTAGGGGGTTGGCTGGGACTGAAGTAAAAGACATAAAACTGTACTTGAACAATAATTAAATAAATTAATTTAAAAAATTTTAAACTAATGAAATTAAAGTAGTAATCAAAAACACTCCCAACAAACAAATGGTCCTGGAACAAATGGCTTCACAGGTGAAATTTACCAAATATTTAAACAACTAATAGCTATGTTTCTCAAACTATTTCAAAAAATTTAAGATGATGGGAGACTGCCAACCTCATTTTATGATGCCAGCTTTATCCTAATTGCAAAATCATACAAAGAAACTGCAAAGAAAGAAAATTATAGGCAAATATTCCTAATAAAAAAGATGATAAAATTCTGAACAAATATTAGCAAACTGAATACAGAAATATATAAAATTATCATGCACGATGACCAAGTGGGATTTATTCCTGGATGCATAGTGTGTACAATATCTGCTCTCAATAAACAAGATACACCAAATAAAAATGAAGGGTAAAGATCACATGATCATGTGAAAAGATGAAGAAAAGAAATTTAGAGGACTTCCACCAAGATGGAGGCATAGTTGGAAGCACTGTGCCTTCTCATACAACCAAGTTTAAGAACAACAAAGTTTTAGCAACAAAAACACAGCCAAACCACAGAAAATTGAACTACACGAAAGTCTGACAACAATGAACCCTTCAGCCAAACCAATAAACCAGTGAAGGAGCGAGCGGTGAGACAGACTGACAAACCATGCAGGCCCCAGTGGTGGGAAGTGGCAGAAGGGACCTCTCTTGTCCCTCTCTGACCCTGCCCCGACATACAGCATCACAAACCAGCTACCTGGGTGGCCCCACCCTGGTGAACATCTAAGACTCCGCTACTCATACATAACAGGCACAAACAGTTCAAAACATGGCTCAAGAACAACTCAGAGCCTCAGAGCCAATAACTCTAAGCAATGAAGAAATGGCCAGACTTTCAGATGCACAGTTCAAAACACTGGTGATCAGGATGCTCACAGAACTGGTTGATTTTAGTCACAAATTAGGGGAACATATGAAGGCTAAACTAATTGAAATGAATGGAAATGCACAGGAAACCAATAGTAATGGAAAGGAAACGGGGACTCAAATCAAAGGAGTGGATCAGAAGGAGGAAAAAAATGACCAAACAGAAAAGGATGAAGAAACAAGATTTCAAAAAAATGAGGAGAGGCTTAGGAACCTTCAGGACATCTTTAAACATTTCAACATCTGAATTATAGGGGTACCAGCAGGGGAAGAGGAACAGCCACCAGTGGAAAACTTATTTGAACAAATAATAAAGGAGAATTTCCCCAAGCTGGCAAAGGAAATAGACTTCCAGGAAATCCAGGAAGCTCAGAGAGTCCCAAAGAAGGTGGATCCAAGAAGGAACACACTAAGGCACATCATCATTACATTAGTCAAGATTAAAATGAAGGAGAGAATTCTAGAAGCAGCAAGAGATAAGGGGACAGTCACCTACAAAGGACTTCCCATCATACTGTCAGCAGATTTCTCAAAAGAGATCTTACAGGCAAGAAGGGGATGGAAAGAAGTATTCCAAGTCATGAAATCCAAAGACCTACATCCAAGACTGATCTATCCGCAAAGCTTTCATTTAGAATGGAAGGACAGATAAAGTGCTTCTCAGATAAGATCAAATTCAAGGAGTTCATCATCACCAAGCCCTTATTATATGAAATGTTAAAGGGACTTACCTAAGGAAAAGAAGATAAAAAAAAGATGAACAGTGAAAGGACAGCAAATTCACAGTTATTCACAACCACACCTAAAACAAAAGCAAACTAAGAGGACAGCTAAATCAGGAGCAGAACCATAGAAATGAAGATCACATGGAGGGTTAGCAACAGGGGAGTGGGAGAAGGAGAAGGGGGGAGAAGGTACAGAAAATAAGTAGCATAGACAGTAGATAGAAAATAGATAGGGGGGAGGGCAAGAATAGTATGGGAAATATAGAATCTAAAGAACTTGAGGCTCTGGCTGGTGTAGCTCAGTGGATTGAGCACGAGCCTGGGAACCACAGGATCGTGGTTCAATTCCCAGTCAGGGCACATACCTAGGTTACAGGCCAGTTCCCAGCTAAGGACTCATGAGAGGCAACCATACATTGATATTTCTCTCCTTCTCTTCTTCCCTTCCTCTCTAAAATTAAATAAATAAATAAAATCTTTTTTAAAAAAAGAGCTTGAGACACGTGGTCATAACCGAAAGGAGGGGAATGGTGGGGGGGGGGTGTGTGCAGGGTGGGGGGGAATGAAGGGGGAAAATAGAACAACTGTAATGGCATAATCAATAAAATATATTTAAAAAGGAATTTAATGAAATTTAGCACGTATTTATGATAAAGCTCTCAACAAAGTGGAAAGATAGAACATACCTCATCATAATCATTGCCACATATGACAAACCCACAGGCCACATAATATTCATTGTGCAAAAACTAAAGGCATTTCCCCCTAAAAGTGGGAACAAGACAGGGATGTCCTATTTTATTGCTCTTGTTCAACATAGCACAGAAGGTCCTAGCCATAGCAATCATACAGGAAGAAATAAAACATTTAAATTTAAAAGGAAGAAGTAAAGTTGTCATTATTCGCGGATGACATGATACTATGTATAGGGAATCCTAAAGATTCCACCAAGAAACTACTAGAACTAATAAATGAATTCAGTAAGGTAGCAGAATAAAAAAATTAATGTCCAAGTAGCAGTTGCATTTTTATACAGGAATAATGAATTATCAGTGAAAGAAACTAAGAAAACAATCCCATTTACAATTGCATTGAAGAAAATACTTTGGAATAAATTTGATCAATGATGTAAAACACCTGCACTCAGAAAATCATAAGACACTAAATAAAAAAATACTGAAGAAGACACAAATAAGTGGAAGTATATTCCATGTTCATGAATAGGAATAATTAACATCATAAAATGTCCATGCTTGCCAAAGTAATCTATAGATTCAACATAATTCCTATCAAGATACCAATGGTGCATTTTACAGAACTAGAAAGAATACTTCAAGAATTTATGTGGAACCACAGAAGACCTAGAATAGCTCCAGCAATATTGAGAAAGTAGAACAAGGTTGGAAGTATCATGCCACCTGATTTCAAACTATGCTACAAGGCCTCAGTAATCAAAACAGCATGGTACTGTTATAAAAACAGACATACAGCTCAATGGAACAGAATAGAGAGCTTAGAAATAAAACCATGTCTTTATGTTAAATTAACATTTGACACAGGAAGCAAAAACACACAATGGGGTAAAGACAGTTTATTCAATACTGTTGGGAAAATTGAAGTGATATGTGCAAAAAATGAAACTAGACCACCATCTTGCATGATGTGCAAGAATAAACTCAAAATGAATTGAAGTCTTAAATGTAAGACTTGAAATTATAAAATTCTAGAATAAAAGATAAGCAGTAAAATCTCAAACATTTATCATAGCAATATTTTTCTGATGTATATTCTCAGGCAGGGGAAACAAAAGAAAAATAAACAAGTGAAACTACATCAAACTAAAAATATTTTGCACAGCAAAGAAAATTATTAACAAAATGAAAGGAAACTCACTGGATGGGAGAACATATTTACCAATGTTACATCTGTTGAAGGGTTAATATGCCAAATTTAAAAAGAAATTATACAACTTAATATCAAGAAAAAACAATACAATTAGAATATGTGCAGAGGACCTGAATGAACACTTCTCCAAAAAGAACATAAGAAAAGATGCACAACATCACTAGCCATTAGAGAGATGCAAATTCAAACCTCAATCAGATATCACCTCACACCTGCCAAAACAGCCATCGTTAATGATCAACACACAACAACAGTTGGTGAGGATGTGGAGAAAAGGTAAGGTAAGGTAACCCTCTCACACTGTTGGTAGGAATGCAAACTGGTGCAGCCACTGTGGAGAAAATAGGGAGTTTCCTCAAAACTCTAAGAGTGGAACTGCCCAACGATCCCACTTCTAGGAATATACCTGAAGGAACCCGAAACACTAATCCAAAAGAACACATTTGTACTGGTATGCTCACTGCAACATTATTTACAATAGTCAAAATTTGGAACCAGCCCTAATGCCCATCAGTAAGTGAGTAGATAAAAAAGCTATGGAATTTTCATACAATGTAATACTACTTGGCATAAAGAAGGAATTCTTACCTTTTGCCACAGAATGAATAGACCTGGCAAGTATTCTTCTATTAAGCCAGTCACAGAAAGACAAATACCATGTAATTTCATTTATGTAGAATCTAATGAACCAAATTAACTAACAAAATAGAAACAGGCTCATAGACAGATGTTAGACTTCCAGCTGTTAGAGGGGATGGGGGTTGTGAGGCTGGGTGAAAAAGTTGAAGGGATTAAGCAAAAAAAGAAAAGAAAAACAAAATCCTAATAGATGCATACATCAGTATGTGATTATAGAAGGGAACAGGGGGGTGGAGAGAGGTAGAAGAGGATAAAGAGAGAATAAAAGGTGATGGAAAGAGACTTGACTCTGGATGGTGAACGCACAATATACAAACAATGTATTATAAAAATTCTACACTTGAAACCTATACAATGTTATTAACCAACCTAACCCGAATAAAAAAAATTTTTATCTAAATTTTTTTAATTTAGTTATTTTTCAAGTACAGTTTTTTGTCTACTTTTCCCATCCCAGCCTCCCCCACCCCTTGCTCCCCACCTCCCTCCCTTTTCCATCCCCCTTAGTTCTCCACAATGAGATACCACTTTACACCAGACAGGATGGCTATAATAGACAAAGCAACAAACAACAAATGTTGGAGAGGGTGTGGGGAAAAGGGGACCTTAGTTCACTGTTGGTGGGATTGCAGACTGGTACAACCATTATGGAAAACAGTATGGAATTTTCTCAGAAAAATAAAAATTGACCTGCCTTTTGACCCAGCAATTCCACTGCTGGGATTATACCCCAAGAATCCTAAAACATCAATTTCAAAGAACCTATGCACCACAATGTTCATAGCAGCACAATTTACAATAGCCAAGAGTTGGAAGCAACCTAGGTGCCCATCAGTACACGAATGGATCAAAAAATTGTGGTGCATATACACCATGGAATTTTATGCAGCAGAGAGAAAGAAGGAGCTACCACCTTTTGCAACAACATGGATGGAACTGGAAAGCATTATGCTGAGCAAAATAGGCCAGGCATTGAAGGACAAATACCATATGATCTCACCTTTGACAGGAAGCTAAAGAATAAAACAAACAAGCAAACAGAATAAAAACAAAGACACTGAAATAGAGAACAAATGGGCAGCAACCAGAGGGGAGAGGGAAGGGAACTTAAGGGGAAAAAGGGGGAGGGACTTTGAGGAACAAGTATGAAAGACACAGAGATGAGGACTGGGCAGGGGAATGGGAGGGAGGGGGGAGACCGGACGGGGGGTGGGGTGGGATGGGAGAAATAGATAAAAAAAATGTACTTGAAAAGTAACTAAATAAAATTTAATATTAAATTTTTTTTTATTTAGGTATTTTTCAAGTACAGTTTTTTGTCTATTTTTCCCATCCCAGCCTCCCCTGCCCATTGCTCCCCACCTCCCTCCTTTTTCCACCCCCCTTAGTTCTCGTCCCTGTGTCCTTCCTATTTGTTCCTCCAAATCCCTCCCCTTTTTTCCCCTTAACTTCCCTTCCTTCTCCCCTCTGGTCACTATCCCCTTGTTCTCTATTTCAGTGTCTTTGTTTTTTGTTTGTTTGTTTGTTTGTTTTTCTGCTTGATTGTTTGTTTCATTCTTTAGCTTCCTGTTAAAGGTGAGATCATATGGTATTTGTCTTTCAGCACCTGGCCTATTTCACTCAGCATAATGCTTTCCAGTTCCATCCATGTTGTTGCAAAAGGTAGTAGCTCCTTCTTTCTCTCTACAGCATAGAATTCCATTGTGTATATGTACCACAATTTTTTGATCCATTCGTTTACTGATGGGCACTTAGGTTGCTTCCAACTCTTGGCTATTGTAAATTGTGCTGCTATGAACATTGTGGTGCATAGGTTCTTTGATATTGATGTTTTAGGATTCTTAGGATATAATCCCAGCAGTGGAATTGCTGGGTCAAAAGGCAGGTCGATTTTTATTTTTCTGAGAAAATTCCATACTGTTTTCCATAATGGTTGTACCAGTCTGCAATCCCACCAACAGTGAACTAAGGACCCCTTTTCCCCACAACCTCTCCAACATTTGTTGTTTGTTGCTTTGTTTATGATAGCCATCCTGACTGGTGTAAAGTGGTATCTCATTGTGGTTTTAATTTGCATCTCTCTGATAGCTAATGATATTGAGCATCTCTTCATGTGTCTCTGAATGTTCTGTATGTCCTCCTTGGAGAAGTGTTTATTCAAGTCCTTTTTCCATTTTTTAATTGGGTTGGGTGTCTTCTTAGAGTGGAGTCGTGTAAGTTCTTTGTATATTTTGGAGATTAAACCTTTGTCTGAGGTATCATTGGCAAATATGTTTTCCCATACAGTTGGTTGTCTTGCTAATTTAATACTGTTTTCTTTAGCCATGCAGAAGCTTTTTATTTTGATGAGATCCTATTTGTTTATTCTTTCCTTTACATTCCTTACTCTAGGGGAGATATCAGTAAAGAATTGCTGCGTGAAATATCTGAGATTTTCTTGCCAATGTTCTCCTCTAGGACTTTAATGGTGTCACGACTTACATTTAAGTCTTTTATCCACCTTGAATTTATTTTGGTGTATGGTGTAAGTCTGTGCTCAAGCTTCATTTTTTTGCACGTAGCTGTCCAGTTCTCCCAACACCATTTGTTGAAGAGGCTATCTTTACTCCATTTTATGTTACTGCCCCCTTTGTCGAATATTAATTGACTGTAGAGAGTTGGGTTGATTTCTGGGCTCTCTGTTCTGTTCCATTGTTCTATGTGCCTGTTTTTATGCCAGTACCAGGCTGTTTTGATTACAGTGGCCTTGTAATACAGTTTGATATCAGGTATTGTGATCCCCCCTACTTTGTTCTTCTTTCTCAAAAGAGCAGCTGCTATTCGGGCTCGTTTATGGTTCCATATAAATTTTCGAAGTGTTTGTTCTATGTCTGTGAAATATGCCATTGGTACTTTAATAGGTATTGCACTGAATCTGTATATTGCTTTGGGTAGTATGGACATTTTGATGATGTTAATTCTTCCAATCCATGAACAAGGTATATGTATCCATTTGTTTGTGTCTTCCTTGATTTCGTTCTTCAGGGCAGTGTAGTTTTCTGCATACAGGTTTTTTACCTCCTTAGTTAGGTTTATTCCCAGATATTTTATTTTTCTTTTTGCTATATCAAATGGGATTTTTCTCTTTATTTCTGCTTCTGCTGATTCACTGTTGGTATACAAAAATGCCTTTGATTTCTGGATATTGACTTTGTAACCAGCTGTTTTGCCAAACTCATTAATTAGTTTGAGCAGTTTTTGGGTAGAGTCTATAGGATTTTCCATGTACACTATCATGTCATCTGCAAACAGTGACAGTTTTGCTTCCTCCTTTCCTATTTGGATGCCTTTTATTTCCTTTTCTTCCCTGATTGCTGTGGCTAAAACTTCCAATACTATATTGAGTAGAAGTGGTGAAAGTGGACAACCTTGTCTTGTTCCTGATCTTAGTGGAAAAGCTTTTAGTTTTTTCCCATTGAGTATGATATTGGCTGTAGGTCTCTCATATATGGCCTTTATTATTTTGAGAAATGCTCCCTGTATTCCCACTTTGCTGAGTGTTTTTATCATAAATGGGTGTTGTACCTTATCGAAAGCTTTTTCCGCATCTATTGATATGATCATGTGATTTTGTCTTTGCTTTTGTTTATGTGATATATTACATTTACTGATTTGTGAATATTGAACCATCCTTGCATCCCTGGGATGAATCCCATTTGATCATGGTGTATGATCTTTTTGATATATTGTTGGATGCAATTTGCCAATATTTTGTTGAGGATTTTAGCATCTATGTTCATCAGTCATATTGGCCTGAAGTTTTCTTTCTTTGTTGTGTCTCTATCTGGTTTTGGAATTAAGATGATGCTGACTTCATAAAAAGAATTTGGGAGTTTTCCATCCTTCTGGATTTTTTTTGCAATAGTCTGTGGAGAATAGGGGTTAGCTCTTCCTTAAATGCTTTGTAGAATTCTCCTGTGAAACCATCTGGTCCAGGGCTTTTGTGTGATGGGAGTTTTTTGATTACTGCTTCAATTTCTTTTGCTGTTATTGGTTTATTTAGATTTTCTGCTTCTTTTTCACTGAGTTTTGGAAGATTGTATTTTTCTAGAAATGTGTCCATTTCCCCTAGGTTCTCAAATTTCTTGGCATACAGTTCTTCATAGTAATTTCTTACAATCCCTTCTATTTCTGTGGTATCAGTTGTAATCTCTCCTCTTTCATTTCTGATTGTTTATTTGTGTCTGTTCCCTTCTTTTTTGATGAGCCTACTTAAAGGCTAGTCTATTTTGTTTATCTTCTCAAAGAACCAACTCCTGGATTCATTGATCCTTAAAATTGTGCTTTTAGTTTCTATGTAATTTAATTCTGCTCTAATCTTGGTTATTTCCTTCCTTCTGCTTGCTCTGGGCTGTCTTTGTTGTTGTTCCTCGAGTTCTTGCAGGCGTAGGGTTAGGTTCTTTGTTTGAAATGTTTCTATCTTCTTTAGGTAGGCCTGTATTGCTATAAACTTCCCTCTCAGGACTGCCTTGGCTGTGTCCCATAAGTTTTGGGTTGTTGTGAGATCATTTTCATTTGTTTCCAGAAATATTTTGATTTCTTCCCTAATTCCATTCTTGACCCATTCATTCTTTAATAGCATACCATTCAGTCTCCATGTTTTGGGGTGCTTTGGGTTTTTTTCTTTGGGGTCGGTTTCCAATTTCAGTCCCTCGTGGTCACAGAAAATGCTTGGTATGATTTCAATTTTCTTGAATTTGTTGAGGCTCATTTTGTGTCCTATCATGTGGTCTATCTTTGAAAATGTTCCATGTGCATTTGAAAAGAATGTGTATTTAGCTTCTTTGGGATGAAGGGCTCTATATATATCAGTTAAGTGCATTTCATCTAGGGTGTTGTTTAATGCCACAATATCTTTGTTGATAATTTGTTTGGAAGATCTGTCCATTTTTCATAGTGGGGTGTTCAAATCCCCTACTATAATTGTGTTGCTGTCAATATCTTTCTTGAAGTCCTCTAAGATTTTCTTGATATATTTGGGTGCCCCTATGTTTGGTGCATATATGTTTACAATGTTAATGTCTTCTTGGTGGATTCTTCCCTTGAGTATAATGAAGTGACCTTCTGGGTCTCTCTTTATAGCCTTTTTTTTGAAGTCTATTTTGTCTGATATGAGAATTGCTACCCCAGCTTTTTTTTCTTGTCCGTTTGCTTGGAAAACTTGTTTCCAGCCTTTCACTTTTAGTCTGTGATGGTCTTTTGTCCTGAGGTGGGTCTCTTGTAGGCAGCATATGTGTGGGTCATGCTTTCTTATCCATTGAGCTACTCTTTGTCTTTTGATTTGAGAATTTAATCCATTTATGTTTAAGGTTATTATTGATAGGTACTTATTCATTGCCATTTTTGTACCTGTGTTCCTCTCTGTCTTTCTCTTATCCTTCCTTTGCTTAAAGCAGTCCTTTTAGTATTTCTTGTAGAGCTGGTTTGGTGGAGGCATATTCTTTTAGACTTCTTTTCTCTTGGAAGCTCTTTATTTGGCCATCTATCTTGATTGAGAGCCTTACTGGGTAAAGTAGCCTTGGTTGTAGGCCTGTGGTTCTCATTACTTGAAATATTTCTTGCCATTCTCTTCTTGCTTGAAGTGTTTCCATTGAGAAGTCAGTAGCTAACCTTATTGGGGCTCCCTTGTATGTTATTTCTTTTTTCTCCCTTGCTGCCTTTAAGATTCTCTCTTTGTCTTGGAATTTTGCCATTTTGATGATGATGTGTCTTGAAGTGGGCCTCCTTGTCTTCCTCTTGGTTGGGACTCTCTGTGATTCCTGGATTTGTGAGACTTTTTCTCTTATCAAATTAGGGAAATTTTCTCTCATTACTCGTTCAAATACGTTTTCTATCCCTTGTTCTTCTTCTTCTCCTTCTGGTATTCCTATTATTCGGATATTATTACGTTTCATATTGTCTTGTATTTCTCTTAATCCCTCTTCATTCTTTCTGAGCCTCTTTTCATTTTCTTGCTCTTTCTGTGAGATGCTTTCTACCTTGTCCTCCAACTCACTAATCCTATCCTGCGCTTCATCTATCCTACTTTGGAAACTTTCTACTGTGTTCTTCAATTCGGAAATTGTGTTCTTCATTTCCTCTTGTCTCTTGCTGATAGTTTCCATTTCCTTTTTCATGTTGCTGTAGTTTGCAGAGAGATCATTGTAGTTCCCCTGTAGTTTCTGGTAGTTCACTGTGAGCTCTTTGAACTTCATAATAACCAGTGCTTTGAATTCACTGTCTGATAGCTGATCAGCCTCTATTTCATCTAACATTCTTTCTGAAGTTTCTGCTTTTTCTTTCATTTGGGGATTGTTTCTTTGTCTTCCCATTGTTTGAGACTCTTCTTGTTAGTCTCTGTTTCTAAAATTGATTAGTTCTGAAACCCTGGTTTTATGGTGTAAACTTCTGTGGTATGATCCTTGTGCAGACTCCTTGAAGTTTCTTGATGTTCTTCGTCTCCACCTACACTCACGCTGGTCCTCGCGCTGGTCCCTTCGTTGGTCACCTACCACTGCTGAATGTCCCGGCTCTAGTAGCCACCTCCTCAAGCACCCAGGCCCATTACTACGGCAGCGGCACAGAGGCTGGGAATGTCCTGGATCCTGTATCTGGCTCTCTCTGCCACCCAGGGCCGTCACAGGGGTTTGGAGTGTCCCGGTTTCCGTACCTGACTCCCCAGCATCTAGTCCTGTCTTCATGGCAGTGGCACAGAGGCTTAGAATGTCCCAACTCCCGTACCTGATTCCCCAGTGTCCAGTTCCGTCACTATGGCAGCAGCACAGGGGCTGAGATCATTCCAGTTCCTGTAGAGGGCTCCTCTGCCACCCAGGGTTGTCTCAGGGGTTTGGAGAGTCCCGGCTTCAGTACCTGACTCCCCGGCGTCCAGTCCTGTCGCTGTGGCAGCGGCACATGATCTGTGAATGTCCCGGCTTCCGTAGCTGGCTCCTCAGGGCCCAGGCCTGTCTCTAAGGTGGCGTCACAGGGGCCTTTGGTGTCCCAGCTCCTGCAACTGACCCTTCCGTTGCCCAGGCCGGTAGCTATGGCATCGGCGCAAGGGCCGAGAATGACCCCGCTCCGGTTCCTGACTCCTCTGTCTCCCAGGACCGTCACAGGGGCTTGGAGTGTTTGGCTCCCGTACCTGACTCCCCAGCTCCCAGGCCTGTTGCTCTGGTGGCAGCACAGGGGCCGTGTGAGACCCAGCTCCAGTAGCTGACTCTGCCGCCGTCTGGTGTTTCAGTGTCGGTCACAATCTCTGGTCTTTTAATTTCATAAATGCTGGGTAACCGATGGTTTATTGTGCTGTTTCTCTATAGATCTGCCAGGATTTTCACCCATGAGTACAGGAGCTAGTATCAGCTCCATCTTGCTCTGTCACCATCTTCCCAGCATCCTGTGGGTTTTGGCAGAGGGAGGGCAGATTGGACTAGAGATGTGTATAGAGAGTTTGTGTCTGGTGGCTCTGGGGAGAGAGCTGAATGCTCAGGTGCCAGGATCCCTGTGCTGAGTCATTCCCCATACTGCAGAGGCCATCTTTCTCTGGCAGAGCACTCAGCTCCAAACAGCATCCTAAAAATTTTTTTAAAGAAATGGATTTATATCTTAATTCAAGAAATACCATCACTAAGAGGTTTGAAGAGCTTAGTAATAGAATGAATGAGTGAAGAAGAAAACAATCTTGAACACCATGTCCCCTTGATCCTTCAGATATCTCCAACCCCAGCTACTATGAGAGACTCCAAGTGGACTTTCCGGCTGTTCCTAGTCAACCAATAAAACCATAGAGTTAATTAGTTGCCATTCTAAGCCATTAAGTTTTGAGGGAGTTTGTCATTCCATAATAGATATCCAAATTCTAATCCAATTTTGCTTTGTGTACATTGAATCACAGCAGTGAAGCCCTGTCCAGTGTGGTTCAACTGGTTGCAGCATTGTCCCATAACTGAAAAGTGGTGAGTTCAATCCCCGGTCCAGGCACATATAGAAGGCAAAAGATCAATGTTTCTCTCTCACAGTAATGTTTCTCTTTCTTCCTTCCTCTTTTCTTTCCTGTCTCTCTGAAAGCAATGAAAAAAAAATGTCCTCGGGTGAGCATTAAGTAAAAAAAAAGAACAATGAAGATTCACAATACTATTTTAATGGCCCATAGTATCAGATTATAACATTGAATGCATAGTGTTCACAATAGGCATCTCTGCCACCAGAGCATACAAGATGAGACAGTTTCAATGAACTTTTCTTCTGCACACTAATGGAAGAACAAGTCAACACATTCATCTTTGCTGTCATCTTTCTTAGATTGCAATCAACAATTCTCTATGTGGATTTATTCTGTCTTTGGTTGTAAATGTGGTCCCTCATTAGAACAAAGGCAAATTCTATTACTAGATCTATTTTTGGCCTATAGAGTGCTTGGTCTTTGAAATAACCTAATCTTTCCCTAGTAACTCTGTAACTTCATGTATCCTATGCTAATTCTTTTGCCTTACTTAAAGTGTCCATCCTGAGTTCCCAAACTGGACAAATCACCTCCAAAGACAAAACAATGCAAAATATAGGAAAATACAATGAACTACTAATAAATGTCACATTAACAGCAGTATCAGAGAATTTAAATAAACTGGAAGACTCAAATAGATAAATCCTAGTTGCAAATTTGAGAAGAAACAAATTTTTATTCAATCAAAAAATAAAATTCCATTAAAACAAACTTCGTTTTTAAGAGATATTTGTTTTATGCATTCTTAGCGTGAAATCATTTATTAAAGCAGGTAGTGGAGAATGTCTAAAAATATCTTTATTTTAGTATTCAGGGCAATGTACTTCATTCACTTGAACCAAGGGAAATTTGCCATTAAAGTGATGTAAAACATCACATGTTGTTTACAATATATATTCTTTAACTTTGAATTCAATTACTGCAATAGAAATAAACTGGTACTGAAAATGTGATTGTGTATTTTTTCCTGACTTATCCATAATCATCTAAGAGTGTCCATTCACAGGAAAGTAATCATGAAGTATAATCTACAAAGTATCAAATTCATCAGGGTTTTGTTTTTGTTTGCTTTGCTTTCCATATATAACATTTCAGGTTTGGATTTTTGTTGTATTATGTTGACTCATAACATTTCATTAAGAACTGATTCACATCCTGAATCTGAGGGATCTTCACAGTTCTCAGGTCTCCACTAACCACCCCAGGAAAGAATGGTGTAGAGAGGGACCAACCTATAAAATTCCTTTCTCAGACAGTTCTATGGAGAAAAAGACAAAACCTACGAAGAAAGTCAGTGTTGGAGGATTCAAGTCGTTCCAAAGGGTCATTAGTCCCTCAGAAGCCAGCACAACAGAAAACTTAGAGAGGATTCAGAATGGTGAACAAACTCAAGGTATAAAGAAGTTTGGGCAGCAGCTACAAATCCCTGAGAGTCACAGAATCCCAAAGTTCCCCCTAGTTAGTTCATTCATTCATTTACTCATTCATTATTTCAAACATATTTGTTGACTATCTTCTGTATATTAGGCACTGTTTAGAAGCTGTGTATAAAAGAATGAACAAGATGATGTTTGCCTTTAAAGAGTGAGGTCAGCAGCTTAGTAGGGTTAGAGCAAATGAATGGTCAATTAAACATATTGAGGGTTAAGAAAGCAGACAGAATACATTTTTAATTGGTAAAGGACTAATTACTGGAAAGATGCCTTTAAACATTTGCTGAAGGGATAACGTGTGTGCGTGTGTGTGTATATACACACACACAAAATCTCTACACCTGAGGATATATTTATTGGTTTTAGAGATAGAGGAAGGGAAGGAATGTGAGGTGGAGAAAGAGAGAGAAACATTGATCAGTTGCCTCCTGTATACACCCCTAACCAAGGACTAAACCTACAACCTAGGTATTTGCCCTGACCAGGAATCAAACCCACACCTTCTGGTGTATGGGACAATATTCCAACCAACTGAGCCAACTGGCCAGGGCTTAGATCATATATTTTAACATCAGAATGAATTTAGAAATGATTTAGATAAATTCTCATTATTTTTCCAGATGAAGGGATTCATGTGACTCACACATCTCTATCTCCTGCCCCATGAAAATACCCTTCTGCAGTGTACTGCCTCTCTGTTAAGCACTCTTAAGTTCCATTTCTTCTCTACTTACCCACTTACAGCATTCAATATCTTTTGTCTAGAATATCATGAAAATCTTTGTTGCAATTGCCCTGCCTATATTCACTCCAGTCAGCTCTCCACATACCGCCAATGGCATTCTGAAAAATACAAGTTTGATCACATGATTTTCCTACTTTAAGAAATTTTCTAGAATTGCAACTAGACAAAAAATAAAATCAAAATTAGGAGCTTTATATATACTGTTTTTATTTCAGATAAATATATTCAAAATCCAGCCAGCCAGCTTGCCAACCCACCATCCATACATTTGTCTGTCTATTTCAAAAGCATGAATTGATCCTTGGCAGGTATGGCTCCGTGGTTGAGCACCAGTCTGTGAACCAAGAGGCTGCTGGTTTGATTCCCAGTCAGGGCACATGCCTGGGTGGCAGGACAGGTCCCCAGTAGAGGGCACTCAAGAGGCAACCACACATTGATATTTTTCTCCCTCTCTCTCTCCTTCCCTTCCCCTCTTTCTGAAAATAAATAAAATCTTTTCTTAAAAAAGCATGAATTGAAGTGCCTAGGACCCCTGATAGCAATGAAAATATAAAGGTAATATGAATTTTCATTTTCAAGGTGTGTCTGGTTCAATTACTCAAGTTATCTCTTCAGCCTCATTTCTCATCAGTCTCCCAAACTCTTGCTGACCTGATTCATACAAAAATATCCACATCCTGGGTTCCAGCCACACTAATTTTCTCATACATCCCTAAATATTCCACATTCCTTTGTGATTCTGCACCTTTTTATATGTGATTTCATCTCCTGGGATATTCATATCCATTTCTACCTCTTAGGGAACACTAAAATCTAGTTATAGGTAACCTCTAAAAATCTAGCACATTTGTGGCCACTGTATGAGTTGTATATTATTGTTTTTAGAAACATTTTATAGATTAAAATACTGAGACCCAGAGATTAAAGACAGGTCCAAGGTTGCAGAGCTAATAAACGGCAGAGCCAGAATTTGAGAACAGTTTCTCTGACTTCAAATTCAGTCCCCATCCTATACAATTTTTTCCAACCCAACTTTTATAACCTTATATCTGAGTCTTTAGTCTGAGGCACTCAAGAAATTCTATTTTCCCAAGCCTCAGAGGTGGTCTCTAGATTATTTCAATCTATTTCACAAATCATGTTCATTGAATGAATGGTAGATTCATAGCTGTATTCTGCTATAATAACACTGCACAAAAATGTGAGCATGTTTCCTTTCAGCATCTATTTCTCCATGTGCAAAAGCCTAACTGAATTACTTGAAGTTCTCCATATGTTTCTTCTCAGTTTCACTCCTTTGCTCAAATTATAACCTCTACCCATAATATTCCTTCACGTCCAGTGTTGTCCTTCTTCCAACTAAGGCTTACTCCCCCCTCCATCAGAGTCTAGCACAAAAGGATAGTTTCTGTGAAAATGTCAAAGGAATGAATTAATATCCTTGAAATTTTTCATGTGGAGTTTCAACTTTATTTCATGATAAATGTAAGTGATATATTTGTCTTCAAATATAGCATCTGATAACAAGAAAAGAGTCCCTTACAAAAATAAACAGATGAAGGGATTAGACAGCTTATCTGTGCAACCTGTATCAAATAGAAAACTCTAAATTCTAAACAAGAACATAACTTTTTAAGTAAATCTTTAAACCTAGTAATTTTTAAGTCCAATTTTATTATAATTGCATCCTGCAGTTTAAAGGCGAGTTTCAAACTAACCTTGTAGAAAACAGGAAAATTTTACTTATCTATAAATAAACTCTCTGAGAAGAAAAGGGCTTTAGGAAAGATTGACTGTATTTTATGATACAGCACAAACTGCTTAAGAGAAATTCATTAAAGTTTACTTCTAACTTCTCTAAGAGTTTGTGCCTTGAAAACCATTACTTTTACCTCAGAAATCCTTCAGTTATTTTTCTTTCCAATATCACTTAACATTTCTATCCTTAGTGGGAGCTGTGTAGGGCAATGCCATGTGATAGTTTTCTGTGATGATAAAAATGTTCTGTATCTGTGCTGTCCAATGGGTTGTGACTACTATGCACTTGAAATATGGCTAGCATGACTAAAAAACTGTAAGTTTAAACTATTTAATGTTAGTAAATTTAAATTTGAGTATAAATAATCACATGTGGCTAGTAGCTATCATATTGAACAGCACAGATCTAGCATTTATACTCTACTTTTCCAAATTTCCGAACCTGTAGGCAGATGTCATTTTTTAATGTAATTTTCCAGACTGATAAAAGTAAACAGAAACCCTCTAAATAAGAAGCACTTTGTATTATATTTATCATACTCTAGAAGGGACTATTTATTTTTATATTATTCCATTTCAAAAATAATCAGAGGTAATTTCATTTAAATACATAATTTATATCTTGCTATAGATAATACAAAGTTGACACAATAAACTTGCCACCAAGTTGCCCTGACTGGTGTAGCTCAGTGGATTGAGCGTGGGCCTGTGAAGCAAAGGGTTGCCAGTTCAATTCCCAGTCAGGGCACATGCCTGGGTTGCAGGCCAGGTCCCCAGCGGGGGACACATGAGAGGCAACCACATATTGATGTTTCTCTCCTTCTCTTTCTCCTTTCTGTCCCCTCTCTCTAAAAATAAATAAATATATTTTTTAAAAAACTTGCCACCAAGTTGTTTATAAATGCAGGAGAAGCATGTATTATTACTTCTCTCTAGAATAGTAAATCTAACTATTATATATATATATATATATATATATATATATATATATATACACACACACACATATATATATACATACATATGTATATACATATATTTATCAAATTTGCAACTATGAAAACTGTTATGGCATAAAAGATCATAATACTATGGGAGCCTCTAATGGGGAATTTAACCCAGTTAGAAGAAACATGAATGATGAAACGAATTTGGCAAAGAGGGGAAGTGAAAACATTCAGGCAAATTGAACATCATGTGGAAATGTCCTGTGGTAGGCAGGGCCATGATGAAGTACAAGGAAGTAAAGAAGCTTTTTGTGGCTGTTCAACCTACACAATGAAGGACCTTGTGGACCATTTTAAGAAGACTTCTTTCATCATCATTTAGAGTACCAGAAAGCCACTAAGAAGACTTTAGCATTGAAAAGATCACTTTGACTTTAGTAGGCTGCAGTTCAGTGTCAGAGCTTGTGTTTGTAAGTAAACTATTTAGGAGGCTATATCTGAAGTATAGGAAAGGTCTGATAAATAATTTAAACTAGAGCATTTGTGGTGGACATGAAGAAAAGTGAATGAATTTGAGAATACTCCAGAGATAGATATAGGAAGAACAGTAAAGGAAAAATAAACATCAGAATGACTTCTAATAGTTTGGCTAAGAAACTAGGTGAAGGGTGGCATTGCTTACTAAAAGAGGGTCATGATTGTGTTTTATTTCATTGGTGAGTAGGAATAGAAATTATGAGTAAATTGTTTAAATAATGAGTAAATAAGTGAATGTTTTCGCTTCCCCTCTTTGTCAAATCTATTTCATCCTCGTGTTTCTTCTGATTGGGTTAAATTCCCCATTAGAGCCCTGGCTGGTGTAGCTCAGTTGATTGAGTGCAGGCTTGTGAACCAAAGGATTGTGGTTCAATTCCCAGTCAGGGCACATGCCTGGGTTTCAGGCCAGTTCCCAGCAGGGGATGCATGAGAAGCAACCATACATTGATATTTCTCTCCCTCTCTCCTTCCCTTCCCCTTTAAGATAAATAAATAAAGTCTTTTTTAAAAAATCAATAAATTCCCCATTAGAGGCTCCCATAGTATTATGAACCTTTATGCCATAACAGTTTTCATAGTTTCAAATTTGATAAATATAAATATAGTTAGATTTACTATTCTAGAGAGAAATAATAATACAAGTTCAACCCTGAGATTTCAAGGCAATGGGTGAATGCAGTAGCTTTGCACTCAGAACAGAATGAAAGATAATTGTAAATGTAGGAAGACATTAAACCTATGGGAATGGACCAAATTATCAGTAAAGTATAAAGTGGATATTGTCTCAAGCTGTGTGAAATCTACATTCAATGGGTAGTTAGAAGATGAGTCTGAAGAATATCAGAGAAGTTCTTAAAAGTTAGAAGAAAACCCAGGAGGCTACACTACCACAGAAGCCAATGGAGGAAATGATATACATTTCCCATCTCATACATAAAATTTGAGGTGTCTTAAAAGTGTATTTTTTAAAATAATAAAGTTAAAATAAGAGAAAAATTGGGCCAGAAGAACAAAGGATGAAAAAATAAAATTAGGAGATCATTTTTCATTTTATAGAGTGCTATGCAGTTGCTAAAATAAACAAAGTTTGGTTCTGAGATCCTTTATCTCCTATAGCATTTTCTCAGGTGTAAAATAGGGACAAAGTAGTTCTTGTCTCATATTGTTGCTGTGAGAAGTGAAGGAGTTAATGCCTATCAAGCATGTGCAGCAGCCTCATTGGCAGGTCCAAGGCAATCATAACTATTACAAGGATCAATGCAATGCTGAAACAGTGGTCCCAGTGCTAAAAGATATGTTGTCTCATCTATTGCCATAAAATATTTTGATGTGTGTTGTCTTCCTCCAAGAAAGAAAGAATCTACTGCGATCTTTTTTGGTATATCTACTGTCTGATACACTCCCTAACACTTAGTAGATTTGATGACACAATTTAATTAATGTTCCTCCAATGTTGTCTTGGATTTGTTTTTCAACAATTTAAAATATCTGCTTAGAAAGGGATAAGCAATGATGCACAAGCTAAATGATTTATTTTGGATATAGGTGTGGATGTTTATTTATAAATGAGTATACTTTTCTACATTATAATTTGTTAATGACAATGTGGCATAGTCTATTAGCTTAGCATTTCAGTTACTAATTAGTTCTTCCTCAGGAGCCAAGTACAGGGGAGGTAAAGTCTTTTTATTCTTAGAAAATTCTTAATATTAGCCTAAGTCATTTTCTGAAAGTAGCCAATTAATCACCTGATTAACCTACAATTGTGTTTTTAATTTATGATCCAAGCTTATGTCTATATGACCAACTTTTCCAGATAATCAGTTTTACGTCTTCTACTCAGTGGTTTCAACACCGGTTGTACTTCAATTCTCCTTCTCCCTTTGAAAAACTGGCAGCTTAATGGGAAAAATCCTGTAGTCAATATTCAAATCACCTTACCTGGAATATTCTACTTTGAGCAATCTGTACAGGGACTGATCATCACAAAGCAAACTCATTGGTGAACTTTTGTTGAAAATATAAAAGTAGCTAACCTAAGCTACAACCAGTTGATCAATTAATGAGTATTGACCGAATGTTTTGCACAATATTGAGTAGAAAAATAGCCTGAAACTCTAAACTAAAAATGCATGTTAATGTTATAATTTATAATTTATACTATTTTAAGTAATTTGAAGGTATTACGAAATTTAATTCTAAACAACAAATCTAAAAGTTAGATTCTAAAGTGTAAAGTAATTGAGTAACTTGCTCAGGCTGAAAACTTAGTTAAGGGGTGGAACCATGATATATCCCAGGAATCTGTAGACCTCATTTTTAAACACTGCCTCCCAAGTGCTTGAGTACCTAACCATGTTTAATCCTCAAAAGTCATGCTGCACTTTTTATTATGTGATATAATTATGTTGGTTTGAAATTTCCTCAGTAGTTTGGATAGACCCTGAAAAATTGAATTATTTCATCTGTCCCTTCTGAGATATACAATATTTGAGTATTTTCCAAATCATATCAGATAAGTTTACATTTTTAAGGCTGCAAATCTGCAAAAGATAAAATATTTTTCTCTTGACTTCTGATCAGGATGGCAGCATAGGCAGACATGGCTGGCCTCTTTGTTCAACCACATCAAAATTATGGCTAAAATATAGAACAACTATCACTCGGAACCATCAGAAATCAAGTTGAATGGAAATCTGACAACCACAGAATTATAGAAGTCACATCCACCCAGACTGGTAGGAGGGGTACAGATGCAGAATGAGCTGGTCCCACACCTACATATAGTGGATAAAAATTCAGGAGGGATATCTGGAGAGCAAGGAGTCCCAGACCTGCACCAGACCCTCAGCCAAGGAATCTAGTGCCAGGAAGATAACTCCCAACAAATTCTAGCTGCAAAAACCATTGGTGATTGAGTAAGTGGAAGAAACTCCTGGAGCACCCAAATAGTTCCTCTTAGAGAACCCACATACAGCCTCACCTACTCAGAGTCGCTCCCTCTAAGCTCCAACACTAGGGAAGCACCTTGAAAGGTACCAGTGGTATACAGGGAGAAACTGAAGTATCTGGCACCAAGGTAAACAGAGGCCATTGTTCCTTTTCTAAACCCTCCCCCAACCAAACCAGTAAACTGGTGCCATATCTGAGACTCCATCAACCTGGCTAACACCATTTGACCCATCTTGGAGACATCCGGAGACTCTTCCCCACCTAACTTACAGGCCCACCCAAGCTGCTTTTTCCATATGAATGGCTGGTCTTGGCTCATGCTTCACAGCATCTTAAATCCTATCGATCAAGCAACAGCTGGCTTCAGTGAGCTCCAGGCCCAGCACTAACAGCAGCCAGATTAGATTTACAGCTTGGCTTTGCCTGAGAATCTCCAAGCCCAGCACAAGTAGCAATTATCTCAGATTGCTTTAAAGCTCAGGCAGTGTGCCCCAGGCAAAACATAGGACAGGGCTGACCTTGGCCTGGCCCACCTGGGAAACCCCAGGGCCAGCACACACAGTAGACAGCTACAGACCACATCATACCACCCTGCCCCTGCATAGGTGATCCTCCACAGAGGCAAAGGTTGGTGGTCAGTGGTCACAGCCAATCTTTGCAGTTGACTGGCCTGAGTCAATCCCTCCCATTGGTCTGCCAACAGCAATCAACTAAACTACAAGAGAGTGTACTCAGACCACATGAAGGGTACACCCTGAGTACCCAGCTTAGATGATGGAGTGGCTGTGCCACTGGACCCTACAAGACACTACTATATTAGGTCACACGACCAAGATGTGGAATCCAAGCAGTTCCACCTAAAATATAAAAACAAACACAAGGGAAGCTGCCAAAATGAGGAGATAAAGAAACATAGACCAAACGAAAGAACAAAATTCCAGAAAAAGAAATAAATGAAATGGAGATAAGCAATCTATCAGATGCGGGGTCAAAAACACTGGTTGTAAGGATGCTCAAGGAACTTAGTGAGGACCTCAACAGCATAAAAAGATCCAGTCAGAACTAAAAGATAGACTAACTGAAATAAAGAACAATTTACAAGGAAACAACAGTAGAACGGATGAAGCCAAGAATCAAATCAATGATTTGAAATATAAGGGAAAAAAAGCAACCAATGAGAATAACAAGAAGAAAAAATAATCCAAAACAATGAAGACAGTGTAAGCATCTTCTGGAACAGCTTCAAGAGGTTCAATATTCACATCATAGGGTACCAGAAAGAGAAGCAAAGAGCAAGAAGTTGGAAATCTATCTGAAAAAATACTGAAAGAAAACCTTCCTAATTTGCTGAAGGAAATCAACATGCAAGTCCAGGAAACTCAGAGTCCCAAACAAGATGGATGCTAAGAGGCCCACTCCAAGACACATCATAATTAAAATGCCAAAGGTTAAAGATAGATAGAATCTTAAAAGCAGCAAGAGAAAAGTTAGTTACCAGATAGTTACCAGATGGGAGTGGGGTCAGGAAGAATGTGTCAAGAGGTAAGGGGATTAAGTAGTACAGATAGGTAGTTACAGAATAGCCACAGAGATGCAAAATACAGTGTAGAAAATAGAGTAGCCAAAAAACTTATGCACATGACCCATGGACATGAACAATGGTGGAAGGATTGCCTGAGGCAAAGGGGGTGCTTAGTGGAGAAGGGAGAAGAGGAGAGGGAAAAGTCAGAACAAATGTAATAGCATAATCAATAAAATGAAATGACATTTTTTCTCTTATCTTTGGCTCTGAACTTGAATTCAAATTACAATAATGATGAAAAATATCATTCTCTTCCTGTAGCCTAAACTAGAGTTGCATATGTGAATCTTTCAGAATTGTCACAAGCATTGCACTTGTTTACCTATTTAAATTCAATAGTGTATTTCTTTGAGCCACACATAGTAAATAGTATTTTGGGTCTAAAGATTGCAAGCATCAATCATAATTAGATTTCTCTACCAGACATCTTATATAGGTACCATTGTGTGACTTTACTGATTATAAGGTAGTTAATGGCATTTGAAATTACACATCACATGTGGTGTAATTACACATTACACAACTCTGTCTGAAATACAATACTTTTTAAGGAAAAAGTCCAGCCACTGTTAAATAACAAGAATGGTTTTTGCAACATTGATGTAAACTGGCAACATGGAGAGTGGACCGGAATGTGCATGCTGAACAATGACAACACCACTGTACTACTCAGTGGGGACAGTAGACGCTGTTTAGTGAGCACATGTACTATGTGGCCATCACATTAAAAATGACTGAGCGAATAGAGCAACAAATCTGCATCAAATTTTGCATCAAATTTGAACAGTCCTCTGGGAAAAATATTTGGATGGTTCAGAAGGCTCTTGAGGACAATGCATGACTGCAGCACAAATAAAAGCATGGCACTACTGCTTCAAAGATGGTCAAGAATCTGTTGAAAGTGATCCACATTCTGGAAAGCCTGCAACAAGCAAAACACCTGAGGATGTTGAATGTGTATGGGCTACAATCAACAAAGATTGGTGACTGACAGTGAAAGAACTAGAAGCTGATCTGGGAATTCCAAAAACTACTGTGTCTGGGATTTTCATGCAAGTTCTTGGCATAAAGTGTTGTGGCAAAATCCATTCAGTGGCTTCTGCTACCAGAGCAGAAGGAACATTGTACTGTAGTTGCTAATGGCTTGACTCAAACTACTACCAATGAACCAGATTTCCTCAAGAAGGTTGTAACTGGAAACGAATGGTGGCTCTACAGCTGTGATACTGAAACAAAGGCCCAGTTGTCCCAGTGGAAGTCACCTGGTTCTCCATGCCCGAAGGTATGGCATATTTGCAGCAAGATCAAGACCATGTTAACTGTTCTTTGACTGGGAAGGTTTTGCCCATCATGCGTACACCCCTCCAAGCCAAACAATGAATAAGGAGTACTACCTCAATGTTCTTCATCAGTTGAGAGATGCAATATGATGAAAACAGCTGCAGCTATGGGCAACTGCTGATTGGCAGCTTCATTCAGACAATGCACTTGCTCAAGCATTGCATTTCGCGTACAGAGGTTTTTGGTGAAACATCAAATCACCCAGGTGACTCAGTCTCCCTATAGCCCAGATTTGGTGCCCCGTGACTTCTGGCTTCTCCCAAAACTAAAATCACCTTTGAAAGGAAAGAGATTTCAGACCATTGATGAGATTCAGGAAAATAAGACAGGCCAGCTGATGGTGATTCCAACAAAGGATTTTGCAGTGTTTTGAACAGTAGAGAGACACTGGGAGAACTGTGTGAGGTACAAAGGTGTTGGGAACTTCTCTGCCTGGTTTCAGGAGTTGTAACTACGCCCCATGGCTAAGAATGAGTGAGCGACCTCCAGAATGCAAGCTACAAGGAAACAAAGCTTGTCTCTGGTAGCAAACTCGGCCTCGTGCTTCCTCCCCCTGCCCCCAAAGCCTGGTCGATAGTCCATGACGGGTAAGACTCCTCAGAGAGAGGTGCAATCTAAGCCAGACTCAATCACTTGGGAGGCTGCAACATAGAGCGAGTGATGGACCCTCACCCCCTGGCTATTTGGACATAGCTTGAGTCCCCATGTCCTCTGGGAGAAGCACCTCCTGGCTCTAATCCACTTAAGCCTGAAAACCTGTGATGGGGAGGCGGTGCAGCTCCTCTGCAGGCTAGAGCAGTATCTGGGGTAATCAGGCATAAGAAACAATTCCTAAAAGTGCTGTGAAGCTTGCTTTGCTAAGAGTGTTTTCATTCATAAGTTAAGGGTCTGAGCAGGAAATGAGTATGTCTGCCAAAGTTTCTGCAACCCCTTTCCTGACACTGACTCAAACTAAGCCCTCAGATTTCTTTGAAATGTTATCTACTGTTTGAACCTTACTGCCTGTATTCCTGTGTATTACAACTCAATAAAAGCCCCTCAAGGAAGGGTCTCCTGACCTTTTACCTCTGAGAAATTGGCCATCTCTTCTCCCCAAGCAGATCGTGTCTTGGTAGTGTTACTTTCATCCGTGGCAGATGGGGGGGACTTGCTGGCAAAGTCGCCCCCACATAAAGGGGCCTACTTTGAAGGGGACTGAGGCATCATTGTCCTGTGTACAATGTTTCCCATATGGTATCTTGCATCTTCTTTAATAAATATATCTATTTTTCATATACATGGCTGGAGGATACTTTCTGACTCTTAACATTTTTAAATTTATTTAAATATTTTAAAAGTGCATAATCTTTGCAGCAGTATTCTCCCAGCCCTGGAATCATCATCCAATGATATCTGAGAAATGCAATAGCCAGCATGACCTGTGTACTATTTACAGATTGATGCAGTCATAGAAATGCATGACCAATTTAACTTTAAGCTAAACTCACCCCTGTGCTAATGAGGCACTATAAATGGAACAAGCAAACTAGCATTAGTAGACATCTAAAACTAAAGATAATTCAAACTTGAGGACACTGAAAAGACTACTCATCTCTTTAGAATTTTGGAAATAACAAGTGATTTTCATCAAAATTAATATTTCAGGAAGCATCCATTAGAATCTCATGGGGAGTCTGTTTTGAGAGGATAATTCTCATCAGAAATATATGATACAAACCTGAGACAAAAATAGATCTTAGAAAACCACTTTGCAAAATAAACACATATGACCTTTTAATGGCACTTTTAAAAGAAATTTTAGTTAGTCAAGAACTATGCTTTAATCCCTGAGTGATGTGGACACCGGCCTGCTGTCTCTGCATCATTATGGATGAAATGAGATATTCACATGGACTACTGAGTCCTGTGGAGGAAAAGGGACAGCATGGCTTTTCTCTCAAGGGGAGCAAAAGCTGCAGCCTCCACCATGACAGGCCTTTATTGGGTTTCTCAGCACTTTACCTGTTGGTCCTCATTTACTATGCACAGTTTGCCTTAGGTGGTTACCTTTTACAGAAAACAAAGGAGCCAATGCCACTAATCACATCACAGAAGAAGGATATTTGCAAATGAAAAAGGCAAAAGTGGTTGTACTGATTACACTCATCCTTGGAAGGTTTAGCATGGATTTTAGGAAGTTACTTTGCAGTAAATGTTTGCCACTGGGGGCTGGGCCCACACCATGCAGAATGGTCTCCTACACCTGAGTTCTTTTCCTGGGATTGTAAAACAACTAAAAGAGAATAAAATAATATGCATACCTATGCACACTTGGAAAATGATAACATGTTATTGTAATTTTCTGTTTTGCTGAAGAAAATACTCCCCTAATACTGTTAATAATAAATTATTCCAAATAATGGTAATCATGTACCTATTATTTTTCATGTTAACTTACTGATATTAGAATTGTGTTTTCCAAAAATAGATTGGAAAGAAGGGTAAGGGAATAGTCAAAGAATGTGTATGAATGACCCATGGACATGGACAACAGTGTGGAGATGGACTGTGGGAGCAGGGGGAGGGCTGAGTGGAGAGAGCAAAGGGGGAAAAATTGGGACAATTGTAATAGAATAAACAAGAATTTAAAAAGTAGATTGCTTTAAGGAATGCTTCATTTACTATGTCCATCTACCTTAGTAACCAGCAAAGAAATACTCTACTATATACTCAGCTTGTTGGGGGAAATTGATAGCTCTGTGTGTAGGGAGTGACTCGCTGTTTTAGAAATACAGCACAGCAATTAGGGGGTTGTTTTTACAGCCCAGGTGTTTAACAGCCCAGTGACTTGCCTTGTTTCTTCTAGCTTATCAACTATATACCAGAGATAAAGAAACGCTCTGCTTTGTGCTTCTGTAAATTATCTCCTACTTTGGTCTGAAGGACAGGCCTCCCCCCCCATTCTGCCCCACCCCCAGCTCTATAAAAATAACTGCTTTCCCATTGTTCAAGGCCCAGAATTTGGAAACTGACTCCTCTGGGTCCGCATGTAAAATAAACTTCCACTCCATACACCTGAAAGTGGCTGAGTTGTTTTCTGTAACAAGCTGATGTTGATAAATAAAAACAATTAATGATGCATTAGGAAACTTTGACATACTCCTAGACTACGTTTTTCTGTACACTCTCCATTTTTCTTACTCTCCCGCCAAACACCTTTTTTTTCGCATTCGATCTCACCATCATGACCTCAGACATCTATTAACTAATCTATTACTTTATTTAATTTTTTAAATTTATTTTTAATCGATTATGCCATTACAGTTGTTCTATTCCCCCCTTCATTCCCCTCTACCCTACCCCCTGTCCCCACCATTACCCCCCCTTTAGTTTATGATCATGTGTCTCAAGTTCTTTAGATTTTATATTTCCCATACTATTCTTGCCCCCCCATCAGTTTTCTATCTACTGTCTATGCTACTTATTTTCTGTACCTTCTCCCCTCTTCTCCTCTTCCCACTCCCCTGTTGCTAACCCTCCTTGAGATCTTCATTTCTATGTTTCCACTCCTGATCTAGCTGTCCTTTTAGTTTGCTTTTGTTTTAGGTGTGGTTGTTAATAACTGTGAGTTTGCTATCCTTTCACTGTTCATGTTTTTTTAACTTCTTTTTCTTAGGTAAGTCCCTTTAACATTTCATATAATAAGGGCTTGGTGATGATGAGCTCCTTGAATTTGATCTTATCTGAGAAGCACTTTATCTGTCCTTCCATTCTAAAGGAAAGTTTTGCTGGATAGAGCAATCTTGGTTGTAGGTCTTTGGATTTCATGACTTGGAATACTTCTTTCCAGCCCCTTCTTGTCTGTAAGGTCTCTTTTGAGAAATCCGATGATAGTCTGATAGGAACTCCTTTGTAAGTGACTCTCCCCTTAGCTCTTGCTGCTTCTAGGATTCTCTCCTTCATTTTATTCTTGGCTAATGTAATGATGATGTGCCTTGGTGTGTTTCTTCTTGGGTCCAACTTCTTTGGGACTCTCTGAGCTTCCTGGATTTCCTGGAAGTCTATTTCCTTTGCCAGAATGGGGAAATTCTCCTTTATTATTTGTTCAAATAAGTTTTCCACTGGTGGCTGTGCCTTTCCCCCTTCTGGTACCCCTATAATTCGGATGTTGGAGCGTTTAAAGATGTCCTGGAGGTTCCTAAGACTCTCCTCATTTTTTTTGAATTCTTGCATCTTCTCTCTTTTCTGTTTGGCCATTATTTGCTTTCTTCTGGTCCACTCCATTGATTTGAGTCCCAGTTTCCTTTTCATCGCTATTGGTTTCCTGTGCAATTCTATTCATTTCAATTAGTTTTGCCTTCATATGTTTCTCTAATTTGTGGCTATAATCAACCAGTTCTGTGAGGATCCTGACCACCAGTGTTTTAAACTGTGCATCTGAAAATTTTGCTATTTCTTCATCACTTAGATTTATAGGCTTTGGGGCTTTGAGATCTTCTTGAGCCATTTTTGGTCTTTTTGCACTGTTAAGTATGAGGAGCAGAGGCTTGTACTCCCAGGTCGCTGGGTTGTGATGCAGTATATGGGGGCATGGTCAGAATGGGGAAATGATGACCCCCTCTGCTGTTTCGCTGCTGGGTGAGGAGCAGAGCCTTAGGTGGTTCACCAGGGTGGGGCCACTCAGGTCGCTGCGTTATGACACTGTATGTGGAGGCGGGGTTAGAGCAGGGAAATGGTGGTGCCCTCTGCTGCCCCTAGCCGTGGGGGCTGCTTAGTCCCGTAGTCTCACCGCCCACTCCCTCACTTGTCTATCTGCGCACAACTGCGCGACCACAGTCAACCCGCAGCCCTGCTCCCACGCTGTTTCCCCGCAGTCGCTGGCTGAGTCGCTTACTAGGTCCAACCCTGCACCTGGGTTCCGCTCTCCTGAGTCCGTCTGACCGAGTTTTTCTGTGCAACCCTGCTCCGACAGCTGCTGGTTTCGCCCCTCTTACTGGTCTGGCTGAAGAATTTGTTGTTATCAGACTTCCAAAAAGTTCAATTTTCTGTGTTCTGGCTGTGTTTTCTATTGTCTCTAAACTTGGTTGTGAGAGTAAGCACGATGTCTCCACCTACACCTCCATCTTGGCGGAAGTCCAACTATCTCTTACTTTAAATATGACCCTTTTACATCCAAAAATATGTTGGATGACTCTGATTATGGACTTTAGTGTTCCTAGGCAGTATAACTATTTAGACTAAAGGGTATTTATACAATAGTACTTAGCCAAAGTATATAGAATGATACTGGTAATAAATTATCCTAATTTTAATGAAAACTAAACATTTTTCTTTACTTAAGCAAGTGCTGAGTTATTTTTGTTAAATAATATCTATGGTATGCTATGGCCTTGTTAGTATATATACATATGTGTTTATGTATCAGTATATACACTTAAACTCATTAAAATTCATTTCGATAAAAATGTTTTTGATTAAATAATAGCACAACTGTTCACAAGTATGGCAAAAAATTTTAATGATGGCAGGGAAACACTGGAAGTTTGTAAAGAACCATCATAAACCACCTCACCCTACCTTTAGCTTCTCATTATTATAGCATATACAGTGACGATCTTTATTAACAAAATGTGTTGCTTAATGTTTATAAACAAATATACTAAAATGTGACTAACATTCTCTGAAAGGAAATGATACAGAAGAATAGAGGACTTTAATTCTTCTTTCAAGAGTAAAATTTATTTAATCCTCCTATATTTGATATTATTATTTGTATCTTTTTGTCCCCCGTTTGTTTTTTCTTTCACTTCATTATAATGGAATGTGGTATAATAACAAATGCAAACATTTTTCTGGAAGACAATGACTTAGTATAGATTTGTAAAATATTAGGACAATTTTATTGCAGGCTAAGGATAAAACAATATATTAGTTATTATGTCATTGAATTTATTATTCCACAGTTTTCTGGGCTCTTCTACTCATGAAATGATGCCAAATAATTATTGCTTTCTTTGCCCCATGACTTTTGTGCCTATAACTAATGTTTAACTAATTCAATTGACTTTATTTATTTTTAAAATCTGCATATAGCTGTAGCATTTTAGCGAAGGATAAAACAGCAATGAAACTATTCAAGCATGAAGAGAAATAACAATAACTAACTCTGACAACCAAATAACATAACAAGATCAGGATACTGAAATTTTGAGCAATAAGTTTTTCCTCAAAAAAAATAAAAACATAAAACAATCCTGTTAAATAATAGACACTGAAAAACTCACATTGGATAAAGCTTATTTGATATTAGCTTCATGATAAACATTCTTATTTCAGGAAATAAATGAATAAATATTAAGTAATGTGAAAAGAAAATTGGCATGGTTTGTTGGAAACAGCATTGCCTATAGCCTGAAGTACACTAGGTCAAAATCTCACAGACTTCCACCAAGATGTAGGTGTAGGTGGAAGCACTGTGCCTTCTCACACAACCAAGTTTAAAAACAATAAAGTTTTAGCAACAAAAAATGCAGCCAAACCACAAAAAATTGAACTATATGGAGGTGTGACAACAACAAACCCTTCAGCCAAACTGGTGAGAGGGGCAGAGCCAGCAGCAAAGCAGGGTTGGGCAGGAAAGATCCACTGGACCAACCAGGGCGCGCGGCCCAGGCACACTGGCAGCCGTGGGGGTATCCCAGGTGTGGAGTAGCGGGCAGACCCACGGAGGGCGCAGGGCGGTGGACCCACTGAGTGCTGACCTCGGTCACACATTAGCGAGCAGGTAAACCAGTGAAGGAGCCAGCGGTGAGACAGACTGACAAACCATGCAGGCCCCAGTGGTGGGAAGTGGCAGAGGGGACCTCTATTGTCCCTCTCTGACCCCGCTCCCACATACAGCATCACAAACCAGCTACCTGGGTGGCCCCACCCTGGTGAACATCTAAGGCTCTGCTCCTCATACATAACAGGCACAAACAGATCAAAACATGGCTCAAAAACAACTCAGAGCCCCAGAGCCAATAAATCTAAGCAACGAAGAAATGGCCAAACTTTCAGATGCACAGTTCAAAACACTGGTGATCAGGATGCTCACAGAACTGGTTGATTTTAGTCACAAATTAGGGGAACATATGAAGGCTAAACTAATTGAAATGAATGGAAATGCACAGGAAACCAATAGTAATGGAAAGGAAACTGGGACTCAAATCAATGGAGTGGACCAGAAGAAAGCAAATAATAGCCAAACAGAAAAGGATGAAAAAAAATGAGGAGAGGCTTAGGAACCTTCAGGACATCTTTAAATGTTCCAACATCCGAATTATAGGGGTACCAGAAGGGGAAGAGGAACAGCCATGAGTGAAAAACTTATTTGAACAAATAATAAAGGAGAATTTTCCCAATCTGGCAGAGGAAATAGACTTCCAGGAAATCCAGGAAGCTCAGAGTCCCAAAGAAGTTGGACCCAAGAAGAAACACACCAAGGCACATTATAATTACATTAGCCGAGATTAAAATGAAGGAGAGAATTCTAGAATCAGCAAGAGATAAGGGGACAATCATCTACAAAGGAGTTCCCATCATACTGTCAGTAGATTTCTCAAAAGAGACCTTACAGACAAGAAGGGGATGGAAAGAAGTGTTCCAAGTCATGAAAACCAAAGACCTACATCCAAGACTGATCTATCCAGCAAAGCTTTCATTTAGAATGGAAGGACAGATAAAGTGCTTCTCAGATAAGATCAAATTCAAGGAGTTCATCATCACCACGCCCTTATTATATGAAATGTTAAAGGGACTTACCTAAGAAAAAGAAGATAAAAAAGATGAACAGTGAAAGGACAGCAAATTCACAGTTATTAACAACCACACCTAAAACAAAAGCAAACTAAGAGGACAGCTAGATCAGGAGCAGAACCATAGAAATGAAGATCTCATGGAAGGTTAGCAACAGGAGAGTGGGAGAAGGAGAAGGGGGGAGAAGGTACAGAAAATAAGTAGCACAGACAGTAGGTAGGAAATAGATATGGGGAGGGCAAGAATAGTATAGGAAATATAGAATCTAAAGAACTTGAGACACATGGTCATAAACTAAAGGGGGGAATGGTAGGGGCGGGGTATGCAGGAGAAGAGGAATGAAGGGGGGAAATAGAACAACTGTAATGGCATAATCAATAAAATATATTTTTTTAAAAAGAAAAAAATCTCAAATACAATACCTAAATGTTAAATTATACCTTCTGATCATTGATTCTTTATCTATAATAAGAAAGTAGTAATATCAACCTTGAAAGGTTAAAAAGTATGTCTATACCAGTGTCTATTACAGAGTTAATTGCATAGAAAATGTTTTCCTCCCTTAATTACTGGCAAGCTGTCAGGCAGCTATTCAAAAAGAATAACAACAGCAGCAAATACCTACCAATATCACCTCCTGCATAAAACAGAAAGGGAAGGTGAAGAAAAAATAGAACCTGGGTAACTGAATTGTTTTTTTTAAATGTTTTGTTTAAAAATTGTTTGGAGAATAACTAGGCAATAAAAATAAATAAAAGACATCCAAATTAGAAGGAAGACAAAAGTTATCTTTATTTGTAAACAGTGATCTTTTAGATGAAAGATCTTAAAGATCCACTATACAATTACAGAACTAATAAGCAAGTTCACCAAGATCACAGGATACAAAATTCATATACAAAAGTCAGTTGGATCTCTGTGCAGTATCAATGAACAATCTGAATATGAAATTAAGAAACCAGATTATATTCTGAATAGCATCAAAGACTAAAATATTTAGAATAAAATTTTTTTATTCTCCCTAAATTTCTCATTTATTTTCATTTACTTCCTTTTGTTAGTTTGTTGGATTGGATGTGTTAAAACATACCTACATTACTTTTATTGTTTTAATTTTTTGTATTTTATATATTTATTATTAGAGAGAGGGGAAGAGAGGGAGAAAGGCAGAAAGAGAAATGTCAACAAGTAGTTGCCACTCACGTGGCATGGTCCAAAAACCCAGGCATGTGCCCTGACTGGGAATCCAAACCGTGACCTTTTGGTTCTCAGGCTCGCACTCAATCCACTGAGACACACCAGCCAGGGCAACTTTCATTTTATAAATTATTTTAAGGCATGATAAAAATATAAAGGATAGAGAAGTTCCCTCCTGTGGACACAACTCCGTTGACTCGCGCACATTTTGACCCTCGGCATCCGCTCCACCCATCTCTGAACCAAGCATCTGCCACAGCTGCCTAGAATAAATTTAACAAAAGAAATGCAGGACGTATGTTTAGGCAACATCATTGACAAAAATTTAGAGATAATATAAATAAATGGAAAGACTTTCCATGTTCATGGATCAGCATACTTAATATTGTAAGATGGCAATAGCCACTGAATTGATTTGAGATTTAACACAATCCCTGTCAAAAATCACACCTGGGCTCTTTTCAGTGGCACAGTCAGAGGTCATCAACTGCTTCAAGATGAAGCTGAACATCCCTTTCCTGGCAATTGGTTGTCATAAACTCGATGAAGTGGATGACAAATGCAAAACTTCATACCTTTTATGAGAAATGTATGGCTTCAGAAGTTGCTGCTGATACTCTGGATGAAGAGTGGAAGGCTTATGTGTTTCAAATCAGTGGTAGGAACAACACAAAGAAGGTTTCCCCATGAAGCAGGGTGTCGATCCATGGCAATGTACACCTGCTGCTGAGCAAGGGGCATTCCTGTTACAGACCAAGGAGGACTGGAGAGCAAAAGTGCAAATCAGTTCGGGGTTGCATTGTGGATGCCACTTGGTCATTGTAAAAAAAAAAAAAGTGGAGAAAGATATTCCTGCTCTTACTGATACTACTGTGCCTTATCATCTGGGCCCAAAAGAGCTAGCAGAATCTGTAAACTTTTCAACCTGTCTACAGAATATGATGTCTGCCAATATGTTGTGAGAAAGCCCCTAAACTAGGAAGGTAAGAAACCTAGAACCAAAGCACCTAAGATTCAGCATTTTGTTACTTCACATGTCCTGCAATACAAACATCGGCGTATTACTCTGAAGAAGCAATGTACTAAGAAAAATAAGGAAGAGGCTGCAGAGTATGCTAAACATTTTCCTAAAAGGATGAAGGAGGCTAAAGGAAAATACCAGGAACAAATTGCCAAGAGACGTAGGCTGTCCTCTTGAGAGCTTATACCTCTAACTCTGAGTCTAGACAAAAGTGAGGTTTTCTGAGAATAACAAATAAATAAGGACACACGTCAAAAAAAGAATCACACCTGGCTTTTTAAAAAAAGTTAACAAACTGATACTAAAATTTTATAAAAAATAAAAGAAACTAAAACAGCCAAAACAATATTGAGAAAGAAGAAAATTTTAGGACTTATGCTTTCCAATATCAAACTTACTACAAAGCTATAAGACAACAGGTTACTGGCATAAAAATAGACATACAGCTCTGGCTGGGGTAGCTCAGTGGATTGAGCATGGACTTGCAATCCAAACAACTGTGGTTCGATTCCCAGTCAGGGCACATGCCTGGGTTGAAGGTCAGTTCCCAGCAGGGGACACACGAGAGACAACCATACATTGATATTTCTCTCCCTCTCTCCTTCCCTTCCCCTCTAAAGATAAATAAATAAAATCTTTTTAAAAAAGAACAGCCATACAGATAAGTGGAATTGAAAGTTGGAAGTAAATCTTTGTATTTATGGTCAACTGAATGGTAACAAAGTTTCCAAGAAAATTCAATAAATAAAAATTAGTGTTTTAAGAATGATACTGGGAGGACTTCCGCCAAGATGGAGGCATAGGTGGATGTGCCGTGCCTTCTCCCACAACCAAGATTAGAGAAAACTAAATATTAGCAACAGAAAACACAGCCAGAACACGGAAAATTGAACTTTTCGGAAGTCCGTTAACAACAAATTCTTCAGCCTGACCGGTAAGGGGGCGAAACCAGCGGCTGGCGGAGCAGGGTTGCACAGGAGGACTCGGCCAGACACACTCAGGCCCACGGAATCCAGGCGCAGGGTCAGACCTAGTGAGCGACCCAGCGAGCAACCAGGCGAGCGACCTCGGGGGAGACAGCCGGGCCGGGGCTGCGTGTTGACTGAGGTCACGCATTTGTGCGAGGGTGGACAGGCGAGGGAGTGGGCGGTTGGACCGGGCCGGCAGGTCCCCACGGCAAGCGGCAGTGGAGGGCGCCACCATTTCCCTGCTCTGACCCCACTTCCACATACAGCTTCATAACCCAGAGACTCTGAGGGGCCCGGCCCTGGTGAACCATCTAAGGCGCTGCTCCTCACTCAGCTGCACGAAACAGCAGAGGGGGTCGCCATTTCCCCGCTCTGACCCCACCCCCACATACAGCATCACAACCCAGTGACCTGGGAGTCCAAGGCGCCGCTTCTCACACTTAAAGGGCGTGAACAGACCAAAAATGGCGCAAGAAGATCTCAAAGACCCAGAGCCAATAGATCTAAGCAATGAAGAAATAGCAAAACTCTCAGACGCACAGTTTAAAACACTGGTGATCAGGATCTTCACAGAACTGGTTGATTATAGCCACAAATTAGACAAATATATGAAGGCGAAACTAATTGAAATGAATGGAATTGCACAGGACACCAATAGCAATGAAAGGGGAAACTGGGACTCAAATCAATGGAGTGGACCAGAAGAAAGCAAATAATGGCCAAACAGAAAAGAGTCAAGAAGCAAGAATTCAAAGAAATGAGGAGAGTCTTAGGAACCTCCAGGACATCTTTAAATGCTCCAACATCCGAATTATAGGGGTACCAGAAGGGGGAAAGGCACAGCCACCAGTGGAAAACTTATTTGAACAAATAAAAAAGGAGAATTTCCCCAATCTGGCAAAGAAAATAGACTTTCAGGAAATCCAGGAAGCTCAGAGAGTCCCAAAGAAGTTGGACCCAAGAAGGAACACACCAAGGCACATCGTAATTACATTAGCCAAGATTAAAATGAAGGAGAGAATCCTAGAAGCAGCAAGAGCTAAGGGGACAGTCACCTACAAAGGAGTCCCCATCAGACTATAAGCGGATTTCTCAAAAGAGACCTTACAGGCAAGAAGGGGCTGGAAAGAGGTATTCCAAGTCATGAAATCTAAAGACCTACAACCAAGATTGCTCTATCCAGCAAAACTTTCATTTAAAATGGAAGGACAGATAAGGTGCTTCTCAGATAAGATCAAATTCAAGGAGTTCATCATCACCAAGCCCTTATTGTATGAAATGTTAAAGGGACTTATCTAAGAAAAAGAAGTTAAAGAAACATGAACAGTGAAAGGACAACAAACTCAGTTATTAACAACCACACCTAAAACAAAAGCAAACTAAAAGGACAGCTAGATCAGGAGTGGAAACATAGAAATGAAGATCTCAAGGAGGGTTAGCAACAGGGGAGTGGGAGGAGGAGAGGGGGAGGAGGTACAGAAAATAAGTAGCATAGACAGTAGATAGAAAATAGATGGGGGGGCAAGAATAGCATGGGAAATATAGAATCTAAAGGACTTGAGACACATGGTCATAAACTAAAGGGGGGGTGATGGTGGGGATGGGGGGTAGGGTGGAGGGGAATAAAGGGGGAATAGAACAACTGTAACAGCATAATCAATAAAAAAATTTAAAAAAAAAGAATGATACTGGGATAATTGAATATGTACAAACAAAAGCATAAATCTGGACCTCTACCTCATGTCATGTCCAAAAATGAACTCAAAAGCATCATACACCTAAATATAAGGCCTAAGGAAGCAAAAAACAATCAATTAGAACAACAAGAAGAAAAAAGAATCCCCAAAATAAGAACAGTGTAAAGAGCCTCAGGGACAACTTCAAGTGTACCAACACTTGCATTGTGGGGGTGCCAGAAGGAGAAAAGAGAGAGCAAGAAACTGGAAACCTATTTGGAAAAATAATTACAGAAAATTTCACTAACTTGGTGAGGAAAATAGACATACAAATCCAAGAAGTGCAGAGTCCCAAACAAGATGATACTAAAGAGGACCACCTTAAGATACATCATAATAAAAATGCCAAAGGTTAAAGACCAAGAGAGAATCTTAAAAGCAGCAAGAGGAAAGCAGTTAGTTACTTACTAGGGAGCCCCCATCAGACCATCAGCTGATTTCTTAAAAGAAACTTTGCAGACTAGAAGGGATTGGCAAGAAATGTTCAAAGTGAGGAAAAAATAAGGACCTACAACTGAGATTACTCTACACAGCAAAGCTGTCATTTAGAATCAAAAGAAAGACCACTGCCAAGACAAGAAAAAACTAAAGGAGTACATCACCATCAAACCAGAATTATATGAAATGTTAAAGGATCTTCTTTAAGAAAAAAATACAAAAATATCAACAATAAAGTGGCAACAAATACATATCAACAACTCAATGTAAAAAAAGGAAATAAACAAACAAGCAGAACAGAAACAGAGTCATAGATACAGAGAGCATTTTGATAGTTGCCAGGTGGGAGAGGGGTTGGGAGGATGAGTAAAAGGGGTGAAGGAATTAAGAAGTGCAAGTTGGTAGTTACAGACTGGTTATGGGGATGTAAAGTACAGCATAGGAATTACACTAAACAAAGAACATATATGCATGACCCATGGACATGGATAACGGTTTGGGGATTTCCTGAGGGGGGTGCTGACTGGAGGTGGGAAAAGGGGGAAAACAAAGACAACTGTAATAACACAAATCAATAAAATATAATTACAAAATAAAACTATAGAACTCTTATAAGAAAACATGGCAGTAAATCTTCTTCACCATGGGTTTGGCAGTGGTCTCAGATATCAGATAAAAACATAAATGATAAAATAAAATAATAATTTGGACTTCATCAAAAATTTAAATTTTTGCACTTTAAAAGAAACCATCAAGAAAGTCAAAGGAAATCCCATGAATTGTAATAAAATACTTGCAAATCCTTTATCTGATAAGGAACTTCTTTCCAGAATATAGTATTAAAAAAAAAACCAGGAACTTAATAAGATGAGGAATACAATTCCAAAATGGGCAAAAGATTTGAAGAGATACTTCACCAAAGATTATATTGGAGTGTGTAATAAACATGGTAAGACGTGCAACACCATAATTTGCTACAGAAATGTGAACAACCTGATGAAATCCATAATACATAAAAAATCAGAACTACTTTATATCAATTACAATGACTATAAACATAAGGATAGATGATAACAAGTGTTGGTGAGGATGCAGAGAAATTGAAACCTTTGTCTGCTGTTGGAAGGACTATGAAATAGTGCAGTCATTTTGAAAGAGTTTGACAGCTTCTCAAAACATTAAACAGAGTTACCATACAACACAGCGATGCCACTCCTAGGTACCTATCCAAAAGAAATAAAAATGTGTGACCACATGATGATTTGTATGCAAACTCATAATAGTCAAAAAGTAGAAACAACCCAAATATCTATCAGTGAATAAACAAAATGTAGCATATTCATAAAATGTTGTTATATTAAGCAATTTAAAAATGAAGTCCCAATACATGTTACAAAATAGACTAATCCCAATTATGCTGAGTGAAAAAAGCCTGACACAAAAACCATGCATTATATAATACCATAAATGTAAAATGCTGAGAAAAGGCAAATCTATAGATGCAAAAAGGAGACTGGTAGGAATAGGAAGTGACAACAAAGGGACAGATATTTTTGTGTGAGATGAAGAAAATGCTCTAAAATTGTGGTGATTGTTATACAACTCTGTAACTATACTAGAAATACTCATTTTCAAATACACATTTGAAACAGGTAAATTTTATTGTATGTATTGAAAGGCTTTCTCAGGCTCTGCCAAGGAAGAAATGCCAATCAGCCACAAAGTCAGGCAGTATAGAACTTTATTGGGGTTTGCGCACCAGGGCAAGGTTCTATGGTGTGCAAAGTTTGGGGCTGGAGAAGTCGCTGCCTGAGCAGGGAATGTGAAGGGGTTTTATTTTCCTTGGCTGTCTGTGGGAGCTGGGGATTGGTCCTCTTTGAACAAAGTGGCAATATATTATTGGTTGTTTTCCTCAGGCTCAGGTTACTATGCAGATATCCCTTTTGGCAAAGCCCCTTGCTCTGGCTCCCTGATTTGACATCAGCCATCTTTCCTGAGTTGTAGTTCAGCTGCCGTTTCGCCCTACCCCATCCATCCTGCATTTTGACCTCTTCGATAGGATAAGGGGTGCTGTGTTCTATTCGGCTACTTCCTACTGTCATGGAAGTGTAGAGGGGAGGGGTTGGAGGTCCGCTATTTCTGGTTCCTCAGGGAGGGGCAAGTAGGTTTGGGCCTGAAGCAGCATCTGGTTAAAGGTAACCCAGGAGGCTTCTTGAATTCTTTCCTGGAGGAATCTCAGGTAACAGGGCCAAGCATTAATAGTATGCAGATTATTATGACTGGCCCTAGAACCGGGGCCAGGGTGGTAAAGAGTAGGGCACGCCACCACGGGGTTATTGTTTTGAGAATGGTGGGGTCTTGGTGTAATTTGTCCCTGAGGTTCTGTAGGGTATTAACATTCTCTTCTACTATGCCACTCTCATTCGCATTATAAGAGCACTGTTCCTGCAGGAAGAGACATGTTCCCCCCTTTTCTGCTGTTAGTAGGTCTAGAGCTCTGCGGTTCTTGAGGGCAACCTGGGCTACTGAAGTTATCTATCTCTGCAAAGATGCTAGAGTGGTGGCAGAGGCATCAAGGGCCTGCTCCAACTCAGCCCGTAACTGGTGAGTGACTTGGAGACTGTGTGTTAACCCAGCGCTGCCCATCCCAGCTGCTGCCAGGGTTGTGGTGAAGGTTAGACATACTAGTATGGGCAGGGAGACGGCTCATTTTTCTTCATGCCTGGTTAGTTTGTCCCTGAGACCTCCTTCTCCATAATGCATAAACTGTGGGGTCAACACGGTTGGGAAGCAGGGGAAGCCTGAGGAGGAGTTAATGGTCCACAGCAGCATTCCATTGCACCAGAAAAACATACCTGGGGGACTGGTGGTGGTTTCCTATATCTGCACAGTCTGGTTGCAGGAGGAAGTACCCGCAGTGGTATAACACACTTTGAGATTGTTCATTATGTTTTGAAAGAGTGGTACATCTTTTAGGAAAAATGGTGTTGGGGAGTTCATGACCTTGAGAGGAATGGGTATGGGGACTGCTGTAATAGGGGAGCGGTCAAGAAAAGCACATAGAAAATAGTCAGTAACGTTTCCTATGTCAGTGATATTGAAGAGTTGAATTCCTTGGCGTATAAGGCTTAGCCAAGAGAAAGGGGCACTCTCCTGTTTTCCCTGTTGGGTGCGTTTGCAAGGATTGTTCATGTGTTAATATGGTATTAGTCAATAGGGTTTTATTCCATGGTCCTGGAACAAGAGTTCGGTATATTTCGATGGAACTCTGGGGATTTGAATATGAGAGGCTTTGGTATAGTTTTCCCTTCACTCCCTGCTCCCATTTGGAGTCCCATGAGTCATAAATGGTAAAGTGCCATGGCAGGAGAGTGCTTCATTCATGGTATTTGCAATAGTAGTAGGGACAGCCTCCATGTACGTCTGGCCAGAGTTTGCACTTACCATTCGTCTGATCATAGAGGAAGCAGAGAACATGCTATCTGTATGGGGCAGTCCAGCTGTCTAGCCCTCTAACGCTACTTTGGGGAGCAGAGAGAAGGATGGATGTAGAGCAACAGCAGGGAGGGCAGTCCACAGAAGTGACAGGGTGAAAAATTACCCATCCATCTTCGTAATATATTTCATGTACGAAGAACCTCCAAATTTGTTTTATAGTTTAGGAGGGTTTTATTTATTTATTTATTTATTTATTTATTTATTTATTTATTTATTTATTTATCTTTAGAGGGGAAGGGAAGGAGAGAGGGAGAGAAACATCAATGTATGGTTGCCTTTCGTGCGTCCCCTGCTGGGAACTGGCCTGCAACTGGCCTGCAACCCTGGTATGTGCCCTGACTGGGAATCGAACCGTGATTGTCTGGTTCACAGGCCCGCACTCAATCCACTGAGCTACACTAGCCAGGGCTTAGGAGGGGTTTTTGACAGGCCTGGGTAAGCAAGAAGGAAGAGAAGGAGGATTTGTAGAGACTTCACTGGGAGAACCTGGTGTTCAAGTAAAGTGGACTCGGGTATCTCCTATGAGCTGTGCTGTCCACTTTCTTAGGCAGGGGCCGGCTTAAGGCGGGAGTCGTGGACCCACACTGCCTGACCCACTAGTTTCGCTGCTGTGGGGGTGGTTAGAATAACAGTATGGGGCCCCATCCACTTGGCCTGGAGTGGTCCAAGTCAGAGCTTCTTGAGTAATACCTGGTCTCCAGGCTGTAGGAGAGTGGCTGGGCCTGTCTCTGGACATCGCCCCACCGGAGGAAGAACTCTGTCAGTGTGTTAAATGGAGAAGATGCTGGAGGAGAGAGAGATAGGGCAGAGAGGAGGCCAGAGGGGGAGTATATACTGGCAGGTTATGGTTAATAAGGAAAGGGCGGCCATACAGTAGTTCGAAAGGGCTAAGTCCTGTTGGTTCCTGTGGGGCTGCCCGTATTCGAGTGAGGGCCAGAGGGAGCAGAGAGGGCCACTAATTTCTCGTTTCTATGGTAAGTTTGGTTAGATGGGTTTTCAGGATGCCGTTAGCTCATTCTACTTTACTGGAAGACTGGGGATGATAAGGAATGTGAAGCTTCCAGGTGATGCCAAGGGAGGTGGAGACCTGCTGGACAATTTGGGAGATGAAGCCTGGGCTGTTGTCTGACTGGCTAGAGGAGGGCAGTCCAAATCGTGGGATGATGTGGTTGAGGAGGAAGTCGGCTACTGTATCTACTGTTTCTCTTGTTGTGGGATAGGCCTCAATCCAACCTGAAAATGTGTCAACAAAAGCTAAAAGGTACCAGAATTTCTTATGGGGAGACATGTGCATAAAGTTGTCCCCGCAATCCTGTCCTGGGAGGTTTCCACATAGTTGATGGCCCGGGACTTCAGGCTTCATTCCTCTCTAGGAGGATGTCTTAGAGCAAATGGCACATTTAGAGTGAACTTCCTTGATGGCTTGGAAAAGAGTGGGATGAATAAACAAGGGGTCTAGAAATCTCATCAGAGCTTTCGGACCAATGTGTAGATTGGTGAATTTCAGAGAGAAATGCCATGGCCTGTTCCTGGAGTAGGGCTATTTTTCCTTTGAGGAAGACCCACCCCTCATTTCCTGGGTGCCTGCCCTGCTGGAGGAGGGTGAAGTACTCTATGGGGGGAATAGGTGGGCCAGATGTCAGTGGTCAGAAAGAGGATGGGGTGTGGCAGGGCGTGTGTGGGGAGTTCTCAAGCTGCAGCATCAGCCCGAGCATTGCTGCAGGAAATAGGATTCTGTGAGGCCTGGTGACCCTTACAGTGGACCACTCCTATGGCAGCAGGCAGAAGTATGGCCTGGAGAAGTTTGGCAATGAGGGAGGCATTAACAATGGGTGAACCTTTAGTAGTGAGGAAGCCCCTTTCTTTCCACAAAGCCAAGTGGCTGTGAACAATCAAGAAAGCATACTTGGAGTCTGTGTAGATGGTAACCTTCTTACACCGGGCTAGGGCAAGTGCCCGTGTAAGGGCTATGAGTTCAGCCTTCTGAGAGGTGGTACCTTCAGGGGGCTTATTGGCTTTAAGGGTTTCAGTCAAAGTTACTACTGCATAGGCCGCTCATCTTTGGCCATCAGCTCCGAGCACTGAACTTCCATCTACAAACAGAGTGAGATTTGCCTCAAGGAGAGGATTGTCAGATATACGGTCTACAGGTTGACCAAGGAAGTCTAGTACTTCTGGGCAAGAGTGGGCAGGCTCTATATCTGTAGTGGGGGTCAGAAGGAGGGTAGCTGAATTGAGGCACAGTGAGAGCCGAAGAGACAAGGCTGTTCTCTCAATGAACAGAGGTGAAATTCCTGAAGATGGGAAGGGCTCAACAGAGAGAGAGCACGATGAGATAGAAGATCCGTAAGGTTATGAGAGGAAAATATGGTAACAGGCTGGCATAGAGTGAGATTGAGGGCTTCCTTCCCAAGTTCCACCATGTTCCCTAAGGCCCAGAGGCATGGCTGCCATCCACACAGGGTAGAATCAAGCTGTTTTGATAAGTAGGCTACTGGGTGGTATGTTGGGCCTACTGGCTGAGCCAAGACTCCAACCGCATTTCCCTGCCTCTCGTCTGTGAGTAGATGGAAAGGGTGAGAGGGATTGGGAAGACTAAGGGAGAAAGCCTGTAACAAAGTGTCCCGCAGGACAGTAAAGGCTTTTTGCACTAGCTTGGGGGATGTGGGGGGCCAGTAGGAGTGTCTTTGGCTGCTTCATACAGTGGCTTGGCAAGTAGGGCAAAGTTGGGGACCCAATGTCTGAAAAATCCAACTAGCCCCAAGAAAGATAGAATTTGATCTCCTGTCATAGGTGGTTGGAGATTATGGAGGAGTTGAGTGAGGTCTGCTGTGAGGCTGCTCGAGGTAAGTGAGAGAGAGAGAAATACCTAAGTAGGTGACTTGCTGGCTTGACAACTGAGCCTTGTCAGGAGAGACTCGGTATCCTTTTTGGGCAAGGAAGTTAAGGAGATTTGCAGTATGTTGTCTGGAGTCTCGTAAAGTGGGGCTGCAGAGAAGGAGGTCATCTACATATTGGAGGACCTTGCTGGAGCCTAGGTCACAAGAAGTTAAGTCTCGAGCTAAAGCCTGACCAGATAAATGGGGGCTATCTCTAAACCCTTGTGGCAAGACTGTCCATGTAAGCTATTGTGACAGAGCAGTGTTAGGGTCTGTTCATGTGAAGGCGAAAAGAAACTGGGACTCGCTGAGTGTAGTGGGATAGTGAAAAAGGTGTCTTTGAGGTCTAGGACTGAGAAGTGGGTTGTATTAGGAGGAGTGTGAGAGAAAATAGTATAGGGGTTAAGGACTACCAGGTGGATAGGGATGACTGCTTCGTTGATGAGTCTAGGGTCCCAGACCAGGCGGTAGGCTCCGTATGGTTTTTTGACTGGGAGAATGGGAGTATTGCACGGAGAATTAACAGGGACAAGAAGCTTCTGGTCTAGGAGGCGGGTGATGATAGGCTATAATCCTTTTAAGTTTGTGTGGGAGATAGGAAATTGGGGTCGGGATGGGAAAACACCAGGCCATTTTAGGCGGATGATGACTGGGGGGGTGATGAGAAGCCACGGTTGGGTTAGAAGTGTCCCATACTTGTGAGTTGACAAGGGGATAGGAAAACACAGAGCTGGAGGAGGAGTTGGGATTTCCAACAGCAGGCGGATAAGGGAGGAGGAAGGGGTTGGGTTTTGCACCTAATAATTGGAGAACATCTTGTCCTGGAAGCGTGGCACCTAATAATTGGAGAACATCCTGTCCTAGAAGCGGAATAGGGCAGGAGGGTATGACAAGGAATGAATGGGAAAAGGGAAAGCCATCCAGACTGTAGCTAAGTGGGGGGGGAGGGGTGGTGCCACAGGTGAGACAGGGTCCCATCAACCCCCATGACTGAGATCTGGGAAGAAGTAAGAGGTCCTGAAGAAGATGGTAAAACAGAGTAGGTAGGCCCCCGTGTCCCCGAGGAAAGAGATGGACTTACCCGCTACCTGCAGCGTTACCCTGGGCTCAGAGAGGGTGATGGCGATCTTTGAGTCCAGGCCGCTTCAGACATCTAGGAGTTGGAGAAGTTCCAGTGTGGACAGGGAAGAGTCCACACCTTGATCAGCTGGTCCCCCGTGTGGAGGCGGTGGGGACGAGCCTCTAAGGTGACAGGCATTTCTCCAGTGGCCAAGCTGTCGGCAATTGGGGCAAGGCTTCACTGGTGGATGAGGTTGAGGACACTGGCAGGCCCAGTGCCCTTCTTTGCCACACTTGAAACAGGCCCCCAGTGGGGTGTTCTTTGACCCAGACTTAGGCTTCACCCCCATGCCAGTGTTTGCCACAGGCCGCAGGGCCACTAACATGGCCTGGGTTTGCAGGACTACCTTTTGCTGTAGGCGAGCCTGGTGGGCAGCCTCAGCCTCTGCTTCCCAGTTATGGAAAACCTTAAATGCCATATTTACCAGATCTCGGATGGGGGTTTGGGGGCCTCCTTGGCCTTTTTCAGTTTCTTTCTAATGTCTGGGGCCGACTGGGAGATAAAGTGAGTAGCTAAGACAGTGGCCCAGCGATAGAAGCTGGGTCAAGGTGGGTATGGAGCACCATTCCCTCAGTTATTCTGTTGAGAAACAGTGCCAGATTTTCTCCGGGGCCTTGGGTGACCTCTCTGAGTTTATCATAATTGACTGCTTTCTTGGCAGGTTGGTGCATACCTGCTATCAGGCACTCGACCATTTGGTCGCGGTGCCTCCAACCTGCCTGTCCTACCTGGTAGTCCCAGTCTGGTTCCGCCTCTGTCACAGTTTCAGCTCCCACTGGTGTGAGGGGATTGGTGGCGTGGGTTTGGTCTGCATGAGCCCTAGCTGCAGTCCAAACGCGGTCGTGCTCATCTGGGCTCATGTTGGAAGTTAAAATGATGTGTGGGTCATTCCATGTGAGGTCATAAGCCTGGACTAGGTACTGGAATTCCCTGATAAAATTGGTAGAGTTAGCGGAGAATGAGTGTAGGCGTTTTTCAGTTAAAGAGAGCTCAGTTAGTGAAAAAGGGATGTGGACTTGAATGACACCTTCTGCTCCCACCACTTCCTTGAGGGGGCAAATACGGGAGTCTAGCGGCTCTAGATTCATGCGGGAGCGAGTATGTGACCTGACCAGAGAAGAAAGGTCTTCAGAGGGAGGGGGAGAATCCGGTTGAGAGGGGAGGGCCGGTTCTGGAGTAGCCATTGGTGGGACCTGATAAGGAGGGGGAGATGGAGGGGAAGCAAGATCTTCAGGGGAATCAGAAAAGGAGGAGGGAGGTTCTGGGGCAATAGGCTTAGGAGACCAGGCAGGTTCAGGGTTCCCTCAGGTGAGGAGAACTTGGGCTGTGGAGCACTGGGCACATAGATCCAGGTGGGAGCGTAAGGCCCAAAAGCCCTGAATGTACCAGACCTCAGACCATTTGCCAGTCCATTTGCAAAAATTATCTAGGTCAGTAAGGGTGACGAAATGGAAAGTGCCTTCAGGAGGCCAGGTTTCACGATTATCGAGCTGATATAATGGCCAGGCCATAGTGGATAGAAAAATCAACCATTTTTGCTTGAGGCCAGGGTCCGTTGCTGGCAAATTTTTCAGAAGTCACCTTAGAAGTGACTTAGGATCTGGCTTGGACTCCTGCCCCCCCATTCCTGGTCCCACGAGGATCAGCAAATGGGAACTGGCATCCGTCAACCCAATCTGCTGATCCGGTCTGGTAAAAATGGGGGTCTGAGTCCAGGGATGTCTCCTCTGGTGCCCAGCATCACTCAGCGGTGGGAGAGCAGCCTCTCCCAGAAGGGTAATCCTGAGGCAGCACTACGGTTTTAGTGTGAGAGCAGTCTCTCTCTCCCAGCAGAGCCTGGCTGAGCCTGGAATCAGCTTTTGGGGACCAGAATCTTAAGGGCAACGGCACTTACCCTGGTTCTTAGTCCAGACTGGTGGGGTGGCTGAGAGGCCTCCTTGGGAAGTAGGGAGAGGAGCAAGGTCTTCAGCAGACAACTCCTCCTCCTGGGTTTTGGCACCAAATGAAAGGTTTTCTTGGGCTCCACAGAGGAAGAAATGCCAATCAACCACAAAGTCAGGCAGTATAGAGCTTTACTGCAGTTTGCGCACCTGGGCAAGATTCTAGGGTCCACAAAGTGTGGGGCTGGAGAAGTCGCAGCTGGAGCAGGGAATGTGGCAGGGTTTCATTTTCACTGGCTCTCTGTGGGAGCTGGGGATTGCTCCCCTTTGAACAAAGTGGCAATATATCATTGGTTGCTTTCCTTGGGCTCAGGTTGCTATGTGGATATCCATTTTGGCAAAGCCCTTTGCTCTGGCTCCCTGATTTGACATTAGCTGTCTTTATTCAGCCACCATTTTGTCCTACCCTGCTCTTCATGACATATATATATATATATATATATATATATATATATATATATATATATAATCTTAATAAAGCTGTTTAAAATGATAAGAGAAAAAATGTATCAGAGAATGAAATTTGCCTAGCAATTACTGTGGTAACATAGGTAATAATATTTGTGGTATTGTAATTCAGTTGTTAGTTTGAAACTGCTTTTTCTGTGTTGTGGGATAAAGAATTGAGCAGTTATAGGATGGGATAAAGCTAATTCTAAATCATCCCCTTTGCCCTTGAGGGCAAAAAATTCTCAGGGTGGAAAAAACTGACCTAAATGTAATATAAAAGAGTTCAAAAATATATATATTTAAAATATATAAAATATATATTTATTTTATATAAATACATAAAATATATAAAAATATTAAAAAGTCCTAAACTTTATTAGAATGATCAATTTATGAAGTATCAATTTATGAAGCATATCACATATAGTTGTAGATATAAAAACCAATAAAGATACAGATAAATATAGATAGATTTATAATAACTTGACCCAACAAAAAGGCTTAGATATCATAAGCATCAATGGCCATTCCTAGTATCAAGATTCTATTCTTGAATTAGCAGTTTAAAGTAAAAAGAAATAGGACTTCCTGGAGAAGTGGAAGATTACGTAAGTGAGGCAGGAGGTATGCAAGTTGACTCTAAAACATCTCAGTCCAAATAGTGAAGACACACTGAAAGACTACTAGATCATATCAAAAAGACTCAAAAGAAAAATTTATAAGGTCCCAAATTAATGAAAATAGGAAATTTTGATCTCAAAATAGTAATAAATGTTTAAATTAATAAATTAATAAAATTATATTTTTATATACTAATTGATCACCTTTGCAGGATAAATCATCCATTATCTTTAATGATTTAAGTAAAGGGAAACAAGTATTTCTTAAATGCCTTTTATAAATTCACCAGTAAATAACCAAATAATAGGCTAAAGAAAACTTCTTTATTAAAGTATTCCTACTAATAAATGAGAAAATAATGATTTACCATCCCCAATTTATTAACAGATGTGGGCATTAATAGCAACTACTGTGACATCACAGAGAGACCACCAGATATTAAGTGCCTCCTGTTGAAGGAACATAATATAACTTCTGGTTTTGCTAAAACAGTAGAACCTGAGTTAGAAAACACCTCTGGATCCAGCTATCTCTTTGCAGAACATATAGAAGATAGAGAAATGGGTTGAACTGAATCATTAATATTCAGCAAACTAAATCCAGACTGGTCATCTCAATAAGTCATATGTCCTTTGTTCTTCAACAGGTACATTGAAAGGAAAATAACTAAATGGAAAAGGAACCTATAGATTAAAAGGGATTTAAAAGCCATAGCTGGTTTTTAAGACAGAGAACAAAAAAATTAAACTCTAATGTGTAGAGATGCATGCTTGAATGACAGAATTGTTACTGAACAGATATATATCTACACACAAGGAGGGGAATATTTGGCTTAACCAGGGATGCCAAAAACTATTACTGAATAGAGGGGGCCGAGGATAGTATACTAATACCAAAATGACCCCCCAGGTTCCTTATGTCCACCACCAGAGAAAAGATGTCTCTCAATGCCAGAGATTTGTGAAAAGGAAAGGTTTATTTAAAGCTATACAGACTTAAAGTAGTGACCCAATGTCCCCATTAACTATCAAAGTCCTTTTGAACACCCACAAAATGCCCACAGTGCTTTCTTCTCCCCTTGCCCAAATTTGGGGTACCATAACTCAGGAAAAGAAGCACATGTCTGTGTTTCAGGCCACTGGCACCATCAGCTGTGTTGCCATCCAGGCAGTATCTCCAATTAATCCAAAGCCATGTGGCACCCTCTCATAGCCTACTGGCAAAGAGTTCTTTCACCCTTCTTCCAGGCAAAGTCTCTCCTGCTTCCCAGGCCACGAGGCCAAAGGGAGCACCCGAAAGCTGGATGGTGCTCTTCTAACAGAGCTGCAGGGGTCTGCACTTTGGCCAAAACCGCATGGTTCTTTCCTCCACCAGAGCTGCGGGGAGGTTGGGGGTTGTCACTCTGCTAAAGCTGCATGGTGGTTCCCCCTACTAAAGCTGCAGGGGTCCCCACTCTGGCAAAGCCTCATGGCTCTCTCTCCTTCACATGGCTGCAGGGGTCCCCACTCTGCCAGAAGTGTGTGGCTTTCTCTATGCACTGCCACAGCCATGTGGTTCCCGCTCCTCACATGGCTGCTGTGTCTGGGGTTTAAATCCCAGTGCCGGTCCTCCTTTGCAGCCCCATTTCCGACTCCTCCCACAATTGGCTACACTTGCCAGCAGTCCCCTATTATTCCAAGTTTACTGGACTGCCATGCTGAGTCTGGGCACGTGTGGCCCCATGTCATAGTGATGTGGGAAGCTTTGGAAAACCTTTGTTCACCCAAAACCCCAGGCACCCTGGGAGAACGATAAGGCTGTCTGGGAAAAGCAAACAGCAGGATAGTCACAAGGACTGGGACTAGCACCCCCACTAATAGAACTAATTTTCACATTTAGCCTTTGTACTCTGCTTCTGCCCCGTAGATAGACCTAATTACTGCATTCCGCTTCTGTATCCCACTTTGCTACGTAAACAGGAAGACCCTGTAGGCTATATAAACCCCAAGAATCCTTTTTTTAAATTTTGATTTAATTTTTTATTGATTATGCTGTTACAGTTGTTCTATTCCCCCTTTCATTCCCCTCCACCCTACCCCCTCATCCCCACCATTACCCCCCCTTTTTAGTTTATGACCATGTATCGCAAGTCCTTCAGATTCTATATTTCCCATGCTATTCTTGCCCCCCCATCTATTTTCTATCTACTGTCTATGCTACTTATTTTCTCTACCTTCTCCCCCCTTCTCCTCCTCCCACTCCCCTGTTGCTAACCCTCCTTGAGATCTTCATTTCTATGTTTCCACTCCTGATCTAGCTGTCCTTTTAGTTTGCTTTCATTTTAGGTGTGTTTGTTAATAACTGTGAGTTTGTTGTCCTTTCACTGTTCATGTTTCTTTAACTTCTTTTTCTTAGATAAGTCCCTTTAACATTTCATATAATAAGGGCTTGGTGATGATGAACTCCTCGAATTTAATCTTATCTGAGAAGCACTTTATCTGTCCTTCCATTCTAAATGAAAGTTTTGCTGGATAGAGCAATCTTGGTTGTAGGTCTTTAGATTTCATGACTTGGAATACCTCTTTCCAGCCCCTTCTTGCCTGTAAGGTCTCTTTTGAGAAATCCGCTGACAGTCTGATGGGGACTCCTTTGTAGGTGACTGTCCTCTTAGCTCTTGCTGCTTCTAGGATTCTCTCCTTCATTTTAATTTTGGCTAATGTAATGATGATGTGCCTTGGTGTGTTCCTCATTGGGTCCAACTTCTTTGTTACCCTCTGAGCTTCCTGAATTTCCTGGAAGTCTATTTCCTATGCCAGACTAGGGAAATTCTCCTTTATTATTTGTTCAAATAAGTTTTCCACTGGTGGCTGTGCCTTTCCCCCTTCTGGTACCCCTATAATTCAGATGTTGGAGCATTTAAAGATGTCCTGGAGGTTCCTAAGACTCTCCTCATTTCTTTGAATTCTTGCTTCTTGACTCTTTTCTGTTTGGCCATTATTTGCTTTCTTCTGGTCCACTCCATTGATTTGAGTCCCAGTTTCCTTTTCATTACTATTGGTGCCCTGTGCAATTCCATTCATTTCAATTAGTTTCGCCTTCATATATTTTTCTAATTTGTGGCTATAATCAACCAGTTCTGTGAGGATCCTGATCACCAGTGTTTTAAACTGTGCATCTGAGAGTTTTGCTATTTCTTCATTGCTTAGATCTATGGGCTCTGGGGCTTTGAGATATTCTTGCGACATTTTTGGTCTGTTCGCGCCCTTTAAGTGTGAGAAGCAGCGCCTTGGACTCCCAGGTCGCTGGGTTGTGACTCTGTATGTGGGGGCGTGGTCAGAGCGGGGAAATGGCGACCCCCTCTGCTGTTTCTCACAGCTGGGTGAGGAGCAGCGCCTGAGGTGGAAGCAGCGCCTTAGGTGGTTCCCCCGGGCTGGGCCACTCAGAGTCGCTGTGTGTGGAGGTGGGGTCAGAGCAGGGAAATGGAGGCGCCCTCCACTGCCACTTGCCACGGGACCCGCCGGGCCCTGGTCCAACCGCCCACTCCCTCGCCTGTCCACCTGCACACAAATGCGCGACCACAGTCAACACGCAGCGCTGCTCCTCCTCTGTCTCCCCCGCGGTCTCTCCCCTGGTCGCTCGCTCGGTCGCTCACTAGGTCCAACCCTGCCCCTGGATTCCGCGCGTCTGGATTCTGCGCGCCTGAGTCCATCCAACCGAGTTTTCCTGTGCAACCCTGCTTCACCAGCCGCTGGTTTCACCCCTTCCTGGTCAGGCTGAAGAATTTGTTGTTAACGGACTTCCGAAAAGTTCAATTTTCCGTGTTCTGGCTGTGTTTTCTGTTGCTAATATTAAGTTGTCTCTAAACTTGGTTGTGTGAGAAGGCACGGCACATCCACCTATGCCTCCATCTTGGCGGAAGTCCCCAAGAATCCTTTGTTTGGGGCTCAGAATTTGGAGACTGACTCCTCTGGGCCCCTGCACGTTAATAAGCCTCGTACTCCAGAATCCCTCAGTGTCTGGTTGCTTCATTTTCCTATAACATTTGGTTCCCTGACCAGGAAGCGACCTTACACAAATTCGGGTCGACTTGTCATAGACTGGATAAGCGGGGAGGCAGCCGGAGGTCCAACTGGGGAAGTGGGGGTGCACGTGCCCTGAGATTTCTCAGGCCCTGTCTGGTTGGGGTGATGGCTGCTGGCCCGCACTCCAGGCGGGAAGTGAGGGTTTCTAACTACGACTTGACCCAAGACCAGAGGCGCCAAATCAGTAAGAGTCCCGGGGACTTGACCCGAGACCGGAGAGAGGGTGATCACTTCAAATCAGAAATTTGGGTCGGATCCATGCTGAGTCCTACCGCTTGACCCTCACTCGGGGAGGGATTGTTTAAACTCAGAGTGCTTGAGAGTGAAAGTGTGAGTGACTGTGTTTGTGGCTCCATGGATTGGTCCTATGGAGCAAGAGTGGGCCCCAACCTGCAGTTCCTGTGTCAAATCATACGGCATAACGGTTGGCAGCTAACCCCGAATTCTGCTGGGGCAACCTTAGCCAAGACCGACTTTGTCCCGCCAGGGAGCAGGCCAAGTGGGCGAAATGAAACCCCCTTCCCTTTGTTTGTCTGTGTTGCTCTGGGAGGATCACCATGGGTGGGGGACCTTCCACTGTGTTAGATTGCATGCTGCAAAACTCTGACTGATTCCGGGGCCAGGAACCGAGCATAGATGCCGGTCAGTTAGAGGTCTTTTGCACCTCTGAGTAGCCAACATTTGGAGTAGGCTGGCCCCCTGCAGGAACACTAAACTTAGGTATAATTAGGACAGTCCACCTCATAGTAACAGGCAAGCCAGGACACCCCAATCAGTATGTTTATATAGACCACTGGCAGGAATTAGTGCAGGACATGCCGTCAGGGTGCAGGTCAGAAGCCTAAGACAATGGAAAAGGCTGGCGGTAGGCGAAAGGTGGCGCAATCCAGTGTTTCAATCGCCTGGTCAAAAGGAACACGCTGCCCCCCATTTTCAAAGGAGAGCCAGAGGAAGAGCCACCTATCAGTCTGCCTCCCCTATATGCTCTGGAAACTCTCAGCCAGACCCAGGGAAGCAAAGACCCTCATCTGCGACCAAGATTCCAGCTCCTGCTGGTCTCTGGTGGCAGAGTAGAGACCCTGCTCAAAGGGGTCGGCCTCTCTAAAATATGCCCCAGTATAACAGAGCAGTGAGGCAGAGGCAGTGACCACCACCCCCCTTCGCTGGAGGGACAAGAGGTGGCTGAGGCCCACATGGCTCCCTGCACCTGGTCCTGCTAAAGGGGTTGCCAGGGAGACAAGCAGGGCTGCCCCAGCCAAGCCCCGTGATTGAGCCAGGAGCCAGCTGTGAAGACCTCCTGGGCCTGCGCTGGTGGCCCTGGAAGTGGGTCCTTTAAGAAACCAGATACCTCCCAGGAGGAGGGAACCACCAAATTGCCTAAGAAAAGAAATAGACTGGCACACTGGAACACAGAACGAGACCAGTGCGCCTACTGCAGAGAGAAGGGGTACTAGAAAAGAGAGTGGCCCAAAAAGGAAAGAAGAAAAGCCCACTGGCGGGTGACAAAGACCATGGTTACAGGCACCTACAGTCCTCAGGTTAGCTGGCTTAGACCCAGACCAGACTGCCACAGGGCTTCGGAAACTCTCCCACTCCCCTAGGAGAGGCCCTGGCCAGAGATGTAAAATCATTTACTGAGAAGGAGACTGACCCAGTGTTATCGGTGTGTAGATAATCTCCTTTCAGCTGCACCAACCCAAGACCGGTGCTGGGAGGGCCCTTGCCAGCTGTTTGAACTGCTAATGAAGACAGGATGCCAGGTGTCCTTGAAGAAGGGATGCAGGCATGGGCAGGGCAGGTGCACTGCGTGCTGACCCCAGAGCTCGGGAAAAGTAGAGCACATGGACTGGACTCTTGGGAAAGCTCTGGCTGGGTTCCACCGGGAGGCTGGACTGATTTGCTGCCACTGGCGCTGCTTAGGGTTGGGAGTGCCCCTAGCCCTTTGGGCTGTGCCCCGTGTGAATTAGTCTTTAGGAGACCTCCTCACATCCTCAGAATAGATAATGGGGGACCCCAGACAGCAGTAACTCGTATGGTGACACTACTTTCTAGGGAGGTGAGGACCACTATGGCTTCTCCTACCGTGCAAGTGGGAGAAGTCGCTACCATAGATTTGCAGCCTCTGCAAATAGGCTCTGCTCACCCACCACAGCAGGGGTTGCTGTTGTATCCACCAACGTGAGAGACAAATTGTCAGAAACTTTCAGGATTCAGAGATGTTATTTTATTGGCCAAAGTTTTAACCTGCGCAGGGGCGGACCCTCAGAGTGTCCAGAGACACGGTGCTCATAAGAGCTGCAAATGAAAGCCGCCCTAAGCGCTTACAGCTAAGTCTTTTTATAGACGTGAGCAAGCAAGCATTGTATAGAAGCAAATGTGGCTGTTAGCTACTGGCTACTCGGGTGGCGCGAGCATGACCTAAGCTTTCTGGGTTTTGAGTAATGGAAAAATTTTAATCTAGACACTTGAACAGGTGGTCCTCTACTTGTTCAGCCCCATTGGTTTTGTAGTTCCGCCTTCTCCACTCCCTATGTTCTTTCCTTGTGGTCTCTGTCTCCAGGCCAGATCTCTTTAAGGCAGTCCCTATTTTAACCTCTATTTTTCTGGTTTCAACAGTTGCCAGGAGCTGCTTTGGCTCCTGAAAACAGAGCTGCAGGGTCCTCACCTTCAGAGGTGGGTGGGACCTCTGCCCCGCCTCCACTGGTGACCGCAGCCTCAGTAAACCACCCCAATGGGTGGAGGGTGGCTTTGTGGTGCCTCCACACCCAAAGGTGGAAGGGGCCTTGGGGGCTTCCAGCGTTCCTGAAACTGGAGCCCTGGGACCTCCGCAGGTGGGTGGAACCAGAGTCGAGGTACTGCCACTGTAGGTAAAATAGATGAGCCACGTGAGTGCCCCACCTGGAGGACAGAGGATGCACGGGCATCGCCATCTTGGACCTGGATAAGCCTTCTCTTCAGATTATAGGCTGCATGCTACTGCTGTGTGGGCACTACAGCAGTCAGGTTCTCTGTGTAACTGGTTCTAATAGTAATGGCTCTGGTTTTGAAGGTCATGAACTGAGGTCCAAGAGTGACCATATGATTTATAGGGTATTTGCAAGGTCTAAGCTTCAGAAAGGTGCAAATGTCCCTGTGAATCTAGGGGCTTTTAGTAGAAGATACCTAAAGTGCTAGGGACTTTTAGCTGCCACATACTGAGTTTAAGTATAGTCCTTCCCAGTGTGGGAAAGGAACCAAGATTAAAAGAGAATGATGATTAAATCTAGATGAGTAGAAATATGTAGGATATGAAAGTTTTAAACCTGGATTAAAGGAAACCTCAACTACTTGTTTTCTGGTTTTGTGGGAAAAGAGCAAATTTCTCTGCCACTGGTTGTTTCTGATCAGAAACCCTGTGTAACTGAAGACCTAGAAAAGGTCACTGTAGCTGGTTGGAGAGGATGCCTTTGCCGCCCAGGACCCAGGAAGGGTCATTAAGGGCTGATAAGTATTTCAGTCTGAGGCAAAGCAGCATGTCTCTGCCATGAGACTGGGCCTGAAGGAGCATGTCTCTTCCAGGCACCAGTGGACACATTGGTGCAAGAGAATGCCTCTACCTGTGTATTGTTTCAGAACACTGTTTCGGGTTTTGCTCTGTATCTACTATGAGAAGGGAAATTGAGGATTCCAGAAAAGTTTGAAACTTCATACTCTGTAAGAAAAGAACAATAGAAAGTATAATATTTATAAATAAAGGAGTATATGAAAGGATGTAAAAGTTTTTTGGATGTTGCTGAAGGTCTGTAGAAAGCTGTGCAGATAGAAGAGGGTATGTAAAAAAGTTATAAAAGTTTATGAAAGTTTTGAAGATAAATTATGTGGAGTTAGTAATGGAAGGTATAAAGCATGGAGATGCAATCTTAGTAAGTATCAGAAGGAAAAAGATTTTCCATCACACTTTGTATTTTTCTCCCTATCCGATCCCTCCAGAATTTGGCATTCTGAAAGAATAATGATAATGTAAGATTTCTTTGCATAAAACCAGTAAGACCAGTTATGAATAGTAGTTTTATTAACCAGGACTTTGACTGGAATGTTGTGCCTGAATGAGGAATATATAGGTTCTGGTCCTTACCAGAAAGCTCAGAGGAACTGGGATTGACCTGTGAAGCTAGTGAAAGCCCACGAGAAAAGGCTGGTACTTTGGTTGGTTGTGCGGTTCATGCCAGTCTTTCCAGGGAAGGAATGAAGGTTGCTTTCCTGAAAAATGGCTAAAAAGGAACCTGTAGGCATAATAGAAGCTCAAAGATTTGAGTGAAACAACTGGTACAGGCAAAGCCAGATGGCAGATGTGTGGCTCTGCTTCTGTGCCCCAAGGGGCAGGCTGAGAAGTCAATCTGAAGGTTCCCTGTGTGAGTTTCAGCAAAGCAGAGTTAAGGATCAAAAGTGATCCAGGCTGGTCTTGGTGTGTTTATGCAAATGAACAGCCAAAATCAAAAGCGGGACCCAAAGTAGTCCCTGTAATAACAGTGAGGGTGATCTTAAGGAGAAAAATTGTAGTTCAAAGAAAATCACAGTGCTCAGTATTGGACATCAGAATGGTGCAACTAACTGTCTTGAAAGTTTGTTTTCATTAAAAAGTTGAAACCAGGTTTGTGATATCACTAAAGATGTACAATTTACAGGCGCAGAGGACCTTGCAATGGAATGTCTTCCCAAAAAGACAGTCTCACAGGCACAGAGACTGGTTTAGAGATTATTGTGTGAATTAACCTGTGTGTTCTTCTGTTTTCATAGGGCATATGCCTATGACCTGCCTATGCCTATGAGTTATTAGTAGCAATATAAGCCTCACTTAAAGAGCCCATCTTCATCATCGCCCTCCTGAGAATCAACAGTTTGGTTGAACTAGGTAGTTAAGTTAATAAAAGGTTGGGGCAGTCTGTGGGCTTCACTTTAGAACTGATTTTCCCTTTTATGTCTTCATAGCTTGGACAGAAAGGGCTCAGAAATCTGAAAGGAGACAAATCTTAATGTATTCCCCTCAGCCCGAGTGAAGTATACTAGGCCACAAGAGTCTTAGATAGGTGTAGCATGCCTTGTGCACCTTCCACTAGATAAGCCATTCTTTACTGAAGTCCCTGCCTTTGTCAATTAATAGTTATAGTTTAATTGTACTTCCAATTTCTTGCTTAATCTGTCACCTCCAGAATACAACCTGACCAGTATGCCAACAGCCCAGTAATGCCAGCCTTTGGACACCAAGCCTGTGACATCCTGGTGACAGCCAACTGACCAGGACCCTGTAAGGTCCTTCCCCTTGCAGGAAGGACTCCCTCCGTGCTGCAACACCCCCCTCTTTCAGGGTACCCCTGATCCAAGGGTAGATAGGACAGCGTCCATTTCCAACTGGAAGAAATTACAAGAAGATGAGACCTTCGTCCATTGTCCTGTATATAATTCCAGACAGGAAAGAAACCTCATTAATACTCTGAATCCAGGGAAAGAGGGGGCTTGTTTATTCCTACTAGAAGAATATTGTTATGCTAAAACAAGCACTAGTGTTGTTTAGCATAAAAGGGGGGAATGATGTGAGAAGCTTTGGAAAATCTTTGTTCACCCAAAACCCCAGGCACCCTGAGAGAACGATAAGGCCATCTGGGAAAAGCAAACAGCAGGATAGTCACCAAGGACTGGGACTAGCACCCCCACTAATAGAACTAATTTTCACATTTAACCTTTGTACTCTGCTTCTGCCCTGTAGATAGACCTAATTACCACATTCTGCTTCTGTATCCTGCTTTGCTACGTAGACAGGAAGACCCTGTAGGCTATATAAACCCTAAGAATCCTTTGTTTGGGGCTCAGAATTTGGAGATTGACTCATGGGTCCATGCATGTAAATAAACCTCGCACTCCAGAATCCCTCGGTATCTGGTTGCTTCATTTTCCTATAACAGCTTCACCAGAGTGGGGACCCCTGCAGCTTTAGTAGGGGGAACCACCATGCAGCTTTAGCAGAGTGGCAACCCCCAACCTCCCCGCGGCTCTGGTGAAGGAAAGATCCACGTGGTTTTGGCCAAAGTGCAGACCCCTGCAGCTCTGTTAGAAGAGCACCATCCAGCTTTCGGGTGCTCCCTTTGGCCTCGTGGCCTGGGAAGCAGGAGAGACTTTGCCTGGAAGAAGGGTGAAAGAACTCTTTGCCAGTAGGCTATGAGAGGGTGCCACATGGCTTTGGATTAATTGGAGATCAATTTGGATTAATTGGATTTTGGATCAATTAATCCAAATTGATCTCCAATTATTATCTCATTTGTGGGGATAAAATGAGATGGCAGCACAGCTGATGGTACCAGCGGCCTAAAACACGGACATGTGCTTCTTTTCCTGAGTTACATTACCCCAAATTAGTGGAAGGGGAGAAGGAAGCACTGTGGCTGTCTGTGAGTATCCAAAAGAACTTTGATATTTTAATGGGGACATTGGGTCACTACTTTAAGTCTGTATAGCTTTAAATAAACTTTTCCTTTCCTTTTCACAAATCTCTGGCATTGAGAGACGTCTTTCCTCTGGCAGCAGACATAACAAACTTTGGCCCCTGCTTGTTTGGTAACAAGAGACCCTGACCCAGATAGTCCCAGATCTGGTTGGACAGTTGGGCTGTGTGAGAGGACGGGTGCTTGTTTGGAGTGGCAGGCTTGAATAGAAGGAATTTTTCAAAAAGAAAAAGAGGCACTCTGTGGTTGTTTAGGGTATTCTTTAGAAGCAGGCACCCCCACCACCCCCAGCTGTGCCTGTGCAGCCTCCACTGTGGGCCTACCTCTGCTGCCAGAACCAAGGCTGCACCCCTACCCCTGTGCCAGGCCTGAAGACAGTGCTCACGCTATAGCAGCTGAGACTCAGAGCTCACACCTGCAGACTCCCAGGGGTGGAATATGCCTGACCCCATTGCCACTGCTGCTACTGTAGCATCAGTGGCCACGGCTACACACAACAGAAGCTGCAGGATGGTGTGTGCCTGACCCTGTAGCCCAGTTGCTGTCCATCCCACCCTAGGAGCAGAGGCCTAGGGCTCATGCCCACAGCCCTGGGGCAGAGGTGGGGGGAGTGCTCCTGACCCCGCCACTCAGAGGTACCACATGCCAAAACCCACCACCCAGATACTGTCTCTATCACAGCTAGTCAACATATGTCAATGAACGTGCACAGCTGTGTCCCAGTAAAACAACTTCATTTTCCAAAAATCAGGCATTGGGTTGAACTTGATGCAATGACTGGAATATGACACCCCCTGCTCTAAACCACATCAGAGATTCTATAATTTCTGGCCTCAGGACTTACTTATCCTTCCTTAGAGGGCTTTTGTTTATGTGGATGACATCTATCAGTGTTTACCATTTATAAATTAAATATGAGGAAAAATAGTATTAATATGTACTAATATGTATTGATTTGTTTAAAATATCAAAGTTATGCTAACAAAAATTTTTGAGAAAAACACTTAAAAAAATCAGTGTGAAAAGTATCATTTCACATATTTTACAGATCTCTTCCATGTATAGCTTAATAGAAAATAAGTGACTTTGTTGTGTTGTGTAGTTACAGAAGGGAGGACTTCATGAACTTTTGAAAGGGTGTCTGGAACCCCCAGTTCTCAAGCCACACTTTGAGAACCATTGTGTTCTAGTACTCTGTCACTTGATTCCAATGAAAATTGTATCTCACTAGGGTAAAACCTAAAGAAATCTGAATTAATCTGACTTTGGTTAATGAAATATTAATAGTAGTTCATTAATTGTCAAATGCAGTATATTAATGTAAGATATTAATCATACCTGAAAATGGGAAGCCTGTCATGTCTTTGTAATTTTTCTGTTAATCTGATTCTAAATAAAAAAGCTCTGTTATCTCAGTCTCAACATTACTTCTCACAAGTCTTCTCCCACTGTATGAAAGCAGACTAAACTAGAATAGACTTTATAGTTTTGTAATAACCCAATAAAAAGTCTTTTTTGAGGTTGCTGCAAGAGTCATTCTTTTATCATTTCTAAACATTACAGGTTTGCAGAGGAGTAAATTTTAAATGACTAAGGAATGAATGATGAGCCAAAATTGTCATCCCTTTTCACTTGGCACTACTTGGCTGATTTCCATATTCATGTGGCAATAGCAACAGCTGGTAACAGATTGCCATTCTGTCTAAGCCATCAGAAACCACCTGGTAACTAGCCTGGGATTATGGTAATGGCAAAGCCAATGTCTATAGAAGCAGAGAATACCACTTCAGCGGCTTTTTCTTGGAATTTTAACCTCAGATGCTCTTTAAGAAATTAGATGATCTTTACCACTTTATTTTCTTCAGGATTGCAGAACTAAATCTGGAGGCACTAGCTAGTTGCCAAGAACTGCAAACAGCAGACCAGGAGCTGAGCAGTAGTACAGCAGGAGCAGTTTAGCAGCCAAGCACAAGGTAATATTTTTCATTTCAAAACAGGAGAAAAGACAAATGGAGTACCTTGGAGTATTTTTTTCTCCTTTGAGTCTGTTAGGAAATGTCTACCAATAATGTAACATTCTTCCATCACAAAAATCATGCAAGGGAAAATGCCACCTTCTGGTATTAGCATGACTTCCTTTGTAACAAAGCAAGAGATTGAAATAAGTAGCATTAGGGGAGATGATGACTAGTGGGCGTTTGGATTAGAAGACAAGTCTGTGAAAGTCATTTACAGCATTGATGTATTGTTCAGGTTGAGGGAAAAACAACACAGGCTCAGACGCGGTTTGTCTCAGAAGCAGACATAATACATAAATCAGATCCACCATAATACATAACCCCCAGCCTGTGCTCAGAGCCACCATAACATATAAATCGGATCCTTAGAATCCAGCCTGTGCTTTGATACAGAGCTTTGAGTATATTTCTTGTTCATCCTTTTGTTGTTCAAAGATTTTACTTATTTACTTTTTTATTTTTTAAGATCTTATTTATTTATTTTGAGAGAGGGGAAGGAAAGGAGAAAGAGGGAAAGGAAACATCAGTGTGTGGTTGCTTCTCATGCACCCCCTACTGGGGACCTGGCCTGCAACTCAGGCATGTGCCCTGATTGGGAATCAAACCGATGATCCTTTTGTTTGAAGGCTGGCACTCAATGCACTGCCAGGGCTCCTTGTTTACATTTGAGAGAGGGAAAGGGAGAGAAAAAGAGAGGGAAAGAAATATGAATGTGCAGGAGATACACTGATCAGTTGCCTATCGCACAGCCCAAACTGGGGAGCCTAGCCTAAAACCCAGGCATGTGCCCTGACTGGGAATCAAACTGAGGACCTTTTGGTTCATAGGCAAGCACTTAATCCACTGACCCACACCAGCCAGAACATTGTTCATCCTTCTGCTTACATATAGAGCAGGGGTGTCAAACTCATTTTGACTGGGGCCACATCAGCCTCTTGGTTGCCTTCAAAGGGCTGAATGTAATTTTAGGACTGTATAGATGTAACTGCTCCTTAACTAGGAGCAAGGAGTTCAGTGCTGCAGCGAGGTAGAAACAAGGGGCCAGCCCAGACAAAACAAGGTAGAGTGCTGGATTCAGCCCATAGGACTTGTGTTTGCCACATGTGATACAGAGCAACCTTGTCCAATATAACTTCTACAGTGGTGGGAATGTGCTATACCCATGCTGTTCAGTAAGTTGTACACATTGTGTCTAGTACATGTGACTAGTGCAAGTGAGGAATTGACTTTTTATTTAATTTTAATTTTAATTTAAATACATGTTGCTATTAGTGTGAGTCTATAGAGAAATAGACTCTGGAGCCGGGGAAAACTGTTGCTCTTATCTTGACCTCTTTGCAGTATTCTAGAATGCTTGAAGTCAGTGGATCAGAAGCTCCTTTTCTTGACCCGGGAGGAATGTACTAGTGAACTTTCTTCTGCCAGAAACTGTCAAACTATTAAGTGCCTTTCAAACAAAGAGGTGAGTGACCTGCTGTCTCTTTGACGGTTGCATTGTGATCAGAGGGGAATGTAGCCCTTTGTACTCATGCAGGTAACAAGCTTTTTTTCATCAGCAACCCTGGCTACTATTAGCAGATTGAGCTTTTGTCTCATTTCTTGAATGGAGAACTTTTTATCCCAGTTACCCCATAGGAGCAGAACTGTCAGTTGCCAGTATCTGCTTTCAGAGCCTAGCAGGCCTATGGCTTTGGCCTTGCACACCATTTTCAATTTTTCTTGTTTCTGGTTCTTGGAGATGTTTACCATGATTTTTAACCTGACTTCATCTGTTTTGTTTTCTCTTTTACTTCATATATCATTGCTGTATGAGTAAAGCAGAAGGGATGCATCAAAACATGAACCTACTTTCTCCGGGTTGTGCTAGGTCAGGTGGGGGAGGGGTGTAAAAAACACAGCAAATTTTCTTATTCCTTTGGATGGAGTCTCTTCTTGAGTTGATGTTGGCCTGGATGCTGTAGCTTCTCACTTGGTCTCTGGAGTTCTGAAAAAGGTATACTGGTCTGTGTATTAACTCCATGTCTGTAGGAGAGTGAGGACCTGAAAACTTCCTTGTATACAATTTTGCTGTCAGAGTTTTTTAAAAAATTTTTTATTTAGTTATTTTTTTTCAAGGACAGATTTTTGTTCATTTCTCCCATCCCAGCCACCCTGCCCCGACTCCCCACCTCCCTCCCATTTCCTCCCCGCCCCCAGTCCTCATTCCTGTGTCCTTCATACTTGTTCCTCAAAATCCCTCCCCATTTTTCCCCTTAAATTCCCGTCCCACTCCCCTCTGGTCACTGCCCATTTGTTCTCTATTTCAGTGTCTTTGTTTTTATTCTGTTTGCTTGTTTGTTTTGTTGTTTAGCTTCCTGTTAAAGGTGAGATCATATGGTATTTTTCTTTCAACGCCTGGCCTATTTCACTCAGCATAATGCTTTCCAGTTCTGTCCATGTTGTTGCAAAGGGTAGTAGCTCCTTCTTTCTCTCTGCTGCATAGAATTCCATTGCGTATATGTACCACAATTTTTGGATCCATTCATTTACTGACGGGCACCTAGGTTGCTTCCAACCCTTGGCTATTGTAAATTGTGCTGCTATGAACATTGTGGTGCGTAGGTTCTTTGAAATTGATGTTTTAGGATTCTTGGGGTATAATCCCAGCAGTGGAATTGCTGGGTCAAAAGGCAGGTCGATTTTTATTTTTCTGAGAAAATTCCACACTGTTTTCCATAATGGTTGTACCAGACTGCACTCCCACCAACAGTGAAGGACCCCTTTTCCCCACAACCTCTCCAACATTTGTTGTTTGTTGCTTTGTTTATGATAGCCATCCTGACTGGTGTAAAGTGGTATCTCATTGTGGTTTTAATTTGCATCTCTCTGATAGCTAGCGATACTGAGCATCTTTTCATGTGTCTCTGGATATTCTGTATGTCCTCTTTGGAGAAGTGTCTGTTCAAGTCCTTTTCCCATTTTTTAATTGGGTTAGATGTCTTCCTAGAGTGGAGTCGTGTAAGTTCTTTGTATATTTTGGAGATTAAACCTTTGTCTGAGGTATCATTGGCAAATGTTTTCCCATACAGTTGGTTGTCTTTTTAATTTAATACTGTTTTCTTTAGTCATGCAGAAGCTTTTTATTTTGATGAGATCCCATTTGTTTATTCTTTTCTTTATATTCCTTGCTCTAGGGGACATATCGGTAAAAATGCTGCTGCATGGAATATCTGAGATTTTCTTGCCAATGTTCTCCTCTAGGACTTTAATGGTGTCACGGCTTATATTTAAGTCTGTTATACACCTTGAATTTATTTTGGTGTATGGTGTAAGTGGGTGCTCAAGTTTCATTTTTTTGCACGTAGCTGTCCAGTTCTTCCAACACCATTTGCTGAAGAGGCTATCTTTACTCCATTTTATGTTACTGCCCCCTTTGTCAAATATTAATTGACTGTAGAGAGTTGGGTTGATTTCTGGGCTCTCTGTTCTGTTCCATTGGTCTATGTGCCTGCTTTTATGCCAGTACCAGACTGTTTTGATTACAGTGGCTTTGTAATACAAAGCCATGATATCAGGTATTGTGATCCCTCCTACTTTGTTCCTCTTTCTCAAAAGAGCAGCTGCTATTCGGGCTCGTTTATGGTTCCATATAAATTTTTGAAGTGTTTGTTCTATGTCTGTGAAATATGCCATTGGTACTTTAATAGGTATTGCATTGAATCTGTATATTGCTGTGGGTAGTATGGACATTTTGATGATGTTAATTCTTCCAATCCATGAACGAGGTATATGTTTCCATTTGTTTGAGTCTTCCCTGATTTCTTTCTTCAGTGCTGTGTAGTTTTCTGCATAAGGGTCTTTTACCTCCTTGGTTAGGTTTATTCTCAGATTTTTTTTTTTTTTTGCTATATCGAATGGGATTTTTTCCCTTGATTTCTGCTTCTGCTGATTCATTGTTCGTATACAAAAATGCCTTTGATTTCTGGATATTGACTTTGTATCCTGCTGTTTTGCCAAATTCATTAATTAGTTTGAGCAGTTTTTGGGTAGAGTCTATAGGATTTTCCGTGTACACTATCATGTCATCTGCAAACAGTGACAGTTTTGTTTCCTCCTTTCCTATTTGAATGTGTTTTATTTCCTTTTCCTGCCTGATCGCTGTGGCCAAAACTTCTAATACTATATTGAATAGAAGTGGTGAAAGTGGACAACCTTGTTTTGTTCCTGATCTTAGTGGAAAAGCTTTTAGTTTTTGCCCATTGAGTATGATATTGGCTCTAGGTCTCTCATAAATGGCCTTTATTATATTGATGAATGCTCCCTCTATTCCCACTTTGCTGAGTGTTTTTATCATAAATGGGTGTTGTACCTTATCGAAAGCTTTTTCCGCATCTATTGATATGATCATGTGGTTTTTGTCTTTGCTTTTGTTTATGTGATGAATTACATTTACTGATTTGGGAATGTTGAACCATCCTTGCATCACTGGGATGAATCCCACTTGGTCGTGGTGTATAATCTTTTGGATATATTGTTGGATGCAATTTGCCAATATTTTGTTGAGGATTTTAGCATCTATGTTCATCAGTGATATTGGCCTGAAGTTTTCTTTCTTTGTTGTGTCTCTATCTGGTTTTGAAAATAGGATGATGCTGGCTTCATAAAAATAAATTGGGAGTTTTCCATCCTTTTGGATTTTTTGGAATAGTCTGTGAAGAATGGGGGTTAGCTCTTCCTTAAATGCTTTGTAGAATTCTCCTGTGAACCCATCTGGTCCGGGGCTTTTGTGTGATGGGAGTTTTTTGATTACTGCTGCAATTTCTTTTGCTGTTATTGGTCTATTCAGGTGTTCTACTTTTTTTTCATTGAGTTTTGGGAGATTATATTTTTCTAGAAATGTGTCCATTATCCCTAGGTTCTCAAATTTCTTGGCATACAGTTCTTCATAGCAATTTCTTACAATCCTTTCTATTTCTGTGGTATCAGTTGTAATCTCTCCTCTATCATTTCTGATTGTGTTTATTTGTGTCTGTTCCCATCTTTTCTTGATGAGACTACTTAAAGGCTTGTCTATTTTGTTTATCTTCTCAAAGAACCAACTCCTGGTTTCATTGATCCTTAGAATTGTGCTTTTAGTCTCTATGTCGTTTAGTTCTGCTCTGATCATAGTTATTTCCTTCCTTCTACTTGCTTTGGGCTGTTTTTGTTGTTGTTCCTTGAGTTCTTGCAGGTGTAGAGTAAGGTTGTTTGTTTGAAATGTTTCTATCTTCTTTAGATAGGCCTGTATTGCTATAAACTTCCCTCTCAGGACTGCCTTCGCTGTGTCCCATAAGTTTTGAGTTGTTGTGAGATCATTTTCATTTGTTTCCAGAAACTTTTTGATTTCTTCCCTAATTTCATTCTTGACCCATTCATTGTTTAATAGCATACCGTTCAGTCTCCATGATTTTGGGTGTTTTGGGTTTTTTCCTTTGGGGTTGGTTTCCAGTTTCAGTCCCTTGTGGTCAGAGAAAATGCTTGGTATGATTTATATTTTCTTGAATTTGTTGAGGCCTTTTTTTGTGTCCTATCATGTAATCTATCTTTGAGAATATTCCATGTGCATTTGAAAAGAATGTGTATTTAGCTTCTATGGGGTGAAGAGCTCTGTAAATATCAGTTAGGCCCATTTCATCAAAGGTGTGGTTTAATGCTGCAATGTCTTTGTTGATATTTTGTTTGGAAGATCTGTCCATTTTTTATAGTGGGGTGTTAAAATCCCCCACTATAATTGTGTTGCTGTCTATATCTTTCTTGAATTCCTCTAAGATTTTCTTTTTTTTTTAATTTATTTTTTTTATTGATTATGCCATTACATTTGCTCTATTCCCCCCCTCCCTTCCCCTCCACCCTGCATACCCCTCCCCCACCATTTCCCCCCTTTAGTTCATGAACATGTGTCTCAAATTCTTTAGATTCTGTATTTCCCCTACTATTCTTACCCTCCCCCCTATGTATTTTCTATCTACTGTCTATGCTACTTATTTTCTGTACCTTCTCCCCCCTTCCCCTCCTCCCACTCCCCCTGTTGCTAACCCTCCATGAGATCTTCATTTCTATGGTTCTGCTCCTGATCTAGCTATCCTCTTAGTTTGCTTTGGTTTTAGGTGTGGTTCTTAATAACTGTGAGTTTGCTGTCTTTTCACTGTTCATCTTTTTTATCTTCTTTTTTCTTAGGTAAGTCCCTTTAACATTGCATATAATAAGGGCTTGGTGATGATGAACTTCTTGAATTTGGTCTTATCTGAGAAGCACTTTATCTGTCCTTCCATTCTAAATGAAAGTTTTCCTGGGTAGAGCAATCTTGGTTGTAGATCTTTGGTTTTCATGACTTGGAATACCTCTTTCCAGCCCCTTCTTGCCTGTAAGGTCTCTTTTGAGAAATCCGCTGACAGTCTGATGGGAACTCCTTTGTAGGTGACTGTCCCCTTAGCTCTTGCTGCTTCTAGGATTCTCTCCTTCATTTTAATCTTGGCTAATGTAATTATGATGTGCCTTGGTGTGTTCCTTCTTGAGTCCAACTTCTTTGGGACTCTCTGAGCTTCCTGGATTTCTTGGAAGTCTATTTCCTTTGCCATCTTGGGGAAATTCTCCTTTATTAATTGTTCAAATAGTTTTTCAACTGGTGGTTGTGCCTTTCCCCCTTCTGGTACCCCTATAATTCGGATGTTGGAACGTTTAAAGATGTCCTGGAGGTTCCTAAGCTTCTCCTCATTTTTCTGAATTCTTATTTCTTCATTTCTTTCTGTTTGATCATTTTTTTCTTCCTTCTGGTTCTCTCCCTTGATTTGAGTCCCAATTTTCTTTCCATTACTATTGGTATCTTTTGTATCCCCATTCATTTCAATTAATTTAGCTTCCATATGTTTCTCTAATTTGTGACTAAAGTCAACCAGTTCTGTAAGGATCCTTATAACCAGTGTTTTGAACTGTGCATCTGAAAGACTGGCTATTTCTTCATCACTTAGGTCTATCGGTTCTGGGGCTCTGAGTTGTCCTAGAGCCATTTTTGGTCTATTCGTGCTGTTAAGTGAGCGGAGCGAAGCCTTAGTTGTTTACCAGGACGGGGCGACCCAGGTCGCTGGTTTGTGACGCTGTGTGTGGGGGCGGGGTCAGAGGGGGAGCAATGGCGTTCCTCTCCGCTAGCCCAGTGCATCCAGTCACTCACACGCCTCGGGCTTGTTTATCCGATCGGAATTGTGCGAGCCTGCTGCACCGCGTGGTTTTCCCTTCTCACTGGTTTCTCCGCACGTAAATGCGCGCGACCGACCGACCCACCGCGCCTCTTCCCTGTGCGCTCCGGCAGCCAGCTCGCTGGCAATCAGCGCCCTCGGTTGCCTGCACACACCGCGCACAGCCCCGGGAATTTTTTCTTGCTAACCTGCTCCGCTGCTGGCCTCGCTCCTCGTACCGGTCCAGACGAGTATCTAGTTGTCCTTTGGACTCCGTATTGTCGATTTTCCGTGTGGCTTGGTTGTGACTGCTGTTAAAAATAGTTGTTCTTAGATTTGGTTGTGCACAGAGGCGAGGTGGATCCTCCATCTACGTCTCCATCTTGGCGGAAGTCCTAAGATTTTCTTTTTATATTTTGGTGCTCCTATGTTGGGTGCATATATATTTATGATGCTAATGTCTTCTTGGTGGACTCTCCCCTTGAGTATTATGAAGTGACCTTCTGGGTCACTCTTTATGGCTCTTTTTTTGAAGTCTATTTTGTCTGATATGAGAATTGCTACCCCAGCTTTTTTTCTTGTCCATTTGCTTGGAAAATTTGTTTCAGGCCTTTCACTTTTAGTCTGTGATGGTCTTTTGTCCTGTGGTGGGTCTCTTGTAGGCAGCATATGTGTGGGTCATGCTTTCTTATCCATGCAGCTATTCTGTGTCTTTTGATTGGAGCTTTTAATCCATTTACATTTAAGGTTATTATTGATAGGTAGTTATTCATTGCCATTTTTGTACCTGTGTTCCTCTGTCTCTTTTCCTTCCTTTCCTTAAAGCAGACCTTTTAGTATTTCTTGTAGAGCTGGCTTGGTGGCAGCAAATTCTTTTAGACTTCTTTTGTCTTGGAACCTCTTTATTTGGCCTTCTATCTTGATTGAGAGCCTTGCTGGGTAAAGTAGCCTTGGTTGTAGGCCTCTGGTTCTCATTACTTGGAATATTTCTTGCCATTCTCTTCTTGTTTGGAGTGTTTCCATTGAGAAGTCAGTGGCTAACCTTATTGGGGTTCCCTTGTATGTTATTTCTTTTCTCTCCCTTGCAGCCTTTTAGATTCTCTCTTTGTCTTGGAATTTTGCCATTTTAATGATGATGTGTCTTGAAGTGGGCCTCCTTGGGTTCCTGTTGAATGGGACTCTGTGTGATTCCTGGATATGTGTGACTTTTTCTTTTATCAGATTAGAGAAGTTTTTCCTCATTATTGTGTCAAATATGTTTTCTATCCCTTGCTCTTCTTCTCTTTCTGGTATCTCTATTATTCATGTATTATTACGTTTCATATTGTCTTGCATTTCTCTTAATCCTTCTTCACTCTTTCTGAGCCTCTTTTCCCTTTCATGTTCTATCTGTGAGATGCTTTCTACTTTGTCCTCCAATTCACTAATCCGATCTTGTGTTTCATTTACCCTATTTTTAATGCTTTCTACTGTGTTTTTTAATTCAGAAATTGTATTCTTCGTTTCCTCCTGGCCCTTGCTAATAATTTCCATTTCCTTTTTCATGTTGATATAGTTCAAGGTGAGATCATTATAGCTCCCCTGTAGTTTCTGGTAGCTGATTGTGAGCTCTTTGAACTTCCTGATAACCAGTGCTTTGAATTCAGTATATGATAGTTGTCTTGCCTCCATTTCATCTAACATTCTTTCTGAGGGTTCCTCCTTTTCTTTGATTTGGGGATTGTTTCTTTGTCTTCCCATTGTTTGTGAGACTCTTCTCGTTAGCCTCAGCTTCTTAGATTAAGCTGTTTTGACACCCTGGGTCTATGGTGTGAACTTTTGTGGTGGAATGCCTGTGAATTTCAGTGGTGCAGTCTCTTTTGGTTATCCTGTCTTTCTCTGCTTCCACCTACTCAAATATGCAGCAACTTTTGGCTTCTGTCCTACAGCAATGTGCAATTTGTCTCTCTGACTCTAGTATTGGGAGGCCTCTTCTATGGGTCCAGCTCTGACCTTTTCGTATTTTCAAGTTGATTGTGACTCTTGTGGGTAAAAGAAATAAATGACAAGGAAAGAAATAAAAGGAAGAAAGAAAAAATGGTAGGGGAATGGAAGAAAGCGCAATAAGTTTAGAAAGAAAAGAAGAAATAAAACAGATAATCCGGGAAAAGAGGACAAAAGTATGGAAAGATGAAACAGTAATAACATTTAAAAGAAATAACAGATTACTTTAAAAAAGCAAAAAGATAAAGAAAAGGAATGGAGAAGGAAGAAAAGTAAAAAAATAAATAAATAAAAGAATAAAAATAAAGTAATGTAAAAAAAACAAGAAACAAAAAACACACAAACAAAAATATTCCCCCAAAAACAACATCAGAAAAGGAAATGTCACTTGTTGGCTTCAAACTAGCCGAACCGTTTTTTTCTGGTTGCAGTTGGCTGAGGGTCGATTGTTGTGATTTTTTTCAGCCAGCCCCTCTCAGGATCCAGACACTCGGCGCCTCTCCCCAGCTCCCTACAATGGGGAAGTAGGACTTCCTCACAGCGCTCCCCTCCCAGGGGTTACTGCCCTGGGCTGGTTTGCTGTATTTTCGGGCACCTGCACCAGCCTAGTTGCCTGGTTCCCTCGGGATTGAGCACAGATCTTCCCCCGTTCTGTTGGGAAGCTCTAGGCCCTCTGCCCAATCTTGGGTTCGCTGCCAAGCTGGGTGTGAAGCAGACCAGGCTGTTGTGTCTATTGGATTCAGAGCCCCATGCTGTACCTCTCAGTTCTCCTGGACTGACAACCACAGAGTCCTTGGTTGGGGCCGTTTGTCCTCCGCACCCTCTCCACAAACTCTATCAAACAAGTCTCTCCTGGCACCCCACCTTGCTTGGCCATAAAGGGAGGGGGTTGAGGGTCTCAGCTCTTTCCCCAGGACCCCTCAGCGTCCGGGGCTTCCAGATAGTCTGAGGGGGGTTGACTGGAAGCTGGGAGCCGATCTGAGGACTGGGCGCCAACCTAGAAACTCTGTGCGCACCTCATGGCACACTGCGTGGTGTGTATCCCTTCTGCTCCTGTGTTTGTCTGGGTCCCCTGGCCAACCTCTGCCAAAAAAACCTAGGGGTGGAGCAGCACCACACCAGGCGCTGGACCCAGAACTGTGTGCAGGCTGAAATCTCCTCTGCTCCCCTCTGGTTGGGTCTCTTGGCAGGTCCGGGCCCAAAAATCCTAGGGAGGGAGCTTTCTGGGTGCTGAACATTGGCCTAGGCGCCCTCAGGCACTCACCCAGATACACTGCATGTCGGGCGACTAGTTACCCAAATTGCTCGCAGGCTGAAATTCCTTCCACACCTCCTTGCCTGGGCCACTTGGCCTGCCCAGGGAGGGAGCCGTCTGGGCACTGAACGCTGTCCCATGCGCCGTTGGGCTCTCACCACTGGGCGCTGGTTCCCCTACCCTGCACCAGCTGTTTCCCTTTGCTCCATCCCAGAGACTACTGTACGGCTGCTGTCTCCCTACCATCCGGTTCCTCCGTGACCGATGAGGTTTCTGGTCTCTTATTTTCATATATGCTTGGCAACTGCTGGCTTGCTGGTTTCACCTCCTCCGATCAGACAGGTTTCTCTCCCTTTTGTACTAGGAACTGGTATCTGCTCCGTCCTAGTCCATCGCCATCTTGAAAGCCCCCTCTCAAATATCTCAAACTTTTTTTTTAAAGTATTGTTTCTTTTGAGAATGAAGTTGTGATACTGGTAAGACTTAAGAGTTTATAATGCCCTTTGGAGGGGGTGGCATTCATCTTATTTATCTTCTGCAGGATCCTTCATTTTCCCCCTTACTTCCTTTTTTCCCTTCACTGCATTGTCTCTAAAAAGCTATTACCTCTTCTCCATATATGATTCTTCCCAGAAGCACTGCTTCTGAGGCTGTCAAGTCTCTTTCCTGTGTCAAGTCCTGACCTGTGTTCATTACTTGTCCTTTTTCTTTCTGGGGGTGATTCTGTGCTTCATCTAAGCCTTCCTTGCTCTTGTTTTATTTTTTCCAAAGCTTCTTAAGGCTTTTCTCTTTGCTCTTTTTACTCACAGGCTTGCAACACTGTGGGATGGTGGGAGCACTGTTGGAAGTGAACTTATTTCTTTCCTTAGGAGAAACTGGAAAGTTATAATCATTTGCTTCTTACTTATGCTAAAGGTCATACGAGATTTTATTTATTTTCTTTACTGATTATATGGTTTTTCTAGGAAGCTATGTGGTATCACCATTTTCTTCCAGACCTCGAAGTCAGCCCTATATTGCTTTTTAATGTGGGTAAAAAGATAAACATTGTTTGTATTATTGTGATGAGCCATAGGAGAATACTAGGTTTCTGCCTCACCCAGGCTGTGCTGTCCTCTGAAGGTTCTCAAGCAGGCCAGAGTGGAAATCCCGTTTCCCTTCAGCATCATACAGTTCTCTTTTGAACCCACTTCACCCACCCTCACTGAGGAGATGAACAAAAGGTTGAGTTGAACAAAATGGTTCTACTAGAGGATTTACATAATGATTTATAATCTTCCTTGATTAAGGAAAGTAAAACATATTTTATTAAGTTTGCTGTACATTTTTCCAGATATTTTGTATGTGTATTTCAACATTTCAGAAAATACACCTTTATTGAAAAATAAATAAAATTTTAAAAAAAGAAAAAAATACACCTTTATAAAAATGGAATTCAGACAATGTATACTGTTCTGCAACTTGATTTTTAAAAATGTATTTTATTATGCTTTTTTATTATGCTAATGGAAAGTTGTCCCATTCCCCTCCTTCATTCCCCTCCACCTTGCACACCCCTCCTACCCACATTCCCCCTTTTAATTCATGTCCATGTGTCCTAAGTTCTTTAGCTTCTACATTTCCCATACCATTCTTGCCCCCTATTTTCTACCTACTGTCTATGCTACTTATTCTCTGTACCTTTTCTCTCTCTCCTCCTCGCACTCCCCTGTTGTTAACCCTTCATGTGACCTCCATTTCTGTGGTTTTTGTTCCTGTTTTAGCTGTCTGCTTAGTTTGCTTTTGTTTTAGGTGTGGTTATAAATAACTGTAAGTTTGCTGTCTTTTTACGGTTCACATTTTTTATCTTCTTTTTCTTAGATAAGTCCTATTAACATTTCATATAATAAGGGCTTGGTGATGGTGAACTCCTTTAACATGACCTTAATTGACCTTTATCTGCCCTTCCACTCTAAATAAAAGCTTTGCTGGACAGAGCAATCTTGGATGTAGGTCTCTGGATTTCATGACTTGGAATACTTCTTTCCAGCCCCTTCTTGCCTGTAAGGTCCCTTTTGAGAAATCCGCTGACAGTCTGATGGGAACTCCTTTGTAGGTGACTGTCCCCTTATCTCTTGCTGCTTTTGGGCTTCTCTCCTTCATTTTAATCTTGGCTAATGTAATTATGATGTGCCTTGGTGTGTTCGTCCTTGAGTCCACCTTCTTTGGGACTCTGTGAGCTTCCTGGACTTCCTGGAAGTCTATTTCCTTTGCCAGATTAGGGAAGTTCTCCTTTATTATTTGTTCAAATAAGTTTTCAGTTTCTTGTTCTTCCTCTTCTTCTGGTACCCCTATGATTTGGATTTTGGAACATTTAAAGGTGTCCTGGAGGTTCCTAAGCCTCTCCTTATTTTTTTTGAATTCTTGTTTCTTTCTTCTTTTGTTTGGTTGTTTCTTTCTTTCTTCTGGTCCACTCCATTGATCTGAGTCCCAGTTTCCTTCCCATCACTATTGGTTCCCTGTGCATTTTCCTTCATTTCACTTCGTGTGGCCTTCATTTTTTTTCATCTAATTTGTGGCCAAATTCAACCAATTCTGTGAGCATCTTGATCACCAGTGCTTTGAACAGTGCATCTGATAGGTTGGCTATCTCTTGGTTGCTTAGATGTATTGGCTCTGGGGCTTTGATCTGTTCTTCCATTTGAGCCTTTGTTTTTTTTTTTGTTTTTTTTTTGCCTATTCGTGCCTGTTATATATGAGGGGCAGAGCCGTAGATGTTTGCCAGGGCAGGGCAAGCCATGTCACTGGATTGTGATGCTGTATGTGGGGGTTGGGGTCAGAGAGGGAACAATGGCCCTTGCTCTGCTCTCTCTTGGATTTCAGTCCCCTCTGGTGCTTCCCACAAGCAAATTGGGCCTTTCTGTTCCAGGGTGGGTGGCTTGTGTACATCCTAGAACCCTGTGGGTATCTCCAACGAACTCTCCTGTGAGGCTGGGAGTCTCTCCTAAGCACCTCAACCCCAAGTGTTTTCAGTCGGTGCTTTTAGGCTTCATTTCCCGGTGCAGGGGCCCTGAGTTGTGCAATCTGTCTCACTCCCTGTTTTTGCCCAGTTTATCTATGAGTGAATATGTGTCCAAGGTCAGCCAGGGGCCTTGCACACTTCAGTGGGTCTGCCCATTGCCACCCTGTGCACCGGGTCAGCCAGCCACCACCTGTAGTCCAGGGACCGCCAACCACCGCTTTTTCCTGCCGCCACCCTTTTCTGCTGGCTGCTGACTCCACCCTTCTTACTAGTCTGGATGAATGGTTGTTGGACTTCCGTACAGTTCAATTTTCTGTCAGATCTGGTTGTTTGTTTCTAAATTTTTGTTGTTCTTAATTTTGGTTGTGCAAGAGGGCACAGTGTGTCTACCTATGACTCCATCTTGGCTGGAAGTTGATTATTTTAACAATATACCTTGTACATCTTTCCATGTCAGTACATGATCTTATTTCCCTTTTTCAGTGACTTTACAGTACTCTGTTGTATAATAGACCTATTTATTTTCATCATTTGTGCTATGTAAGTGTCTGCTATTCCAAATAATCCTTTAGTGATATAATACTTTTATATGGGTCCTTGAAAATTTGCCAGGTGTTTGTGTTGAGAAATTCCTTAAAGTGGAATTATTCCATGTTTTGACTTATGGCTTCTTTAGATTTGACTGAATTCTCACTCCACATCTATCTCTGCACTGTATTCTACTGTTGCTTATAGATGAGGCTCAAGTGGACAGAGATATCAACTATCTATGCCAGGCCATTCAGCAAAAAATGCAATGCAAATGGGGCTCTGAAGAGGCTGTTTCAGAGCTTTAGCCCAGTCTGGTCAATGGCTTTTGTTCTTAAAACCCACCAGGTAATCATACAAGAAAACTCAGATTCTGACCTTCTTAATTAGTGCTAGAAATTCAGATGCTGGGTGGGGCCATTCAGATAACAAAGGTTAGTGATGTGATCTGATTGTCACCAACTGGAGTGTGAGCCATGCTCTGTCTTAGGGCAGCAGTTCAGTTGTTGACTCACAAGAATATGGACCCAGTAGTGACAGAGCTTCTGATTGTTTTGCCTTGTTTTGAGAATTGAGAAACCTGCCAATTTCCATAGGTTGGTTCCAATTTTCTTAAATATCATGTGAGCCAGACAAAAAATTATGGCTGCTGGTTGAATGTAGCCTATGGACTTCCTGCTTGGGACCTCAGCTTTAAATGGTAAAATGCCCTTTCAAGAAGAGCAGTAATTTCCATGTCTTGGGAAATCTCTGTAGGATTTAGCTACAAAGGTGACTCACAGCTGGATTAAGATAGGGGAAGAACATTATGGCAGGGCTTTTGTTATTGTTAGTTCTCTAGTCTCTTGAAGTAAGTTTTGTTCATTGGTCTGTTATTTACATTAAAACCCTATAAACCCTTTTACTTTAAAAAAATTATTCTTATGTATGGTTTAAAAAATTTATACCATTTAAAAGGACTTATTCCATCTCCATAGTCTTAGCAGGAAGTCAGTAAAGACTGAAGGATGGGAAGGGTATGTCTTAGGACTAATTTCTTCCTATGAGTCTTTTTTTTTTTTTGTAAAATATACATAAATTTGTTTTAACCATTTTTAAATGGTTGTAACAATTTAGTGCTACCAAATACATTTTCTTCAGAACTTATTCATCATGCCAATCTGAAACTCTGTACCTATTAACTCCCCAGTCCTTTCTCCCCAAGACCTGGTAACCACTATTCTACTTTCTGTCTCTATGAGTTTGACTACTCTGTGTACATCATGTAAGTGGATTCATACAATATTCGTCATTTTATGTCTGGTTTATTTCACTTAGCACGTATGTTTTCAAGGTTCATCCATGTTAAAGCATGTGTTAGAATTCCATTCCTTTCCAAGCCTATTATTCCATTGTATGAATATGGCACATTTTATCCTTTCATCCACCGATGAACTGTTTTAACCTTTTGGCTATTCTGAATAATGCTGCTATGAACACTGGTATACAAATATCTCTAAGACCCTGATTTCAATCACTGTCTAGCCTAACACAGCAAGGAAATCCTTTCTGGTGGCTTTGGCCACTATAGCTTAACCCCCTTTCCAGCCCCTTCTCTGACAGTGTGAGCCTGGAAAGCAAAGGAAGGATATCTTGCTTTTCCTGCAGCCACATTTCTGTACAGAGTATGAAGTCCTAGAGGCTGCCCAGCTGGCCATTGAGTCCTTGGATGGCACTCTGGTAGAACATAACTTCATCAAGGTAGGGTGGTTAGAGAGGGAAAAAAGCAGCACTATCACTCAGCCCTGGCCTAGCACAGCCTCTGTTTACAGTTATTTCAGAGAGCTTTTGTTTTTCTCAAAATCAGCCTGGGTTACATGGGGTCTTCCTTATACTCATTATCACTACTTAGAGCCGGTATTATTTATTCATGGTGGTTTTTTGGTGGTTGTCTTTTCCTTTAGCTTTCAGGGGATCAAATGGTGGTATTTTGAAGTTTCTTATGCAAGTAAACAGAAATTCGGGTAGAAGGCAGGGAACTAATTTCCACTGCCAGGTGGTGAGGGTGAGAAAATGAGGAGATAGTGTGTTTACACAAAATATTTACATTTCTCTACTGTAGTCCTATTAGGCAGTTATCAGTAGTCTCCTCTCACAGAAGAGGAAACTGCAGAATTAAGTTACTTGCTAGTATATAACAAGCCTGGGGGTGGAAGTGGTAACTTTCCACCACTAATGCCATCTTTTCCTGGTTAGGTGCAAGAGGCCTATGACGGAGCTCAACCTTGATTGTGACACCCTTGTGAAGGAGCTAGAATGAGATTCCGAGAACCGAGGTACCGTATATCTCTCTGGAGTGACTGAAACCTTTAAAGAACATCTGTTGCAGCAGCCCAACCTCTTTTTTGGCTTAGAAGCTGTGATCTTGCCTAAAGATCTTAAAAGTGGACAGGAGAAAAAAAAATAGTTTCCTGAGTCAGTATATGCTATTGAATGTAGCCTTGGGGTTTATTAAAGATGGTAATAACATGAGGTCAGAGAAAGAAAATGTTCCCAGTAAGCCCTCCTGGGCTAGACAAGGTCAACAGCTCCTCATTCTGTCCTTTTCCTTGATCCTGGTTGGGCTCTAGCTTGGTGAACAGGTTGGTTTTATGGCCCCTCTTAACAGAAGGGAGTATCTTGCTTTCAGAATTTAAAACTTTTGGCAGTGCCCAGAAGGCCCAAAACATTCTTACAGGCAAGGACTCAAAGCTGAAAGGCAGGCATGCTCTAACCTCCCTGTACCTCCACACATGGCTTAATGGCTCCTGAAGCAAGGCCCCTAGGACTTCAAGTCATACTTTCCCCCTCAGAACAGCAGATCTTGCAGGTGAGAGGAGGGGTATATCCTGGCATCAGGGAAAGGTAGCTGGTTTACTTGGTTTACTGGCTATGGGCATTAACCTACTGATAATTTTGAAAATTAGGAGAGTCCTCCTCAAGGGACACTTCTGCCTTCGGTCATTTGTTACCACCCTGGCACTAGTCTTACTTCATTCTCTAGCTTCTTCCAGCCCTGGGTACATTTTTTTTCTCCATGATCTCCCATACACTTGCCCTTTCCATACGTGCTAAAATCTTTTTTTTGTATTCCAGGTTGATCTCCCAGGGACTTTTGAGGGACTTATATACAAGGCTAGAAAGCTGGACAAGTCTTTAGTGATCTAGGGTTTCCCAGAATATGGTACATAGACAATATGATTTTTGGTGATCATAGATGGACCTTTTTTCACTTGTTTATCGACATTCATTAAATTGTACAACCACCACATTGAATGTGTGATTTCATGGACAGTATTATTTAGTTGATATTAAGGAAGAAAGTGACTGTTAAAAAAAACCATTAGAGGAAAACACAAGCAGAAGCATCTAGGTGGAAGGTGAATGACTACAGTTTGGGAACCCCTGTCCTTATCTAACCTCCTACACTTAGCAGATGAGAAATAGAGGTCAAGTGGTGAGTGACTACCCCAGGTCACAAAGTTATTTAATGGCAGAGGCTAGACTAGCGCTCATTAGTGCTACAGTTCCCCTAACTCAGGACAGCTGGAAGGCCCATCAGAAGGGAAGAACAGCAGCTGTCATCATAATCTGACTTGGTGGCCTGGGGATGCTAGGGTGGACAGGGAGCCCTAAAATATATGTTTCAGCTTCAGCCTGAGGATTTACACATAGCCTCTCATGGGACCCCACAGCTCTAGAACCTGAGAAAGAACGTTGCAGCCCCTCTGGTAGTAAGCAGAGGGTACTCTGGCTGAGTGCCAACACTTGGCTTTGATCCTAGACTCTGAAGGTGGACCACCCAAAGACAGCAGCCTGGCACTGTGGCCAGAAGATAGGGAAGCTCAGCCTGAGTTCAGGCACCCTCTGCCTCATCCTGCTGCCAGGAACCAGGAGGTAAGGACTGAAGAGTTCCTTCATTTTAGCCCCTGGAATTCTTAGAGAAAGGCCTTTTGTTGATGTCCAGACATGTAAATGAGGACTTACATGAATCATCTCTTAATTTCCAGTTCTTAAGAGATAGTTACTGTATTTCCATTTTACAGATAAATATTCTTATTGGTCCCTCAAGGACACAACTCATCCCAGTTTAAAGACAGAAGTCTTACGTCCTCCAGCCTCTTAGGAACAAGAGGTAGTTGCCTAACTCCACTTGAATAAAACTGGTTAACAAGTTGTAGGGCAATGCCCAGATTTAGATGTGACTGGGTTGCCTTTTCCACATAAGCAGTGTGTTCCTGCCTTCCCCACCCTCTTCCCTTCATCACATGCCACCTGTGAATTTCCAGTAGCACATGTTTTGCTGATTTTAAACTTGAGGAAAGGTAGAGCAGGACTCAGGTTCAGTCCCAGCCCTATCACCTATTGCCTCTGACAAGTGGCCATTTTCCCACTTTGGGTCTCAATTTCCCTTCAGTAAAATAAGGGATTTGAAATAAAGCAGTGACTTACAACCCTTTTAACTACAAAAACCTTTCTTTAAAAAAAATGTGTTAAATCCTAAAGCATGAAGACAGGCAGTTGGAATGCGTGAGAGGATGGATAAATGAATCTATGTATCCAGGAGAGAAGAGAGGGCAGTGGCCCTTTTGAGCAGTTTGAAAAGCACTGGATTGCATTATCTATATCTAAAAAGTCCCTTAAAATTCTGACATTAAAGGATTCCTGGGTCCGAGGTCCCAGATGATAGAATATAAATACCTCAAGCCTTGAAGCCTGGATGAGAAATTAATTTCCTATCCTAAAATTCTGTAACATGCATCTGAGGACCACTGGTTTGACAGGCTGTCTGCTGGGCAGCTTGAGAGAACTGCTGTCTCTGAGAAACAGAATCAAGCATTAGGTATTTAGATTTAAAAAAAAAAATCTTAGACTGATATACTTTAAACAGGCTTGTGGGGAGCCTAACAGCAGGAGGTTAAAAAAAAAAGTGACCCAAAGTTGCCAGCAAAGCATTTTGTTTGAGAACACAGACTAGGGGCAGACAAACTTGCCCTAACCTAGCTTGTCAGGTCCAACATATGGAGGTAGGGGTAGAATAGGAGCCTGATCTTCATGTTCCCCATGGTATAGTGGACAGGCAACAGTGAGCCAAAGCTTGCTTCTGAAAGTGGACAGGATATTCTGCAGGGATTAAGGGCTCGAAGGAGGGAGTGTCACGGTCAGGGAGCAAAAAAGTTTAGGTTCTGACTCAAACAAAGGTCTTTTTTTGATAAGTCAAGAGAAAAATCTGCAAATAGCAAATCATGTAGTAAGGAAACCCTCTGATATCTGTATTATATTAAGGAAGTACAGCAGCAGGAGCATATACTCCCCCAAACTATAAGGTCACTCTGGGCCTCATCTGTGCAGCTGTCTCCAAGATGCCAGCAGATACCCTTGGAGAAGTGTCAGAGTGACTCAGGAGGGACCAGCAAAGAGAATGGAAGGTTTCCTCATGCTGGGAACCTGACTCAGCTCTTCATCCTTACATTTCTGGTAGCTGCTAAAATTAGTATTGAAAATACTAATAATTGCTGTAATTTATCAAACTCTTAGTGTAAGGTACCATGCTAAATGCTTTGATATGCATGTTTGGCTGAGTTTGTTGAATATCCCTGTTTAGCAAGTAAAGAAAAAGGCTCAGATCAGTCAACTTGCCTACTGCTATGCCTATCCCAAGTGCACAGTTAGGGCTTGAACCTTGGTGGTCTGACTTCAGACGCATGCTAGCGCTCTGAGTTGCAGTCCTCCAGACCCAAAAATCTCAGTGCTGATTAGCTTAAGTCCAGCATCAAGTGGAGACAGCTTCTGGGCTAGTGTTTGCTGATTTCTGCCTCCAGCCCTCTAACCCAGTTCCATGAATATTCAGTACATGGTGGCAGAAAACTAACATCTATTAGATGAATCCTAGATTCTAAGCACTGTACCATATATTTTACAACATAAATTATTAAATAAGTTAATGTTTTTTAAAAGCTTTTCAAATAGTGCTTCAAATGTTTTAAGTAAAATGAACAAAAGAGTAAACTCGAACAGCATTTTAAAAGGACTCAGATGGCAGATTGCCATTATTACCTGTCACTTAACAGTTATATGACTTGAGCAAGTTGTTTGTGAGCCTGTTTTATCTGAAAAGTGGACATAACAATTGTGCCTCTATTAGTACCTAAATTAGGTACATGAGCTCTGTTGAGGATTAAATGAGAATGCATAGAAAGTGTTTACAATGATGCTGGCCATTAAGTAAGTGCACCCTCCACGTTAATTATGATCATCTGATAATCCTCACAGAAGCCCTGTGAGATAGTAACTTGAATATGTAAGAACTGAAGAAACTGAGGCTTGGCTTGAGCTCATTAACCTTAGGTTGAGATGTGTCTCACATCTGTTAAATGGCAGAGCTAAGACTTGATTCTAGGCTTCTGGCAGTACCAGTATTCTTTCCATTAAACACATTTGCAGGAGGTAGCTTTCCATAAGCTGTTCACCTGCAGCCCACTGCCCCATGACATCCCCCTCAACAGAACCTTACCACCCCTGCCTCTGCATTTCTAACCACTCAACCCTGTGTTATGAACCTGCCTTCATTGTTGCAGCATGCATGGATTACTTCCTGGCCTAGGACTGATGGAAATACAAGATAAAGAAGAGAGCATCATCCCACACATGTTCCTGATTCCTGAGCCCAGCCACCACTTTTTAGGTGCAGTTCTGATGCTTTGTGGGCAGTAGCAGAGAACGTGGTTGGGTTGCACCCTCTTAACCCAGCAGACAACTTTTGTGGAGTATACCAGCTTAAGGAGTGTAGTCCATTTATATGATATACACATTTTCAACAAATGTCTAAAATTGAAGCATCCTTCATCTAAGACAGAGGGAAGGAAACCCATTTGTTTGTACTTTTCTTGGTGTTGGTGGTTTCTGCACAGGCACTGCAGCAGGTTTTCAATACAAGCAGCACTCATAGTAAATGGCATACATAGGGAAGGAAACCAGAGGTAACTTCCCCCTGGAGAAAACATAGCCATTTTGCAGTTTGTCAAAGTTGTAATATCAGTGAAGCAAATTTCTGTAAGGCAAACTGTTTCCTCATTGACAGCTGTTATGAAATTGAAAGTAAAAGGCTGAGCTGAAAACCTGGCAGGTCAACAGACAGCAGAGAGTAGATTTGGCTTTTTACCAATCTGGAAAGCCCCCCTCTTCCAAGTCCATTTAGAAATGCTCCTTCCCTCCAGTGAGGCTGCAGTGCCACCCTTCACCACTAGGTGCCTCTGTCACCACAGATTGCCCCCTTAGAATTGGAAGCTTAAGTTTCAAGAAGCTTGTGCTGTACTTTTGTATGAACTCCTGAACTGTTAACATTCTGTGTTCGGGGAACAGGAGCACAGGCACACATAATTTAAAAACTGATAGATACTAGCTGAGTTCCAGAAAAGACAAACTAATCTGGGGTACAGAATATGTTATACCAAAATTTCTTATGAATTGCTTTGAACAATGGGACCCAGCAATTCCACTTCTAAAGTATTATCTTATACTCTAACAGTATAAGGTAACAGGGTAGTCTCATAAAAACATGTATGGAGGTAATATATCATAGGGTCATTACAATGGCATTCTAGGTAGCCATTTTAGAAAATGTGTGTATGCACATATGTATAAACATGTAAAGAGATTTGTCAGAAATGGCAGTAGACCTCTGGACCCAGACTGCTGCACTTTGAATCTCAGCTTTCCTACTTAATTTGTATGAACATGAGTAAGATCATATATCCGTGTTTGGGATGATACAGATCGCACAGTACTGTTTTGAAGATGAGAGCATGCATTCACAGTACATGTTGTATGGAACACAGAGGGTTAGAGAAGAGCCCATTTTTGTAGACGTATACAAGAATAATGCATAGCCTTGGAACAAAAAGCTGGCAGACTATATGCCAAAATCATAAACAGTATTTATTTCTGGCTACGGGATTGGCATATTAGGTTTACCAAATGCTTTTCTGTGTATAGGACTAGAATATACTACTTTTATAATTGGAGGGAAAATTTTCAAAATTCTGAAAGTTGGGCACTCATGCAGTGTTTAATCCTTTAAATGTAACTTCTCAATGATCTGGCCCTATGTGAAAGTTCGGACCAGGAACCAGAACTGAAGAGCTTGATTTGGGGTGAGAGACACTGCAACCTGTAGCTCCTTGTAAAGAAGCAGTTTCCCCAGGTACACTGCCACCTCTCCCCTGCAAGGCCTGAGAGTATCCCAAAACTAAGTGTGCTGCTGGACTCCTTCCTGCCCAGCTGAGCTCCAAAGTGGTGGGAGTTGCGCTGCTGTTTACCTCATGAGAATCCAGTCCTAAGACAAGTATTTGCCTTGATATGGATAGGCCTGGAGTTGGTGCTTTGGCTCCGCTCTTGGGCAAATAACTTAAATCTCATCTGAATCTACTTCCTCAGCTGTATAAAATGAGAAAGTATCTATACTTCCAAGGATTATTGTAAAAAATCAAAGATCCAGTTCGTGGAAATTGGCAGGATATTGTGCTATATGAATTATTTTCCCTCTTTGAGCCTCAGTTTCCAAACCTTTAAAATGGGACATTAATACTTCATATATCAGGGAAAACCTACATTGTCAATAAATGACATTTTACTAAGGATTCTCTTCCATGTGCAAGATCACAGAGCAGATTAGGGCTCTTTGTGCCAAGAGCTCCCTTTGCTCTTCTAGTTAGTCATATCCAAGACTATTTCCTTCTAGATGGGTGGGGCTAGAGGTCCCCTGTGAACACCCAACTCCAGAACTACAGAGATAGGCCAGGATCACAGGCCTCTATGAGACTTCAGTCTGCACACATTGGTTTTGCGGCTGACTCTCCCATCTTTTGGAAGCCAAAGCTGCCAACCTGGCCTCTTGCAAAACATATTCCATTCATAACTGCATTTGTGCATTTTTCCTCCCACACCCTCTAGACAGCCAATGCAGAACTGCCAGTGCTGCTCTTCCTACAGTGGGTAAGAGCAGCTTTGAGGGTTTTTACAGAACTCTCTATTCAGCTCTAAATGTAGTTCTCTGCCTCTGCCCTCCTCACTCACAATGGGATTGGTTCAGACCACTTGGCCATATTTGTCTTCATTTCCTTTTGTCCTTACAAAGGAAACCCATTAATGAAGAACGGAAAAATACAAAAAAGTTAAAATCACATCTAATACCATCACTCAGAGTCAGCGACTGCCACTATTTTATAATTTTCTATCATACCTTTCCATTATTCAAAAGCAGAGTTTTTGATAGCTGCATAATATTCCAGAATGTTAGTGTGTGCTATAATTTCTAAGTTTCCTATGGCCGACACTTAAGTTGTTCCCAAATGATGCTATCAATTATGTCCTTGCACACACATCTTTGGCACATAATGTATCTTGAAAAATTCCTAGAAGTGAAATTATTGGGTTAGACCATAAAAACTTAGTTTTGTTTTGCTTTTTTTCCAGAAAAGTTTTTACCCTATGTTTGCTATCATGGATTTATTTCAAATACTTGCCAATTTGATAAATTGTAAAAGTTTTTCATTATAAGTTTATTTTCTGGGTTTTTAAATACCCTTCAGATTGTCATCTACTATTTTTTCCAGAAGCTTTTTGGCTAATCAGTTTTCTTCTATGTGTTTGCAATATCCTTTGCCCAGGTGTCTATTAAGTACTTTTCCATGTAGAATTTTTAAGGTCTTAGGGATTAAGTGTGCATTCCTCAATCATTGCAAAAATGTTTCTAATTGTTTTTTTTTTATGTTTTAGAAGTTTGTTCTTTTTATTTTTTTCTGCTTTTTTGCTTAGAAAGTCTTGATTGATCCAGAGATCAATTTAATATCCACTAACAGGTATGTATTATTTAATGATTTAATTTTTATACATATACCTTTATTCCTCCTGGAATTTATTTTTACCTATGGTAACTTTCCCCCAAATATTTAGATTTTATCCAATTATCTATCTTACCCATTAAAGGACTATGCCTCCTTTATTATGTAAGTCCACGTATACAAGAGCCTGTGTCCATACTGTCTTGTCTTACACTAGTTCCACACTATTTTGTAGCTCTGTAGTTTAGTTTACTAGCAATTTTAGTAGCACTTCCCATAATAAACATAGGCAGGGCCCATGGAGAGTCCCCATCAGCATGGATGCTTTGCTGTTGACAGCACTGCTGCCATATTCCACTAGGACTTTATCAGCACCCTTAAGGTTGGGACATAAGTGCCTTATGGCTTTCACAGACAGGGCATCCTGAAAAATCTTAGCACAGGACAGGAAATGGAGAGGTTAGCCTGTCTCCCTCCCTTGCCCTTCCTTCCCAAGCAAACTAACCCTTTTGATATAGATGAAAACCCAGGGGTAGAAGATGACTTCCAGAGCCAACCCAGGCATGTGCTTTGGCTGGATTTGAGAGGGAAGAGGCTCGTGTTGTGGTGACTCATCTGTACTACTCTGAGCCATCAGCATTACACTCAGTATACCTTTCTTGCTAGGAAAAGTCCATTGCAATTAGGCTCATCTGGTCATTGTATGAAGTTGGCTTGCCCCTCATTTAATTGAAAATTGGATTTTAGCCTTATATAATCTGCACAACCCTGTTACAACACTTTGAATAACTCTAGGCTATCTACAAGCACCTAAATCAGTATCTTCACTTTGTTACTTCCCACACCTCTATCTGTAAAGCCCAGTGGCTCATTATCTTTGAAGTGTCACATCACAGAAAGTATAAGCCCAGGAACCAAACAAGTACGTGTTCTGGAGGTTTACTTTTTAAGTGAGAAAGAAAAAAAAATCACCATCTAGATTTCCTCTATCTGAAGCTGTAGGCTTTGGTAATAATGGAGGAAAAGGAAAAAATAAAGTTTGTTGAGAAATCTTTGTAACCCTCTTGACTAAAGAGGATTATAACCAATGACTCTAGGCCCTTTCCAACTGGAACAAAAAACAAAAGCATTTCTAATCCCACCATAGTACTTACTTATTTTTAGGGGATACCAGTATGAGATTGGGAATCTTTGGGAAGGCCATTATGGCTGCCATCAAAGAAGAAGGGTGGCTGGCCAATTGCTTCTCTGAATATAAATACTAACTAGACAGAAAATACAATGAAAGGAAGCTAATAGTTATTAAGCAGTCTACCATAATAAAACTTCTATGTAAGAGCCAGGGAGAGCCATCAGGGATCATCTTAGTCTAAGCCATCTAAGTCTTTCATCTCTCCCCCAAATTTGGCACAGAGGGAAGCTGGGCCTATGGGAGACAGTGACCTGGGAAGTCATGTGTGACCATGCCAACCCTCCTCTCCCATTCTCTGGATTTCCTGCATTACTCTCCTAACATCCTTAAACTTATAAGTCTTGAAAATCTTAAACTTACAAGTCTTAGGATTTACAAAGAGTTTTGGAAGCACCTAACACTGATGGAAATAACAGTCTTTGAATTTTACAGATGAGTCAAAAAAACTCAGATTTTCACTCATCTGCCAATGGTCACACAGCAGTGGCATATGACAGTTTCAGCTTGTCTCCTTAATCACTGCCAATCTGATATGTGTAGAAGTCATTCATTCAGCACAGTGCTCAAATTTACTTTTTATTCCTCATCGGAAGCCGTATCAGTTGCTAAGGTAAGACTATTTAGGAAGTGGCCCTGTGAGGACTTGTTTTCTGCCTAAAGTACTGGGACCCCAAAGGCAATTAAGGTTGGTGAGTGGCAGAGTCTGGGGATCTTATACTATCTGGATTTTCCAAAGCACAGGAATTGCTATCTAGTATCACTCCAGAATAAAGCTGCTGATTTTTATTATTTTTTCCAGAATTGTCGATAATCAAGTAAACAAATTTATTAAACTCAATAGCAGGTAACCTTCCAAATAAAAGAACATAATGCAGACAGAGACAAAAGTATGTGTAACAAGTTAATAAAAATATTCAAGGGGCTATTTGGAGTTTAACAGTGCAGAGAAGACAGATAAGTATTGACTTCTGTCAACAAATTTGTACAACCTCAAGAAACACACTGGTCAGAAAGGAAGAGGAATCCACAAAGGTGGGGGCACATGAGCAGGGACTCATCACCTCAGCAGGTTAAGGCAGGGTATCTGTAAGACCAACTCATTCAATCAAGCCCCCTTTGAAACCGAGAATCATATTTGTTAGTGCAACAGGTAAGTGCAATCAATCACAGACCTGGGTCTGAGACCAGAGTAAGGGAAGACACTTCTACCAGAATAAATGTGTACTGGATAGGTGGAGGGGGGAGAAAGCAGCTGCTGGATGGCTTCCTTTGGCGATATCCAAGATCTGTGTTGAAAGGTGGGGAGTGGAGGTGGGCAGTGGAAATAGGTCAGTATGAGAGCTGGCTGAGCTTTCAAGAGGAACAGGGAGGCTGTGATCAGAAGCAGAACCTGATGGTTACTCAAAGCCATTTTGGAATATCTTGGTTTCTGAACCAGAGCTCAAGCATCTACTTCATCTTCTAATAAGGAAAATATCTGCTGATCCTCACTGACACACGGTCACAGTTCAGGTTCTACTGAATATATTCTGTATTTGCAGCTACCCTTAAGAATAAACTGCAGGGAGGTGGTGGGAACCCCCTCAATATAATTCAGAAAACAAGAGTGAAGTAAGAGAAGGGTTGATTTCATGTGCCTTCAAGTGAGTCCCCGTCAACACACCCTCATGACTTCAGAGTCTTTTCAGCCAGAGTCCTTTCAGCCAGAGTCCGTTACTTGGTTGTTTAAGTCCTCACTAGACAGAGATGTAAGGAAAATGGAAACTCAGATAACTAACAAACCTAGCAGCATCCTCCTTGCAGGTTTTGCCTTATAATTGTATTGCACAGAACACTTCACTTTCAGTGTGGCATACCAAACACAGTCCTAAATACAGATATTTCAGTTTTAAAACTTACACTCAAGTTCTTATCCTGGTATTTTCCCATCACTGTTTAATACAATACAATTTGTACTTAGTCTGATATTAGGCTATTGCATGACCCATGACATCCCACACCCTGCATGCTCCAGCCCCTGGTAGATGATCTGTTTCAAAGACCATCTAATACTGTGTGGCTTAAGCCTTTTAATATTGAAAACAATGCCTATACATTTTCTATTGGATTTCCTTGGGCCTGGGAGCTTGGTTGAAATTTGTATCTTTACCCAGCTCTAGATTTTTCTTACGAACTCAGTATGGAGTCTTGGAGCCAATTCACACTGTGGGCCCATCTGCCAGGGATGAGGGGGAACTGCTGAGTCAACCAACTGAAGCCTAGCAAAGTACCATTACAGGAGGTAGGGTTAAGAATGAAACATGGCAGAGATGGGGAAGAGCAGTTCAATGAAGTGATGCCGTCTCATACAGTTTTCTAATAAATTGGTAAAGAAACACCACTGAAGCTCACAAAGCCATCTGCCAAAGCCAAGCGATTTGCCAGCCCATGAATTCAGTTTGTACTCTCTCTCGGATATCTGCCTGTTTTCAAAAGGGCATCTGTATCCTGCCCCTCCACACCCTGTCACACTGTTCAAATGAAGGGTGCCTTGCTTATTAGCCAAGGGGCATGCATTTGGCCTCTTCCACACAGTTCCTGCTCATTAAGTAGGAAACCTATTTACGGGGTAAGAGGAACAGGCTCTTTCATTTCCTAGAAGTACAACTGAAAACCCTACACACCCAGCTTGGATCCCTTTGCAGAAAAACTGCATTTTCCTGTGGTCATGAAACTATTAAAGCACTGGCCCAGAGCTACTACAGAATTCCTTGTATCAGGGACTCAAACTTGGAAGGATCTGGTAAGTCCCTCCCCTCCCTTTTCTAGTTTCTCACTTTTACTTTTGTAACAACTATATCAGTAAAAATATAACCAAAAACAATCTTTAAGTGGTTTTTCTGTGGGGATTGGGGAAGCTGAACAATTAATTGAAAAACAAAATCGATCCGCTGTAGCATACCTAATGCATGGAATGCCTTCTGGTAGGCTGGGGATGGAATCTAGTGCCTCTCCCTAGTCTTTGGAATCCTTTGTGCACTTCTCTCTCTATACTTTTCTTATCTGGAACAGAAGGAACCTTAACCTGGCTAGGAGGAGCCTGCCTTTTGCCTTACTCTACCTTTATCCAATTCAGAATTGGGAAAAATAAGGGATTGCTGACTGGATGAGAACTCAGTGTGAGGACTCAGACTACAACTGAACCTGGAGAACTAGCTGCGGCCCCTAGAAACTTTATACAAGGATCTTGTGTCTTAGGCTAGAACAAAGCCAGACATGTGGACTGAGATCCAACCCTCTTCTGCTTTCCAGCAGTACTGCTAACTTGCTGTGGCTGACCTTAAATTTCCTCATCTGCCCTGCTAAAGGGACAACTATTAGCTTTAGGGTTACAAAAATCCATGCCAATTCAATGCCAATTTCAGAAAGACATCAACTGCAGAATATCTTTAAATAATCATTCTAAAGATGGGAGCCTGAATCCATAAGGCTAGTAATAAACTCAAAATAAATTCCTGCCCAGGCTGAGAAACATACCTGGGAGGCAGATGGGGGTAGCTAGGGGAGGAAACTCCAAGTGTTCTACAGACAAACTTGTTATTTCAAAAGTATAAATATTTTTGTAAGTTTTTATTTGAAAGATTCCCTTTTTAATCTGTACCAAAGTGTTGAAAGCTGAACTGTACAGTACCTGCCACCCACCCTTCCAGTTCAGTTTTCTAAGGTCATTTTTTTTTAAATGAAAAAATGGCAAGAAGACACTCTACTGCAACGAGGTAGGACCAGAGTCAGCTCCTATGTGGCAGTTTGTTCAAAGCTGGCCTCATGGAGCAAGCGTGCAGAGGAGTCTGGGGAACTGCGCCTCCCTCTGAGGAGGAAAGAGCTGAGAAAATTCATGTTCTCTTTAGTGAAAATGGTCCAAACTCAAATTCAAAAGCTTCCGTTACAACATTCCCTGGTGCTCTTCTTATACTTTATATATTGAAGGCAGCTCCCTCTTTTATGGCCAGTTTTAGCAGGCAAAGAAACAAGAATACAGATACATATACATGTATATATATATTTTTTAGATAGGTAAAATATATACATATCATATATGTATATTTACCTTATTTGGGTGGAGGGGAAGGAAAGAGGGTCATGTAAACCTAAACAGTCATCAACATTACCCCAAATGAGCCTGACATTAACAGAAATAATAAATAATGCCTAGGGGTAAAGTGACAACATGGGTGCAGCAACAAGGGAAAAGGGCACACATTTAACTACTCAATACCTGTCTGTATTTGTTTGGCAAAGTTCAGGCCAGCCCCAGGCTTTTGCACTTGCCAGACAAGTAAGTTGATGATACTCAAAATGTTTTTTAAGAAGTATTCAAGCAGAGCTCCACACCACAGTTTTCCTTCAAGTCAAGTGGCCAGCAGGCAGTTTTCCGACCACCAAAAACAGAAACTTTGGCTCCAAGGCAAATAAAAAAGTGTATTTCCACTTACAACATGAAAATACAGAAAATTCACCAAAAACAAACAAAAACTATCAAAGTCTACTTCCAACAAAACTGAGGTAGCACTGCTTTCTCTGCATTCCTTAAGTGGTTGTTAGTATGTGTTCTAAAATCACTGCTCACTTGACTGACAGGTGCAGCATGTTGGTACATAAACTCAACGTGAAATGCAATGGGTCAAAGAAGAAATGAGCAAGAAGTGCGAGAAGGAAGGATTTCAGATAAATTCACTTAAAAGGGGTTTGTCACCAGACTACAGACACTATCAGCTGGCCTTGGCTCTCCAAGAGCTTTTACTCACCTGGAAATTAATGCAATGTGGTTAACAGTTAACACTGCTAATCAATTCCGTGTAAATCTTTAAAAATTATCATTACAACCTAAATTCAACGATGTAAACAGCACTACACACAGTACAGACCTGCCCTGAAAAACACTATGCAAAACTGAGATCTGGCACTGCATTGTTTGCAATGTTAACTCAACCTAACTTGCCCACACTCCCCACCCTGCTCTATGCCCTTCCCACCCCAGCCCCCCAAAAATATCTGTGCAACAATTGGCAGGCCAATGCTATCTGAAGGCTTCAAAAAAAAAAAGAAGAAGAAGAAGATACACAACATGTAGCCAGGTTCAAATATTTTGGGGGACCCCCCAAAAGGAAATAACCAAAGTAACCCCCCCCAAAAAAAAGAAAAGAAGAAAGTGCCTAAAACATGATACAGCATTTTAGAGCCCTTTCAGATACAAGGCAGAGAAAGGCATAGAGTAGAAAATATCTGGATATTAGGTAATTTCCAGAAAGGTCCAATTCCTCGGGTGGCTCCAGGGCAGTGGGCAGAACCTCATGGCTGCCTGGAACAGAGCACTAAGTCTGCTCCTGGGGACGCAAGCCCAAGGGCCCTGAGCTGAGTACACCTCCCACAGCCCCTTCATTTTTCCTCCGCTCCATCTCCCACTCCACAAAGGTATCAAAGAGACTCGGCCAGGCCTCATCTTCGCTGTAGTTGCTGAGGTCAGGGCCAATCACCTGAGTGAAGTTAAGGAACATGTTCCAAGTGTCCCGGGAGATGCCCTTGATCCCAGAAGGGTTCTCTGTTAGGAAGTTTAGCCACTGGTCCAACACTGGAGGATTGTTCTGGGTAAAGACTAACTTCCACAGGGCAATGGCTATTTCCCGATGCAGTGACCGCTGCCCTTCTTCAGAATCCAGGCCAAACTGAAATGTAAACCGGTAGAGATCCTTGAATTTGTCTTCTTGTTTGGCTTCTATTAAGAGGCTGGGGAACTGGGCACAGATCCCATCAATGCTGTCTGCACTTATTGCTTTGCAGCCATCAAAAAACTCTTTCCTGCAACAGGAAGTAAGAGGCATAATTAATAATTGTAAATGAGAATCATTTCCTGTGAGGCAATACAGTGTAGTGATTAGCACCATGGCTCCGGGGATGGATGGCCTGGGTGTGAATTCCTACTCCTCCACTTATGAGTTATCTGTGAAATGCTGAGGCTACTACATTGCTTCACAGGGTTTTGGTGAGGTCAAGTTAGTATATGCCAACTGACTCTAAAAGTGCCTGGCACATGGTAGGTAGCTAACAATGGTCTATTCATTCATGTATGCACCTTCCCAAAGCTAAACTCCCACTCCATGCCCTGTTTTCCATCCTGCAATAATGACTGAGCTTCAGACTCTCCTCCTATATGGGGCCCTTCCTGCTCTCCTTTTGATTCTCTGAGTGTTGTTTTTGGAATATTTTTGGTGACTGCTAAGGGAGATTTCTAAAGTCAAAGATTCTGCATGAACCTGAGTAACTGCTACTATAGATCAAAGTTCTATTACTAACAAACAAAAACTGTGTATGTATTCTGCGTATCTGTGTAACACTTTCAGCTCAGAATATGGTCTCACACTGATCATCTTCTCAGAGACTACACTATCCACTAAAGATACAAAGACCCTGGGGTCTGCTGGGTAAGCTACTCAGGGGCTAGAAATTATATAGGAGGGGCTTCTCAAAGTAAATTTTTTTTTAAAAGATTTTATTTATTTACTTTTAGAGAGAATGGAAGGGAGAGAGGGGGAGAAACATCAATGTGCGAAAGAAATATCAACTGGCTGCCTCTTGCATGCCCCAACTAGGGACCTGACCTACAACCCAGGCACATGCTCTGACTGGGAAATGAACTGGCGACCTTGTGGTTCACAGGCTGACACTCAACCCACTAAGCCATACCAGCCAGGGCTCAAAGTTAATTCTTATTTATCACCCAGCACTTTGCAAACCACACCTTGGGGTGATGCTGCCATGTCCTTTCCAACAAACAACCTCTACAGGGATGTATGACCATGACTGTGCAATTACTACTAGATAACTGGGCCAGCTGGGCACTGTGTGAAATGCAGTGACAGAGGCACTCACTCTACAAGTACTCTCAGAGTCTGGCACATGACAAGTGCACAATAAATATTAAGGAAGTGAGGGAACTGACAAGTAGCGGGGTGAAAGGTCTGAAGCAACAGGAAGGCTTGGCAGCAACTTGGCAACAGGGCTCAACATGGATTATACCTCATTTAACTTCAGGCAAAGATGGTAGGTGCCCAGTTATTCAGAGGCTAAATAGCTTTACAGTAATTTGACGGACAGAGAGAAAGACTTACCTAAACCCTTTGAAGCCAACCTAGTTTTATCCTAGCTGGGCACTACAGTCCAATGGTGTTCTCTTTCTTTCTCTGCTCCCTTGAAAAAATATTTGTGACTTACCTGGTAAATTTGCACATGGTAGCAGCCTGGAACTTCCAAGCCAAAAGCAGCACTCGAAATTCTGTGGGGTCAACACATAAGTCATTGCAAAAGCGTTCCATGCCTTCCTCCAAAATTGCATCCTCCCGCTCGTCCTTGTAGCGCCTGAACAGTTCTTCTAACCGCTGTAAGGAAGATTCTTCGGCATTAGACTTGGGCTCCCTCCCAGCATCTCCTGAGGATGTTGGCAGGTGGCAGGCCTCAGTGGCAGCCTCTGCCTTCTTGGTCCCATTGACGACGATATCCCCACCTGGCTTGCCACAAGCTGGCAGCTGTTCATCCCGGTGGCCTGCACCTCGCCTGTTGTGTGACTTGCTGCTGGGGTCTCGATCTCCATTCTTGCTGCCCAGGGTTGATGAGGGATTCTTGCACTTGGTGACACACTGGCCCATGGTACCGGTAGCCTGGCCTCTAGAGTGGCCCCTTCTGGATCAGATGCCCTCGCTGCCACTGGCCCTTGAATCTCAACATGCCATCAACCAGAGGAGCCAGCCAAACTGGAAGGAAATGAGAGAGTAGTCACCACTGGACAAGGAAAAAGGATATGGAAGCCATCCTCTGGGGACTGGGTAGAACATGGATCCAACCACAAACTAGGACAGACCCCGAGCTCATCAGCACCTTCCTTGTTAAGGCAGCTCTGTACATTCACCTTTAAAATGCAGTGGCTATAGAGCACAAATGGAGAACCAATACAGAAAATTCCTAAAATTCCTACAATAACATAGGTTACAAAGAAGTTGATTCATGTGCAGAATGCATCAAGGAAAACTATGTTTGCCAGGGAAATCTGTCTGGCTAACTTGCCATCACATAAGAAAGTTATTTGAACATGAATTAAACCCGATGGAGCACATAAAAGGCTCATCTTCTGGTCTCTGAGGTCAAAATTCTCAGATTTCCTTTTCAAGTAGGATGAATAGAACAAAGGGGTGTCCACATCCAAAACAACTATAGATTTCATAATGACCTGAAAAAGAGGTAAAGGATTTTACCTCAAAGAATGAGGTAAAGAGTCAAGGCTACAAGAAGAGTCCCAGCCAAAGAGCAAAGTAAAATTTGTCTCTCATCTCTTCAGAGTTCTTACTGAGACTCCCACATAGTGCGTGAAATGCCCTTTCTCCACCTTAGGAGCCATGCACAAAACCTGCAGTCCATGCCAAGGTTCCCAGTCCCTGAGCTGCTTTCCTCACCACCTCAGATCCTCTGCAAAGTAGTACGTAGGTAGAATGCAAGCCAAGTTCACACTATCTATTAATGTCCTATGGGCCTGCAGACTCAGTCCTCCAAGAGGGTGTCTCCAACAGAAACATTTCAAATAAAAAACCTAAACCTACAACTACAAGAACTGGAGGAACAATAACAAACAAAGCCCAGGAGAAGTAGAAGGAAGGAAATCAAGATCAGAACAGAAGTAAATGACATACAGACTAAAAGAATAATTCAAAGGACCAATAAATCCAGGAGCTAGTCCTATGAAAAGATAACGAAAAATCAACAGGCCTTTAACCAGAGTACTCAAGAGAAAAAAAGAGAAAAAAAGAAAGAGGATGCAAATAAATAAAATCAGAAACAAAAGAAGAAAAATTACCACAAATATGACAGAAGTACAAAGGATTGTGAGAAACTACTATGAACAGCTATATGCAAAGTATGAAAACCTGGGCGAAAGGGACAAATTTCTAGAAACATATAATACTCCCAAACTGAATCAAGAAGTAGCAGAGAGCTTGAATAGACCAATAACAGCTGACGAAATTGAAGCAGTCATCAAAAAATTCCTGGCACACAAAAGCCATGGACTAGATGGGTTCACAGAAGCACTTTACAAAACATTTAGGCAAGAGCTAACCACTACCCTTCTTAGACTATTCCAAAAAATCCAAGAAGAAGGAAGACTCCCAAACTCTCTTCATGAGACCAGCATCGTACTAATTCCGAAAAAGACAAAGACAACAAAGAAAAAAAACTACAGGTCTATATTACAGATGAATATAGATGCTAAAATCTTCAACAAAATATTGGCAAACCAGATCCAGAAATATGTTAAAAAGGTGATAAACCACAATCAAGTGGGATCATCCTAGGGATGCAAGGATGGTGCAATATTCACAAATCAATAAATGTAATAGCTTCTTCTAGCCAAAATGGAGACATAGGTAGATACACTCTGCCTCTGCTAAAACAAAAGGACATCAAATCTACGAAAATAAAAAATAAATATAACCAGAACTGCCAGAAAAATCAAACTGTATGGAAGTCCAACATCCAAGGAGTTAAAAAAGAAACATTCGTCCAGACTGTTAGGGGGACAGAAACAGGCAGCAGGGTGGAGAAGACTTACAGCAAGATGGTGGCTGGAGGAGTCAGCAGTCCCACATCTGCATGTGGATAGACTGGGAGGAATCACAAGGGGGAGAGAGAGAGAGAGACTGCACAACCCAGGGTTCCAGTGCAGGGAAATAAAAGCCTCAAAACCTCTGGGAGTAAAAACCCAGGGGGTGTTGAGGCAGAAGGAGAAACTCCCAGCCACACAGGAGAGTTCACTGGGGAGACGTACAGGGTCCTAAAACCTACACAAAACCACTCACCTGGGAGTCAACATCCTAAGGGCCCAATTTGCTTGTGGGTAGTGGTGGAAGGGACTGGAAGCCAGCAAGAGCTGAACAAGCAGCATTGTTTCCTCTTGGACCCCTCCTCCACATACTGCCATAACTTAGTGACCTGGGTTGGTCTGCTCTGGCAAATACCTAAGGCTTCACCCCTTACTACACAACAAGCACGCTGAGACAAAAATATATAACCCTAATGAAAGAACAGATCAAAGCTCCGGGAAAAATACAACTAGGTGATGAGGAGATGCAGATTTCAAAACACTGGTAAATCAGGATGCTCACAGAAATGACTGAGTGTGGTCAAAAAATTGAGGAAAAACTGAAGGCTATGAAAAATGAAATAAAGGAAAACACACAGGGAATCAACAGTGAAGGAAAGGAAACCAGGACTCAAATCAATGGTTTAGACCAGAAGGAAGAAATAAACATTCAACCAGAACAGAATGAAGAAACAAGAATTCAAAAAATGAGGAAAGGCTTAGGAGCCTCCAAAACAACTTTAAACACTCCTATATCTGAATCATAAGGATGTCAGAAAGAAAAGAGGAAGAGCAAGAAATTGAAAACATAATGAAGGAGGACTTCCCTAATCTGGCAAAGGAAACAGACTTCGAGAAGTCCAGGAAGCTCAGAGTCCCAAAGAAGTTGGACCCAAGGAAGCACACACCAAGGCACATTGTAATTGCATTAACTAAGATTAAAGATAAGAAGAGAATCTTAAAAGCAGCAACAAAAAAGGAAACAGATACATACAAAGCCGTTCCCATATCAGTTGATTTATTTGAAGTCTGAAAGGCAAGGACCTACACCCAAGATTATTCTATCCAACAAAGCTATCATTTATAATGGAAGGGCAGGTAAAGTGCTCCCCAGATATTAAGTTAAAGGAGTCATCATCACCAAGCCCTTATTATATGAAATGTTAAAGGGACTTCTATAAGAAAAAGATAAAAAATACAAACATTAAAATGACAAGAAACACAACTATCACCAACTGAACCTAAAAAAAAAAAAAATCTAAGCAAACAATAGAACAGGAACAGAATCACCAAAATGGAGACCAGAGGGAGGGTTATCAGCAGGGAGGTGGTGGGGAGAATGGGGGAAAAGGCACAGGGATAAGAAGCATAAATGGTAGATACAAAATAGACAGGGGAAGGTTAAGAATAGTATGGAAATTGGAGAAGCCAAACTACTTATATGTATGACACATGGACATGAACTAAGATGGGGGGAGTGATGGTACGGGACGGGGGTACAGGCTGGAGGGGAATAAAGGGGAGAAAAAAATGGGACAGCTATAATAGCGTAGTTGATAAAATATATTTAAAAAATAAACATAACATCGTATAAACAAAATGAAAGCCAAAAACCACACGATCACATCAGTAGATGTGGAAAAAGCATCTGATAAAGTATGCCACCCATTTATGATAAAAACATTCAGCAAAGTGGGAATAGAGGGAGTATACCTCAAGAGAATAAAGGCCTTATATGAGAAACTTACAGACAACATCATACTCAACAGACAAAAACTATAAGCTTTCACCCTAAGATGAGGAACAAAGCAAGGATGCCCACTTTCACCACTTCTATTCAACACAGTACTGGAAGTTCTAGCCATAGCGATCAGATAAGGAAAAGAAAAAAAAAGTCATCCAGGCTGGAAAGGAGGAAGTAAAACTGTCATTATTTGCAGATGACATGATAGTATATACAGAAAATCCTTCACCAAAAAACTACTTGGCCTGATAAGTGAATTTGGGAAAACAGTGGGATTCAAAATCAATATTGAGAAACTGAAGGCATTTTTGTACACCAACAAAGAAATATCAAAAACAGAAATCTAGAAAAAATTCCATTTACTATAGCAACAAGAAAAATAAAGTACCTAGGAATAAACTTAAACAAGGAGATAAAAGATCTGTACTTAGAAAACTACAGAACACTGAAGAAATTAAGGAAGACACGATAAATGGAAGCACGTACCATGTTCATGGATTGCAAGAATTAACATCATTAATATTCCCATACAACCCAAAGCAATTTACAGATTCAATGCAATCCCTATTAAAATACCAATGACATATATAGAACAAATATTTCAAAAATTTATATGGAACCATAAATGACCCTGAATAGCCTCAGCAATTTTAAGAAAGAAAAACAAAGTAGGAAGTATCACAATACCTGACAAACTATATTACAAGGCCACTGTAACCAACACTGAAGAAAGAAATCAGGGAAGACACAAACAAATGGAAACATACCATATTCATAAATTGGAAGAATTAACATCATCAAAATGGAACAGAACAAACAGAGCCCAGAAATAAAGCCAATGCCTCTGTGGCCTATTACTATCTGACAAAAGAGGGAACTGCATAAAATGGAGTAAAAGTAGCCTCTTCAATAAATAGTGTTGGGAGATCTAGACAGGTACATGCAAAAAAAATGAAACTAGACCACCAACTTACACCATACACAAAAATAAACTAAAGATGAATGTAAGACTTAAATATAAATTTTGATACCATAAAAGTCCTTAGAGGAGAACATAGGCAAGAAAATCTCAGATATCCCATGCAGCAATATTTTCCCTGATATTTTCCCTGGGGCAAGGGATATAAAGGAAAAACAAACAAATGGGACTATATCAAATTAAAAAGCTTCTGCACAGATAAAGAAAAAAACATCAGCAAAATGAAAAGGGAACCTACTGTAAAGGAAATCATATTTTCCAATGATACTTCAGACAAGGGTTTGATCTCCCAAATATATAAAGAATGTACATAACTGTACTCCAGGAAGACAAACAATCCAATTTAAAAATGGGCAAAGGATATGAATAAGACACTTTTCTAAGGAGGACACAGAGAGGGCCCAGAAACATGAAAAGATGCTCAGTATCACTAGCCATCAGAGAGATGCAAATTAAAACCATAATGAGATACTACTTCACACCAGTGAGAATGGCCACCATAAACAAAGCAACAAACAATAAGTGCTGGTGAGGTTGTGGAGAAAAGGGAACCTTGGTGCACTGTTGGTGGGAATGCAGACTGGTACATTCACTGTGGAAAACAGTATGGATTTTTCCTCAAAACAACTAAAGATGGACCTGTTTGACCCAGTGACCCCACTGCTGAGATTATATACTAAGAACCCTAAAACACCAATCCAAAAGAGCCTATGCACCCCAATGTTCATAGCAGCACAATTTACAATAGCCAGGAGCTGGAAGCAACCGAAGTGCCCATCAGTAAATGAGTGGATGAAAAAATGTGGTACACAATGGAACACTAAACAGCAGAAAGAAAGAACTGCTAATCTTCACATGAGCACGAACAGAACTGGAGAGTTTCATGCTAAATCAAATAAGCCAGGCAGGGAAAGACAAATACCATATGATCTCACTTGTAAGTGGAACCTAATCAATAAAACAAACAAAACAGAATCAGAGAGATGGAAATGAACAAACTGACAGTAAGTAGAGGGCTGGGGGATAACAGAAGAAAAGAAGGGGAAGAGCCAAGTCAAGGAACATGTACAAAGGACCCATGGACATGGACAACTGTGTGGGGACTGATGGTGGGAGCGGAGGACTGGGCAGGGAAGAGCAACAGGAACAACAACTGAACAACAATTTTAAAAAAAGGTTGTCTCCATCTTAAAAGCAGGGCTGATTTATGCAAATACAATCTCTAAATGGTAGGAAAATTGCTACATGGAAAAGTCTACATAACAAACCCATCCTGGTGGTTTATTACTAAGGTAATTAAAAGGTGCTTTTTATTTATATTTTTAAGATTGTATGTATGTATGCATATATGTTTATATGTATGTATGTGTTTCAGAGAGGAGAAGGGAGGGAGAAAGAAAAGGAGAGATACTTCAATGTGTGGTTGCCTCTGTGGGCCCAGGCATGTGCCCTAGACTGGGAATCGAACCAGTGATCCTTTGTTTTGCATGCCTGCACTCAATCCACTAAACCATACCAAGCCAGGGCTAGAAGGTGTTTTTTAAAGAATGCTAAAAGTTCTGGGCCAGGAGTGAGACAATTTCCCTGATGACCTTGTCTACTCAGAACTCTATTTACAACTAAATACAGATGGTCCTTGACTTATGATGGTTCAACTTACAATGCTCCAAAAGCTACGTGGATAATAAATTAAGTGAGATACACTTATTATAATAAAACAGCCTTTGTGTTAGATGATTTTGTAGGTTAATACAAATTCTGAGCATATTTACGGTAGGCTAGGCTAAGCTGAATGCTTGGTAGGTCAGGTATCTTAAATGCATTTTGACTTACGATATTTTTAGCCTGTGACAGGTTTATTGGGGCAAAACCCACAATAAGTGGAGGAGCACCTGTACTTATAAAATTGTACCACCTCCTATAACTCAAGTTATAATGTTAACAGAATTTAGACCAGGAGCCAGAAGTATAATAGGGAAAGTGGACCAACCAGTATTAGTACCATGCCTCAGCTCTAAGAACCTTCATGATACAAGTTCAGTGGGCTTTAGGCAACTGATAATGGGACAGAGGGTGTTTTTTACAGAAGGTTGAAGCTTTGAACTTTACAGAAAGAACTTCAGCTTCCTCCAGATAGTGCCTGGATAAATTCAAGATTATCATCAAAAGGAATTCTAAGGGAAAGTCTGAGTTTAAAATGAAGACCAGAATCATTCTGCAGTATGTGAGATTCATTTGATCAGGTGTGTCCTATTCTCCACCCTCAAAAAGAATAAATGAACAGAGACACGTCTATGTCTGTACATGCCCTCAAACGACTCACAGTTTCATTTAGGCTTCAAAAACTCACTGAAACCCTTAAACAGTTTTTGATGTAGAAAATGACAGACTCTAATATGTATTTTTAAGTCTTTTTATGCTTTAAGAGTTCAACACCTAAGACAAAAGCACAGCTTAGTAAGCATATAAGGGAAGCAACTGTTTGAGCTGAATTATCTCAAAACATGCAGGAATATACCATTTGGGGGGTCTGACTTCCAGGTTTGTGTTTCTAAATACTAGAGCACGGAAAGAAACAAAAGGCCCAGACTCCACCCTCCCCTCCAGGCTTGCGAACTGGCAACTCTAATTCCAGAAACCCTGCTTACCAAGGTTTGTTGCTCAGCTCCTGCTGCTGAGGGAGACCCAGGTACCAGGTAGGGTAAGAGGATTTCCTGGCCTCCCTCTGACCCACCTACTTCAGACCACTCACCCCACTCCCACCAGACAGATGTGTCACTGCAACAGCTTCCTCCAAAACCTTGTGCCAAGGCCTTCAGGTAGGGGCAAAAAAGGTGGGCTTCCCAAAGACGCCAAATCCAACTTACACACTCAGCCCCCCAAGTTAAGAGCATCTTTGATGATCTGATACAGCATAGCCAGCTGAAACCTGAAGGCTTTTAACATGCTGAGCAGATGAGAAAAAGAAGGGGGAAATCAATTTAAAAAGATGATCAATCAGCAAGTGCCAGCATTATATCCCTTTCTTTCATTCTGGTCCCATCTTTGAAATACCCCCATTCCCGCTGAGTATTGAGGCAAGTGGTAGGCTCAAGACAGGAGAAAATGTTTTTATATATGATGGTGAGGACAGCCGCCTATCTATGCAGCGGGCTCTCTTCCATTATGTCTACCTTCTAGTTCTGTTCCCACATTTTCCCCAGGCTCAATCACAGTGCCCAACCCTGGGTCCCAGGCTACCCACACTTAATTAAGTATTTTACAGTTGAAATTTTTCCTGGTCCCACTAGCTGTTGGCTAATAGCTAGTAATAGTAGTTATCAATTATTGAACACTTGATCTCATGCTGGACATTAGTGCTAAGAAAAAGCACTAGTGTGGACATTAAAACTCACATATCCTCACCACAACCCCACTTAAAGACAAACTGAGGAACAAAGCAAATTACCTAACATCGCAAACACAAAACATGGTATGTTGGGCTTGAGAAACCATGACCCTTACCTGCTGAGCCCACCTATAACTACACCTAGGGGAAAGCCCACAAACAAATGGGTCCCAAACTCCAAGAGTGTTACCACACAATCCCAGAGTAGTGAATCTGCCAGCCACTGGAAAGACAGCAACATGTGGTTTGTGCCCAGTGCTCAAGGAAGGTGTCCTATTATTCACTGCCCTCTCCCAGGTGAGTCATTGGTGATCCAGGTAGGCCATATGCCCTTGGGCTCAGCCTCCCAGAGGTGGGGACTAAAGTGATTCCAGAGGCCCTACCCTGTGAAGCTTCAGCCCACTAATATGGTTCAGAGATCCAGCTCTGCCAGTGCTATCTGACCCTGACTGACACCTGAATTTCTTCGACTTGCAAATATTATCTGCTTCACTGTTGTAAGAAAGCATCAGGAAATGCAGATAAAGGGTACCTATCACACACTGTCTCCCAACCTCCTGAAGCCACTTAATATAACTATTATCAGCCAAGTATTATCTGGTTAGCCTACCAGAAACCCCAGATTGTCCCATCTGAACAATGGGCTCTAGGCTACTGTTTCCCAGACCCTGCCAGGACACCAACCCCTCCTTTACTCATGCACTTGGGTCTTATTCAAAAACAGTCCCTTAAACCATGGCACCGATCCTGCTTAAAGGCACCACTGCCCAGAAATACCTGGGAGATCATGTTCTACATGGAATAAGACTCCTTGTGACAGATCCTGCATAAAATCAAGCTAAGTACTGACTGTCCCCTATGAATATTCTGAATCACTGGTCACTCCCTGTCCAGTGGGCAGGCAAGCTTCCAGCCAGTTCCAGAGTCCTTCCCTTTCCACTTATTCCCAGGTCTGTAAGTTTGCAAACTCATTTATTATACTCATTTAATGGAAATGCCTTCCAATTCAGTCCTCCTGCTAAGTGTCTGAGGTGAACAGTCTGGGTACTCCAGAATCGAATGTCATCATTAACAGCATCACTATTAATGAATACCACTCAGTATTTATTAGTACATTATAATAGATACACATAAATGTAGCTCTTGGAAGACATCCCCATTTCATAGGAAAAGTAGTGAAGGCACACCAGTGTCAAGGAGCTACCTAGGGAGGCAGAAAAAGTAGAATAATTAACAGGGTAAGCTTAGCAGGCAGATAAACCTGAATCTGAGTCATGGGGATGGAATCAGCTATGTGGCTTCAGCAGGTAAGTTTAAAATTGGACAGCTGGACCTCAAGGACTGGTGGGGACAGTAAATGAGATAATCCATGTAACATGCTCTGCCCAATACCTGACTCATAGAAAGGACTCAGCCATTTATGAGAGTTGTTAATATCAAAAAAAAAAAAAAAAGTCCACGACAGAATAAAGCCTCCCTTGTAACAGTGCCCTTTTCTGTGGCCATCCCACTCTGCCTCAGTATACAGGCATGTGGGACTCCCCAGAGCCCACAGCAGCTCTGCTCACAGTAAGTGAGTGCTGCCTCCTTCTGCTAAGTGGCAAAAATGAGTTGAATGGAGACAGGGGTAAGGAGGGTGGAGAGAAAGGAAAGGCAGAAATAATACAGGACAAAACAAAACAAACAAAACAGTTATAGCTTAGGGATTACCTGAAAGGTAGAAGACAGCAACTGCTCAGCCTATGCTGGACCAAGATCAGTCTCCAGGTTTTCCTCTTCAACTTCAGCTCCAGTGGCTTCTGTCTCCCTCCTTCTCCCCCCTCTCTGAACATTAGCCTTCAGCCTCTCTCCTTCCCTGGGCCAACCCTGGCTGTTATTCCTGGGCATGGGCTTGGCTGCCTGCCTGGACCCAGGCCTGGAGCTGGTGGCATCGATGGGCTGAGGGCAGTCCCGTAGGCTACGAACCCTGCAGGTGGCTCTGACCCAAAGAGCAATCAGGAAGCTGCTTCCATCTCTCATGGAGTTCTGTGAAGTGACAATCAGGCTAGTGCCTGTTTTCTAGGACTTACTGTCTACTGCTGAGAAAAAAATCACCTCTTGGGGAACTGAACAACCATTAAGAGCTAAGCCACAAAGACGCAGTGCAAAAAGAGACAAGAAAGGGAGAGATGAGTGTGAACTCCTATTACAGAAAGAAATGTGGAGGGACTAAGGAGGAGGAACTCACAGTTGTGGAACATGGGTTGCACACTTCACACACATCCTCACCTGCACATTTCCTAACCATTGGACTGTCAAAGCTTGTAAACATTAGGAAACAGGTTTCTTCACTACTAAGCGTTGGGGCTAGGAAATGAAATCAGTCTGTCAGACCACAAGGCCTGTTCTGAGTCCTTCAATGACTGGAGCATGGAATGGAAAGGAGGGAGGCAAAGGGTACATCCAGCTGGTTCATGTTGAGAGGTGATTTTAACATATGTATTGATAAACCTGGCTGTAGCTCAGTAGATTGACCACGGGCTGTGAATCGAAGGGTCGCAGGTTTGATTCCCAGTCAGGGCACTTGCCTGGGTTGCAGGACAGGTCCCCAGTGGGGGGCCACCACGTAAGAGGCCACCAAACACTGATGTTTCTCTCCCTTTCTCCCTCCCTTCTCCCATCTCTAAAAATAAATAAATAAAATTAAAAAAAATAAAATATGTATAGATAGCAGTATCTTTTAAGTTACATATATTCACTGAGGAGACTGATATAAATGGTCACATTTAACCCATTACAACACTATGTGGAAGAGAATATAATCTTCCTTTTACAGAGAGGGAAATGAATAGAGATTAAGGGATTTGGCTAGAGATTAAGAGATTAAGATGAAGGTCATACACCAGTCTATAAAGGAAAATGGATTCCAGCCCTGGTGTCTGATTCTAAATGTGCCATTCCACTTCACTAGCCTTACTCTGTTCTCTGTGTGCCTGGATATACCTTTCCCCTACGGAGATGACAATGCCCAAAATGAAAAGATACATTATCATCACCTGGGTGTTCTCGAGGGGTACTTAGTCAACAAGAACAGAGTCAACTTCCAGGAAGTCTTCAGTTCTGGTCTGGGATCTCCCTAAGCAATGTATACCCTTGAACAGGTCATTTAACCTCTCTAAATTTCTGGGATCCTAACATTGAAATATGGGGTCTGGACTATTGTGGAATTACCTTCACTTTTTGTTACCCAAAGAGGATAAAGTTCTAAATTTGCAAGCCTTCTGAGGGCAGACACTTTCCTCCTTAGTGAACGGCTCTCACACTTCTTGCCCAAGCCTATTCAAGCTAACAGAAAATCAGGTAAGACCAAAAGGAGAGTGAAAGCCAGGCCACACCAATCTGAACAAGGAGTGAAAAATCACCCTGTTGTTCCAGCCTTCCTTCTCTCTCCTTAGTCATCTTAGTTTGATCTCTCCAGAGTCAGCAACAGGCCCTGACATATGGAGAACAGACCAGAACAAGCTGGCTCCATACTGTAGCTGGTTGGTCAGGAAGCCCACTCAGAGGAATGCTATGATGGCTGCTAAAGGGAACCTGTCACCTAAGGAAACAGCCCTGGGAAATAAGCAACTAAAATCAGGAGGCAAATGCTAGCACCAAATACCAGCGTCAGTATCAGCAAGGCTTCCTTGAGAGAAGGGGCTAATACAATCTATACTTCTCATTCTTTTCCTATGTAGAGTCTGTTCAGGAGCAAGGAGCCACTGACAAATGCTGGTGCTTCTACATATCAGCAATAAGAAATCCATCTTTCAAACTTTCAACTAAACAGTTGGTAGAGCTAGTCAGGTGCATGCTTTTTCTCCTACTCTATGCCAGATACTCAAAGGCCAGAGAACATGAGGACATGAGTTCCTTAGCTCTTCATTGGCTGCCAGGGGCTGAAGCCGCTGCACAACAACAGCCATCACTATGGGGAGTCTCCAAGCCAAGATCACAAGGGCCCCTGTTCTCACCCGGCAGCCGCAGAAGCTAAACGAACAACCAAGAAAGGCTGGGACTCGGTGGTGCCTGTCTGTAAGTTACTTCCTAGAAAGTAAATTTGCAAAATTAATGAGGATGAAGGCTAAGTATTGTAAATGCAATCACTTGCTGTCACCTGGAACTTGGGATTTACAAGATCATCTTTGGAAATTAGGTTTTACCCAGAGCAACTTGGGAGGGGATGCTGTTCCTTCTGCTAAAGCACACATGCCCCATCTGCTGCTATTTTCACACTTTTAAACAGCTTTTCGTCCTAAAATGTACTGCACAGCAAGCTAAGACAAGAGTTGTAATTAGGGTTGGTAGGAACATATGACTTTCTATATCAACCAATCTTAAAAATGAAAAAAAAAAAAAAAGAGAGAGAGAGAACAAGGATGAAGGGAGAAAGGAAGGAAGGAGAAAAAAATTTTGAAGAAAATAAACCAATGGTTATGTTTCTGTAAAGTAATCTTAGTTCCTAAAACCAATCAGGTTTGCACAAAGTAATTTTTCTTTTCTTTTTAACATGTTCTTACCGTTCCTTACCTTGCGTACTTCAAATACACTAATAAGAGTATCTACCCAGTTACAATCTGAGGACTGCAGCCAGTTTAGGCTGCTAGAACAAATACTACTTGCCAAATATAACCAAGCCAACACACACGCACTATAAAATTTCCAAATACCAAATCATAAAGCCTTTTGGGTCTCTGGACTCCAGAACTGAAGTATATGATGAATCCCACATAACTCAAAATAACCCAAAAGGAGTCGTATTACTTTACTGACCCACATTTGGAATAATTTTTGCTGTCACACTACCTACTTCTGTTCACACAGACCCACTGAGGGCACAGAGTCTTAGGCTGGCCACTATTTGCTTTTTCCACATCCTCTTCTGTCACTCCCCTGTTTAAAACCAGAGGGATGGGCTGTACTGGGTGTGTGTGCTAAATGGCATTATAATAAAAATGACACATCTGCCACACTCTTTGTCTCTGATTTAAACTTGGAGCTTGTCTTCTTACCTGGACCCAGGGGAAAGGAGACCACTGACCAGGCACAAATTCCCTGCTTCCATTAGCATGTGGATACCAGCCACTCAGGTGGAGGATGATAAATCCTCAACATCCAATTACCACACCAATGATCTTTTCAGTTATCTTTTCAAAAATTGAGTTGTTAGTAACTGACTGAAAAATAGTTAACTGGGGATGATACTTGGTTTTTGCATCTAAGCCAAAGAAAGGCAAGAAAGGAAATTGTGAAATGAATCAAAAGATGAGGAAGGAAACCCATACACAGATGACACGCCATAAAGAGGTACGTGAGTGACCACAAATGTCTCCATGTGATTCCCAGAGCCACATTTCCTCTAAGTAGGTCTCAGATTTACAACACAGTAATTCAACAATCTCTTAAAATGTTTACTAATTCTTTAAGGAAAAAACCCCAACTCCATTAAGGCCACATTTATGTTTCTTCCTAGAGGCCCAAGATGGCAGCTGACTATTAATGCATAGTTAGCAGGAAGAGGAAGAAGGACAGAAAAAAGATCTGTACAATCAAAAAATATCTATTTTCAGCCACCCCAGTAAGCTAGTCAGAGAAGGGAGGCCACTAAGGCTTTCACTCACACTGCAAAATTCAGAAGCATTCCACATTATTACATAAAGTTTAGAAAATTCAAAGCAAAAGGAAAAGAAAGTCCCCTAGTAACCCGCCACCCAAAATTAATAATGTGGGAGTCTATCCACACAGTCTCTTCTATGAGCACACATAGGCAGCACACAGAGATGGATGGCACCCATGCTTGTACATATGATGCACATGGAACTTTTTTTTTTTTTAAATATTTTATTTATTTATTTTTCAAGAGAGAGGAAGGGAAGGAGAAAGAGAGGGAGAGAAATATCAATGTATGGTTGCCTCTTATGCATCCCCTGCTGGGAACTGGCCAGCAACCCAGGCATGTGCCCTGACTGGGAATCGAACCTTGATATTCTGGTTCACAGGCCCACGCTCAATCCACTGAGCTACACCAGTCAGGGCGCACATGGAACTTTTAAAAACTGGGGTTGTACTGTACATTCTATTTTGCAAACTTTTCCATTGCCACTTTTGTATATCAATATTCTCATTTCATACAATGCTTTTAAGAGCAGCAATTCACCAGTAGTACTAGCATTACTACCAATGCACCAGCCATTTCATGTAACCCACACACTATTTACATTCTACTATTCAATCTGTCAAAACTTTGGTGGTGTACTGCAAAGGGGGTGCAAATAGGTTGAGACTCTTTTAAAACATATTTAATAGTCAGATAAGTGTTCCACTGGATTGAAGTACCACAATTTGTTCATTTAATCCCATTGTTGGATAATAATGGGACAATAAACAGGATATGCAGCTAATAAACTAAAATCTTTATAACTATTTCCTGAGAATAAATTCCTAGAAGTGAAACCAACAAATCAAAGTATATGCAAAAAAATTATATAAATTATCCAACATGAATTCCAAGAAAGTAGTGACGGCTCACATAATATCAGTATATTACAGTGTATATTTCTCCCAACATCATCTTGTAATGCTGGCCACCTAATTAAATTATTAAAAAATCCTTACCCAAAGCACATGAAGATATTGTCTTTAAGGAAAAATACCAAACTGCCAAAAGAAGATGGAAAACAGGTGAAGAAGGAAACCACTTGCTTCACTGTAAATCACTTCAGAAAGGCTGACAAATCCAATGGTTCTAGCTCCAAGGACTGCAAGGCAGTGTTGGTAAATAGTGAGTAGGGGCAGGGGTTGAAGGGCAGAAAGAGATTAATCATTAGGACATCTTTCATTTATATATGAATTTCCCAAATTTATTCTTTCAAATCAACCTCTCTCCCTTGTCCCCACCCCCCCAAAAAAAAGAAGAAAGAAGAGAAATGATGATTCCCATATAAAGGTCTGATGAATACTAGTCCCCTTATTATACAGGTTTAGCATCAAGGGTAGAAGGGTCTGGCCAATGTACCAGCCAGAATGTGAGGGAAATCATGTTCCCAGGGAGCATGAGGCTTGCTCAAAATAGAACTGTGGGCCTTGGCCCAGCAGCTCAGTTGGTTGGAATGTCATCCTGTACATCACAGGTGGCAAACACAAGGCCCGCAGGCTAAATCTGGCCCTCCACCTTGTTTTATACAGCCCGGCACCTCGTTTCTCCCTGGCAGCAGCACTGAGCTCTTGCTTAACTGTTAAGGAGTAGTTATGTTTATAGTCCTAAAATTACATTCGGCCCTTTGAAAGCAACTGTGAGGCTGGTGTGGCCCCTGGTGAAAACGAGTTTGACATTACTGCTGTACACCAAAAGGTTGCAGGTTCGATCCCTGATCAGGGCATGTACAAAAGGTAACCATCAATGTTTCTCTATCTTTCTCTCTCTAAAATCAACTACATATCCTTGGGTGAGGATTTAAAAAGAAAAAATAGGACTGCAGAACCCCTGGAAATGATAGATATGCTGGTCTGCCTTATCATATATATGGCCCACAGACTTATTATATGGGCTTTCTAATTCAAAATGAAGCCATGGCTACTACTACTGCATGCAGCAGAGAGTCTTTAGCCTTCCCAACATCCAAGCTCTTCATCAAAAGACCCCTCTTGCTCGCTCTTGGCCAAGTGGTTGGGTGGGGCTCATTATGGACCATGTAACTCAGGCCCACCAAAGCTCACATGCCCCTGGTTTTAATGACTGGTTCAGGGATAAGCAGGTGACCTTAGCCAGCCAGAATGAATTAAGTACTGCAACACAGGAGGTTGGAGCTGCTACACTAATCTGATCAGAAACAGCCACCAGGGAAAAGAATAATGCTTATCAAAAGGTTAAATGGTCACTCTTTACCATGGAAATCAAGAATAAAACATCACCAAGTGACAAAGAGAAAATGAGTTTTGAAGGCATTATTTGCACCCTGAATCCAACTGTACCTAAAGTCAGATTGAAGCCTGAATTTCAGCTATGTCAGCCAATAAACTCCCCTTCTGCATAAGCCAAATATCAGGTTTTCTGTAATAAAAGGAATTCCTACCAAGACACATGCTCTTACTCACATTTCTTCTATTCACAGAGCGAAGAAAAGAGAAAATCTGATACCTTGACATTCTGATTCACAAACTGGGACCAACTTACAGGGCCACAATTTCAATCCAATATATCAAGGGACCCTTATCTGAACATTAGAACCAGTTAACACCAAACCTGTGCAAACTGTAAAATTCCATTACAGCTGGGCCATTAGGGTGCTATTTACAAGATGGTATTACAAATGAACTAAGATAACCTTGCCAATTTCAATCTCTGCAGCCTTAAGTTTCCTTTAAGCAGATATACAGATGCTTTAGTCTGTTGTGCATACATTTTTCTTTCATCTTTACATTTCAAGAAGAAACCTTCTCCCAGCACTCAGATGCCACATGAAAGGCCATAAAGCAAGAGCTCCTGGAAATTTCTTTGTGCAATAACAATATGACCAATCTTCAGATGTTAACAGATCACAGCCACATCCTATGAAACTGAAAAACCAGATCTGACCAGAACTTGGCTACCCTCTTGGTTTCAATTACTATTACTGAAACAATTTCTTTGGTTTCAAGGACTAAAAATGCTAGCCAGGGGTTGAAAGACAAATACCATATGATCTCACCTTTAACAGGAAGCTAAACAACAAAACAAACAAACAAGCAGAAAAAAAACAAACAAAAAACAAAGACACTGAAATAGAGAACAAGGGATAGTGACCAGAGGGGAGAAGGAAGGGAAGTTAAGGGGAAAATGGGGGAGGGATTTGGAGGAACAAATAGGAAGGACACAGGGACGAGAACTAAGGGGGGTGGAAATGGGAGGGAGGTGGGGAGCAAGGGGCGGGGGAGGCTGGGATGGGAAAAATAGACAAAAAACTGTACTTGAAAAATAACTAAATAAAATTTAAAAAAAAAAAGTTTTTAGGTTTTGAAGTCAGTGATAGGAAATGCTCTTGTCTATGTATCTCTATTGAAAATAAAGTTCCCTGTAGGTTGAAACTTGAGGCCCCAACAGAATAGTTACTGATTTCTCAATTGTGTGCTCCTATGGCCAAAGGGTACATTAACATTTATAAAGATAAACAAATGATTAAATTTAAATAGAGATCTAGACCTGACAGCTGGCACCATGGCGTTACATGCTTGGCAAAGTAAGACATCTGATGATCTCAGCCCAGTCCTTGCTCACTTTATGCCAAAGCTGCCATCACCTAATGGCCATTGCAATGCTGTCCACTATAACTCTGTGCTGGAAGAGAGTGTAGGAGGTAAATGGTAAGGGAAAAACTACAATTAAAAAATGTAAAATGATTACAATGGAAAACACACACACACCCAGAGAAAATCCTAAAATTAGTCCTTTTCATGACTTCAGCAGGAGGCAGAGTTTACAATACCTGTTTTCTCAGGCTGCTTGCTCACCCAGACATGGCTGGCTGCTCCTGGCCTTGTGACTAAAAGCACGCTTTGAACCCAAAGCAGCCCCTGAGCATCGAGGGCTTTAGCCCCAGTGTTTGCAGAAATCAGAAAAGCTTCAAGGAAAACTTTCTTCACAAGACTCATGAGAACCCAATGGTACCCATATGCTGCCTGGGCATGGTGGCTGCCCTCACCTTTAAGCTTCCCCCAGGGTTAGAGCCAACACTTCAAACTCATGATGCCCACCTGGATAGCCACCCAGGGCTTCAAGGTCTTAAATCTTAAATCTCGACCCTAAGCCTACATCCTGGCTTTGAAATCACTGCAGAGTTTATTCCCAGGCCCAGGAGCAACCATCAGTCCTGCCACCAGACTTACTCCCTCTTCTCTTGACAAGCCCCTGTGTCAATGGGGGAGGAATCGGCCAAATGAATACCTGATTCCGCCCCCCCACCCCAAGAATCTTAGGTTCAGTTCTGTTTGGGTGTTCCATACTTCTATTTCTGCTGTACCTTCTCCACCCTCTACTTTATAAACTCTGATCTGCTTGGAGGAGGAAAAGAAAGAAAGAAAATCCTAAAATCAGCCAGCAGGCTGTTTTGGTCATCAATGCCTTCGAAAATGTGAATACAGTTTCGGACCCCAACACACACTCATACTCTGTCCTGTGACTGGGGACCGTGAAATGATATGCATCTTCTTAGAGGTATCTGTACTACAGCCCCACCCTCCCTCCACTCAACACCAGCTGGCCCTGCAGCACGTGCCTTCTGAAAGAGCAGGCCATGCTCTGGGTGCAGAATGACTGGGCTTGTCCAGCCAAGATCTGCTGTGCTCCAGCACACACCTAATCACCCCGTACCTCCACTTCCTCACCTGGAGGTTAGGGAAATCAGAGGGTCCTTGGTATCAGATGGGCCTTAGCTCAAACACTGAGATGCATTCTCTGTCCAATCTAAAGAATCATCTCACTCTTACCCAGCACAGTACTTTATTTCTTCACAGCACAGGCCACTCTCACTCTCTGAAATTCTTATTTGTTGACTTATTTATTGTCTGGTCTCCTACCAGAAAGTGAGTGCCTCAGGAACAGGAATTTTACCTGTCCAGTTCTTGATCCTATGTATCTCTCAGCTATGCTACATAAGCAATGTTTGATAAATAGCTGTTAAATGGATAATAATCACTGATATATACTGGGTACTTCTGTTGAAAGCACTAGTCCATGTACTTCAAATGCCTTAAATGATGACTAAATAAGTGAGTCCAACATACTGAGCACTGTTCTTATTAGCATAGTTATTTAGTACAGGTGACCCCTGAACAACATGGGTTTGAACTGTATGAGTTGATTTACCCAGATTTTTTTTTAAATCTGTACTGCATTTTCTCTTCCTTAGGATTTTCTTAACGACATACCAATTCTGATTATATGACAATGTTACCAAATGCTCAACAGCAAAGGGAATGGAGCTCTAAGGGTTCTTCATTGCCTCTCTCAAGAACAGGTTCCTAAGATTCAGTTTCTCCTGGACCCTGTCCTCCCAACACTTGCCCACCTCATCACTTCCCAGATGTGATGCCAGCACAGCTTCTCGGCCAGTAGTATATGTTCCTTCTCTCCCCACTCAAGCAGATTTTCACCTTGAAGGAGCAAAAGCCAACTTGTGAAGTTAAAAAAGGGAGATGCCATCCTGTCATGCCTCCTTTGGCCTACACCTGTCCCTTGGAGAAAATTCACATTAATAATGGCCATCAGTCCCGCCTCCATTAGCAAGGAGAAGTCCATAGGGTGTACTGAAGCCAACGCTAAGTAGCATCCCAGGATGCTCCCAGGTTTGCCAGTGGGTGAGCCTCAATGAGAAACTGTCTGGTGCTGGTCTGAACTGCATCTTCTCTACCTCAGTTAACAAAGGCAGCCCACTTAAAGTGCCTGCAGATACCAGAGCAAAAGCCAGCAGCTTTTCTGAATACTGCACACTGAACTCAAAGGACTCACAGCTAGTTTTACACCCTGAGATATTGTACCTTATTTAGTGAATCCACTCATATTTAGTGAATTTGCTTGATAACAGAGAGGTTTTTAACTAAAGGCTGAAGCAGGCACCATTGTCAAAGAAGATGAGAGATGTGGACCATCAAGGCCCTCCATCTCTTCAGAACCACTGGAAACAATGGGCTAGGTCTCAGATAACAGCAAGAAAAGGATAAGAACTAAAGTCCTAATCAGGGCCATCAAAGCCAGATGCAGCTGCCAAAAAGCAAAGGGCAGACTCCACATCCATGGAGTGGCAGGTCCACACATTCTGCTCTCCCCATGAAACACCCAGCTCCTGTTCCCCCTACCCCTAGGACTAGTAATAATATTTGGGATAGTTACCTTTCTAGGAGAATGTTTTACAAAAATAGAGCTTCCAATTTTAGGTCTAAAATCAGAAAGAAAAATAGCCAGAATTAGAAGTTTGTTTTAACACGAAACATTGAAAAATTACAAGTTTAAGGACTGGTAGCTGGGGGCAGGAATCACACTACCACATTTCTCAGTAAGTCAAAAAAATAGTGCAGGCTTGTTTGCAATGGATGGCCACAGTAATAGAATTAAGAAGTCCACTGGAGTCAGGTAATGGAAAACCAAAGTGACATTTGCTTCAGGAATGGCAGGAGTGACACAAATGAACAGCTATAGCAATTGACAAGATAGAAACATTAGTATACCTTTTTTGAGACTAGTAAAAGAGAAAACGTTTGAAACCCTAAACATGACTCATTTTTCAGAAGTTAAATCAGCTTAACAGGGGGAAAAAAGCCTACTAAGCTATTAATAAGTCACTAAGTGAAATATCTCTGAATTTCTAACAACCATTCCTGATTAACTTTGGCAAAACAAAAGTCAAGTACAGGCATTTAACAATAAGCTGCTACCCTTTCAGTTATGAGAATCACTCTGGTGGACCTACATGGGAGCAAAAATTAATCTTCAGGCCTAAATGGACAGTGTCATGATAGTAAGATAATAAAGACCTCCCCAAAGGACTCCGGGGTACCATAAATTATGTAACAAATCCACTTCTGCCAGGCAGCCAGGATTAGCTCCTACTCACCCAGAGTACCACTCTGTATCAGAGTGGAAGGTAGAGCTAGCATCCCCCACTGATCTGGCAAAAAGCAGTGTTCTCACTGAACATCAGTCTGCTGACATCAACCACTCACTGCAAAAGAAGTTTACCTCGAAATCTTAAAACAACTTTGATACTTGCTTCTTCCCAAAAACTTTTTATACATACAGAAAAGAAAAATATTTCATTAATAAATTCTTCTGACTAAATTTTAAAAATCATCCATTATGACTTATTATTTGTTTCTATTATGCGTTCAATGTTTAAATGCACTGTACATTATTTACCCCTACAGAACATAAACATTCATGACTCTCAAGCACTCAAAAATGACAAGTACATAGAACAGAAAGGATGTCACTGTTTCAGTGACAGTATCTTAGACTGCCAGTCCCAAGAAGGCATGGAATGTGTGTGTATGATAACATGAAAAGGGCTAAGTGACATCAAATAACACTTTCTAAAGATTCAAATGAAAAATAAACACCTATTGTGTGCCTAGTGCACTGTGTAAATCTACATACATGCACAATACTAGCCTTTTTCACATGATCTTGTCTATAAATACATAAAGTTTACTATGTGCCAGTCTGTTTTCTAAACATTTTACACCTATCAACTAATCCAACAATCCAACAATTAATACCCTATGAGTTAGATATTGTCATCATGATTTTATAGATGAGAAAACTGAGGTACAGAAAGTATAAGGAACTTGCCTAAGGGCACACAGCTACCAAGTGGCAAAGCTAAAATTAAAACCTATGTTTTACTTTCTCAAAATTAAGGTAATCCTTTTAAAAAATCTAGAAGTTTAAACTGATTCTTTCAAAAAAAGTTTACTGCAAAAGAATGGGGTTCTTTGTTTGGTATGCATAAGTCTTTAAGTCACTGTGAAATGAGAGACTGAACTATGAACTAGACCAGTGTCTTTTGAACTCTATGTACAACCTTCAGTGAGAACAACGCTTTACATACTGACCAAATAAATCATTACAAATATAACACAAAAGTTTCTTACAGCAGCATCCACTCTCAGTTCTATGATGCACTCTATGCTTTTTATTTTGGGGGCTTGGGGGGATTGGTGTTATATTATTGGTTATAACCTACTAGATTTGACCTACAGTAAGAAAATCTCAAGATCAAACTTAAAGACTTCCTCCAATGGCTTCATTGTGCCAGATACACCTCTAGGCATTTTATAGCTATTATAGCAGTTAATGCCCACAGCTACTCTATGGGGTTGGTACTACTGATATTCCCCTTTTATAGATGAAAAATAAGCTCAGAAATAAAAGCATCTTACTCAAGTTCCTAGACTGAGGCACAGACAGAGCTCACCAAACATTCCATCTGCTCCCTCAGTTTCCCAGCTTCTTTTTAGGTAGGTGGGCAAACATGCCTATTTTGGGCCAATAGGTTGTAGGCAGATGTGATACCTAGAATTTCCAAACCCAAGCAGAGTTGGCATGTGACATCTCAGCCATCTTGTCCCCTGTCGTGGGGACCAAGACAGTCCATGACAGTTCAAGATACAACAGTCTGGTTCTCTGAGTGATTGTATAGAGCAAGCACCCTTCAGCCTACTGACCCATGTGGAACCCACAAGCAATAAACTTTTATCAGACTCAGACAAACTTTGTAAATTCTAACTCAGTAATTCTACAGTTCAGGCCCCTGCCATCTTTACTGTAGTACCCTTACAAATAGTTTAATCTACTCTTTTCTCCAATCTCTCTGCCACTGGACTGATCTAAAATACATACACCCACACACATGCTCCAAGGGAGTATGCCATTATTTAATAGTACCCCTTTATCTATACAATAAAACTCAAACTCAACAAAGCAAACAAGGCCCTTCGAATTTGGCCTTGACTCCTGTTATTCTCCACCTCATTTCACAGGCATCCTGAAACATCTGCCATCCCAAAATGCCATGGCCCCTGTGCCACTCTAGTTTTACCCATGCTGTTACCTCACTTCTGCTTGGAAGCTCTCCTTACTCTCTAATGTTGGTCTTTCAAGCCCAGTTCAGACTTTACCTCCCACAGGACTCCTCTCCTGTCCTAGAGACTCTCTGTCCCTCCACACCTTCCATGACAGCACTTTTTAGTACTGACTTTACATTTTCTAATTGTTCTAATGTCTATAATTGTTAGGTGTGTTTTCCTACCACACCATAAACGTCCTTAAAAACCAGATCCACAATAGGCATTGAAATTTATCTGTATAACTGGCAAAACATAAAAATATTTCTTTTTCCTGAAACATCATGTATCCAATTCTAGGGTCAGTCCTTAAGAAAAATTCAGACTATATATACTTCACTTTGAATTCAACAGTAAGGAACTCAAATTTGGAGGTGAAATTTTTCTAGCTTACGAGACTGCTTTTGAGTTTCAGAAGTCCCCTGTGAATGACCCATAATCTGCCTGGGAAAGCTGGTTCATTGCTCACATAGATCTAACTTGAGAACTACCATAGTCTGGTTTTTAGAGAAAACTTGTATCTATAGTGAAAGCTTGAGAACTGTTAAAAGTGTGTTTTTAAAAGCTGTGTTCTATTAAGCTGCTATTGTAATAAAAAACTCTTTAGCTTAAGTAGATGGTCAGAAGTACTAAATACTGGAGACCCTCAGAGCTTGGTGTTGAATGAATCAATTTATTTACTATGCAAATAGTAAAGCTAGAAACCAGAAAGAGGGGGAACTTAGGCTAAACTGCTCAGAGGGAAGAAAAAACTGCTCCCTTCCAAATGTGGAAAAAGCAACTAGACAGATTTTTACCTGTTACATAAATTTTTATTATCTCTTTCTGCCAGGCCAAGAAAATGGTTGTGAGTTGGAATCTTAGAAATGCGAATGCTCAGATAAATTAAGCAATTTCAGTTCTTTGCCTGGAGAAGTTTAAAGAAAGTCTTCGATTATACATTTAATTTTTTTATTTAAATAACCATGAAATTTCCAGTTTCCAACAACCTGAAAGGGCTTTGTTTTAGAAATGAAAAGACTGCAGATAAATTACAAGGTTAGTCTGTTCTAAGACCAGAGTGAGTGGTGCTGGAAAGATGTAAGAACGGCTAGAGAAGATCTGACTCCACCACTACGGGTGTACATGTCTTATTTTGATCTAAGTTTTATTTAATCTTTTCAAATGTGTGGCCTTGAATGGTTATACATGGATATTATACTGCCATAGAGATAATTTTTTGTATGATAGGGAAAGAATATTGTTTCTTATGGCTCTCATCTTCAAAAGTCCAACTATTCAGCTGCCCATAGGAGATCTTAACTAAGACTTATCAATCCAATGGCAATTTCCCAAGAAGAGAAGGAAATGAACAACCTCACTCTGGCTTTGCAAATCCTAGTCTATAGACCAAAAACAAATGTCACAACTCCCACCCATCCATTCCTCCTCAGAATTTCTCCACATTTACCAGCAATTATCTATAAATAATGACTAACAACTGTTTCGGAAACCTGACATCTACCTTGTGTAAGGAGGTCTTGTGGGTCTGTGCGAAGGATGAACATCATGAAATAGATTTTAGTGAGAAAAGATTTTTAATCCTGCAAAATATAGCTTTGAGTAAAGCGTTTTCCGCTTTCCCAATGCACCAATTAATACAGTTCACCACTCTCTCAGGAGACAAGACAGTATGAATGACAAAACCAAAATTTAGAAAGCATGAGGGCTCGTGGCTTGTAACATTAGATTCTACCTCAGGTAGGAAAACTCTGACAGTTTCTACATGATTATAAAATCATAATTTTGTACTAAATTAACAGAGGAGAAAAATCTTGGGCTACACCAGTCACCATTTTACTGTTTTAACCTATTTTGATTAGATAACACATGGTACAGAAAGATAACAGACCTGGAACTATCTTTATAGCAATTTTTTAAACTAAATTTGAAACATTATACCAGCTGTATAGCCATTAATGCTGAGGTAACTATAGAACAAAATCACTTGTAGAACACAGGCAAACGATCAAATATACATAATATTAGTGTCAGGATACACAGAAAATTTCAAAGAAACACATGTAATTAGGGCTTAAAATAAAATAATGTCAAGAAACCAAATGTGGAAGGAGCTTTCTTAACTACTACTACACAATTGAGACTTCAATTTCATTCTGAGGTTTTACTTAAAAAGAAAGCATCTCCCACATTTGTTTTATTTCTGACTGGTTCTTTTACCTCTGAAGACCCCACTGTTATCAGACCCCACCCAGACAATGAAACGAAGCTTTAAATAAAGATTGACATCACTTTAGGGCTCATATCACATTGTACCTTTATTTTTTTTAATATTTTATTTATTTATTTTTAGAGAAAGGGGAAAGGAAGGAGAGAAACCTCATGTGTGGTTGCCTCTCATGCACCCACAACCGGGGACCTGGCCTGCAACCCAGGCACGTGCCCTGGCTGGGAATTGAACTGGTGACCCTTTGGTGTGCAGACCAATGCTCAACCCATTGAGCTATACCACCCAGGGCTCACATTTAACTTTAAAGCAGTTTCCAGCAAGAAGTAATATAGAAGGTCATTAAGATGGGGCAGAGTTACAGCCTTCCAGAACCTAGAATATATGCACTGGCATGCATTCAAGAGAGGGGTGGCTTTTTGTCCCACCTAAAAGTCAGAACATAAACTCCCAGCATGGGGTGTTCCAACACCAAAGAATGGAAGGAACTAAGGATCACTCCAGGCTTTGGGGAAACTGCTAATGGTGAAAAGTGAAAGCAGTAGTATTCATTTTTCATTATTAAAGAAAGCTATACTACTAACATCTACCATGTTTTAAAATCTACATAATCTAGTTACAGGTATTTTCACCATAAATGCACAATTAGAAATTTGTCAATTTGCTTAAGTTGGGCTAGTCTTTGAATCCACTTAGTAAACCTAACTGGTCTCTGCACCAGAATTATTGAACCTTAGAAATGTCAACCACTCCAATACAACCTTTATGATCTTATATATCTGTTTAACACCCCAATGATTGTTCACCTAATACTTTTCTTAAAAGCTTAAAAAATAATATCCATTGTAATATCATCCTAAAAATCACTATCCTTGGAGGTCACAGACCTGATATGCTGATTATGTTTTCATTAATACACATAAAAATACAGAAGAGTGTTCATCAAAGTAACACCCAAAAATCATCTCACATGCCATCAACAGTACAAGATATACTCTTGAGTGTTCTTTCAAGCAGCACATACACAAAAAATACAGTCAAAGCCTCAATGGAAAAGTGATTTAGCCCCAAATGCTTTTTTTAAATTGAATTTATTGGGTTGACACTGGTTCATAAAATTTTATTGGTTTCAGGGGTACAATTCTAAAATATGTCATCTGTATCACCACTTATCCCCCCTTTAACTTCTTTTCTTTTTTTGGTTAATCCTTTCACCTTTTTCACTCAGCTCTTCTACGACCTCTGACAGTTGTATCCATAGATAGAGTCTGGGTGAAAAATACAGTCTGCTTCTATTTTGTTCCATTACCTTCTTTTCTTCATTAGATTCCATATGAGTGAAATCATATGGTACTTATCTTTCTCTGACTGGCTTATTTCACTTAACATAACATTCTCCAGGTCCATTCATGCTGTCACAAAGGGTAAGATTTCCTTCTTGTTATGGCTGAATAGTATTTCACTTTGTAAATGTATCATAGCTTTTTTATCCACTCATCTACTTTTGGATACCTGGGCTGCTTCCAAATCTTGGCTATTTTAAATAATGCTGTGGTGAACATAGGGGTACAAATACATTCTTGTGAATTAGGTGTTTTAAAGTGTCTTCAGATATATAACTACTTCTAGAAATGGAATTGCTGGGTCATAGGCAGTTCCAATTTTAATTTTCTGAGGTAACTCCATACTCTTTCCACAGCGTATCCCAAATGCTTTATATCACACAACACGGTATCTGACAGCCCATTCTCAAAGACTGTCTCAACCTGTTGAAATAAATGTTATTTCCTTCCCAAAGTCTCACGTGGTTTTGCCCAACTCATTGAATCTCAAAGCATACTGCCAAAGACAAAAACATCTTTTGAAACAGTTCCCTATTTTTGATTCAGCAGACTCCTAGACCCTGAATCCACACCCCGTCCCTCTCCCTGCCCCCTCTGCCATACCTTGCATGTTCTACAGGATTCCAGGAGAAAGGTTTTCCATCTCTGGGTTTTAGGCTAGCTTTGAAAACAGGGTGGAAGTTTCTATTACAGAGTCATTCCTCTATTTTCCAGATACCCAGAGCAGGTTTTATTTTCACCTGTCTACTGTGTGCCTAGCAATGTTTCATACAATGTCCTATATGTCCCCCTACAAGGGGACAAAAAATGATAGTTCTGGGGAGCTGTCAATCCAAGTGAGTTTAGCTATGCATGCAAGTAGATAGTAAAAACTAATGTTATTAAATTTTTAATTACATGCCAGGCACTATGCCATATCCTTCAAGTGTACTACCTTACTGAATCCACAAAACACTTTACTATGATTATCCTCATTTTACACTTAAAAGGAAATGAGTCTTAGAGATGTTAGGTGGCTCATCCAAAGTCAGGTGACAAGTTGGTGGTAGCGTTCAGACTCAAACCCAAACTGACTGTAGCCTGATGCTCTTAAACCAATGCATTATGTACATCCGACTCTTTTTAGTCACTGAAAGAAAACATGAATTCTGTATACCTGGTACCTTTTTAAAAAAGATTTTATGTATTTATTTTTTAAAGAGAGGGGAAGGGAGGGAAAAAGAGAGGGAAACATCAAAGTGCAAGAGATACATGGATAGGCTGCCTCTTGCACACCCCCAACTAGGGACCTGGCCTGCAACCTAGGCATGTGCCCTGACTGGGAATCAAACCCGCAATCTTTCAGTTCGCAGGCCTGCACTCAGCCAGGGCTGTATACCTGGTATCTTATAGTGAGTTCATTTCTTGCATTATGGAGGTCTAGAGCTAGTGTAATTTGAAGTTCAAGAATATATACCATTCTGGAGATACATGGACAACAACTAAGGGCAGTGGAAATGGGAGGGAGGTGGGGATCATGGAGGGGGCAGTGGGCTGGGATGGGAGTAAAAGACAGAAAATTGTATTTCAACAATAATTAAATTTTTAAAAAAAGAAATAAAAATTAAAAAAAAGTATATACCATTCTGGAGTATTAATGTGGTATAATAAAAAATACATTTGGTCTTTATCCCCAGGTACGAATGAAGGCCCTAAAACCCCTGGAACTTCCTTACAAATAGGAATGTCCTTTGTTATTCCTAAGGCTCACAATGGAGTTCATGCTAAAGATGCGACTCAGGGTGTGACCCAAGAGAGGGTCTGGCCATACCAGAAAGAGCAGGCACAGGATTAGAAAGTAGAAACTTTCAGTGCCACCTCCAGACAACAGGGGGGGAAATGTGACTGAAGTTCAATCACCAATTGCCAGTATTTTAATCTAATTGTGCCTACATATAGGAACCACAGTTGAAACTGAATAAGACTAGGGAAACTTCAGGGTTGGTGAACACATTCAGGTGCTGAGAAGCTAGTATGCCCAGGGGTGAAACAGAAGCTCTGTGTCCCCGATTCCTACCTTGCCCTATGCATCATTTCCATTTGGCTGTCCCTAAGTTGTATCCTTGACAGTGAAACTGTAATCCTAAATATCTTGCTTTCCTGTGTTCTGAGTGTCACATGTTTTAGCAAATCATCCTGGGCAAGAGGTATCATAGAACTCCCAAAATCGTAGTATGCCAGGCAGAAAGAAGTGCAGGTAACTTGGGGCTATCTCATACTTGTGGCTGGTATCTGATGAGGGACAATCTTGTGAGACTGAGTCATTAACTTGTGGGGTCAACACTAACTCCAGACAGTCTGTGTCAGAAACGAATTGAACTGAATTGTTGCTGGACACTCAGATGGAGTCAGAGAACTGTTGGAATGATATAATTAATTACAACCTTAAAAAAACAAAAGAGTCCACATTAAAACCAACTTAACAGATACCTTGAGAGTCACTTCCCTGCTTGATCTAATCATTAAATCCGCTGCTGTATCACCAATTCAGAGTCCTGCTTGATGTTTTCAGCACTAGTATGAAATTCTCAGCCTATGGAGAGATCCACAAGTAACTGGTAAAACAACATCTCTTTTAAAAGAAGACCAAAAAACTAATTTCACCTGTTACAGAATCTTGTGTAAGTGTGAAGTTAAAACTGATTTATTAATAATTTTAATTATGATTTATTTCACATCTGTTATAGATCCCATGGGAGAATTATATATTACCTCAATAGTTACATGTAAGTGGTCCCTGTGGATAGCAGACATTGTTAAATGACAAGAGACACCACCTTGTACTTGCCTCAACATGTACTTGAAACCAAACTTGAGTGGACCCAGGGACATGACAGTCCCTCTTGTTTACCAACTTCTGTCAAAAACAACGTCAAAGGAGCCAGAGACCTCAAAAAAATTAGGCTAGTACTCCATAAACTGTCAATCATGACTAATAAGTCAATCTTGAAGACTGATCCAGTCAAACCAGCCTCTGAGTCTTTTCATAAATCCCTCCCCATCAGGAATACAAATTCTAGTCATGGAAGAGAGCGACTGTGGTCAGGGCTACTGATTACTCAACTCTACAGGCCCCCAGCCCTCTCCTTGTGAACAGTGTTCCCTGGAGTTGTGCCATCTTCTAGGCCTACTCCTTCCCTACCCACTCTTCCCACAGCTAAGTGCCATTGTGAGCATTTTTGACACATTTCCAGCTGGACCACAAAAGGCATTTCTCTTCACCCTATACACCCAGTCCACAATATGACCATACCACCACAACCTTCTTCTCCTCCCCCACAACAGAACCCCCCTATCAAACTGCCTCTAGATAGGTCTTCAGACTTTTCTCTTTCAGTGTTAGGAAACCTCCAAGCAAGATTCTCCTTGTCGTAGACATCAACTATAACCAAATGTTTTGAATAAATGACTGCAGAAGCAACTAGTTATTTCAAACTAAAGTTGACTAGAAGAAAAAGAACCATGGAAATACTTTTTTTTTAATCCTCACCCAAGGATATGTTCATTGATATTTTTAAGGGTGGGGAGAGAGGAAGGAAAGAAGGGGGAAGGGAGAGAGAAAGGGAGGGAGAAAAATATCGATGTGAGACAGAAAAAGAACTCGAAATTTTTGGTGTTCGAGATGATGTTCCAACAAACTGAGCCACCTGGCCAGGGCCATGGAAATATTCTTTAAATGGACACAAGAATATTCACTGTATCATTCCTCACTCTTGACTTCTACTCACTTGGAAGAAAATGTCACAACTGGGAAAAATGCCTTCTCTGAGGACTAGGGACTTGCATCATGTGCATGATCCTGCTACCAAGGATCCTCATGGCAGTGGTCCTCTCAACCTTCCCCTCCTGTCTAAAGAATAGCCACTAGTAGTTATAAAGTAGCAACAAAGCAAGTATTCAACTGAAAATAAATTTGTTCCACATTTTAAAAAGGAGGTGGCCACTACAGTTATTTCCACAGAGCTGTTTGAAAGCTGTCTGTCAATGGATACACCTGGGTTTCCCTGTTCAGATTCCATAGCAGGTCACTGGGAAGAGGCAATACTCAACTCGGCATTTTGCAAAGGTGTTCTCCACAGCAGGCCCACTAGCTTAGCTTTAAGCTAAATTCTTAGAACTTTGAGTGATAAAGACTCAACTTCTTTTTGAAAGACCTATTGTCACTTTCAGAAACAGTCTGAGGAAAAAAGGCCAGCTACTTACTAGTACTACTACCTATTAATAACTTCACTTTGCATATGTTTCAAAGAGGGTTCTAGGGAATCTTTTCTGAAAAAGAGCAATAGTTTGTTACATGCTTGGATTCAATTAAGCTCAAACAAACTCTAAAGTTCCAACAATGACGTATACGAGGCTGTGTAAATGAGAGAACAAAATTTAATGCAGAGAAGGCCTGAGTCTAGTCCTGTAGCTGGCAGTACCTTGCTCTGTAACTTTAAATCAAGCTTACTAAGCTTTCTAGATTTCTATTTCCCTACTAAATCAATACTTTTCAACTTGTTTTCAGTCTCAAATACTCTATTCAACTAAAATCTCATGGAGAAATCCAATATAACAATATTAAGATTACTTTCAGAGTGAAGCATAGTGGGGTGAAATGGAAGGAAGACATCAAAGCCCACTCATCCCTGCATTCCCTAGCAATGACCCCTGAGAGAGGTCCCCAAAGCCCAGTTTGAAAAAATATGACACTAGATACATTCAAACATTTTTTTCAGGGCCTTTCTCCTGCTTCTTGCTAAACCGGAGGAAGAGGAATTAACTGCATTCAATATACTTAATGATGTAACTTCAGTCTTATTCAGAATCAAAATTATAGGTCATACACCAACCCACTTTAGGCAAAAACTGCGGAGTCCAAACCCTTCACCAACTAACAAGAGCTAAAAGCTGTAACTGAAGTCTGCTGTCCTGATAGGATGGAAAAGAAATCTGCTAATCAGATAAGGGAGCAAATGTTTCTGAGAGTCTTCTAGACTAACAAGCAGAGACTAGAACAGTGGTTACAAAAATATGCTAAACAAACATCTCCACAAATGAGAAGTCCTACACTGTGCAGTGTTGCTACCCAAGATGCTCAGCCATCATATCTAGTCTGGATCTACAGACCCCAGTGACAGAATTATTTCCAGTCTTCATGAGCCCTCCAGCAGAGCAGGACAGAACAGGAAATAGATGAGGCTTCCCAACGCTATGCAACCTAAGTTTCCATGCTGCAATTCAGCCAGAAACCCAACAATCTAGCACAGCTCACAGGACACTCCAGAGCAGGCCAAGCCCTCAGGAGAAACCATCAACAGGATGCCCTGCCAACCCCTGCAATCAGGTTGGTATGGGGTGGAGTGCTAGCCATAGGTGGCTTATTTTGCCACAACAAAAGCAATTCACCATGGAAGAATGATTTACTGAGCTTCCTTATTTTGATGTACAGTATTAAAATAAGGTCTCATTTGCACCATTTAAAAAAATCACTTGGCATTTTGCCCCTCCCATTTTCTCCTTTCAATATCACAACTTTGAAGAAATAGAGTTTGAGCCACTTCCAATGTTTTCTCTCGTTACTTCACTAAATTATGTTAAATTCTACTTTGTAGTTATTTGCCAACCAAATGGTCAGGTGCTGTGGTAATCTTGTAAACCCCCAAAGAAATAGGACTCTCCATTACTTAGAAAAACAGGCATGAGAACAAGTGAAACTTGATTTTAATTCAAAGACACTAACTCAATTAAACACAATGTTCTACTGTGCAAAGAACTTCAGAACATTCAGGAAGAACTGATCCTGGTTCAACTGGTATCAACATCTGTAAATAGATACAAAGAGGTAATTAAAGAGTTAATTACCACTGTTTCAATCTGAGTTACCTCACCTTCACCTCAGATCAACTGGCAGCCAGTGTACAATTCCATTATGCTGCACACCTACCAAAACAGTAGCAAAATCCGATTAATTTAAGTCATCTAATGCAATGCAAAATACCCACAACTCTAAAAGAAGGTGGCATCCACTGGCTCTAGGTTGTCCACCTTTCAGTTTATCCAAAAGCCCTCAGAGATTAAGAAACAAATTCATTGGTAACCTAGAAAAAAAGCCCAGTTCTTAGATTCTAAATTCACTTAGATTTGTGGAGTCTTTCCCCAAACACATTTAGCACCAAATTAAGAAATCAATGCCCTCTCCCTGTGTTCAAGTCCCCTCCTACCTATCCAATGCTCTTTAGGAAATTAAAGTTTCCAAACTGGCTAATGAAATCTCAGGCAACAGGATATTTTCAGACATGAATTATAATAAACCACTGAAATAAAGATGAATAGAGCACCTGGCTGGTGTAGCTCAGTGGATTGAGTGCGAGCCTGTGAACCAAAAATCATGGTTTGATTCCCAGTCAGGGCACATGCCCGGGTTGCAGGCCAGTTCCTGGCAGGGAATGCACAAGAGGGACCATACACTGATATTTCTCTCCTTTCTCCTTTCCTTCCCTTCCCCTCTAAAAGATAAATAAATAAAATCTTTTAAAAAAAGATTAATCTATTGACCAGAGCATGTATAGCCCAGCATTAGGACATAAAGTCCAAAATTCTATAACCTAGGCCAAAGCCAAGGTATTCATATGTTTTATACACACACACACACACACACACACACACACACACACACAGTGGGAAGAGCAACAAAGTAAAATAAAACAGAATTCTCTTCTGAAGGGCAGGCCCCTTGTAGTACATGCTTCCCCCACTAGATGAGTATTCAAGGAACCCACCTGTATCAGTGAACCCACTGGTCGTGTTGTGAGAGGCTGTGTTCAGCTTCAGTGAATTTTTTGAAGACTCTTTCAACACATTTGCCCAATTCATGATGAGTGCTTTAATAGCACATCTGCCCATACCACGCTGAATGTTCAGCAGTTTTTAACCAAAAACAACATAAGCCTCCAAGTCCTACCCTCCCTATTCACCTAATCTCACCCCTGAGTGACTTTTTTTTGTTTCCCAGGATGAAAAATATTCTCAAAGGGAAATGTGCTGATGTGGAAGAAGTAAAACAAAATAACAGCAGCCCTAAAAGGGATCAAAATCAATGAGTTCAAAAAGTGTTTTGAGCAGGGGGAAAAACATGTCTAGATAGGAGTATTGCATCAAATGGAAAGTACTCAGAAGGTGACTGGTTTAAGAATAAACACTCAATTTTTTATAAATAAATTACCACTGAATTTGGAGAATTGCATATGGAGAATCACAAAGGAATTCTCCATTCCTTTCAGCTACTCTGCAGTACAGAGGGTAGTCTACTGGCTGCCTCACCCTAGTTGTTCACTCTAGTAACTTGCTTGCTAAGTAAAAGACTTTCCATTTGCACTCAAGTTGGAATTTAGTACCAGGCTCTCTATTCCACCCCCTTCAAGACTGCCCATTATACACTTACTCAAGTTCTGATGATTCACCTACCCATGCTACTAAAGTACTAGAACCTAGAACAGGTGACAAGTCCTCAATTTCTGATTCTTTTCCCCAAACACTAAAAGGTTTTACTTAGCATTTTTAATACTGACTTTTATACATGTAGACCAAGCAACATTAAGGGGTCTTTTAACCCCGGGTCAAAGAACCAATACACTCAAAGAACACACTAGTCACTGTCATGGGGTTCAAAAGAAGAAAACAGCACATTTTGTTTTAGCCCACTTTAACATGCCTCAAGAGAGGCAAATTGAAAAGGAGTCCAATTGGTCCTTCCAAGTATACAATCTGGTCAAGATGAGGCTGAAAAGTAGCTGACTACTGGAGATTAATGACCCCAACAAAAGGCAAAAGTCAGTTATATCCCTTAGTTACACATCAGTCCAAAGATGTGGACACAGTGGGATTGGACCCACAGTCCATGGAGTGAACTTTTAGCACCAACTCACATCTCAGCTAGGTGTTATTAGTCATCAGGCTGACCAGACATGAGTGGAAATATTGCAACATAAAACCTGCCTCCCTACAAAAGCTTCGACTTCAACTTAGGTCTTGATGATCATTTTTACAGACCAACACAGGCATATTATTATCACCTGCCCAACACTCAACCCTAAATTCATAAATAGCTAGAAGTGAAAGAGGATTCATATACTAAAACACATTCAGGGTTCTCAATATGCAATTTTAAATAGTAGTATGTAAGACAAAAAACCTGTAAGTTAAAACGTATGCTCTCAATTGAACATCCACTGAATTATGAACAGAGCTTGAGCTTTAGCTGCCAGAAAAGACCCAGGTAACCACTGCTACCTCCTCGCCTACTCTCAGTGGGGTGACTTTTTTGTTTGAGTAGCCCATCGGTACCTACAAAACAGTAAGAGATAAGACTCTAGGAAAGGCTATAGAGAGAATCAAAAGGATTCTCTATCTCCTTTTCCAGCTTATTTGCCCAGTTTCTTCCTCTCTGACTTAGGCTCTTTTCATTATTCCTTTTGCTTACTAGGCTCGTTATCACTGCTGCCCCTTCCCTGTCTTTCCCCTTCTTCCCACCTCCTCTCCACCCCACCCCTCTTCTCTCAGTCCTCAGAAACTTGCCAAAGTCACTCCAGCCAGTTTCTGCACTACCTACCTAGTCCCAGAACCCAGGAGGCACCCTCCCATGCTGGCTACTTTTTAGTCACCTCCTCAGGAAATTGTTCCTTGACCGAATCCCAATCACCTTCTTTTATACCACTCTTGTTTTCTTTGGCACTCATCAAAATCTGATTTGTTTACTGATTATGTGTCACTACCCAGATGTAAGCTGCCTGAGAGTGGACGTTATGCTTATGTTCATCTTTGTACTCCAGCACTCAAAACATCGGCTACGTAGCCATTCAAAAATGCTTATTGAATGAATGAATTCTGGACCTTTTATTCAATAATTCCAGACCAGTTAAGGTGACAGCAGCAATCATTCTTTTCTTTTGTTGCATTTCTGTAAAACACCTAAACATGCTGTCACTGGTACAATCAAAGCATTTAAACTCAAGTCATATAGGGCCAGGATTCATGCACTCTTTATAACCAAAGGATCCCAAAATTAGACACTATCTCTTAAAGTTCTTCAGAAAACAGAGTTCCAAATTCAACAGAGGATTTCCGAAGAAAACAGGAACAACAAAATATGAGTCATCACGCTTCACGGTGAAATCCCTGTGACAGGATGAAGGAGCAAGCACACTACTTGGAGATTCTTTTTTTTAACGAAAAGAACATCAATAAACAGACCTTTTCAAGCATTCTTTGCTTTTTTCAAATAATTTTCTCACATCTGTCAGCGGTTTGTGTTCTTCTTTAAAACAAAACTGAACAGATCACATTTTCTAATTTAAAACCAGCTATACAAAAAGAATCAGCAAAATAAAATGGACATTAGTACAAACCAAATGTCATTGAAGACTCGTGTGCCAGACACACAAATGGAAAAAAAAAACATAAAAGAGCTACTGTCCAAGTATAAAAACAAAAAAGTAAAAGAAAAGTAATATTTCTTTTCTCTGAAGTGCATCATGAAGTGTGGATGGAGAGAAACACAGAAATCCAGAATTAGCCTAACATCAAATCATTTTGAAAAGAGCTGACAAAAATGTAAATTCCTCATAATTAAAGTATTTAGAGCAAGAGTCTGGGCTATAATGCTATGTAGAAATTCTTGCAAGGGCCTTGGAATTCCAGTACTCACAGGAGAAAATGCTCATCTGAAGTAGGAGCTACCAGGCTTTAAGAGGTACCCTCAAAGTGACACAGCCTGCAACGTAAGTATTTACAAAGCTTGCATTTAAGATCTGGATGGAGGCTGAAATTCAAAAGAGGTGACCAAGGTACCAAGTGCCACAAAGAGGGGGAAAAAACCCTCGATTACCACCTAACCATAGAGAATTATCATGAAAACATGGGTATACTGGGAAGAAGTGAGGGGCAATGGGAAAAAAAAAAAAAAAAAACATTTGTCACTCTGTCCCACTTCCTATATAGGATGGATACAGGCAAAGCCTCCAGCCCCACTACTTCGGGCACAAACGGTTATCGTTCATAGCAAAGATGCAGAACAAGGTCTTCAGGTCTGAGCCCCTTAATTCTTGAGCTGTTAATGATTAAAGAGAAGGGTGGGGGTGGGGAGGGAAATGAGGGCGGAGGGAGTTGGGAGATTCACCCACCACCTCCCGCCTGGGCTCCCACCTCCCAGCGCTTCCCCGGGGCACAGGACCAGAGTCTGCACCACTTCCAGGGCAGCTCCGGCCCCCAAACCCTAGGTTGAGGGGTGCTAGCGGTGAGGAGGCAGGGACAGTAGGTTAAGTTTTCTGAGCCCTGTGACTGATAGACTCCCCTCACCTCCTCTCCTTCCAGAGGAACCAGTCCAGACAAGGCGCTGACTTCCACTCCTCCCCTTACCCCCACCTTTTTCCGAGGTACCCAACCCCCGCCCCTTCAGTACTGAACGCTCCCCCCTTTTCCTCGCCCCCTCCCCCCAACAAACTCACAGTTGCTCCAGAGGTTCCTCCAGTCAAACCCTTTCTGGAAACGACGGCGGCCCGGAGAGTCCAAACCACCTACCATCCCCGCTCGCGTTTCCAAACTCCCTATCCCCGCCGCCGCCGTCCCCGCCGCCGCCTCTTCCTCCACCACAGCAGCCGCCTTGTCTTCATCTGCGGCCCACCCGCCGCGGCTGCCCCGGAGCCCCGCCCCTCCATTCCTCCAGCATCATCACTTCCGGTAACCCCACAAGCTGCCGGCTCCAGGAGGAAGAATGGAAGAGGGGAGGGGAGCGAACGGGTAGAAGATTGCATCATGATCTACGCAAAGACGTTCGAAACCGTAGCCAAGTAAGGGCAAAGATCTACCGCTGGATCTAGCGCTAGTGGAGGTAGGAAGAGCTGGACTAAACCACTTGGGTGGGTGGAAGAGGGGAAAAGATAGCGAAAGAAGTAAGGGGAAAACAGGGAGAGAGTATGAAGTTGGCTATTCTGTTGGGAGGAGGGTGGGCTAGAGTTTGAGATTTGAGGGAGACTCGAGACTACCTCAGACCTGGGACAGTTCTCCCACAGAGGTCCGCCCAGTGGTTAGGTCCGGTCGGGCCTGCAGGACCGGAGTTCCGTTGGCCACCGCCGCTCAGCTAGGCTTGTGGAACCACCTCCTCCCAGTTGGGCTGCGGCGCTTCTGTGGGTGGGGGAAGGCAGGACTGACGCTGAGTGAGTGTACTGGACGCAGACGCGGACACCTGGCGCGGGAAACTGGGGTAAGGGGTTGGCTCCCCTGGGGCAGGGATGGGTTGGGGGTGGAGGGCTACAACGTTGCTAGGAGACGTTTTTGTGTGACCCCATCCTCGCGGGGGCGGCTCCGGGTCAGCGCCTCTGGCCAGTATTAACCTGCCAGTAAGGGGAGGCCTGGTTTGGGGACGCTGGGCCGCCGGATTGCCCCCCCTCTGAGACTGTTCTGAATCCTTTGGATCCCTTACTGTAAATGGGAAATTAGCAGGGGCAGTTCCAGAGGCGAGAATGTTTAGCCCAGGAAGATTGACCCAAACGGAACCCCGTACCGGCTGCAGAGATTTTTTTTTTTTTCCCCCCCTAGGGTAGGGAGAACCGGCGTCGTAAGCCCCTCAGTCCTTTAAAGAGGGCTTCGCTCCATGACTTTTTATTCGAGTTCAGGAGAAAGTTAAAAAGTAGATCAATAGGGAAGATATTAGCAAGTGAGAAATGCACCCAAAGACAGTAACACCAGGTGAAGTGGTAGAAGATGGGGGGAGCGCCACTCTAAATCGGGTAAGGCTGTTTCGAGAAAGCCAGGTTTTGCGGAGATCCAAGAAAAGGGAGAACTGGCTAAAGAGGTTTCTAGGCGGAGAAAAAAGCCAGTAGGAAGTGTTCTGAGGAAGAAAATGCATGGCGGCCAGGTGGCTGGAACAGAGTGGTTTGTAATGGACAAGTGGCAGGCCCAGATCAAGCACAGCCTTTTAGCCCAAGGTAAGGGTTTGGTTATGTTACCGGACAGCTTTAAAAAGGGAAGTGACATGATCAGACTTACGTTTAAAAAAAAAAAAAAGATTTGTGGCTGCTGGTTGGAGAAGGGTGGAAGTTGTCAGACCTGTTAGGCTGCTTCAGTAGCCGAGGGAGAGATGAAGTCAGTGTTGCAGTAGCCATGGATTAAAAAACTGAGGGAGTTACATTCACAATGTATTATAAGAGCAAGTTTATTTAGAAACCTACAGAGGCAAAAGAAGGGCCTGGGAGCTTCGGAGAGAGAATGGCAAGGGTAACTGGCTTGAGGGGAAGAAGAGAGGGCAGGGAAAGGCCTGGGCTGAGAGGAAGAGCTGGCCCTCACTGTTATTTTGGAAGGAGAGCTTGTAGGACTTGCTGCTGAATTTGACTTGCAGTGGGTAGGAGAGGGAGAAACCAAGAATGGCTCCTAAGGGAAAACTATGAAGGGAATTATTACCTTATGTTTGCTTGTAAATATACTATGTTTGGTAAGTCTGTTAACCATCCAGGTGAAGATGTTAAAAAGTTGCTTATACAAGTCAGGGGAAAGGTCATAGAGATAATAAATGTAGGTAGGGGTTTATTTCTAGGTCACCTAGGGCCTCTCAACTTTTGGGGGCTCTTTACCCAGAGAAGGAGAAGCCTGCAAAGGAAACTCCTAACACAGACAAGTCCTAAAAGATATCTTGGAATAATAGGATCCACCCTCATAATCAGTGAGACTCATCTACCTGTAAGAGGGTGCAGCCAGGGGGCCCCCAAAAGAAGGATTTGTAATGGGGTCCAGAACTCAGGGTGTCCAGAAAATACTAAAAAATATGGGATGTCCTCACTCCCACCAGTCTGAGCTGGGGATGGGATCCATGGAGCAGGGCCATTGAGGTGTTTTGCATAGCCACAGTTTCACAGATAACCTCTAGAATGGTCATTCAACATATCTATAACCTTTTATGTAAATAGCTGTGGCCACGCTTTGAGCCAGGGAGATGGGGGTGACTTCCACACAGAATGTAACTGGGAGGCAACTCCCCCTGGTTACAGAATTTGTGTGAGAGCTTAGAGATAATTGGCTCCACCCATGGGGCCATACCTGCCCAGACTTAACTATGGAAGCCCAGAAAAGCTGGAAAATACTGGAGTGCTGGCCTGTTAGCCGATTGTGGGACCTATTGTGGGAGGAGTTGGAAAAGGGGCTGCAGAGGAAGATTAGAGCTGGGATTTAAACTTAGGTGCAGCAGCCACAAGAATCAGGAATCATCGCATGGCTTTGGCAGGGGAGAATCACTTGGCTTTGGGTCTCCCTTTGCCACACAGCTTAGGAATCTGGGAAGCAAGATGTAGCCTCGATGCAGAGCTCTTTCTTAGCTGTTTGGAAGAATGCAGGAGAAATGCTGCAAGAAGGAAGAGGGTGAAAGGACTCTTGTTGGTGGGCCATGAGAAGGTGCCATGTGGTTTTGGAATAAGAACTGGAGATTCTGACAACACAGCAGATGGTGCTGGGAACAGAGTGAGCAGAGGGAGGCCTACCAGCCAAGCATGGATTACTGGGAAGAACCAGGGGCAGCCTGAGCCATGGATTTCTATTTCTTTTCTTGAGATATGGTACCCCATACCAGGCAAAGGGGGGAAGGAAGGACTGTGTGTATTTATGGGTGTTTTAAGGGACTTTGGGATTTTGATGAAGACATTAAATCATTATTCTTAAGTCTGTATAACTTGAATAAATAATTTCTTTCCTTTTCACCAATCTCTAACGTGGAGAACTATAATTCTCTGGTGATGGGCAAGGTGAACCTAGTACAGGGGCACCCCAGGAAAAGGGTGTGTCAATTCGGTAATATTGTGGGACACCCCCCTTCCCTAGGAGCTAATCAGGGAAAATCATGGTAGACCACAAGCACAGCAGCCTTAAAGTAATATAACTACTTGCACATGCATAGTAAAAGCCCACCAAGACTAGCCAGAAAGGATCTTCCCTTTAAGAGTAGAGTCCCTCTAGCCTGCGACGTCAGTCTCTGCTTGGAGTTGGCCTGCTTCCATGTTCTCTGCGATAAATTCTGGGGGTTCTTTGTCCCAGTCACCAAGAACCTGGTTATCTCTGCCCACTTTGACACACCCACTAGCCAGCTTCTATTCATCCTTTAAGGTCTGGCTTAAATCTTGTCTTTCGATCTCCTGAGGGCATTGCATTTTGGTCTGGTGCCCACAGGATTTGTGCTCTTTGTAGCAAACCCAGCTTTGCTTGTTAATTGTTTATATATGCCTGTCTCCTCCACACACTATTTCTTTGTGTCCTGCTGGCTCCTAGTATAGAGCCTTACCCATAGCGTTAAACATGTGCCTATAGCCAAGTAGAAACAGTTTTCATAACATATCACATGTAGACTTAAACAGCTTCTGACAAGGGCTTTTGTCCCTGTTGCTGCCACTAGTGTCACACATTTAGATATGCTCAATCTCATCAAATTGAGAAAGTATCAGAAGAAGAATCAGAAGGCCTGGATTTCAGTCTTGGATCTGCTACAGATCATCAGAGTGGCCTTGGACAGGCCCTTTTCTTTGAGCAGAAGGGATTGGCCTGAATGGAGATTGCAAACTGGCAAGATAGATATTGCCTGCAAACATTTTGTTCAGCTCAGAAAGTGATTTGAATTTTCTGTAATCCTCATCAAGGGTATGTTTATTGATTTTTAGAGCGAGAGGAAGGGAGCAGTGGAGAGAGAGAAACAGATAATGTTGCCTCCCAACTGGAGATTGAACCCGCAACCTAGATATGTGCCCTAACCAGGAATTCAACTTGCAGCCTTTTGGTGTATGGGATGATGCTCCAACTGACTGAGCCACCCAGCCACAGTGATTTAAATTATTTTCTAATTTATTTGTCAACATTTAAATATTGGGCATCGGAGGCTTTTGATATCTTGCTCTCTGGCATGTTGTCAGTTTGGCTCAAATAAACTCATAAAAATTTAAATAAATAAAAAGCATTTTGTATCAAAATCTAGATTTTTGGCTTCATTCGAAAAATGAGGCAATCTGGCAATAGCATCCTGAGGTTCCTACATAGCAACAGTTACCTGGAGCCAAGAAGCTGCTTCCCTCTTTGTGATTTGGTGATCAAGTTTGTCTAAATGTCTCTCTCCTCCACTACCTACCTGGTCCCTGTGATTGGATTTGTAGTTCTGAGTCTAGAGCTGTCCATATGTAGCCACTAGCTACATGTAGCTACTTAAATTTAAGTAAAATTAAATTTAAAATTCAGTTCTCAAGTGCTAACCATATTTCAAGTGCCCAGTAGGTGCATGTGGCCAGTGGTCTCCCCCTTGAACAGCATGCGTACATAATATTTTCTGCTGGGGTCCAGCGTCCCCGAAGGATGGATGGTGCAGGCGACGAATGGTGAGTCAGACACCCAATTGGGTGCCGGAGAACAGCCAGCCTTTGTGGGTCTGATCGAACTCTCAGAGTTTGATTTAGGCTTTATTTTTATAGAGATTGTTACATAACATTAAAGGAACAGGTGCATGGCGTAGTCGGTTAAGCAGAAAAAAACAATATAGATTTTCCCCTGCCCTCGGGAAAAGTACAAGAATTTCCATAGTTTCAGTTATGTTAAACAAAGGTTGTTTTGACCAGGAGAGCCATTAATCAGACAATTAGAAATAGCTGTATGTACAAAGTTTAAATGTCTTGTTATTTATTAAAGTTCTTAGAATTTGGCATGCAGAGGTTTTAGGGAATTTATTATAAGGCCTTTGTAATGTCTAACTTAGCTATCTATCTTTCTGTCTAAAATGTTTCTTTGTGTAATATGGACTCTGACTCCTTGGTAATTGTTTCTACGTGCTTAGTTTGTAATAGCTAACCAGCTTCTCCTGTTTCTTTGCCTAATTCTAATTAATACATATTCTGGTCCAAGGTAGAGGAGGAGCTGTTACTCCATCAACTTTTAGATTTTCAGGAAGAGGAGGAGCTGTTACTCCATCAACTTTTAGATTTTCAGGAGCTACTTCATTAGGAGGGACTTTGTTCTCTGGCCAAGAAATTATTTTGTATAACTTCATTGGAATTATGCAGATCATTGGGAACTGAAATGCAGGTGTCTAAAAATCCCACTGCCTACTAATCGCAAAAACAAACATGCAAGGAGAGATAGACAGGAAATCCAGCCACAGTTGCTTCTGCTGTGCCGATGCATCTCATCCATCCTGACTGTGTCAAGGGACGCCTGCTGGTTGTCTCCCGACAATTTTCATCATTCAAAATGGAGCTAGATGGTACTCTGGGTGCTCATCATTCCACGCAGCTGAAAGTGGACTATCATTGTTCCTACTCAAGGAATTTTTGTGTGGTAAGGAGTTCAATACCCTGTAGATGAGACAAGTTGCTTCTTTAATAGTTATTTGATAATTGGAGGGTACCTGGAAACTGCCATGAAGGCTGGTGTCCCAGTGAAATTTATCATATGGTTGGATTAAGTTTATCATGTGGTTGGATCAAACCATTTATCATACAGTTGGATCAAGTCTCAGGTGCTAGAAAGCTTCAGCTATATCTAATGTTAAAACCAGAACTCCTCAGGAAATAATCCAAAATGAGGGGTCTAAATGTTAATTTGAATTTAAGTGTTCTCCAACTTCCCTAATTTCTGTGAAGAGTTGAAATCCTGGGTAGTTATGAATGAATGACGGGTTGATCTTCAGCATGGACCTAACCTAGTTTTCATTTATTTTCAGCACACACACCTGTGTGGGGGTGACTTTCCTCCCAAGTCCCCCCGTCTGTTATGGATGAAAGTAAACATGACTGAGACATGATGTGATCTGCTTGGGAAGGAGAGGTAGCCAGTTTCCCAGAGGAAAAAGGCCTTGAGCAGTGGCCAGTTTCTCAAGGGAAAAAGGCATTGAGCCCCCTCCTCCAGGGCCTTATATTGGGTTGTAATACAGAGGAATATAGGGCAGCAAGGATCAAACAGTCGATCACATTTCAAAGAAATCTGAGGGCTTGGTCTGAGTTAGAGTCTGTCAGGAAGAGAGTTTTAGGGTTTCCTGTTCGAACCCTTAACATATGAATGAAAGCGCTCTTAGCAGAGCAGATTTCACAGGTTTTTCAGGAAGTCTTTGTGATGCCAGATTTTTTTCCCCAGGACACACTCTTGCAAGGCAAGGAGCTGCACCCCTCCCCAACAGGTATTCAAGCTTAAGGGGATTAGAGCCAGGAAGTGCTTCTCCCAGAGGACATGGGGACTCCGGCTATTTCAAAGCCAGGGACAAGAGTCCATTGCTCTTTGTTGCAGCCCCCCCAAGTCCTTCCATGATGGCCTCTCAAGTGATTGTGTCTGGTCTAGGTTGCCCCTCCTCTGAGGGGTCTTACCCATTAAGGACTTCTGACCATGCTTTGGAGGCAGGGAGGAAACTGACACAGCATTTGCTACCAGAGACAAGCTTTGTCTCTTGCAGCTTGAATTCCAGAGGTCCTCACTTGCTCATCTTTAGCCACAGGGGGTAGAGTTACAATTTCTAAAACCAGGCAGAGTGGTCCACAACATACCTGTAACACCACTTCCTACTTGTGGTTACTGGTTCCCAACCCCTCTGATTGACCCCTTACCTTGTCTTTGTCTCAAAATACACAGATAAGGAAGCACATACTTCCGTTTCTTTTGACTTGGGGTTAGAAAGTTGGTTTTTCATTTAGAATTGTTACCCTGATGGGAAGAACACCTTTAAATTTCATGGTTAGAATAACCTGATTGGATCCCCTTACCAGTGCAGTCTTGCATGTTCCCATGTCCCGGAATATTTTAAATGAGTGTACTTCCTGGCTGGTGTGGCTCAATGGATTTAATGCCTGGCTGTGAATCAAAAGGTTGTAAGTTCAATTCCTAGTCAGGGCATGTGTGTGGGTTGCAGGCCAGGTCTCCAGTGGAGGGCATGTGAGAGGCAACCACACATTGATGTTTCTGTCCCTGTCTTTCTCCCTCCCTTCCCCTTTCTAAAAATAAATAAATAAAATCTTTAAAAAACAATTTAGAGTGAGTATACTTAACCCATAAGATCTTGTTTGAAGGAGTTTAAAAGTCTTTCAAAAGTAAGTATTTTTTTACTTTTCCCTATGTTCTGAAGATTTCCCATATTATAGGGCTTAACCTAATTAATTCCATTTCCTGTAGGTATAATAAAAACACGAGCTGCCCCCTGCCCCCATCTGACACACCATATTGTCACTTTCTGTGGAAAAATATACTGTCCAGAAAATAGCTGTGGTATGATTGAGTATGCCACAGCATCCTGAGATTTGCAAAACTGTGGCAATACAGTTCCCCCCTTTTTAAAAGATGGTATTTAATTATTTTTTGAGAGAGAAGAAGGGAGAGAGAAAGAGAAAGAAAACATTGTTGTACACTTGGCTGCCTCTCATGCCCCCCAAATGGGCACCTGGCCTGCAATCTAGGCATGTGCCCTGACCTCAGATGGAACCAGAGACCCTTTTTCTTTTAAATTGTTGTTCAGTTTCAGTTGTCTGCCCCCCCCCCACTGCATTGCTCTCCCCTGCCCCATCCCACCCCCCACTCCCAAAAACAATACCCTCATCACATGGGCTGCTCACCACTGTCCTTGTCCCTGGGTCCTTTGCACATGTTCACCTTCCTTCTCCTGACATCCCCTTTTCCCCCTCCCCTCTGGTCCCTGTCATTTAATTTTTTTATTTCAGTGTCTCTGGTTCTGTTTTGCTTTGTTTGTTTGTTTGTTTTGTTGATAAGGTTCCACTTACAGGTGAGATCATATGGTACTTGTCTTTCACTGCCTGGTTATTTCATTTAGCATAAAACTCTCCATTTCTGTTCATGCTCCTGTGAAGATTAACAGTTCCTTCATTCTGCTGTGTAGTATTCAATTGTGTACCACATTTTCACAATTTTTTCATCTACTCATTTATTGATTGGCACTTAGGTTGCTTCCAGCTCCTGGTTATTGTAAATTGTGCTGCTATGAACATTGGGGTGCAAAGGTTCTTTTGGATTGGTGTTTTAGGATCCTTAGGTTATACTCCCGCAGTGGGATTGTAGGAGGGTGCAGCCAGGGGGCCCCCAAAAGAAAGATTTGTAATGGGGTCCAGAACTCAGGGTGTCCAGGAAATATTAAAAAATATGGGATGTCCTCACCCCCACATGTCTGAGCTGGGGGCATGGAATACATGGAGCAGGGCCATTGAGGTGTTTTGCATAGCAACAGTTTCACAGATAACCTCTAGAATGGTCATTTAACATATCTGTAACCTCTAACTGGTTTCATAGATATGTTAAATAGCTGTGGCCATGCTTTGAGCCAGAGAGAAGAGAGTGACTTTCACTCAAGTTGTAACTGGGAGGCAACTCCCCAGCCCGCGTTACAGCACCTATGTGAGAGCTTGGAGATGATTGGCTCCACGCCATGGGGCCACACTTGCCCAGACTCACTATGGCAGCCCAATAAAGCTGGGAGGATGAAGTCCTGGCGGGTGTAGCCGATTGTGGGAGGAGTTGGAAATGGGACTGCAGTGGAAGATTGGCATGGGGATTTAAATGCAAATGTGGCAGCCATTGGAGAGAGAACCACTCACTTTTGGCCAGAATGGGGACTCTCGCATCCATGTGACAGAAAATCACCATGTAGCTTTAGGAGAGAGAACCATGCTGCTTTGGCCAGAGTGGGGGGACCCCCCCCTCCCGCAGCTGTGAGAAGAATCATGCAGCTTTAGCAGAGAACCACCATACGGCTTTCTATTTGTTTTCTTGAGATATGGTACCTTGGACTGGGCAAAGGGGGAAAGAAGGACTGTGTGTGTTTGTGTGTGTTTTAAGGGAGTTTGGGATTTTGATGCAGACATTAAGCCATTACTCTTAAGTCTGAATAACTTGAATAAATCCTTTCCTTTTTACCAGTCTCTAACATGGAGAGCTATAATTCTCTGGCCAAGGGAAAGGCGAACCTAGTGTCAACTAGGTAACATTGTGGGACCCCCCTTCCCTGGTGGCCAATCCGGGAAGACCATGGGAGACCACATGTGCAGTAGCTTTACAACTAGTTGTCACAGTAAAAGCCTGCCAAAACTATCCAGGAAGGATCTACCCTATAAGAATAGAATCCTTCCAGCCCATGAGGTCAATCTCTGCTTGGAGTTGGCCTGCTCCCATGTTCTCTGCTATAAACTCTGGGTGTTCGGTTCAAATCTTTGTCCTGATCACCAAGAACCTGGTTACCAGTGCCCACCTGTGACAGGATCACTGGATCTAAAGGCAGTTCCATCTTTAGTTTTTTGAGGGAATACCGTACTGTTCCACAGAGGCTATACCAGTCTGCATTCCCACCAATAGTGCATCAGGGTTCCCTTTTCTCCACTACCTCTCCAGCACTTGTTTGTTTTGTTGATTTGTTTATGATGGCCATTCTCACCAGTGTGAAGTGGTATCTTATTGTGGTTTTAATTTGCATCTTTTTGATGGCTAGTGATGTTGAACATCCTTTCATATGCCTATGGGCTCTCTGTATGTCCTCCTTGGATAAGTGTCTGTTTCAAGTCTTTTGCCCATTTTTTTAAATTGGATTATTTGTTTTTCTGGAGTGGAGTCCTATGAGTTCTTTATCTGTTTTGGAGATCAGACCCTTGTCCAAAGTATCATTGGCAAAAATATTTTCCCATATGTTTGGTTTGTTTTTCATTTTGCTGATGTTTTCTTTTGCTGTGTAGAAGCTTTTTTAATTTGATGTAGTCCCATTTGTTTATTCTTTCCTTTATATCCCTGGCCCTACGAATATTGGTGAAAATATTGTTGTGTGGGATATCTGAAATTTTCCTATGTTTTCTTCTAGGACTTTTATGGTGCTGAGACTTATATTTAAGTCTTATATCCATCTTGAGTTTATTTTTGTGTATGATAAGTGTTGGTGGTTGAGTTTCATTTTTTTGTACGTAGCTGTCCAGCACTCCCAAAACTCTTTATTGAAAAGGATATCTTTCCTTCATTTTGTGCTCCTGCCCTCTTTGTCAAATATTGACCATAGAGACTTGGGTTTATTTCTGGACTCTCTATTCTGTTCCATTGGTCTGTGTTTCAGTTCCTGAGCCAGCACCATATTGTTTTGATTATAGTGGCCCTGTAACACAGTTTAATATCAGGTATTGTGATCTTTCCTACTTTGTTCTTCTTGCTCAAGATTGCTGCAGCTATTTGTGGTCATTTATGGTTATATATTAATTTTTGAAATATTCTATATTTTTGAAATATGTCATTGGTATTTTAATAGAGATTGTGTTGAATCTATAAATTGCTTTGGGTAGTATGGACATTTTGATGATGTTAATTCTCCCAGTCCATGAACACAGTATACGCTTCCATTTATTTGTGTTCCTTAATTTCCTTCTTCAGTGTTGTGTAGTTTTCTGAGTACAGGTCTTTTACCTCCTTGTTTAAGTTTATTCCTAGGTGCTTTATTTTTCTTGTTGTTATATCAAGTGGAATTATTTTCCTGGTTTCTGTTACTGATATTTTGTTGGTGGTATACAAAAATGCCTTTAATTTCTGAATATTGACTTTGTATCCTGCTGCTTTGCCAAATTCACTTATTAGGTCCATTGGTTTTTTTGGTGGAGTCTATATATAATTAAGGCAATATACGAGAAACCTACAGCCAACATCATACTCAACAGGCAAAAACTAAAAGTTTTCCCATTAAGATTAGGCACAAGACAAGGTTGTCTGTTTTGACCACTTCTATTCCATATAGTATTGGAAGTTCTAGCCATGGTGATGGGATAAGGAAAAAATAAAAGGCATACAAATTGGAAAGGAGGAAGTGGGACTGTCATTGTTTGCATACATGATAGTGTACATAGAAAACCCTATGGGGACCTTTACTCTTCACAGGCCAGTGCTCAATCCCTGAGCCACATCAGACACTTCCCTTTTTGGCTATCCATTTATTTTCCCCACCTCTGCAGACAAAGCTTAGCATACATGAAAGTAACCTTCACTTCCTGCTACTCAGGTAACATTTGTTTTTGTTAACTCCCCTTTGCTTAGTGATTTGCACAGATTATCTCATGGATGATCCTTTTACAAGAACTCTTTGAAGAAGGTTCTGATGTTGCCCCATTGTACATTTTAAGAAAATAAGGCTTAGGAAGACTTGTCCAGTATGATAAAGACAAGATCCAAGCCCAGGTTTGACCACTGCAGAGCCATTAGTTCATTTTTGCATTATGTCTGCTCTTCCTTACATTTGTGGAAAAACTGTCCAAAACAAAGACAGTCATTCTCTACTCTGTTATCAGGGCCCAGAAATCTGTTTTGGCATTATAAGAGCATTTCAGTTCCCTAGAGAGTCTCCAAAGGCAAACTTAAAATGAAAATTTTCTGAGTTAGTTTTGATCTCCAACCATTTGGGTGCAATGAACCTTATTCTGCAAAAGGAGTTTTTCAAAAACAAAGTATTACAACCCATTTTCCTATATACTTGATTCTAAGCTTAGTAGAAACATAGTAAATCGTTTTAGTCCAGTGGATGAACCCTAACTGGCCTTCGGCGAACTGAAGACAAGTTTCCTTTATAGCTGTGTGTTGAATGTCTTATACTGACCTGGATGGAACTGATTCAGCCTCCTCCCCAAATAACACTGAATCTTCTGTTCTTTTTCCTGACATGCACAGCACTACTCTCAAAAACATCATTGTGAAGGTTTATTAGTCTTTCTAAATGCTCTAAGGTCTTCAGTTGGAAAACCTGGTTCATATATCACCACATACATCTCAAGATGAGAATGGACATTAGTGACTATGATTCTCTGTGTAATTTATTCTTTTTACAGATATACACGGTGGGGCAAAAGTAAGTTTACAATTGTGAATACATGAAATAGTTTATTTTTATATCATTATTTATTAATTATGGTACTAGTTTCCATACCAACAACTGTAAAACTACTTTTGCCTCACCCCATGGGGCAAGCTCCAACTATGTGCCTGGCCTATGAGTGTAGTGAATGAAACATAATCCCAGTTCTCTTCCTTCTCCCTCCAAAGCACACACAGTAGAGGAAGAAAGGTAAATCAAACAGAAAATTACAATAGAGCAGGATGAACATTATGATGGGAGTGTACTAGAGGTGCTAGCAGTATGCATAGCTGGGATGTTTACCCAGTGTGAAGGGTGAAGAAGGCACCACTAAAAGTAATGGGAGCCAAAGGATAAGAATCAGCAACAAGGCAGAGAAGTGTGAGTTGGGACATTCATCAAAGGAGATAGGGTTGCAGGACCTGGGCCCAGCCACTACTACACAATGAACACATAAGACTGATTTCATCTGGGCAAATTTCACAATCTCTACCTTCTGCCCTCTCCTCCAAACCATAATTTACTTGGGAGAGAATTTTGACATTCCATTCATTAGTCATCATGAGAAAAAAGTTTACCAGGGACAGATCTTGAAAGAAGAGAGCTCTTCTACCTGGGGCTTGAAAGTGAGGGATTCTGGAGCTTTCCTTTTCTGTCCCTTGTTTGTGCTATAACCACTTTTCTTCAGTAGAAGGCAAAGCCTTGTGAGAGTTCAATATTTGGAATTTTGACATTCCTGACAACAGAGTCATGCTTCTATAAATTTCATTGTGAGAAAGGGAATTTTCATTTCTGCTCTGAAAGTCCCCAGTATTCACGCAGCAGTGGTCTTTCTAAGGGAGGGAAAGGGTGAAGTGGATAAAGAAAGCCCCTAGTACTAACAAATCTCCCTTAGGCCACCAATAAAACTAGATCTAGACATGCCCAATACCTACATGTGCTAGAGAAAGGGGGTTCTCACAATTCTCTCCAGACCCTTTCACTGTACTGCCAACACTACAGTGAGTGTTTGGTGCTTTGTTTTCTAATTATTTATTTAATCCTCACCACAGGATATGTTTCTTGACTTTAGAGAGGAAGGTGATACAGGGTGCAGCCAGGGGGGGCCCCCCAAAAAAGATTTGGAATGGTGTCCAGAATTCAAAGTGTATAGGAATATTGGAGAGACATATAAGATGTCCTCACCGCCCCCCCCCCCCCCACACACACACACACACAGGGGAAAGAAAGAATGGAGCCAGGGCCATTGAGAGCTATTTTGCATAGCAACAGTTTTGGAGCTAACCTCGGGAGGAATGGTTATTTAACATATCTATAACCTTTAACTGGTTTCATAGATATGTTAAATAGCTGTGGCCAAGTTTGGAGGCAGAAGGGAGAAGGTAGTGAGCAGGGACTCAAGATGGGAACTAGGGGTTGCTCTCCTGAGTAAGAAGGGCTTGGACTCAGGAAGATGTAACTAAGGTCTGCACTCCTGAGAGAGAAGGGCTTGAGGACTCAGGATGTAACGAGGGGCTGCGCTCCTGAGTGAGAAGGCCTGGGAGAGAGCCACGCGGTTTTAGCACAGTGAGGACCCCCTCTTGGTGAGGTGAAAGAGAGAGCCACGTGGTTTTGGCAGGGTGCGGACGCCCTCTTTCCCAGGTGAAAGGGAAAAACCACGCAGCTTTGCCAGAATGGAGATCCCTGCAGCCAGGTGAAGAAGACAGCCACATGCTTTTGGTGGAGTGCAGACTCCTGCAGCTTTGGTAGAAGAGGCCCACGTGGCTTTGGGGTGCCCCCTTTGGCTGCAGGGCCTGAAAAAGCAAGAGAGACTTTGACTGGAACTGGGTACAAAGGACTCTTGCCAGTGGACCATGAGAGGGTACCACAGTACTTTGGATTAACTCGAGATCCTGCACAGTGACACAGCTGACGGTGCCAGCGGACTGCCACACAGACGTGTGCTCTTTTCCTGATTTACGGTACCCGGAGTTGGGTCAGTGGGAGAAGGGAGCGCTGTGTGGGTGTAGGTGTATACATAAAGGACTTTGATATTTTAGTGGAGGCATTAGGTCTGAATAGCATTAAATAAACATTTTGTTTCCTTTTCACAAATCTCTGGCTTTAAGAGATGTCTTCCCAATTGGCGGCGGACAGAAGGGCCCAGTAGATTTTAGTATTTTGTTTTTCGGGAGGGGCCCCTGTTGTATAGCAGTTTTGGGCATCCCTGGATGGGCCAAATATTGTATTGCCCCTCCCTCAGACCTCCTCCTCTTGTTCGGTAACAAAGGGAGGGAAACATTCATTGGTTGCCTCTGGTACACGCCCTTACTGGGTGTTGAACTTGCAGGTATACTCCCTGACTGGGAATCAAACCCATACAACCTTTTGGTGCCCGGTAGAACACACTCCAGCCTGCTGAGCCATCCAGGTAGATCTCTATCTTTTTAGTTTTAGGAGATTCATCCCTGCTTATTGCAAGTTCCCACTAATGATTCCAAATAAAAAATAGGAAAAAATTTATTTATGGTCAGGGAAACAATTATCCAGCTTTTTTGGCTACTGATTCCAGTTCTCCTGTCAGTTGAGTGGTGTTAGGTAATGTGGACAAAAAAGGGTGCCATATAAGAAACCTGATATGCTCAAGGGGAGGCCTGTGTGGCGGCCTTACAAACTGAAGAGACATGAAGTAACCACATATAATGGTCTGAAAGTAAAACATCTAACTAAAAGTAAATCATGGCAGATCGTCATGTCCTAGGCCTGTGTCTTCTCTGACAAAGGTCAGTCTCCACCTTAACCAAGCCTGTCACCTGCCTTTGTAATGTAAAAGTAATCTTTCACACCCCTCCAGACATAATCTCCCACCAGAGCAGAGACCACAGAACCCCCTCATTATCTTGTTCCCTGAATACCATCTCTGTGTCCTGTAAATATTGTTAACAATGCTGTACTCATCAATGTAAAGGAGGTATGTTTCTGTTTTAGTTTTTATCCAATCTCAGAAATTCTACCATGCTTTCTCCTGCCTCCCTAATCTACCACTAGTGGATTTCATGTAAACCCCTTACATCTTCTCCTTTGGTTCTGATGTATAAAATAAGGTGCAAAACTGCCATTCTCTGGAGCAATTTTTCAATCCATTGAGATTTTGCTTCCTAGTGATTGTCATCAGTTTGGTTCAAATTTAAAAATTTCTTACATTGACAGCAGACTCTTCATCATCTCTAAGATTGGTAGAATCGGAAGTACTTAGATATAATTTGAAATTCAGCACATTTTAAAATATGTAAATCAGACCATGATGCTCCAACTTGCTCAAAATCAGTGTGTCTTCCTTTTTTGCACTTAGGTTATAAACTAAACTTCCCAGGGGCCTCCCAACCTGTGTGCAGTTCTGGCTACCTGTGGCCTAACCTCCCCCATAAGCTCTCACTACATCAACATTGAGGTTGGTTCCCACTTCAGCCTTTGTTCTTGTCCTTTCCTCTTCATAATCCACCTTCCTCTTAACTCTTCCCATTAATAGGCTCCTTGATAGCATTCAGAGGTTGCTCAAATGTCACTGCCCAAATAAAATAACCCTCACCTCTGCTCACTCATCTATTCCTGTTTCATTCTTGGAGAGCACATTCCACTACCAGACATTTTTTCTTGTGTATCATCGATCTGCCACTAGAATATAAGCATCGGAGGGCACAGATCATGGCTGCTTGTTTATCACTATCCTTAGAAACTCATGAGCCTGGCACATGGTGGACACTGAACAAAAGTAGAATGTATGGATGGGTGCCTGGGAGGCAAGTGCCAGCATAAGAGAAGTCCAAAATTTAGAGAATTTTTCTGTTTATTTGAGCGGAAGTGACAATACTTGTTGGGAACCAAGATACCTGGAGAATAACAGTTTGCAGTTCCTTTTATGTGTTTGGAATTAAGGAGGAAAGATCACATCAAGTGTAGGTAGAAGAAAGCAAGGTGGGGATCAGATTATACCATAGTTAAAATGTGTGCTCTCTTGAGGGTGGTGGTTTCCCTTGAGGGGTTTGAAAAGAGGCATTTTAAAGGTGTGTTAATCTAGATGCACTGAAACAATGGATGGGGTTTGCTTAAGGCAAAGATAAGCCTTCTACTAAAGAAGTTAATATACCTGGGGTATGACTAAAAGCCATAACCTACCCAGTTAGGAATTTAGGGTCAGATTACCTGTGAGCTTATTTTCTGTAGAATCCCTTTTTCCTCCACAGGTAGTGTGGGGCCCACAGGCTGGTAGCACTGTAATGAGCCCTGGTATCTATCTCTTCTGTGATGTCAGCTCCCTTTGGTTGTTGCAGGGGATGGAAAAGCAGAACAGTCCAGCCAAATGTCCACCTCCTTTGAAGGTACTGATGTGAAATGTAAATGAAGGATGACAGGTAGCTACGGGGGGGGGGGGGGGGGGGGGGGCAGATACTATATAGGGAATCTTATAAAAAGATAATTGTCTTCCTTAGCAACAAGGTACAAAAAAATGGCCCTTTCTTCTTTGTGGGATGGAATAGAATTGTTTGACTTTGTCACAGTTGGCTGAACTCTCAGGTGTCCAACCTTTTAGTGTCTTTGGGCTACACTAGAAGAGGAGTTGTCTTGGGCCACGTATTAAATACACAAACACTAATGAAAACTGATGAGCAAAAAAAAAAGAAGGTTTTAAATAAATGTACAATTTTGTTTTAGACAGGATTCTTAGCCATCCTGGTCTGCATGCAGCCCCCATGGGCCATGGATTAGACACCCCTGCTCAACACACATTCCGCACAGCTACTGAGGTTGAGTTATCAAAACTTTGGGCTCTAACTTCGGACTTTCTGGTTTTGAATTTTGATCCCACTGCTTTTTAGTGGTGTGACCTTGGACTGATTACTTAACCTCTCTGCATGTCATATTCCTTCTTTGTAAAAAGCAGATTGGTGGTATAATATCTGCCTCACAGAATTTTTGTGATGTTATGGGAGTTAACACATGTAAAGCACCTAGCAAAGCCTCTGGCACAGAGTAAGTGCACAGCAAATGTAGTTATTATTATTAGTAGTAATAGTAGCAGTAGCAGTAGCAGTAGTAAGTAGTAGTAGTAGTAGTAGTAGTAGTAGTATACAGCTGTTCTAGTGAGCAAAACAGTCCCTGCTCTCCAGAAATTCAGAAGGAAAAAAGGACCCATTGAAATTGCAAAAGAGCGGTAAGTAGCTGGCTGTGAAAGGGTGCTCCAAAAGAACCAGGAGAACCATGAATAGGTTTGTATTAGGTGGGTGGGGTGGCTAGCCAACAATAGGCATTCTAAGTGGATGGCTCAGCCAAGACAAACACCTAGATAAAACATAGCAGATGCTTTAGAGCAGCAGCTCCCAAATTTCTTTTTCAGACTCCACTATCACAGTTTTTATTATTATTTATCTATACATTAAACTAGCTTAAAATACGTTGTGATACATTTATTTAAAGGAAGTAGTATCACTACAAAATCAAAGATACCTTAAATCATGGTTTTGTTGGGCTATTAAAAAACATTAAGAGAATCACAGTAAGATAAATATTTGTATTTTATATCAAAAATCACCTCATCAGCCAACCTTTGGGACACCTGCTATAGGGGAAACTTTTTCCAGCTGTGACCAGAGGCCAAGTGCACTAGCAGCAAGCCTTGTCATCCTGTTCTTACTGGCACAGGCTGTGCAGAACAGGTGCTTGGTAAGGAATTTTAGCTTAGTATTGTTAATACATGGGGTACGAGTCTTAAAAAAAAAGCCCCTTTCCCATCACTATTTCTTCTATTCACACTTTATGTCTCATCTTTCCTCATTCTGGGATTTTGGGGTTAAGGATGTGAAAGGACAGAGTTTAAAGAAATGTCAATCTGAGGGTGAAAGGTATAAAAATTTTTGCTGTAAAAGTTCTATAAGAACAGACTTCACAGGCATTTGAGACTGAAGGTCAATTGGGGTCCTCTAAACAATTTCGTATCTCGGGTGTCACCAGTGGGAAAATTCTAGGAGACCCCATTGCATCAGATCAATCCCTGAAACTAGTGGGGAATGAAAAGGATTCTTCCAGTTCTGCATCAGTGAGAGGTCATTGATAATTTGAGGAATAAGTGTTGGTTTCAAGCCATAGGATAAATGGCTCTAATAAATATTGGTTTAAATCCATACGAAGGAAGACTCCTAGGGAAAAGGCATTTTTTTTCCAAACCAGTTACTTCCTAGTAACTGAAACAAATAAATGTAAACCAAAAGGAAAGGAGCTTTCTAAAATATTTTTATATGCGACTGACTTTTTTTAATCCTCATCTGAGGATATGGTTTTGTTTTGTTTTGTTTTCATTTCATTGATTTTAGAGTGAGACAGAAACATCTATCAGTGGCCTCCCATGTGCGCCCCAACTGGATATAAAACCTCAATCCTTTTGTGTACAGATAATGTTCCAAGCAGATGAACCACCCAGTCAGGGTTATATACAGCTGATTTTGTTTCCAGAATCTCAAGTTTCTGTAGCATGAGATATTTTCATTTATTCAGCAGGCATTTCTTGACTACCGATTATGCACCTTGCTAGATGCTGAGAATTCAGCAGTAAATAAAATGGATGTTACTGCCTGGTAAAGGTTAGAGTCTATCAGGGAAGACAGATATTAACAAACCCTTTGAGTGATCAGTGCTACAAAGAAGAAATACAAGCGGCCAAGGGACAGTTCAGCAGAGAGAACTGATCTGGTGCATATAGTGAGGAAGCTAGGGGCAGGGGGAGGATCATCTGAGACACTCATGTTTTCACTTGAGAATGCAAGGATGACTAGGGTTGGTTAGCTACTTGGGAGGGGGTCTGGGGAGACCCTTCTAGAAAGGGAAAACAGATGGGTATGTACCCCTCAGGTAAGAACATGATTTCCTCAAATAACTGAAAGATTCTGTTAAGGAACAAACAAGAAGTATTTTTTTTCTTGAATTTTTGCACAAGAATTAGGAGGAAGTAGAAGGCCAGACTTGTAAATAGTATACCACAGGAAAACTGCTTTAGACCCTTCTCTCTGGAAATCTTTGGAATTTGTAACTGTGCAGAAACTCCATTTCTTTAATGTGACTTCTCTCTTTTCTGTGCATCCACTTCTTTCTTTATTCATTAAGCCCTTAGGACATCAGAGTCTGGGTAGTGTCAAACTGTCTTAACAATGAAGCCTCGGCCCTATTGACCACAGAAACAGAATTTCGATCAAGCTAATGATAATACCTTGATTTCAGTTGTGTTTCAGCTCCAGACCAATGAACACAGAATGACCCTACAACCACATCCTCACAAATGTCCATCAGCAGGAGAGTACACACAGGATAATTTCATACAGTGCACTGAATTGCAATAGTGAGAATACATGCACTAGAACTACATGGAACAACATGGATAAATCTTAAAAATATGGTCAAAAAACTCAAATCGTGAAAAGACATAATAACTTTTTATGTGTATAGTTTTTAAACTTTAAAGGATAATTGTGAATATATGGCTGTTAATTGTGTTTCTCTGTCATTTTGTATATCTGAAACATTTTATAATAAAAATAAATATACCAGGAAAAATGCAATTAACTTATTAATTTACTTTTTAAAAATATATTTTATCAATTATACTATTACAGTTGTCCCATTTTACCCCCTTCAATTCCCTCTACCCTGCACATCCCCTCCCACCCACATTCCCCCCTTTAGTTCATGTCCATGGGTCGTACATATAAGTTCTTCAGCTTCTACATTTCCTGTACTACTCTTATCCTACCCCTTCCTATTTTCTACCTACCATCTATGTTACTTATTCTCCATATCTTTTCCCCCTCCATCCTCCTCCCACTCTCCTGTTGATAACCCTCCATGTGATTTCCATTTCTGTGGTTCTGTTCCTGTTCTAGTTGTTTGCTTTTGTTTTTGTTTTAGTTGTGGATGTTGATGATTGTGAGTTTGCTGTTATTTCACTGTTCATATTTTTTAATCTTCTTTTTCTTAGATAAGTCCCTTTAACATTTCATATAATAAAGGTTTGGTGATGATGAACTCCTTGGACTTGGCCATATCGGAGGAGCACTTTATCTGCCCTTCCATTCTAAATGAAAGCTTTGCTGGATAGAGCAATCTTGGATGTAGGTCTTTGACTCTCATGACTTTGAATACTTCTTTCCAGCTCCTTCTTGCCTGTAACATCTCCTTTGAGAACTTAGCTGACAGTCTGTCTGTCTGATGGGAATTCCTTTGTAGGTAACTGTCTTCTTACCTCTTGCTGTTTCTAGGATTCTCTCCTTTATTTTAACCTTGGGTAATGTAATTATGATGTGCCTTGGTGTGTTCCTCCTTGGGTCTAACTTCTTTGGGACCCTGCGAGCTTCCTGGACTTTCTGGAAGTCTGTTTCCTTTGCCAGATTGGGGAAGTTCTCCTTTACTATTTGTTCAAGTAACTTTTCAATTTCTTGCTCTTTCTCTTCTCCTTCTGGTACCCCTGTAAGTCATACATTGGAAAGTATAAAGATGTCCTGAAGGTTCCAAAGACTCTCCTCATTTTTTTGAATTCTTGTTTCTTTTGTTCTGGTTGAAAGTTTCATTCTTCCTTCTAGTCCACACTGTTGATTCGAGTCCCAGTTTCCTTCCCATCATTATTGTTTCCCTATACATTTTCCTTTATTTCACTTAGCATAGCCTTTTTTCATCTAATTTGCAGCCACATTCAACCAGTTCTGTGAGCATCCTGATTACTAGTGTTTTGAACTGTGCATCTGATAGGTTGCCTATCTCTTTATCTCTTAGTTGTATTTTTTTTTTATCTTGACATACCTGTTCTGTAGTGAGGGGCAGAGCATTAGGTGTTTGCCAGGGCAGGGCTGCCTTGTGACACTGTATGTGGGGGAGGGGTCCGAGAAGGAACAATGGCACTTGCTCCACTCTGCACTGGATTTCAGTCACTTCCCTCACTCTTACAAGCAAATTGGGCCCTTGTGCTGATTCCTGGTGAGTGGAGTTGTCCCATTCCTTTTCACATTCTAGGACCCTGTGGGTCTTTCCAATGAACTCTCCTGTGAGTCTGAGTTTCTCCCGCTGCCTCGACTTCCACAGGTGTTTTCAATCAGTGGTTTGAGGTTTTATTTCCCCACAGTGGAGCCCTGGGTTGTACAGTCTATCCTGCTCCCCAGTTGTTTCTCCCAGTTTATCTGCGCACGAATGTGGGACCACCTGGTCCACAGTTCGTTGCTTCACTGGGTCCACCAGCTGATGCCTTGCCAGCCAGCTGCAGCCTTGTGCACCCCACTCCACAATCTGCCACCTCGCTGGGTCCGCCAGCCACCATCTTACCTGCCCTGGTCCTCCAGCTGCTGCTTTGCCTCTAGTCCTCTCTGCCCAGCTGCCTGTCTCCAGCTCTCCTCCTTGTCTGGATGAATGTGTGTTCTTTAACTCCTTGGTTGTTAGACTTCCATATAGTTTAGTTTTGTGTCAGTTCTGGTTGTTTTTGTTTTTAAATTGTTGTTGTCCTTTTGGTTGTGTGAGGAGGCACAGTGTTTCTACCTATGCCTCAATCTTGGTTGGAAGTATTTACTTACTTTTTTTATTGTTCAAAAACAGATGTCTCCATTTTCACCCCACCACATCCCCCTACCCCACACCCATCCCCACTTCCCAACCTCGAGCCTATCCCCTTTGGCTTTGTCCATATGTTCTTTATACATGATCCTTGGTGGACCTTCCCCTATTTTCCCCCATTATCCCTCTCTCCCCTCCCCTCTGGTCACTGTCAGTTTGCTATTTTATTTTAGTGTCTCTGGTTATATTTTGCCTGCTTGTTTGCTTTATTGATTAGGTTCCACTTACAAGTGAGATCATATGGTATTTGTCTTTCACTGCCTGGCTTACTTCACTTAGCATAATGCTCTCCAGTTCCATCCATGCTGTTACAAAGGGTAGGAGTTCCTTCTTTCTATCTGCCGTGTAGTATAGCATTGTGTAAATGTACCATAGTTTTTTATCTACTCATCTGCTGCTGTGCACTTAGGCTGTTTCTAGCACTTGGCTGTTGTAAATTGTGCTACTATAAACATTGGAGTACATAGGTTGTTATGGATTCGTGTTTCAGGATTCTTAGGGTTTAATCCCAGGAGTGGAATCACTGGATCAAAAGGCAGTTCCATCTTTAGTCTTTTGAGGAAATTCCATACTGTTTTCTGCAATGGCTGCACTAGTCTGCATTCTCACCAACAGTGCATTAGGGTTCCCTTTTCTCCACATCCTTGCCAACACTTGTTTCTTGATTAGTTTATGATGCCGTTCTGACCTGTGTGAAGTGGTATCTCATTGTGTTTTAATTTACATCTCTCTGATGGTACTAACTGTCAGAAAATGCAATTAACTTTAGGGGAATGCATTTAGGTAGGGTTTTATACAAGTTCACCAGGGCGGGGCAACCCACATCACTGGGTTATCATGGTATATGTGGGGGCAGGGTCAGTGAGGGAACAATGGCACTTGCTCTGCTCTCTCTCTTGGATTTTGGTCCTTTCTGCTGCTTCCCACAAACAAATTGGATTCTTCTGGTGCTGGTTCCATGGTAAGTGGGCTTGTGTACATTCAAGGACCTTGTAGGTCTCTCCAACAAACTCTCCTGTGAGGCTGGGAGTCTCTCCTGGCACCTTCACCCCCACAAGTTTTTTCAGTTGGTGCTTTTAGGCTTTATTTCCTGTTGCTGGGGCTCTGGGTTGCGCGGTTTGTCTCACTGCCCCTTTTTTCGCCTGGTTTATCTTCACACCAATGTGTGTCTGGTCAGCCAACCGCCTTGCATGTCTCACTGGATTTGATCGTTTCTTCCTCGTACCTGGGTCTGCTAACCACTGCCTCTTCCTGCCAGGACCCCTCTGCACTGGCCGCCGACTCCACCCCTCTTACCGGTCTCAATTATTGGTTTGTTGTTGTTGAACTTGGTACAGTTCAATTTTCTGTCTGTTCTGCTTGTGTTTTTGTTTCTAAATCTTCGTTGTCCTAAAATTTGGTTGTGTGAGGAGGTACAGTATTTTCACCTACACCTCCATCTTGGCCAGAAGTCTAATAATTTATATTTCTTAAAGATTTTTACCTAGTTTTAAAGAGGAGGGAAGGGAAGGAAAAAGGGAGAGAAACATTGGTGTGTGGTTGCCTGTCACATGCCCCCCACTGGGGACCTGGCCCATAACATGGGGATGTACCCTAACTGGGAATTGAACCAGCAACCCTTTGGTTCACAGGCCCATGCTCAACCCACTGAGGTACACCAGCTAGGACTCCATCATTTAGTTTTTTAAAGGCAGAGCCTATCTTTCCACATCCCTTCTCTCCATGTACTTTCCTCCAAATACTGACAAGAACTAAAAACTACCCCAAAAGTAGATTTGTAAACAGTAAAGAGTAGCATGGTGACAAGGGTTCTGATTTCATCTGCTGAGCTATTTGTAGGCAGGGCTGACAGCTTCTCACTGAACTGACCTCTGGCCATCTCTGTCCTAGGACTCTAACCTCTGACTCACTAGGACTTCTGAAGAACATACTGTTCTTTTCCAGGGAGAGACTTTAATAAATCACATTAAACCTCATACTTGTGGCAGTCTTTCTTTTCAAAGTGTAGGAAAATTTGTAATTACAAAAATTTAATCTTTTGTACAGAAACATTCTGTCCCTCGACCCCTGGTGAATGAAACAGCCAGTGCCTGCCTCCCTCAGCTTTTGTTGCTGAAGAGGGAGTTAGGTAACTGTAGTTAAAATTTTAAATTCAGTTGTCTTAGCACCTCCCTCTGTGCCTTGCAGCTTGCAATGTGACTTATCCAAACCATCTGAAGATTCAGAGATTTGGGATCCCAACCATCTTTCATCTCATATGACTAACAGTCTCACTTGGAATGATAAGGCAGTTCCAGCTGTCTATCCATTCTGATATTTTCCCCCATGAGAAAAAGTTTGGTTTCTGGAGAGGGGGGCGGGGCAGGGCAGGGAAGCTAACCTCTACTTTGAAGGGAAGGAGACTGGCTCCTCTTGTATCTTGATTGCCCCTGGTCAGATCAAAACTCCCTATTAGCACTTTTTCTCTGGTATCACTTAGCTGGTTTGCTGATTTCTTAACTCAGAGTCCTGAAATCAGATTTTGATTGGCACTGTGTTCCCATGAAGAAATGAGGTTTCAAAATATGTTTCTCAGAAGCTTCCCACGTGCAGAAGAAATCAAGGACTCTGAGTCAGGACATTTCTTCTAGTGAAATGAAGCAGCCAGTCATACACATTAAGACTTAAACAGCTTTATCTCCCTCAGTTACAAACCCATCAATGGAATATCCTGAAAATAAATGACATAACATACTTAGAGCCAAAGAGCTACATGAGTGAGTGAGTTGCTCAGTGGTTGGAACCTTGTCCCACTTACCAAAAGGTGGTGGGTTTGATTCCCAGTTAGGGCACATACCTAGGTTGTAGGTTTTATCCCCAGTGGCTAGTAGAGAAACATTTGGGTTCCAGTGCTACCACCGACAGCTGTGGGACTTTGGACTTGTTACTTTTCTAAGCCTCTATTTCTACATCTCTAAAATGCAGATGGTAATACCTACCTACCACGTAAGATGTTGTGAGTAATAAATTTTAAATCTCAAGAGCCTTAAAAAACAAAAGTGGCACAGCCTCTTTCAACTTCTGACAGGCCCTAGTGTTAGCCCAAATGAATGGACTAAGAAAGAAGCAATTAAAACATGACAGTTACAGTAAAACAATGCAAGAAAAGTAGCCACAGGGAGCTTAGCTACATGGCGAAAGTTCTTAGTTGAAGACTCCCATGGCCTGTGTTCAGTCCAAGCTCCACTGTTCAAGTAGCTGTGTTCCCTGTATCATGGTTTCTGTAGCCATAAAATGAGGATAATAACAACCTAGCCCCTAGCTGATGTGGCTCGGTTGGAGTGTCATCCTGTAGCTCAAAGGTTGAATTCCTGGTCAGGGCACATACCTAGGTTGTGGGTTCTATCCCTGGTTTGGGTACATATGATCCCTGGTCCAGGTGCATACAGGAGGCATCCAACTGATATTTCTCACATCAGTGTTTGTCTCCATTTCTCTCTAAAAGCAATGGGAAAAAAATGTCCTTGGGTAAGGATTAAAAAAAAAACAACTACTTTATGGGGCTACACTGAAATACCTTGCTCACAGCAAGTGTGCTGTTAATACCTCATCATCATCACTGTCATCATCATACCATGTCACTCTCAAGAAAGGAAACTTAGTAATCGAGAATGAAATGCCTTTTATTTTTTATGCTGAGAGAGATACCATCAGTTATCCAGCTGGCATAAAGAGGCTACCCCTCGGTTTATCCAGTGCTTCTGGGGCCTGTCTGTAGGAAGTTCAATGGACAGGACGTAGTTGGTAGAGTGGCCTGTGGTAGAGAGGATGCCTCTCCGGGCACTTGTTTTATAGACTGGACACACATAAATGTTCTGATGGAGAAACATTGCACTTTTCCCTGGTTTCAGCCAAATGATGGGCAACGGGTCATAGAGGATTTTAGGGAGAGATTCCTCAATCTGCATCCGTTTCCTGTCCCAACGAGCTCCTTCTAAGAAGAGTCCTTTTATGTAGGCCCCATCTTCTGGGTTACTCTCCATGATGGCTTCTTGGGTGGTTACCTGAAAGAGGAAGCTGTGAGTTTTGTAATCTGCTATTTTCCACCTTTTAAGAGTCTGGAAAAGTGTAGACTGGCTACAATGTCTGCCGTTCCCAGGATATACCTCCCAGGACACTTCTATGTCATAGGGGCTTCTACGATAATATTCCTGCCTACCATACATGGGCCAGGTGAGATTTCTAGGTGGCACCTCTATGGCAGGCAGAGAATGCACTGAACTAGAAGTCAGAACCAGAAGTCCACATTAACTCATAGCAACTAGTTTAGTGACCTTGCACAATCCTTCCTGTCTCTGAACCTGGATCTATAAAGTGAGGAGTTAGATTCATATGCATACTAGTAAAACAGTTATCTGGAGGCAGAAATAAAGCCTTTTTTCTAGTTTTTGTCAATTTCTGTACTGTACAGACTTCTACCACAGTCAATTTCAGGCTGTCAGCTATTTAACAGTTAGCTCCAGCTGGCTCTGGTGAGTTGGTGGGATACAGCTCCAAGCCCCCACAATTTAGATTCAGAGTTAGTAAAAATCTCAAATTTCTTCAGGTAAGTGCAGAAAATAATGTAGGTTTACAGGAATAGGGACTGTTGGGATTATGGTAAACCAAATCATTTGAATGATTTAAAATCATTCAAATTTTCTAATCTTTTTTATTATCTTTTTCTAATCTATTCTTTATCTTTTTATCTATTTACCTTTTAATCTATCTTTTCTAATCTATTATTAATCTTTTTTCTCCCATTTCTAAGTACTTATTGCTATAATAGGAAGAAGCTATTGATTTTTGTAAATTTAACCAGTTACCTTACAAATTCTTCTAGGATTTCTAAGTATACAATCATTTCAACAACAAAAAATATATGATTTTATGTTTTTTCCAATGTTTACCCCAGTTATGATATTTTTTACAGTAATAATTTTGGCTTAACATTGTCTTCAAAGGTCCATCAAGTTAAGTTTATTCATAAACTAAATTGAAACCTAGGGCAACCAGTTTGTGACCTCTGGTCTAGATCACAAAAGACCTTTCCACAGAATTTTAATTTTTACAGTGCTCTATTACAGTTCATCTTGCTCTATTCACTCTATGTAGTATGTGCAGAGTGATACTTGACAATTGGCTATTCCTTTAACTTTACTCCAAGCAAAGGACCACCGAACACCATTAACATCATTCCAAATGGTTTGGGTGCACCATGTTAAATAGCATGGAAGAATTCTTATATTTTTCTTGGTATCATGGTGGCTGATTTTTCTTCTGGAAAGAATCTTTTTATATACAGAGATAAAGCCTTGGGAATCCTCTGTCAGGAATAACTTTTGGAACTAACATAAGTCATGCTAAACATTTCAGTTGTACCATCTCAGAAGTATTTGTGCCTTAACACATCCAAATGCTTAAACTATTAAGGAAATGGGCAACATTGGCTTTTCTGCTTGATCCCTTGGGCTGACCTTACCCAAAGCACACCTACCTCAAATTCAAATCCAATGTTGTCAATTGGGATGGTGTATTTCCGGGCATAATTCTGAGAGACACCCGTTAAAAAAGACTGTGTGAAGTAGAATCCAGAGATCCAAAAGACCACAGGGGGTCCACTGTCAATCCAGTTCTGGAGGGCCACAGAAATAATTCACAATCAATTAACAAAATCAAAGATGGTTCAAAGGCAGGTAATGTAAATAAGTCCTAGTAAGCAATGTTTTTTCTCTTTTTTCTTGAAACAGAGCCTCTCAGTTTAGCCTCTGTTTTCCCACTTTTGAAATGAAGATACAAAGAATTATGTTTCTACTTGAAGAAAAACTCTGGGCAAGCTGGTGTCCAGGACTGAGTAACAACCACTCCCGCAGCAACAGTTGCCATACAAGAATACGGTAATGTTTCAAATCCTTTTTTTAATATATTTTATTAATTATGCCATTATAGTTGTTCTATTTCCCCCTTCATTCCCCTCCACCCTGCACTCCCTCTCCCCCACCATCTCCCCTTTAGCTTATGACCATGTGTCTCAAGTTCTTTAGATTCTATATTTCCCCTACTGTTCTTGCCCTCCCCCCCATCTATTTTCTACCTACCATCTATGCTACTTATTTTCTGTACCTTCTCCCCCCTTCTCCTTCTCCCACTCCCCAGTTGCTAACCCTCTGTGTGATCTTTATTTCTATGGTTCTGCTTCTGACTTAGCTGTCCTCTTAGTTTGCTTTTGTTTTAGGTGTGGTGGTTAATAACTGTGAGTTTGCTGTCCTTTCACTGTTCATCTTTTTTTATCTTCTTTTTCTTAAGTAAGTCCCCTTAACAGTTCATATAATAAGGGCTTGGTGATGATGAACTTCTTGAATTTGATCTTATCTGAGAAGCACTTTATCTGCCCTTCCATTGTAAATGAAAGCTTTGCTGGATAGATCAATCTTGGGTGTAGGTTCTTGCTTTTCATGACTTGGAATACCTCTTTCCAGCCCCTTTCTTGCCTGTAAGGTCTCTTTTGAGAAATCTGCTGACAGTCTGATGGGAACTCCTTTGTAGGTGACTGTCCCCTTATCTCTTGCTGCTTCTAGGATTCTCTCCTTCATTTTAATCTTGGCTAATGTAATGATGATGTGCCTTGGTGTGTTCCTTCTTGGGTCCACCTTCTTTGGGACTCTCTGAGCTTCCTGGATTTCCTGGAAGTCTATTTCCTCTGCCAGAACAGGGAAATTCTCCTTTATTATTTGTTCAAATAAGGTTTCCACTCGTGACTGTTCCTCTTCCTTTTCTGGTACCCCCTATAATTCAGATGTTGGAACGTTTAAAGATGTCCTGAAGGTTCCTAAGCCTCTCCTCATTTTTTTGAATTCTTGTTTCTACATTCTTTTCTGTTGGGACATTTTTTCCTCTTTCTGGTCCACTCCTTTGATTTGAGTCCCAGTTTCCTTTCCATTACTATTGGTTTCCTGTGCATTTCCATTCATTTCAATTAGTTTAGCTCCCATATGTTCCTCTAATTTGTGACTATAATCAACCAGTTCTGTGAGCATCCTGATCACCAGTGTTTTGAACTGTGCATCTGAAAGTTTATCTATTTCTTGGTCGCTTAGATTTATTGGCTCTGGGGCTCTGAGTTGTTCTTGAGCCATGTTTTGATCTGTTCGTGCCTGTTATGTATGAGGAGCGGAGCCTTAGTTGTTCACCAGGGCGGGGCCACCCAGGTCACTGGTTTGTGACTCTGTATGTGGGGGCGGGTCAGAGAGAGGCCGCCCAGGTCTCTGGTTTGTGATGCTGTGTGTGGGGGCGGGGTCAGAGAGGGACAATGGCGGTTCTCTCTGCTGCTTTCCACCACTGGGGCCTGCGCGGTCCTTCTCACCACTGCTAGCATCTTCACCGGTTTATCTGTGCACGAAAGTATGACCACATTCCGCCCTCAGTAGGTCCACCACCTTGCACCCTCAGTGGGTCCACCTGCTTCTACACACCTGGGATCCGCCCACAGCTGCTGGCACACCTGGATCGCATGCCCCGGTCAGTCTGGTGGATCTTTCCTGCCCCACCCTGCTCTGCTGCTGGCTCTGCCCCTCTTACTGGTTTGGCTGAAGGGTTTGTTGTTGTCAGACTTCCGTGTTGTTCAATTTTCTGTGGTTTGGCTGCATGTTTGTTGCTAAAACTTTGTTGTTTTTAAAGTTGGTTGTGTGAGAAGGCGAAGTGCTTCCACCTACGCCTCCATCTTGGCGGAAGTTCAAATCTTTTTTTTTTTTTCAGGGCAAGCATCTTGATATTTATGTGTAATAATCCAATGTTTACATGCTAGCTCAAAATTTTTAAATTACCAGGCAGCCAAACAAAACATTTCTTTTAGCCAAATCTGGCCCATGAGCCACTAGTTTGTGACATTTATAATAGTTTCTACTCTTGCGTCCATAGGCTACTATCTTTCCAAGAACTTTGAACTCCCTCCTGCCCTCAACTCTGGGAATATCTTTCCAGTAGGAACTCAATCCAGGGTGCTGCATCGCTGCCTCATCTACTTCCTCTGCCTCTACTTTGTCATTTCAGAATGACCTCTCTACCTGAATGAGCATGCCAAGAGCCCAGTTAATTCTGATTCCCAAGTACCTGGAAGAAGGCCAGGCGGGCCAGCATGTCAGCCACATAGCCCCCCAGGGCCTTCAGCGATGGGTAGGACTTGACCATCCACATGGTTGGCACTTTACCCATAAGCATGCTATTGAAGACATCCTCTAACTCTGAGGACATCAGGACCTGCCCTTTGATGGCTCGGCCAAGATTGATGAGACTTCTGCGAACCACTTTGGTCAACCTGTAAGAACAAAGAAGCCACTCAGCCCACTGCACTTCACCAGTGGGCTCATTCTACCTGAGGATACTGACTCTTAGTCTCCTTTTACTTTTCCCTCCTTCAGCAGGTCAGATGATTAATGTACATTCAGGTAGAAAATTTATAGAGCTGAGGAAAAATTAAATCACCCATTATCCCAGCACCTAAAGATAACTTTGATGTACATATACCTTTCCAGATTTTTCTGCATGGAAACAAATTATTTTTAATGGGATCATATGGTGTTACTTTTTTTGTAATCTGTTTTTCTCTTTTAGCATATAGGGATCTTCTCCCCAATTTAATAGATTTAAATTACACTTTTTATTAAGTGCAAGGTGTTCAGTTTTATTTAACTATTACCCTATTGCCGAAACATTATTTCTAGATTGTTGTCACTGTAAACAATACTGCTTAGGAATATCCATATCAGTCTTTGTGTAAATGTGTGATGATTTTTCTGCTAAAAGTGGAAATTTTGAGTTAAAGGATAATGCAGTTTTAAGGATTTTGATCTAAATTGCCATTTTCATCCAACTTGTTCATTTTAATAGGCTGACTATGAGGTACATACCCAAGAAAAGGCAGCTGAAGGGCCACCTGGGCGATGCCAAGCTCACCAGTCTCTGCAGCAGTCTCTGTCTGGCCTCTCTAAAAGGCTCGGCCCAGCCCAGCAGGAGCACACCTGAGAGTGCCAGAGTCTGCTGCAGAGAGAGTTTGTCATCTCTAAGGATTTATGAAATCCCAGCCAATGGACATGAAAATGATCAAATGCAAAACAGAAATTGTGGATATGCAACCACTAAACATTCATATTATGAAGACTTTTAAGGTTCAAGCATTTGGTGCATGTGCTTAGCTGAGGAGCCATGGGCATCACACCACAGGCTTCTTAAACTAAAACCTAAAGACCTACTTGCTAAAGTTTCCTTTCAATTCTTGCAAGTAGGAGCTCTGATAGTTTCAAGGAAGATAATAATGGTATAATGGTCCCTCTGAATTGGAAACTGAACTGTCACCTAGTCATATGGGGCTTCTTTTACCACTGGGTGAACAGGCCAAAAAGGTAGTGGAAAGGAATGTTAAGAGTATTGCCAAGTGTGATTAATCCTGACTATCACTGGAAAATAAGGTTGCACTTACCCACCCTGTTTGCTTATATTACAATGGCCACTGGACAAGGCTAGTGAAAGTCCCTGCAGCCAGCAAGGATGAGCTCCAGTGACTTCAACAGGGACTGAAAAACCATTAGGCCTGGTGTCTAGATGTATGTGCCAAATTCTCTGACTCACCACAGTAGTGCACCATCCTAGGCTTACACTCTGTACTTTGCTTAGTCCTCCATACAGCCAACTACCTACTGAATCTAGAGAGGAACCCTAAGACTTGGAAAGCCAAGAAATTCTTAGATGACATTCTTCTAGTTCCCTACTCCTTCACAGGCAGAGTTATCCCTAAAGCTGAGCAATGACTAATGAGGCAAATGGAGAAGGCAACACATGGAAAGTTTGGAGCAGTAAGAACCTTGGAGGTAGAAGTGATCAGTTCTCTGGCCTAGATGGTCTTTGGGGCCCTTTCAGTTTTGACTAAGTCAATCAAGACAATCCCACGGACATCACCGAGATATTTCTACTACATTGATAAATTGGCTACATTCTCCCCTCAGTCTGCACCCCAGCACTAAACTGGTTTTTAATTTTATGTCACTGATAACTCAGGGTAATCTGAGTTGCTGCTTAAAGTGTCATTCTTAACTTGTTAGGTGGCTTATCAGTCATCCATTTGCTTTGTTGACTCAAAAATACTTTTCATTTGGTAAATAAAATGTGGATATTTTTATTTTATTGAACCAAAAGAAAAAGATAATCCCACAAAGCTCAATGCTATATATACAGTAACTGGAGAAGTGAGGAGGGAGCCCCATAGCCAGCCCATAATACCCCTTCTCTGCCTCTGTGGAATAGGTAGTAGGATGAACTTCTCCCCTCCTCTTGCTCCATATACCCTGATTTCACATACTGGCTAAGTGCATGGGCTCTGGGATCAGACAGCCTGGGTTCAAATTCAGTTTTTCTACTGAATGACTTTATGGCCTTGCAGTAGTTAATCTTTTTGCATCTCAGTTTTCTCATCTGTAAAATGGTGGTAGTGGAATTACTAACAGCATGTTTCAAAAAACTGCTCAGTGGCTAGATGCAAACATCTGCAAGGGCTTGATGAAAGTGGCTGCAATGATTTCTTTTATTTGTGCTTGATATTAGTTTTAACCTGACTTTACAGATATCACATGAATGAATGAGTGGGAGAGAATGAATAGATGGAATGATTTATCCTGGCCAATACCTGTTGGTATGGTCCTATTTATAGCCCTTTCTGTGGGCAGGGCAAACCATTTCCTCCACATAGAAACCCCTTATCCAGTGTTTATCTAGGTTACTGCTAATTAGATCCCACCCCTCACACTCCATCTGGCCCACCTGTTGAATCTGATGAGCTCCTGCCTCAGGACGGTGTTCATGGATTCCTCATAGACCACAGGGTACAATTTCATGACCACATCCAAGTCAAAGTCTTTGGGAAGTTTGGAGAGTATATCCTGGGTCAGCTCCTCAATCACTTCCTTAAAGTGCAGAGAAGTCAATAACAAGTCTGTGGTCTGTGACTTTGGGTAAATTTGAAGCAGTCTGCATTTGTCATAAACATAGTCTGTTGGACCTTCCTGGGGATATTCCTACAGAAACCAATTCTTCTGGTGAAGAGCGGGGGAGAGGTCTTAGACAACTACCTCACCCCGGCTTTGGGGGAAGATATCACCTTTTGGCCCAGAAAGTAAATGGAGCAAGGGCCTGAGGGCCAGGCCAAGAATAACTGCTTGGCCTCAGCTAGGTTGCCTCGGGGCAGCCCAGAAAACTGCAGAACTCCTCCTGCCTCTAAGTCATTCCTGGGTGAGAATCTCCCACAGCTCTCACAGCTGGTCTCTGAGGACTAACTCCTAATACAGATGGGACTCTTGCTCAGTGACAGTTTTAAACAAGTACACCTGGGAAGGCAGTAGGCCATTCCTCAGCATTGAACAAGAACAGCTCTGAGCAGTGACTTTGCCAACTATGGAGGGACAGGCCCAGAGGAATGAGGATGAGCAGGACCTGGGTGTGGGCTCTGCAGGTCTGAAATGTACATTCCTTTCCCCACTTTCCACTGTTAAGGGAATTTCCACCCCTAAATTGAGACACCCCAACCAAGCTAGTTTTCCTTCAGAGCTATTCCTACTTCTAGCACTATAAACCAATCAAGAAACCAAATACGCAAAAAACCAAATACGCAAAATGCACAGCTGAAGAATTGACATGGCAGAGCTTAGAAGGTGGAGAAGAGAAGGGGAGGGTGGGAGAGAGGAAGGTGTGGTAGAGTCATCAGCTGGTGGTTCTGTTTCTGCCTCTGCTGTTGAGTCTACGGATGCCTTGAAACAAGTCACATCCTCTCACAGGGTTTGCTTTACCCCCATTTGTAGACTGAGGATGGCAAACTGACCATGAGATGCCCCAAAAGTGATTCCAGGTGCTTCCAGGATATAAAGCAAATCATATTGAATCACATGGTGTGAAAGTCGCCTTCTTTCCAGTTTTGGCCACCTTTCTCTTTTCCTTCCTTTTGAGAAAGTCTCAGGCCAGTGCTAGCTAAACACCCTTTAACACTTGCTGTTTCTTCCCTTTTGCAAGAGGCCAGCAAGGCCTCAGCAGCAGCATTTGGAAAGTGCCTGGTAAGTGTTTAACTTTTTTTTTCTTTGTGGCTGTCATGACTTTATGGAAATGGGACTGGGTTTCCATTAATAGTACTGATGTGTAATTTTAAAATAAATGATTTTAAGCCAAGTAGAGTTGGTTTTAAAATATGTAAAGGGAGTTTAGCTAATATGTGGGTAAAGCAACAAATCGTAAATTATGCCAGAATGGCTCACATTCTGGAAACATCTGTGCCCTCCCTCCAAGGACTGCCAGGCCTCCACTTTTCTGCCTTCTTGCTCATCACCCACAGTCTTGCGCCTCATCCCCTTATGAAAACTGCCTGGGAAATTGAACTCAAACCAGGTTACCTGAGAGGACTTGCCACTCCCTCCTGTCTGTCTGGGGAGAGTCAGCAGCACCCCCTGGAACAGCGCATTGGTCTCCTGGTTGTCTTTGGTGATGTCAGCATTCTCGTGGAGCCCAAACACCTCTGGGGGTGCTGTGATGGGGAGGCTCCTGAGATATTCAATATAGGACTGGAAGGAATATGTTCAGTTGACATAAACGTACATACTCTGTGGTCCCACAGATCACTAAGGGCTTGCTCAGATCCAACCCAGGAAGGAATTCACACTAGAGTGGGAACATGGGACGCACACACATGCATGGTGAACACAACCTAAGCTCTTCCTTATTTGTGGGATTTGGAGTCAAACAAAACTGGATTTGGATCCAGCCCCAACACAAACTGTGACATTGAGCTAGTCATCTGAAACACAAGTTTCCTTATCTGTCAATGGGAAGACAACTAAGGTTATAAAGGAATAAGGCCTTTAAAAAAGGAATAAGGCCTTGATGTGTAACAGGGGCTTAATAAAAGAAGCTCCTTTTAGTCCTTCCTTCAGATTTCTTGTTTTCTTTTTTCCTTTCTAATTCTATTTAGTTTTTTGGTCTCTACCCTTTGGCCACCTTCTGAATTTTTTTTTTCCAATTAGCAATTTCCAGCCTTTTCACTTCTGAGGCTTCATCTTGACTCCCTTCTTACCCCCCAGAAAAAAAAAAAAAACAAACCCTGTTTTGAAAGACTTTGTCTACCAAATATCCAGCGCTCATTATACAGTGATAATTTCTCTTTCATAGGCTTTTTGGAATATTGGAAATAACTATGGAATTAAATCAGGAAGCTCAAGGCTCCCCCTGGGCCCTAATTGGCTGCACCTCACCCCCTAGCCACATGGAGACTGCTGAGCTCCCCTGGGACATAGAGGGGCCTCTCCCTCCACTGTTCCTCACCTGGTAGGAGCCATGGGGAGGAATGTAGTAAGTGTCTCCAGGAGCAACACAGTAATAGTCCTGCTCAATGTCCTTACAGTAGAAAGTGGACAGAAGGGACAGCAGGAGACGCCTGTCTTTATCATCAGTCACTCTGCCTCCATAATTACACTCTCCTGGAGACAATCAGCAGAGGAAGAAGTTGAGTCCAGTGAAGGTCATAATGGACTAGGCTATTAACCTAAGATAGAAGATTCTTTGAGGCAAGGAGTTCTACTGAGATCCAGGGTTGCTGAAACCAAGCTTGGTCTGGAATAAGAACAGGCCTATTTGGTATTACGGTTGCTACAAAAATAATCCATGCCCAACATTAGAAATTAGAAAACAGATAATCCAAAAGAAAAGCAATACAATCACCAATAATTCCACCAAAGGTAACTATTAACATAGGCATCTTCCAGATGTGTGTGCATGCATATGCATGTGTACGTGTATGTGAAAGACATTACAGAAATGTGATTGAAGTCAGGAACTTTGGCATAAGACATTCCTGGGTTACACCTATGCCACTTCTAGATTAATTTCTGTGTTCTAGCCTCTGCGGTTTCTCATCTGTCAAGAAGTAGAGATAACTACAGTGCTCATCTTACAAGGCTGTGGTTAATACACCTATGAAACATTTAGCACAAATCTTAGCACACAGAAAACATTTAATTAATGATAGCTATTATAAACACATACTAGTATTTTTCTAGAAAGGTGAGATTATCCTGTTTATACTGCTTTGGGATATGATTTCCCCATTCCACCTCCATCATTAACATCTTTCCCTGAGACTCAGGTTTCTATACTCATATTTCAACAAGAAGAGTTAGGTAATTCTTTGAAGGGGATGTCAAATGCATCTTGCCAACCCTGTAACATTTTCTAGCTGGTCAAGATTCCTCAGTATGTGGTATCACCTGGTATTTGGTAGTTGTAGATAACACACTACCAAGGAGGAGACAGAAATGTGTGTGTGTGTGTGTGTGTGTGTGTGTGTGCGCGCGCGCATGTGCATGTGTATACAGAGGCTCTCCTGAAGGGTGGGCTTATTTCCAATTCCAACAATTCTATGAAGAGGCAGGTCTACAGACAAACAAACAGGTAGTATAACCCAAGTTGGGGACAGGATGCCTCAGCTTTTCTTGGTCCTGACTTGGAGGGCTCTAAATGTCTAGGAGGAGGATCCCAGTGGCTTGTCAAAGGAGATATAAGGAACTAAGGGAAAGCTCATGTGTTTGAGTAATTTGAGCCCTGCAAAAGCTGTTTCATGTTAAGCCAGACCATCTAGATGTTTGAAGCTCCCTCTGTTGACTTTTCAGATCTTTAGCAGTTTAGTTTGAACACAAATTGTCTTGCCCCAGCTGCAAAGAGATTTACTACAGCACTAGAACTACAAGATTAAAAGGAGAGTGGTTTGTACTCTGAAGTCAGTGTGATAGTGCTACCATGTACCCAGGAGTGACACAAGAGAACATAAACCTCAAGAACAGAGTTTTGGCAGAAGGTATGGTGACCTTCAGCAAGTTTTCCTTCAGGGAATACTCCTGCAGATTCCAAGTTTTGTGTTTCTGAAGAAAGTAGCACTCCTTTATAGCAACTTCTATGTCTACTCTCTGAAGCAAGAGCACAAGTTTCTATAGGGGCCAGGATGTGCCTTAAATATCTTTTAAATTCTCACTGTTCCTGCTGAAGGGCTGGGGGTGGGGGGGCGGTACAAATTAAGAGTATATTGACTTCAGCCCATATAATTTGATAACCACTTTCCAAAGGAGACCTGCCTCTTTGGTGTGTGTCAGTACAGAATTCCAACGACCATCTCTGTAACAGTTCTCTTCAGGCACATAGGAAGTTTACACTTCCCTGTGCTCCTTGCAGTAGGGTGGGGGCCAAGTTGCAAATTCTGGTGCATTTAATTCCTTGTGTGAGCCCTTCAGTGCTCTCTCTGTGGCAGTGACCACACAAGTATATATTGAGATGGTGGCATCAAAAGTTTGTGAAGCCTTTGTCAACAATTCTATTGACATAATCAAATGCCAATTCTTGTTGACCATGTTGATTGGATACAAAGTGGACATTTGATGTCTCACACCCTTGAGATTGGGTATTGTTTGTTACCTCAGCCTAACTAGTCTATGCTGACTGTACAGTTGTAAAGTCACTATCCTCAAGCCAGCTGGCATATTTGGGGCAGGTTGGTTTCTGAGCTGCAAGCAGTTCAGTACCAAGACCATATGGCAGGACAATCATGCATTCATTCTTCACTCTGCAGAGGACCCCTGTGACAGAGATCTTCAACAAACTAATACCCATGGGACTTATGCTGTGTGTGTCACTTTGTAACAGTGGGAAATTGTAACCCACATCACCATTCTTCTGACATTTTTTCTGTAAGTGCTGACTCTGATGAATACATAGCTTGTAGATAAACAGCACATATGTATAATTAGGAACTAACTTCAAAAGATACAAAGTCCAAATTTCAGTCATCCCAGCTCTGGGAGATTTTCTGGCCTTCATCCATAAAACCAGGATGATGTAAAACCAGGATGATAAAGACCTGGGTGATGCATACCTGATGACTACTTGACCAGTTTCAGGGTCCTTATAGGAATAGATTGTGCTCATCTGCACATAGAGAACTTTTCAACTGCTTCCCTTGATTTCTTTGTTCTGCTTTTCCTCTCCCTTCTTATAAAGACCTTTGCCTATACTGAGATGTTAAGATAGAAAAAAAAAAACAAGATGGGTTTGGGGACAAGAGTCCCCCATCTTCTCAGATTGCTGATAACTGAATAAACCACTCTCCTTGCCCTGGCCGGGTGGCTCAGTTGTTTGGAGTGTCATCCTGTGCACCAAAAGGTTGCAGGTTCAATCCCTGGTCAGGACACATGCTTGGATTGGAAGTTCGATCCCCAGCTGGGGTGAATATGAGAGGTGGCTGATTGGCTCATTGATTTTTTTCCCTTTCTCTCTCAAAAATTGCTAGACACATCTTCAGATGAGGATCAAAGGAAAAAGTAAAACAAACAAAAAGCAAAACCTCACTCTCCTTTGTATCAGCACCTGTCTTACAATTTTGGCTTTCATTACCACAGGCAGCCAAACCTGTGTTTGGTTACATCTTGGGGTTTTGTGTCATAGGACACTGTAAAGGTCTGACTTTCTGCACATGAACTTAATCACTTGAAAGCAGGACTTCTCAGCGTTAGCACTATTAACATGTTAATAGTGAAGAGTTTTGTGATGTGGGGTTGTCCTGTGCATTGTAGGATGTCTAGCAGCACCCCTGGCACCTGCCCTATAGCACTCCCATTTAGTTGTGACAACCCCAAAATGTCTCCAGAAATTGCCAAATGTCCCCTGGGGTAAAAAATCACCCACAGTAGAGAACCACTGCTCTTTAGCCTCAGTCTCGTCAGTTGTTAAATCAGTTAACATGGAGCTCATAGATTGCTGTGAGACTTAAATGTGCTCATCTGCAGTGGACAGAGAAAGGGTTCTACAGGATGTAACCTCACAGATGATCTAATAATAAATTCTAAACGAGGCAGGTCATGGCTTGTAATCATACTCCAGGCATATAACTTCTTTAGTAAAAGTTTTATCTTTGCTCTAAACAAGTCTTGTCCATTGTTTCTATGCATCTAGCTTAGCACATGTTGAACTGCTTCTTTTCGGACCCCTCAAGGGAAACCACCCTCAAAACAGCACATAATCTTAACTATTTTGTAATCTGATTCTCAACTTGCTTTCTCTCACCTCCATGTAATTTTCCTCTCATTCTCTCCTTAATTTCAAATGCATAAAACATGCTGCAAAGTGTCCTTCTGGAAAGCATTTTCCTCAGTCTGTTGAGATCTTGCTTCCAGGCATTCTATTTGGCTCAAATAAATGCTTATAAAAGAATCTACAGGCCTGTACAGGTTTGTACATTTCTTATGTCAACAGTGTGTACAAAGTGCCTGCCATATCACTGGGGAAAGGATTCAAACTGCTTAACATAGGGAGCTGAGGAAGAAATTTATCTGTGGTCTTAAAGATGTAGACTTTTTCCATTGAGCTACATTTGAACTTTGGCCATGGCATTCCATTCATTTAGCACATCACTATTTTATTCTTGAGGATAAAACCAACTTTTATATATCTGCATTCTTCCATATTATATACTAGGTGATTAATAAAAGGTTGCTGATTGGATTGTGTTGATTGAATTTTTTTTTTAAACACAAAACAGCAAGTTTTTATTTAAGGGACCTGCTGGGGATACTCTTTCCTCATCCCACTGACTATATATGCCTTTCTTCTTTCACTTATAAAACTCCTACTGACTTCTGCCAAGATGGAGGCATAGGTGGAGAAGCCTTGCTTCCTCTCACAATCAAGTTTAGAGACAACTAAATATTAGCAACAGAAAACACAGCCAGAACACAGAAAATTGAACTTTTCAGAAGTCTGATAACGAATTCTACAGCCTGACCAGTAAGAGGGGCGAAACCAGCAACTTTCGGAGAGCGGTTGCACAGAAAAACTCAGTCAGACGGACTTGGGCGCGCAGAACCCAAGCGCAGGGTTAGACCTAGTAAGTGACTCAGCGAGCAACCGCGGGGGAAACAGCCAGGGAGCAGGGCTGCTGGTTGACTGTAGTCGCACTTTCGTGCGCAGATAGACAAGCGAGAGAGTGGGCGGTGAGACTATGGGACTGAGCAGGCCCCAGCGGCTAGCAGCAGCAGAGGGCGCCGCCATTTCCCACTCTGACCCTGCCTCCACATACAGCGTCATAACCCAGCGACCTGAGTGGCCCCGCCCTGGTGAACCACCTAAGGCTCTGCTCCTCACCCAGCTGCGGGAAACAGCGGAGGGGGTCACCATTTCCCCGCTCTGACCACGCCCCCACATGTAGCGTCACAACCCAGCGACCTGAGAGTCCAAGGCTCCGCTACTCATACTTAACGGGTGAGAACAGACCAAAAATGGTTCAAGAAGATCTCAAAGCCCCAGAGCCTATAAATCTAAGCGATGAAGAAATAGCAAAACTCTCGGACGCACAGTTTAAAACACTGGTCATCAGGATCCTCACAGAACGGGTTGATTATACCCACAAATTAGACAAACATATGAAGGCGAAACTAATTGAAATGAATGGAATTGCACAGGAAACCAATAGCAATGAAAAGGAAACTGGGACTCAAATCAATGGAGTGGAACAGAAGAAAGCAAATAATGGCCAAACAGAAAAGAGTGAAGAAGCAAGAATTCAAAGAAATGAGGAGAGTCTTAGGATCCTCCAGGACATCTTTAAACGCTCCAACATCCGAATTATAGGGGTACCAGAAGGGGGAAAGGCACAGCCACCAGTGGAAAACTTATTTGAACAAATAATAAAGGAGAATTTCCCCAATCTGGCAAAGAAAATAGACTTCCAGGAAATCCAGGAAGCTCAGAGAGTCCTAAAGAAGATGGACCCAAGAAGAAACACACCAAGGCACATCACCATTACATTAACCAAGATTAAAATGAAGGAGAGAATCCTGGAAGCAGCAAGAGCTAAGGGGACAATCACCTCAAAGGAGTCCCCATCAGACTGTCAGCGGATTTCTCAAAAGAGACCTTACAGGCAAGAAGGGGCTGGAAAGAGGTATTCCAAGTCATGAAATCCAAAGACCTACAACCAAGATTGCTCTATCCAGCAAAACTTTCATTTAGAATGGAAGGACAGATAAAGTGCTTCTCAGATAAGATCAAATTCAAGGAGTTCAGCATCACCAAGCCCTTATTATATGCAATGTTAAAGGGACTTATCTAAGAAAAAGAAGTTAAAAAAACATGAACAGTGAAAGGACAGCAAACTCACAGTTATTAACAACCACACCTAAAACAAAAGCAAACTAAAAGGACAGCTAGATCAGGAGTGGAAACCTAGAAATGAAGATCTCAAGGAGGGTTAGCAACAGGGCAGTGGTAGGAGGAGAAGGGGAGAGAAGGTACAGAAAATAAGTAGCATAGACAGTAGGTAGAAAATAGATGGGGGGGCAAGAATAGTATGGGAAATATAGAATCTAAAGAACTTGAGACACATGGTCATAAACTAAGGGGGGGTAATGGGGACGGGGGTAGGGTAGAGGGGAATGAAGGGGGAAATAGAACAACTGTAATGGCATAATCGATAAAAATAAATTAAAAAATTTAAAAAACCCCCAAAACCAAAAAAAAAAAAACCTCCTACTCATCCCTGAAAAATCTATCTTTATGCCTTTAGGAGGTTTTCTGTGATCATCTCCTGCCCCATAAATGAGACTTAATCACTGGATGGCCTTTCTCCTTTATAAGTGTTTCTCTTGTTGAACTTATCACTGTATTGTCATTTAAAAACATATTTTTCTCTCTGTGAACCATTTGAGGGTAGAAATGATATCTTAATTTTCTTTTTTTTATTTAAGATTTTATTTATTTTTTTAGAGAGAGGAGAAGGGAAGGAGAAAAAGAGGGAGAGAAACATTGATGTGAAAGAGAAACATTGATTGGTTGCTTCTAGTACGTGCCCGGACAGAGGACCAAACCCACAGCCTAGGCACTTGCCCTGACCTGGAATTGAACTGGTGATCTTTCACTTTGCAAGAGGATGCTCAACTAACTGAGCCACACTGGTTAGTGCTTTTTTCTTTTATTTCTTTTTTAAAAAACAATATGTAGCATGTTAACAGCTTTAGTAAGAGCTCAGAGTATGAAAGAATGGATGAGTGAATCAATGAATGGAGATGAGAGCAAAGGAACAGGAGGGTGGATAGTGAGGTGCACAGCTGCAAAGGCTCCTCCCATAAATACCTGTCAGGTAGGTCAGAGCATCAAATGGCACCTCCTTGTAGTCATTCAGAAACATCTGGATCTGCCTCATACTAATCCTCAGGTCAGATTCATTGAATTCATAAGGAATATTCCAACCTGCGTGAGTCAGAGAAGAAGAATAGGCTTCAGGGCTGAGGCTCTTAATTTCCACTCAGACATGAGCTGGTGGAGTTAGACATCAAAATGAGTCAAGAGCCTCTTTCAGCCACACAAATATTACTGCCAATGTGTGAACCATCTGGCTTGAGAAAATATCCATTCTAGAATCAATTTCCTTATGGATCTCTCCATTTGTTAAGGGATATGTTAGCACCCTGGGATTTGTAGAATGAGAATTATTCATCCAGGCTAGAATACTGTGGTAATGCAGAGGTCCAAAAATAACACAAAGGCATAGTTACAGAACAGCATCTACGACTGGGCTGCCAAACTAAATTAGCTTTGAGACTCTCCTCCTTGTGCCCATGAGAGGACTGCATGGCCAGCCTTGACAAAACTACCACTTATATTTCCAAGGGTATAATGATAAATGCCCAAGGGGTTGGACAGTAACATAAGTGTGTGAACTGGGCCTGACAATAAGGAAGCAGGGTTTGGTAGGATCAGTGCTCAACAGAGACCTTTCATTTCCTCCTAAACATTCACATTCAAATTAAAAATAATAAAAAAAAACAGTAAAGTTTGTGTTCTGTGAAACAAAACACAACTGGGCAGTTGGTTGCAAGCCCAGCTGTTGTATGGATGTTTGGAGATCTGGCATGGTGGGATAGTGGTTGTGAGAGGACCTGGATGTGAAAGGCAGATGCAGCAGAAGCATCCTTCTTGGCTGTCTCAGTCTGGGAAGCTAACTGTGCTAGGGTGTGTAGGTAGAAGGAAAGGAAGAGGATGCTCAGAGAAAATCACCAAGAGGCAATTTGCCTCCTTATCTGAAAAGAATAGTTGAAAATATTCTGTAGTGGGTCGTTTCAAGGCTGTTGAACAGATTCGAAGGTAGCCATGGGTGAGAGGAAATCCAACCTTAACCCACAATGACAGGATTTGTTTTTAGCAGTTTGTTGATCTGGTGCAACCGAAATATTAGGTTAGTATTTAGTTAAGTTAGGCTGTGGACTTGTAAGATAAAAATTTTTTTTTTCTTTTCAGGAAGAAGTACAGACAAATGTGTCCCAGCTATATTTCTTTCACTGTTATATAGATATAAAGAGAGCTACCTAAAATGCTATAAATTACCTGATGACAACTCCATGGAGAATGGCCATTGTGCCTAAGATACACAAATACATGCCAAAGAGAAGGGCTTACAAATTTTCCATTTTCACATTACTTCAATAATTAGGGGCCCTCTGATTTAGGAGCAACACCTCTTTTCTTGATAGTGACACTGACCTGGTTATAGGGTTGCCAGATTTATTAAATCAAAACACAGGACACTCAGTAAAATTATAATTTCTAAAAAATGAGTCATGTTTAGTATAAGTATGTTCCAAAGATCACATGGGACATAATCCTACCATATTTTACTGGTAACCCCTTCTGAGTATAACCTGAGCACACACCTGTACCTGTCTGTGACCTTCCCCAGGCAACTCAGGTGTGCTGTTGTCTCTTACCTAGTGGTCCAAAGTTCCTCCTCTCTTGAACAATAGCATGGAAGAAACAAAGGCCAAACAACAGCTTTTGCCACATCACCGCCTTTGTGCAGCTTTGAAAGAACACAGGGTCCGAGATGGGGTCATTGAGGTAGGAGCGCAAAAGGTTGGCCCGAAGCCCTTTAGGAGGCTCATTGGTCATTTTGATCCCATTCTGGAGGATGCTGACGGGAAACTGCTCTGATGGATAGCTGGTTAGCCAGAGTCTGTAAGGACAACAGACCCAACTACTTAGAGTAATGCAATAACTCAAATTGAAAAAACAATAACAAAAAATAATAGCTACCATTTATTAAGCACTGCTAGATGCCAAACCCCATGCTAAGAATTTAATGTCCCTTTATTTCCTTTTGTCCTCATAGACACTCTCTGTAAAGAGGTTTGCTACCCCCTTTTATCATTGAGGAAATGGAGCTTGGAGATGTCAAGTGGGTTTTTCAAGTACATACCAATAGAAACAGCTGAACTGAAATGTGAACTCAGTGCCCTCAGACTTTAAAGCTGCTGTTAATCTCCACACCCATTCTCCCCTGCTGGACTGGTCAACTACTGTACACCACACCCCAGAAAAGGCAGAAGTGATCAAATCATTGATCCAGCTTCCTGATACTTACAGCCTTGCTGCTAGGAGAGAAAATAGGGCCAGGCAGGGGAGAAAAGATAAGCAAATGGAATGTTATAGTATAGGCATTATAAAATCAAGACCATCAGGAGGAAGGGAAGTAATGGGCTATTGGGATTCATGGGAAGAGGAAATTTTGATTGGGAAGAGAATTTTGCAAACTATGGCCAGGGAGCTGAATTCAGAGCCTGTTTTTATTTACAAAAACTAAGGCCTGTTTTTGTAAATAAAGTTTTATGGGAACCTGGCTATATCCCTTCATTTACATATTATTTAAGGCTACTTTGATGCAGAGTTGACTAGTTGCAACAGAGATGATATGGCTCACAAAGTCTAAAATATTTACCATCTAATTCTTTACAGAAAAAATTTGCTGACCTCTAGTCATAGAGGAAATGGCATTTGAAAGGGGCCTTGAAAATATGGAAGATTTCTTCCTTTAAAATATAAAAGCTCATCTATGCTCACAAAAACGGGAACATATGTGGGGGGACCTCCAAAAAAAGAAAAAATTTTAAAAAATCGTGTATTTATTCTTACATGTTTAAACTTCAGTGACCTTCAAAGTACTCTCCATTTGATGCAATATACCTATGGAAACATTTTTACCACTGCTCAAAACAGTTTTTGAACTCAATGATTTTGATGCCTTTTAGTGCTTCTGTAGTTTTTTGTTTCACCTCTTCCACATTGGCAAAATGTTTCCTTTTTTTAAAAAAGATTTTATTTATCTATCTTTAGAGGGGAAGAAAAGGAGAGAGGTAGAAAAATATCAATGTATGGTTGCCTCACATGCGTCCCCTGCTGGGAACTGGCCTGCAACCCAGGCATGTGCCCTGACTGGGAATTGAACTGCGATACTCTGTTTCGCAGGCCCTCACTCAATTCACTGAGCTACACCAGCCAGGGCCAGAACGTTTCCTTTTGATGACTTTTTTCATTTGGGGAAACAAAAAAAGGTTGCTTGGGGCATGACTGGGTGAACATGGAGAGGAGGGATTAGGTTTTCATGCCATTTTTGGTCAACTGCTGAACATTCAGCGTAGTGTGGGCAGGTGCACTCTTAAATAATCAATCATGAATTGGGCAAATGCATCAAAAGTCTTCAAAAAAAATTTTGCTGAAGCTGAATACAGTATCTCACAGCAATGCCAGTCAGTACACTGATACAGATGGGTTCCTAGAACACTTACCTAGCAGGGGAAGACTGCACTACAGGGGCCTGCCTTCCAGAAGATAATTCCATTTGGGGGGGTCCCCCTCAATATGTAAAACTATGTACAAGAGAAAAACTATAATTTTAGAGGTAACATTTTGGCATATTTTCTTTCAGGTTTTTATTCATTAGTGTTTCCTACCCAAGCTCAAGTTAGATGCACACCATGGAATCCTGATTTGTTTCATTTTTGCAGGTTTTTGTTTATAGGTTTGTTTGGCTAGACATCAGAGAGATGTCCAACAGGTGGATTTGGGGATGGAAGGTCATTAAAAACACAGGACACAGGCTGAGCAACCACAGGGAAGAGAGAGAGGCAGGATGTGGGTAGGCTTGGTGGACCATCAGTCACAAGACTCAGAGGGGAAAGAAGAGGCCATAAACGGGTAATGTTTAGCTCACACCATGAAAACCACACAATGCTGTAACATATTTTTGAAGTAGTTGCCAACTTTTAAAACTCTAGGACTTTCTTTGAAAATTCTAGATTTCTTTCTCTCTTTAAGATAATCAATCAGAAAGGCTAATCACCAGAGGCCTGCATCTGTGCATGGCACAGTAGCTGGTATTAAGCAGCGACTGCTTTCCTCCACACAGCATGTCCCTCTAGTTCACTGCAGCACCACCCCCCACTCCCTACTGTATCCAACTCTGAGGCTGACTGCCCAAGATTGTTCTACTGTGCTGTGAAAAGTGGAATATTTCTTGTGTCTAGTCCTCCTTACTCATTTATGTTATTTACTGGCTACTGTAAGCATTTAAGTTCATGACTTTTGGGTTAGGACCATATTATAGAAGACCTTAGAGGTCAGCATGAGTAATTTTTCCTTTATTGAGTATGTCATTGATGGTCAATGAATCAACTTACCATCCCAAATCAAAGAGAATTCTTGAAACTAGGGGATCCCCCAAACTCACATGAATCTTACCTGAGTCTTGCATAAATAAAACCAACTGTAGCCTAATCTGGCTTTGTAATTATTCACCAAACACTTTCCTATTTTCAGGCAGACATAACTAAAATGAAAAATCCCACCAAGCTTTGTTGGCTTGAGCAAGAGTTGACAAACTTTTCCTATGAAGGATCAAATGGTAAATGTAAAAGCCTTTGCAGGCCATGTGGTTTCTGTCACAATTACCTGTAGCATGAAAGCAGTCAGAGATAATATATAAGTGAGCATGGCTGTATTTCAATAAGACTTTATTATGGACAATGAAATTTCAATTACATATAATTTTCATGTGTCATGAAATATCATTATTCTTTTGATTTTATTCAAAGTGCGAAAACTATTCTTACCTTGCAAGCTATGCAAAAACAAGCAGTAAACTAAATGTGACCCACTGGCCATTGTTGGCTGATCCCTGCCTAGAATAAGAGGATCACTGAACATTCAAGTTAAAAGGGGCTTTGAAGTCTAGTACATCTCATTACTGTGCAAATACAAAACCTAAGTCCCAGTTACTAGGCTTTAAAGCTCACACAAAAAACAAATAGCTGTTTCCAATGTTGACTAAAATTGCATGGAGCCCCAGAAATATAGGCTAGAGCAAGGACGAAGGTGCCTAGACTACAGGTGAGATGCTTTTAAAGAGAAATTGTTATTTATTTAAAATATTATCGTTGTTCAAGTACAGTTGTCTGCACTTACCCTTGACCACTTCCTCCCCACCCCAGCCATTGCCACATTCTTCCTCTGATTCCACACCCCCTTGGTTTTGTCCATGTATAGTTGTTCCTGAAAACTCCCTATTAGCCCCTCCCACCTCCCCTCTCATTACTGTCAGATTGTTCTTAATTTCAATGTCTCTGGTTATATTTTGCTTGCTTGTTTGTTTTGTTGATTAGATTCCACTTAAATGTGAGATCATATGGTATTTGTCCCTCGCCACTTGGCTTATTTGACTTAGCATAATACTCTCCAGTACCATCCATGCTGTTGCAAAGGGTAGGAGCTCCTTCTTTCTTTAGGCTGTGTAGTATTGCATTGTGTAAATGTCCCATCGTTTTTTTTTTTTATCAAAACATTTACTGGTGAGCACTTAGGTTGCTTCTAGCACTTGGCTATTGTAAATTGTGCTGCTGTGAATATTGGGGTGATAGGTTCTAATAGATTGATGTTTCAGGTTTCTTAGAAGGTAATACCAGCAGTGGAACTGCCAGGTCAAAAGGAAGTTTCATTTTTAGTTTTTTGAGGAAATTCCATACTATTTTCCATAGTGGCTGCACCAGTCTGCTTTCCCACCAACAGTGCACTAGGGTTCCCTTTTCTCCACAACCTCTCCAACACTTGTTCTTTGTTGATATGTTTATGATGGCCATTCTGACCTCTGTGAAGTGGCATCTCACTGTGGTTTTAATTTACATCTCTCTGATGGCTAGTGATACTGAGCATCTTTTCATATGTCTCTGGGACATCTATATGTCCTCCATGGAGAAGTGTCTGTCTGTTCAGGTCTTTTGCCCATTTTTTAAATTGGGTTGTCTTCCTGGAGTGGAGTCCTGTGAGCTCTGTACATATTTTGGAGATCAAACCCTTGTCCAAGGACCCTTGTCCAAATAATATCATTGGCAAATATGTTTTCTCATACAGTTGGTTCCATTTTCATTTTAATGCTATGTTCTTTAGCTGTGCAAAAGCTTTTTATTTTGATGAGGTCCCATTTGTTTATTCTTTCCTTTATGACCCTTGCTCTAGGGGACATATCAGTGAAAATATTGCTCCATAGAATATCTGAGATTTTCCTGCCTATGTTTTCCTCTAGGACTTTTATGATAAAATGGTTTATATTTAAGTCTTTTATCCACTTTGAATTTATTTTTGTTTATGATGCAAGTTGGTGATCGAGTTTCATTGTTTTGCATGTAGCTGTCCAGCTCTCCCAACACCATTTGTTGAAGAGGCTTTTTTTACTCCATTTTATGCTGCTGCCACATCTGTCAAATATTAATTGGTCATAGAGACTAGGGTTTATTTCTGGGCTCTCTGTTCTGTTCCATTGATCTATGTGTCTGTTCTTAGGCCATTACCAGGCTTTTATATTACAGTGGCCTTGTAATACAGTTTGGTGTCAGGTATTTTAATCCCTCCTGCTTTGTTCTTCTTTCTCAAAATTGCAGCTGCTATTCAGGATTGTTTATGGTTCCATATACATTTTTGAAGTGTTTGTTCTATGTCTGTGAAATATGTCATTGGTACTTTAATAGAAATTGTGTTGAAACTATAAATTACTTTGGGTAGTATGGACATTTTGATCATGTTAATTCTTCCAATCTATGAAGATGGTACATGCTTTCATTTGTTTGTGTCTTCTTTAATTTCTTTCTTCAGTGTTGTGTACTTTTATGAGCATAGGTCTTTTACCTCCTTGGTTAGGTGTACTCCTAGGTACTTTATTTTCTTGTTGCTATAGCAAGTGGGATTTTTCTCTGATGTTTGTTTCTGATATTTCATTGTTGGTGTACAAAAATGCCTTTGATTACTGAGTATTGACTTGTGATTTGCTCTTTTGCCAAATTCACTTATTAGGTCAACTACCTTTTTGGTGGAGTCTACAGGAATTTCTATGCACACTATGATGTCATCTGCAAACAATGAGAGTTTTGCTATCTCCTTTCCAATTTGGGTTCTCTCTCTCTTTCATCCGATTGCTGTGGCTAGGACTTCCAATGCTATGTTGAATAGGAGTGGTGAAAGAGAACATCCTTGTCTGCTTTGTTACTGATCTTAGTTTTGAAAAGCATTTAATTTTTGCCCATTGAACATGATGTTGCCTGTAGGTTTCTTGTATGTGGCCTTTATTACATTGAGGAATGTTCCCTGTATTCCCACTTTGCTGAGTGCTTTTATCATGGGTACTGTACCTTATAAAATGCTTTTTCCGTGTCTATTTATATGATCATGTGATTTTTGTCTTTACTTTCGTTTATGTAATTTATTACATTTATCGATTTGCCAATATTGTACCATACTCACATCCCTGGGATTAATTCCACTTGATCATGGTGTATGATCTTTTTAATGTATTCCTGGATGTGGTTTGTCAACATTTTGTTGAGAATTTTAACATCTATGTTCATCAGTGATATTGGCCTGTAGTTTTCTTTGTTATGTCTTTATCTGGTTTTGGGGTTAGGATGATGCTGGCTTCATAAAAAGATTTGGGCATCTTCCATTTTCTTGGATTTTTTGGAGTAATCTGTGAAGGATAGGCATTAGATCTTCCTTAAATACTTTGTAAAATTCTCCTGTGAAACCATCCAGTCCAGGGCTTTTGTGTGTTGTGAATTTTTTTATTACTGCATCAATTATTGAAACCAGCTGTTATTGGTCTGTTCAGGCTTTGTACTTCTTCATTGAGTTTTAGTAAATTATATTTTTTCTAGAAATTTGTCCATTTCACCTAGGTTTTCACATTTCTTGGTATATAGTTCTTTGTAGTAATTTCTTACAGTTCTTTGTATTTCTGTGGTTTCTATTGCAATCTCTCTTTCATTTCTGATTGTATTTATTTGGGTCCTCTCCTTTTTTTCTTGATGAGTCTGCTTAAAGGCTTGTTGATTTTATTTTTCTTTTCAAAAAACCAGTTCCTGGATTTATTGACCCTTAGACCTGTGATTTTAGTTTCTATTTCATTTAATTCTGCTCTTATCTTGGTATTTCCTTCTCTCTACTTGCTCTGGGCTGTCTTTGTTATTGCTTCTCCAGTTCTTTTAGGTGTAGGGTAGGTTATTTATTTGAAATGTTTCATTTTTTTATTTTTTAACATTTTTATTGTTGTTCAAGCACAGTTTTCTGCCTTTTTCTCCCACTCCTCCCCACCACCCTAGCCCTCCCCACCTCTTTCACATTTCTTCTTCTTGTTATTATAATTATTCCTGTAAACTCTTCCCTGTATCACTATGAACTTCCCTCTTACGACTGTCTTCAGTGTCCCATAAGTTTTGGATTGTTGTGAGTTCGTTTTCATTTGTTTCCAGAAATTTTTGACTTCTTCCTTGATCTCATTCTTGACCAATTCATTGTTTAATGGCATGCTGTTCAATCTCCATGAGTTTCAATGTTTTTTGTTTTTTTCCCTTGGGGTTAGTTTCTAGTTTCAGTCCCTGTGGTCTGAGAAAATGCTTGATATAATTTCAATTTTCTTGAATTTGCTGAGGCTTGTTTTGTGTCCTATCATGTGGTCTATCTTTTAAACTGTTCCATGCGCATTTGAAAAAAAATGTGTATTTGCTTCTTTGGAGTGAAAGGTTCTAGATATACCACTTAAATCCACTTGATCTAAAACATTGTTCAGTGCCTCAATATCTCTGTTGATATTTTGTTTGGAAGCTATATCTATTTTTGACAGTGGGGAGTTAAATGTCCCTACTGTAATTTTGTTGCTGTCAATATCTTTCCTGAAGTCCTCCAAGATTTTTCTTATATATTTTAGTGCTCTTATGTTGGGTGCATATATATTAACAGTGTCTATGTCATCCTGATGGATTCTTCCCTTGAGTATTATAAAGTGACCTTCTGGGTCTCTTTTTATGGCCCTTGTTTTTGATGTCTATTTTGTCTGATATGAGTATTGGCTATCCCGGCTTATTTTTTCCCCTATTTACTTGGAATATTTCTTTCTAGCCCTTCACTTTCAGTCTGTGATGGTCTTTTGTCCTGAGTTGGGTCTCTTGTAGGCAGCATATGTGTGGCTCACATTTTCTTATCTATTCAGCTCTTCCATGGTTTTGATTGGAACATTTAATCCATTTATGTTTATTATTCATAGGTACTTATTCATGGCCATTTTACTTCCTTTGTCCCTGCGTTCCTCCCTCTTTCTCACTCTTTATTCCCTTTTCTTTCCTTTACAGTCTGGCACTCAATGCACTGAGCCACACTAGCCAGGGCTTCCTTGCCCCCCTCCCCCCTGCCTTTTCTTAAAGCAGACTCTTTAGCATATCTTGCACAGCTGGTTTGGAAGATGTATATTCTTTCAGGCAGCCTTTGTCTGGGAAGCTCCTTATTTGGCCTTTCATTTTGATTGAGAGCCTTACTGGTAGAGTAGCCTTGGATGCTTGCCTTTATTTTTCATTGGAATATTTCTTGTCAATCCCTTTTGGATTGGAGTGTTCCCATTGAGAAGTCAGCTGCTAGTCTTATCGGGGCTCCCTGCTATGTTACTGCCTGTTTCTCCTTTGCTGCTTTTAAGCTCCTCTCTTTGTCTTGGAATTTTGTTATTTTAATTATGATGTGTCTTGAATTGGGCCTCTTTGCATTCCTTTTGATTGGGACTCCTTGTGTTTCCTGGATTTGTATGACTTTTTCTGTCATTAAGAAGCTTTCCATCATTAATTTTTCAAATAGGTTTTCTATCCCTTGCTCTTCTTCACCTTCTGATATCCCTATTATATGGATATTATTGTTTCATGTTGTGTTTTAGTTCCCTTAGCTCCTCTTCATTCTGAGTCTTTCTTCCTTTTCTTGCTCTATCCGGGTGTTTCTTTCTCCCTTGTCCTACAGCTCACTGATCCTCTGCTCCATCTAGCCTGCTTTTGATTCCTTCTACTGTGTTCTTCCATCCAGAAATTGTATTCTTCATTTCCTCTTGGCCCTTGTTGATAGTTTTTATTTCCTTTTTCATGTTGATAATTTTCAGTGAGTTCATCATAGTTTCCCTGCAGTTTTTGGTAATTCTCAGTGAGCTCATTGAGCTTCCTTACAACAATTGCTTTGAATACAATATCTAATAGTTGACTTGCTTCTATTTCATTTATCATCCTTTCTGAGGTTTCCTCCTTTCCTTTTGTTTGGGGTTTATGTCTTTGTCTTCCCATTGTTTGTGAGACCCTTCTTGTTAACCTCTGCTTCTTAATTTGATCTGTTCTGACTCCTTGGGTTTGTGGTGTGAATTTCTATGCTAGGAGTCCTGTAAGAGTCAGTGGTGTATTCTCCTTGATCTCATGAGCTTGTTGGTCTTAGGCTGTCGTCTATGTTGGCTCTCTGTATGTATTTGGGTTTTGATTGTTGTTGGGTCTTCCTTTGGTGGGTCCTTCCCTCCAGATGGTTAACTGAGAGTCGCTTCACTCATCATATCTTGTATACTGCTGTTCAGGTGCGGACAGCTTGTGTCAAAGGTGGTTCTTGTGTCTGTCCAAGGTTTTGAGCCTTCTCTCTCACTATTGTTCAGTTGTTTGTCCTGAGTAATTTCTCCACCATTTAGTTGTAATTCCAGATTGGTCCTGGGTGAGGTTAATGTGGCTTCCACTCACTCCTTCACCATCTTTCTTTATTATCTATTTGTTGTTCCTTTGTTGGTGGATTCTACCTTTTAGCAGGTATACTGATGATCACAACTCCCACCTACTCTTTTATGTGATCAGTTGGAGAAGGAAGGCAAAATGGATTAAGATAGCAGGAGTGTATTCTATGGGAATTAAAGTACCAACCTGTAGAGAAGAGATAGAAGATCCTTTGGATAAGTATAGTGTTAAGTATGATATTTCACGCAACCATCCAATTTTTAGAAAGGGTGGAAAAAAGATAAGACTCTCATTAGAGGGGGGAAAGACTGTGAGTTCCAGGAAACTCCTGTTCCAGGAAACAGAGAGTTTGTGGGAGGTCATATTATGAGATATAGTGAGAATAAATTATAGAAAATAGGTGTACTATGGGAGAGAATAGAGTTAACCACAACAGTAATAAAGTTCCTGGAAGACAGTGAAATGTGTTAAGATCCTGGAGGGATGCTGTGTAGTATTTACAATTGTATGGAACAGCAATTATTTACAATAGTAATAGAGCAACAATCATATGACAGAATCTATGTGATCTGAATAACCACAGTAGGAAGTATAGGACCCAGAGTAGTGTGCTAATGGAAAGCAAATGAAGAAAAAGAAGAAAATGTAAAAATACACTATGAAAGAGAGAATAAGGAAAACCAGTAAAACAGTGCAATTAAGCAGACAAATAAAATGAAGAAAACTAAACAGAAAAGAAAGTAAAAAATACTAATAAAATAAAAAAGGTAAAAATCATGAAAAATAATAATAATACAAATAAACAATAACTTGCAAGTTCTCTGGAATAACAAAGTGAAATTTGTCTCAGTTTCTCAATTGTTGGGATTAGCCTTGTAATCTTTCTTTGGGTCTGACTCTGGTTCTTTCACAGCTCCAGGTCTTATTGTCTCACTTGGGGGGAAAAAAACCAGTATAATAAAAAAAAATATATAGATATAGATATAGGAACTTCTGGCCAAGATGGAGGCATAAGTGGAAATACTGTACCTGCTCACAAAACCAAATTTAAGGACAACAAAGATTTAGAAACAAAAACGCAACCAGAACAGACAGAAAATTGAACTGTACTAAAGTCCAACAACAATGAACCATTCATCCAGACCAATAAGAGGGGTGGAGTCAGTGGCCAGTGGAGAGGGGTCCTGGCAGGAAGAGGCAGTGGTTAGCAGAACCAGGTGTGGGGAGGAAACCAGGTGTGCAAGGTAGTTGGCTGACCATGGACACACATTCCTGCACAGATAAATCAGGCAAAAAAAAGGGCAGTGAGACAGACCACACAACCCAGGGCCTCAGTGACAGGAAATAAACCCTAAAAGCACCAACTGGAAAAACTTTTGGGGGCTGAGGTGCCAGGAGAGGTTCCCAGCCTCATAGGAGAGGGAATTTGTTGGAGAGACCCACAGGGTCCTTGAACGTACACAAGCACACCCACCTGGGAACCAACACCAGAAGAACCCAATTTGCTTGTAGGAAGCAACAGAAAGGGCCAAAATCTGAGAGAGAGCAGAGCAAGCACCATTGTTCCCTCCTGACCCTGCCCCCACATACAGCGTGCTAACCTAGTGACATGGGTTGCTTTCCCTGGTGAACATCTAAAGCTCCACCCCTCATACGTAACAGGTATGAACAGATCAAAAAATTATGGCCCAAACAGAAGAACAAATCAAAGCCCCAGAGCCAATACTTCTAAGTGCCCATACCAAGAGATAGCCAACCTAACAGATGCACAGTTCAAAACACCAATGATCAGGATGCTCACAGAATTGGTTGATTTTGATTGCAAATTAGGTGAAAATATGAAGGCTACCCTAAGTGAAATGAAGGAAAATGCACAGGGAACCAATAGTGAAGGAAAGGAAACTGGGACTCAAATCAATGGAGTGGACCAGAAGAAAGAAAGAAACAACCAAACAAAAGAAGAAAGAAACAAGAATTCAAAAAATAAGGAGAGGCTTAGGAACCTCCAGGACACCTTTAAACGTTCCAACATCAGAATTATAGAGGTACCAGAAGAAGAAGAGCAAGAAACTGAAAACTTATTTGAACAAATAATAAAGGAGAACTTCCCTAATCTGGCAAAGGAAATAGACTTTCAGGAAGTCCAGGAAGCTCAGAGTCTCAAAGAAGGTGGACCCAAGGAGGAACACACCAAGGCACATCATCATTACATTCATTACTCAAGATTAAAATGAAGGAGAGAATCCTAGAAGCAGCAAGAGATAAGGGGACAGTCACCTACAAAGGAGTTCCCATCAGACTGTCGACGGATTTCTCAAAAGAGACCTTACAGGCAAGAAGGGGCTGGAAAGAAGTATTCCAAGTCATGAAATCCAAAGACCTACATCCAAGATTGCTCTATCCAGCAAAGTTTTCATTTAAAATGTAAGGGCAGATAAAGTGCTTCTCAGATAAGGTCAAGTTCAAGGAATTTGTCATCACCAAGCCCTTATTATATGAAATGTTAAAGGGACTTATCTAAGAAAAAGAAGATAAAAAATATGAACAGTAAAAGAACAGCAAACTCACAGTTATTAACAACCCCACCTAAAAAAAGCAAACTAAGCAGACAGCTATATCAGGAGCGGAGCCACAGAAATCGAGATCACATGGAGGGTTAGCAACAGGAGAGTGGGGGGAGGAGAAGTGGGGAGAAGGTACAGGAGAATAAGTAGCATAGAGAGTGGGGAGAAAATAGATAGGGGGAGGGCAAGAGTAGTGTGGGAAATGTAGAAGCTAAAGAACTTATGACACATGGACATGAACTGAAGGGGGGAATGTGGGGGGAGGGGTGTGCAGGGTGGAGGGGAATGAAGGGAGGAAATGGGACAATTGTAAAAGCACAATCAATAAAATATATTTTTAAAATTCAATTAAAAAAACAAAGAAATTTTAAAAAGCTAATATAAAAATAAATAAATGTACACACACACACACATATTTAAAGCCTCCTGCTCACTTTAATTAGCAATAATCTCGCCTCGGACAAACCTCATTGCCTACGATACTGCCACTATGCAAAGCTAGCCTCCTGCTCACTTTAAACTGGCAAAGTGAGTTCTGCTGGTTTTCCTGGCTGTAGCAGGCTGAGGGGGTTGGGTTTTACGTATCTGCCTTCCTATTGTTTTGTGAGGATTGGGGCCAGGTCTGGGTTGCACTCTTCACAGTTGCCCAGCCTCCAACCCAGTTCCTCAGTTTGCTGTCAGGCCCCCAGTGCCCTTCTGCACCAAGCCTGTGCCTTCAGTCCACCAGTTGTGCTGTTCTTGAGGTGTACCAATTAGGGGAACTCACACACCACCCTCTTGCTCTTTGCTGTCCTAGATGCTAGGCACTGTCAAAGTCTCTTCAGGGTATTTGAGCTCCCCCACTGCATCAATTCTTTCTGGGGACTGCTAACTTCCTGAGTCTTGCTGTTCCTCTCTGGAGGGGTACACCTCCTATTTCTTCCTTGCCAGCCAGTCCCAAGGAGTGGGGGAGGGGGCACCACTATGGCTGCAGTGGCGGGGTGGGCACGCACCACTGCAGTGGCTGTTAGGGCACACCTGGCTTCCACTGCTGAGGTGGGGGTGCAGGGGCCTAGCTGTGGTCCCAGTGTCAGAGGTGGGAGCTCGGCTGAGGCTGAGGTGGCCAAGATGGGCAGTATGATTGATAAAGGGTGCAGCCAGGGGGGCCCCCCAAAAAAAGATCTAGAAAGGTGTCCAGAATTCAAAGTGTATAGAAATATTGGAGAGACATATAAGATGTCCTCACCCCTCCCCCCAGGGGGAAGAAACGAATGGAGCCAGGCCATTGAGAGCTGTTTTGCATAGCAACAGTTTTGGAGCTAACCTCTGGAATGATTATTTAACATATCTATAACCTTTAACTGGTTTCATAGATATGTTAAATAGCAGTGGCCAAGTTTGGAGCCAGGGAGAAGGTTGTGGCAGGGACTCAAGATGGGAACTAGGGGCTGCGCTCCTGAGTGAGAAGGCCTGTGTGAGAGCTTGAAAAAGACTGGCTCCAGGACATGAAGGGTCCCCGCTTGGCCAGATGAGAGAGAGCCACGCGGTTTCAGCAGAGTGAGGACCCCCTCTTGGTGAGGTGAAAGAGGGAGCCACGTGGTTTTGGCAGGGTGCGGACCCCCTCTTTCCCAGGTGAAAGGGAAAAACCACGCAGCTTTGCCAGAATGGAGATCCCTGCAGCCAGGTGAAGAAGACAGCCACATGCTTTTGGTGGAGTGCAGACTCCTGCAGCTTTGGTAGAAGAGGCCCATGCGGCTTTGGGGTGCCCCCTTTGGCCGCAGGGCCTGAAAAAGCAAGAGAGACTTTGACTGGAACTGGGTACAAAGGACTCTTGCCAGTGGACCATGAGAGGGTACCACAGTACTTTGGATTAACTCGAGATCCTGCACAGTGACACAGCTGACGGTGCCAGCAGCCTGCAATACAGACGTGTGCTCTTTTCCTGATTTACGGTACCCGGAGTTGGGACAGTGGGAGGAGGGAGCGCTGTGTGGGTGTAGGTGTATACCCTAAAGGACTTTGACATTTTAGTTGTGGCGTTAGGCCTGAATAGCATTAAATAAACATTTTGTTTCCTTTTCACAAATCTCTGGCTTTAAGAGATGTCTTTCCAATTGGCGGCGGACAGAAGGGCCCAGTAGATTTTAGTATTTTGTTTTTGGGAGGGGTCCCTGTTGTATAGCAGTTTTGGGCATCCCTAGGTGGGCCAAATATTGTATTGCCCCTCCCTCGGACCTCCTCTTGTTCGGTAACATGATCATTGCGGCCACTGGGGCAGGCATGCTATTGAGGCTGCATTGCCACTAAGAAATTATTTTTTTAATCATATTTGCCGATATTTAATATACCTTCCCAGACACATTTCCTATCACATACCCTCAACAATTCACAGAATGTGCCCCAGAATCATAGAATAATTTCTCAATGTTTCCTTAATATGCATCTTTGCTTTTGCAAATGCTGTCCCCTCTGGTGGAATGTCCTTCCTAGCAAATTCGTACAATCTTTCAGAACCCCAGGTAAATGTCATTTCTCAAGGTCTCCCCACTTGCCCTTTTCTGTGCTCCGTGCTTCTTCTTAGAACATGAGCATTCTTCACCTGTGGGCTGCCTTCTGCTAGATTGAGAGCGCCTATAACACAGGAGCCCCAAACCAGGGAGCCACTTAAGTGTTCATGATGTTCCAAGAAAAATGATTTGATAGACTAGCTGATGAAACATGCTGTTTATTACTCACATTACAGTGGAATGTACTGACTGGTGGGTCAGTGCAAGAGAGACTGCACCTCCTCCAGTCTGAGGCTCATTATAAGGTGTCCTAGAAAAAGGCAGCACAGGTCCAGGTTGCACAAACCTGTGTGGCCCAAAGTTACACTGCATCAGTGGGGAGGTGCAGAAGAAAAAGGTCAAGGAGCAATCACAGGGCAAGAAGTCGCTCCCAAAAGGAGATAAGGAGGGAGTTTATGATCCATCCCCCAAACAATACATATTTCTTTTGGCCAGGGACCCCCTGGCCAGTCCTCATCATGGATAGTGGGAGAGCCATGTATTGATCCCACACTGCTTAAGGGCAGAACTGTGTCTTATTTATCTTTGCTTTTCCTGCCACCAGCATATTGTCTGGGACTCCAGCTGGGGCACAGAGACAAGCAGAGGTGGAGTAGCATCTCACCTGAATCTGATGTTGGTGCTCTCAGGAACAATCACCTCTTCACAGATCTTCTCCAGTGGAGGCATCCAGCTTGTGGCCAGATGGCAGTTTTGTAAGACCACCCAGGTGCCTTCTCTGATGGCAGTGTTGATCATTTTGGCTGCAATAGGGCCTTGGCCTTGGCCAAGGGATATGATCTGTGTTTTGGCACCTCCCATGCCAAGATCTTCAGCAAACTTAAGCAAGCCTGAGACCAGAAAGAAAAGGATCTTTTAAAAGAGAACAAGACAGGTAAGACCACATTAACAATAACATCACAAAAGGAGGGGTTACATTAAAATTCTGGACTGAGAAAGAAACTCACTGGCTTCTGTTAATTACAAAATAAGCAAGTCTCTGGGGAAGTTTTAGACTTCTAGTAAGATGGAGAATGCAGATACTATTGATTCCTCTTTTGCTCTGAATGCACAGACATTCTTGATTTAAAAAAATTCACAAACTGAAAAAAAAAATAGTTTAAAAGAACAAGAAATTCCCATGTGCCAAAAATAAAGAGGGAAGTCAAAACTAGAGAGGTGAGCTCAGAACCAAAGAATTGGGGACTGGGTTTTTTAGAAATTTATTTTACTAGGAAAAAGAATGTTTCTACAGTGAAATTTCAAGCAAGTCTCTTTTACTTTTCTCTTCCTCAGAGGCAGCAATGTTACTAGGTTTTGTCAATCCTACCAGAAATATTTTATGCATTTAAATCATGCATACATGCTCTTGTACTTACATGAATTGTAGAATACTACATTTACTTTTTTTAAGTTAGAATTTTCCACATCAGTACATTTGTAAAGGCCTTATTCTTTTTCATGGTTACATAGTATTTCCCCATTGGTAAAATACCATATGTTATTTAACCAGTTTGAAGGTTGGAGTTTGTCTATGGGAGATGGGTATAACAACTTTGCACTCAAAAGAGATGGGATTCTGGAACTAAGACTTTTTAAAAATAAAGTTAGGATTCTCAAAGGACTGCACCTTTATGTTGAGAAGGCCAGAAATCTGGTCACTGACTCAAGAAGTAATGTGAAAGCTTATCCATCCTGGATGAAAAGCTTGTAGCCCGAATGGAAAAAAATTGAAAATTCTCCAGTGAGAAATCAATACCCAGCTTATGCCAAATGCAATGAGGGGTACAGCTTTACTTGTGTAAAGTAAACTGAGAACTTTCCCTTATAAAACTGATCCAGAACTTGAAACCCTTGGGGCACTGTTGTTTGCATATGTAAAATTGTTCTGTTAAGGCACTCCTAAACCTAAAGTATTTGACATTCTCACAAAATAACACAAGCTTTCTGATTGTCAATTCACAATAAAAAATTATCAAGTAAATGAGAAAATACATCACTATTAGGGATAGTCAGCACATACAACAAACAAGAGGACCCAAAGATTACATATGGTCTCTGTTGTGGGCTGAACTCTGATCCCTCCAAATCTATATCTTGAGGTCCTAATTCCCAGGACCTCAGAATGTGACTGTATTTGTACATAGGGTCTTTAAAGAGGTAGTTAATGAGGTCATTAGGGTATGTTCTCATTCAGTATGACTGGTGTCCTTATAAGAAAAGGAGATTAGGACACTCACTGAGACTATGTGAAAACACAGAAAGAAGCTAGCCATGAACAAGCCAATGAGAGAGGCCTCAGAAGAAATCAACCCTGCCAACACCTTAAATTTGTACTTCTAATCTCTGGAATTGGGAGAAAATACATTTTTGTTATTTAAGCCACCAGTCTTTGTTATTTGTTGTGGAAGCTCTAGCAGATTAATATAGCCTCTGAAAAAGAGCATAAAAAACACATCTGAAAAATCATTAAAGAAGGAACATAGAGGTGATAAAATTCAGAGTACTATGAAAAAAATACATGGATTTAAGGTAAAACAAAACTTTGAGAACTGAAAAACATTGTTATTGAAGCCAAAAGCTCAAAGCACTGATTGATGAAAACAGCAGGTTAGACACAGACAAAGAGAAAATCAGTGGCCCTGGCCAGTGTGGCTCAGTTGGTAGTATGTCATCCTTTAAACAGAAAAGTTGCGGGTTTGGTCCCTGGTCAGGGCACATGGCTAGGTTGTGGCTTCAGTCCCCAAATGAGATGTGTATGAGAGTTAACTGAGATCAATATTTCTCTTTTGCATATGTTTCTTTGTCTCTTTCTCCCTTCCTTCCCCTCTCTAAAATCAATAAGCATGTTCTCAGGTGAGGATAAAAAAGAGAATCAGTACAGTCTGACAATAAGGATCCATCCAGTACTAATGGGCACCCCAGCACCCTGGTAGTGGCCTCCAAATACCATGTGCTGCTAAGAGAACTGGAGTTCCTTGAAGAAATGTTTGTACAAGGTGAGCCTGGAATATATGGACTCTCTATACCAAGGAAGCTATCAAAAATTAAAAACTATTGGGGTTATACAAAAAGGATATAGGCATGAAGGTGTTCCCACAGGCCAGTGATTGAATAATTTGAACATCAAAAAGAACACTGATGGCAGTAGATTAAAATACCACCATATTTGAAACATCTGGTCTGTTAAAATTCATGCATTCACAATGGAACCAAAAAATATCTTATTGCCTAACTAACTTTGGAAGTTAATAGGGCTCAAACTCATTCAGACAGCTGAGAGATAAAGAAAATGAACCAAGAATCTTTTCAGCTTGTTCTTTTCAAAGTATATTCAGAATTGACAAAGAAAAATTCTTTTTTTAAAATTCTTTATAGGAGAGTTTCAGCTAATAAATGTGGAAAGAATGATAGGATTAAAATAACACCATTTTGCATTCTCTAATGAAATAATGGATCTAGGTAATGATTTTCTAAGGCCGCTAAAACCATTAGGTCAGTTGTTCCAATATTGGATGCACATTGGAATTACCTGAAAAACTTTATAGAACACAATGCCTGGGCCTTACAAAGATTTTAATTTAATTGGTCAAGTGGGTGATCTAGGCATGGAGATTTTTCTTTAAACTCCCCAGGTGATTCCCATGTGAAGCAAAGATTGAGAACTGTTACATTAAGTGAAAGGCTGATGGGAAACTTTATTAGGGAGGTGATGGAGGAGTCAGGAGTTGGGTCAGGTGGACAATGCTTGGATCCACTGATCTATCTTAATCAGAAAAAATAAGGACAACCAGACAGTGCATCCCTCCTGACCTGTGGAGTTTCCTGAGAATTTATTCATGCTGAATCTGATTGAGCCTCTAGTACAGGGGAAAGGAATACGCTATTGTTCACCTCTGGATGTGTGTCCTGTCCTCTGCCAGCACACCATCAATTCACAGACAAAATTCTGACCTTTTTCCCATTTGTATTCTTTACCTTTCCTGGTTTTTGCTACTTTCTCTTACTTAAATCTGCCACCTAAAGGACATATAGAAAAAAAAAGCAAAGGTACAACATAGGGGTTCTAAATTGATCTTTGGCAATAACATTTTGGCATAGGAACCTGGAAAGGGTACCAATTCATATCAGCTGCCTCCTATGACTTCCTTTTAGGGGCAGGGTGCTGGCTTTCTATCTGGGCCAGGATATGTGTCAAACTCCTCAGCTTTCGCAGGAGAACATATAGGATATGTGTCAAACTCCTCAGCTTTCACAGGAGAACATATCAACCTTGTCATCTGCATTTCTGGTACTCTTTCTTCATTCAGCAATAGAGAAAAGTAAAGCTTTGAGATATTCCACCACAACAGAAAACTAATCTATTTCTGTCAACAACTCATACCCTTTAATAAGTATAAACAATTTCTAGAAAGATACACAAACTAGTAATAGTAGTTACATCTGGGAACATTAGGAGAAAGATGTACCTTTCACTCTGTATGAGAAGTTCCCAACCTCAGCACTACTGATGTCCTGGGCTGAATAACCCTTTGTTGTGGGGGCTGTCTTATGTATTGTGGGATGTTTAGCAACATCCTTTGCCTATATCTACTAGATGTCAGTAGTACCCCCTAGTTGTGACACCAAAAGTATTTCCCTACTTTGTCAAATGTCCCTTGAGAAGGCAAAATAGCCCTGGTTGAGCCACAATCCTATACTTTTTGGCATTATTCAATTTTTTATTATTACTCACAGCATTAATTATTCAAAAATTTAAAAATTAAAAGAAGAGAGAAGAGTAGCTGAGAGAAGTGATAGAAAAAATCATTTAAGACACAGGTGACAAACTAGCAGCCAGAATAAATCTAGCCCCAGCTTGGCCCTCATACAATTTTTTAAAATTAATTTATTTTTTAAATTATTTTTCAACTACAGGACTTCCGCCAAGATGGAGGCATAGGTGGAAGCACTGTGCCTCCTTCCACAACCAAGTTTAAAAACAACAAAGTTTTAGCAACAAAAACCACAGAAAATTGAACTTCACGGAAGTCTGACAACAACAAACCCTTCAGCCAAACCGGTAAGAAGCCAGCAGCAGAGCAGGGTTGGGCAGGAAAGATCCAACGGACCGACCCAGGCACGTGACCCAGGTGCGCCAGCAGCTGTAGGTGGATACCAGGTGTGGAGAAGCGGGTGGACCCACTGAGGGCGCAAGGCGGTGGACTCACTGAAGGCTGACCATGGTCACACATTTGCACGCAGATAAACCAGTGAAGGAGGGAGGGATGAGACAGACCTTGCAGGGCCCAGTGGCAGGAAGCGGCAGAGGGGACCGCCATTGTCCCTCTCTGACCCCGCCCCCACACACAGCATCACAAACCAGAGACCTGGGTGGCTTCTCTCTGACCCACCCCCACATACAGAGTCACAAACCAGTGACCTGGGTGGCCCTGCCCTGGTGAACAACTAAGGCTCCGCTCCTCATACATAATAGGCACAAACAGATCAAAACATGGCTCAAGAAGAACTTAGAGCCCCAGAGCCAATAAATCTAAGCAATGAAGAAATAGCCAAACTTTCAGATGCACAGTTCAAAACACTGGTGATCAGGATGCTCACAGAACTGGTTGATTTTAGTCACAAATTAGAGGAACATATGAAGGCTAAACTAATTGAAATGAATGGAAATGCACAGGAAACCAATAGTAATGGAAAGGAAACTGGGACTCAAATCAAAGGAGTGGACCAGAAGGAGGAAAAAAAATGACCAAACAGAAAAGAATGTAGAAACAAGAATTCAAAAAAATGAGGAGAGGCTTAGGAACCTTCAGGACATCTTTAAACGTTCCAACATCAGAATTATAGGGGTACCAGAAAAGGAAGAGGAACAGTCACGAGTGGAAACCTTATTTGAACAAATAATAAAAGAGAACTTCCCCGTTCTGGCAGAGGAAATCCAGGAAGCTCAGAGAGTCCCAAAGAAGTTGGACCCAAGAAGGAACACACCAAGGCACATCATCATTACATTAGCCAAGATTAAAATGAAGGAGAGAATCCCAGAAGCAGCAAGAGATAAGGGAACAGTCACCTACATGGAGTTCCCATCAGACTGTCAGCTGATTTCTCAAAAGAGACCTTACAGGCAAGAAGGGGCTGGAAAGAAGTATTCCAAGTCATGAAATCCAAAGACCTACATCCAAAATTGCTCTATCCAGCAAAACTTTCATTTAGAATGGAAGAACAGATAAAGTGCTTTTCAGATAAGACCAAATTCAAGAAGTTCATCATCACCAAGCCCTTATTATATGAAATGTTAAAGAGACTTACCTAAGAAAAAGAATATAAAAAAGTTGAACAGTGAAAGGACAGCAAACTCACAGTTATTAACAACCACACCTTAAACAAAAGCAAACTAAGAGGATAGCTAGATCAGGAGCAGAACCATAGAAATGAAGATCACATGGAGGGTTAGCAACAGGGGAGTGGGAGAAGGAGAAGGGGGGAGAAGGTACAGAAAATAAGTAGCATACATGGTAGGTAGAAAATAGGGGGAGGGCAAGAATAGTAGGGGAGATATAGAATCTAAAGAACTTGAAACACGTCATAAACTAAAGGGGGGAATAGTGGGGGAGGGGGTGTGCAGGGTGGAGGGGAATGAAGGGGGGAATAGAACAACTGTAATGGCATCATCAATAAAACATATTTAAAAAAATTATTTTTCAACTACAGTATTCTGTCTTTTACTCCCATCCCAGCCCCGCCTCCGTGCCCCCCACCTCCCTCCCCTTTTCACTCCCCTTAGTTGTTGTCCTTGTGTCCTTTTTGCTAGTTCCTGTAAATCCTTCCCCCTTTTCCCCTGAAATTCCCTCCCCTCTCCCCTCCGGTCGCTGTCCCCCTGTTCTCAATTTGCCCTCATACAATTTTTAAGAAAAAATATGAATGAATTATCAAGATGTAAAAATGGGTGATTTCTGTATTTCTTGTCTCTCTTGAAAAATTAGATGATATTGCTCACAGATGATGTCAAAATCATGGGCATTGACTGGCAGTTGACCCAATTTGGTGAGAAAAAAGTCTTTAGTAGCCCAAATCCATCTTGGCCTATTAACTGCTCAGCTTTCAAAGTCATCTGAATTAGAGACTCCTGCTACAAGGGACATGCTATTTGTCATTCATTCATGTTCTGGGCTCTTTATGTCCTTCGCACAACATTTTGACCCTTACCTGCCATTGGATCTGCACCAGGAGACAACACAAAAATCAGTGGTGTACAACAACTGGAGTCATTGTAGGAACCCTGGAGGTCAAATGTAGGGGCTTCAATGTACATGTTGCCCATGTGCTCAGCAATAAACTCTCGAATGGCTGGAATCATCTTGTCAGGCCGCAAACATCGGAGGATCACCATCCTCTCCAACCCCTGAAGGAAGTTCCAAGATCCAGGGAACTTCTCTTCATGAGGCCAGACTGAATCATAGATGAGCTTCCATTCATTAGCATTTTGTTCAAAATGTTCCATCAAGCCTTTCAGTTTTGGTAACGTGGATGCACGAACCACTTCTGCCCATGCCTTTTCAGACAGCCATTCAGTAACTGGATTGGGGAAGGGGTTGTCCAGGGCAATGCCCCCAGTTAGAAGAAAGTACCAAACTTCTTCATTAATTTGTTTTTTCTCTTTCAAGATGCCAATGGTCAAAAGGAGGGAGAAAAGCAGCTTGTCCTTCTCAAATAGAGAGCGGCAGACATTGTTGTAGATACTGAAGGTGAAATACTCAATGATGTACTCAATGCGCAGCTCCAGCTCTTCACTCTTCCTGCTGTGGGCCAAGGAGTGCACATAGAGGTTTATGAACCATGTCAGGGAGTACTGGTACATTGGTTCAATGTTGGCCAGGTCAGAGATACAAAAGAAGATTGTGGCAGAGTGGATAGCCACTGGCTTGTAGCCCATCCGAGTCTCATCAATCTGTGTTTCTGTCACTGACGCAACTTCTTGTTTCTCAGAGATTTCTTCAGACAGTTCTTTGGAGGAGGACAAAACTTTGACGGCCGTCTCATCCTCAAGGATGTTGCCCTCTGACAAGGAGAGGACCTCCAAGATCTTATCTTCAATTTCTTTTAGCTGCTTCTTGTTCTGGGCACTTTCTACAATCAACTTGTTCTTTTTTTCTTCCAGTTCTGGCTTCTCCTTGGCAGCTACGATACCAAGGAGTTGATCTTGGAGACCTAAGGGAGTGATCATGAAGTTGAGGAGGCAGACTTTCACAGCGACTTCAGGGATATAATGTGGGTTTCTCAACCGGGTGGTGATGTATAACTTAAAATCCTTGGAATATTCAATGATGTTTTCTCCTAGTCTCATGTACTCAACCCCTTGCTGTTTGAATGTGGACTTGAGCAAGATGGGTTCAATAAAGGCATCCAGCTCTTCTCCAACGTTTTCTAGTAAAACAGGGGTGCCAAACTGCAGAGCATTTTCCAGCGTTCTCACATAGTTGGCATCGGAGAACCTAGTGACCGACAGACTATTCACTTTCTCCATGTTCTTGATCCACTTATTGGCCTGCCCCTGGGGGTCAATTATCAAGGTCCAGCGTCTGGAATTGGACACAATGATGCCATTGTCAATGGAGAAGGAGTCAACTGGCAGCCCAGCGATCTTCCAGGCACGGATTTTTATGGGATCCCCTAATGTGTTGCTGAGACTGAAGTCACTGGAGCTGGGGATGTGCTTATCATTACATTGGGCCAACCATTTCTTTTGGCACTTGGCCCGATAATCCACGGTAAAGGCCCCCAGGTAAGCCACGGTCCCTGAAGACAATAACATATCTCCTGTCAGATTATTGTAGCGGACCCCCAGCTGCCGGGCTGCTTCTGTCCATCGGTCCTTTTCTCCTCCAAGACCACTGATCAATTTTTCTGCCCTGATCAGCTTTTGGGAGCAGATATCGATGTTTTTTTCCAAGGTCTTTTTCTTGGTATTCATCTCTTCAAAGTCATCATTCAGGGCCTGGAGGCGGTCTTCTGCCAGCTTCAGCTCTGCCTGTTTCTGGTTCAGTTTCTGCATCTGTGTGTCCAGCTTGCCCTCAGCTTCCTTCAGCCGCTCCCGCTTCGGGGCTACTACTTTGGCCACGCGGTCATACACTTCCATGGCCCTCACCCACTTACACAGACCCTCACAGGCAGATGAAACATTTTTAATGGCAGCTGGCTGGAAATCTGGGTGGTCAATAAATCTCTCTCGGATCCGTTTCATGATCACTAGGGGGATGTTGTCTTTGTCATATGCCTTAAGACTCTCCAAGAATTTCAGATCTCCAAGAATCTTTCTTGATACTCCCCAGTAATCTTCTATCATTTTACCTGTTTGGGATGAGAAACAGAGATAAGACTCTTATTAAGACTTTCTGGTTGAGACTTAAAGGCTTGCAGTGACTAGTCCTCAGATCTGGCTAAAAAAAAAAAAAATCTAACTCCTACAGAGGACTTTAAGGGCAGAGAACATACTCTGTATAATACTGTAATGATAGACATATGTCATATATTTCTCCAAATCCACAGAATGTACAACACCAAGAACAGGATGTCATATAAATGTGGACTTTGGGTGATTATAATGTGTTAGTGTGCATTCAACAATTATAACAAATATACCACTGTGATGGGGGATATTGGTAATGGGGGAGTTGTGCATGTGTAAGGACAGGGGAATATGGGACATCTCTCTCATGTGAACCTAAAGCTGCTTTAAGAATATAAAATATAAATTAAAAAAAGAAAAGTCTGAACTCCTCACCATGGTTTGGGAGGCCTACCGACCTTACCCAACTCCTCTTTGCCTGCATGCTGGACTTCAGTCATGAAGGACCTTCCTTCAACTCCTGTATGATCCCAAGTGCTTCCTTACCATGAGCTGGAAATGGCATATCACTGGCTCCTTACCAGAGTTTAGGCTCATTTTTAAAGCTACCCCTCCACAGAGAGGTTTTCCTAGATGTCCCTCACTAAGGTGGGCCCCTGTATAGCTCCCCCAACATTTGTTCCATCTCGACTGCCAAAACATCCATTCCCTTTATAGCATTTATTGCAATCTGTGATTTTTTTGGTTTATTTTTTATTGTTGGCCTCTCCCTCAAAGCTGTGAGCTCCTGTTGTGTTTACTATACTTTGGCATAGTAAATGAAATTCAGTTATCAATAAGTATGTGTTGAATGAATGTTGGCTCTTATCCCAGTCGTAGATGGAGAAGGCAAAGGAGCTATGGGCAAGTATTTTGAATTTTTTTAAAATAGTGATGTGTGAGAGATACAATGATCAGTTGCTTCTAGCAACAAGAAACAAGTACTTGAGATATAATAAGTAAAACAGGCCAAAAATGTCCTGTTCCTAATGCAAGCACAGAAGTCAAACAAATATTTCCCATGAGGGTGTTTGTTTACCTTCAGGAAAATAATCTGCTTCATTTAAATTCAAGATGCCCAAAACAAATCAATTGCTCTTTTGTTGCATCCCAATATCCTGGCTAAATTCTGCAGGTTAAGTGAAAAATATACACACTTTGCTTGACTTTTGAACTAGAAAGGCAAATGATGGGTCCTTTGAGGATTATCAATGAACCAAGCAGAGAACTAACTCTTGGGATCTGGTCGTGATTTGTGTACCATTTTTCAACCCTGGCTGCATCTTCGAACAATCTAGGTGTTTTAAAAAAGACTAATTAATGCTCAGAAATGTCCCAGACCAATGGAATAAGGATCTCTAGGAGAGGGAGGCAGAGAACATGGGGATTCAGAATTCTTTATGCTCCCAAGTGATTGTAGGTATGGCCAGAGTAGAGAAGTGATGGGTGGCTCACCCCTGCTGAGACCCACTTAACACACCTCAGCTACTCCTGTGAAGGATTCTCCTGTCAAGTTCACACTTTTTGTCTATTCCCAATCCATTTTGAATCTTCTTCATGTGGTTTTTGGTCTGAAAGCAGCCAGGGAGGAGGGAATTCTAACCAGTAGGAAGCGGAAGCCAAAATTCTTGTTCAATTCCAAGACACCTATCTTGATACAAGATCCTACATCTAATTCAGATTTTTAAGAAGATTGAATAGTCACCTATTAATGCTTCTAGGCTCAATTACATAAGGACCTTTCCTCCCTCCTCTATTCCCTTCTTCCCCAAAATCTTGTCTCCCTTCTCCCACCCCCATTCTGCCTCTGCCTCCCTCTGCTTCACCTCTCTCCCATGACTTATTCTCTACTAGCTTATTCTCTACTACCTCACCTCTCTTTCTCTCTGGTGTATCTTTAGCTCTGTCTTTCTCTTCTTCCCACTCACTTTATGTTTGTGTATCTCTATGTCTTTGTATCTCTTGGTCTGTCTCCCTTTCTCTCTCACTGTCAGCCTTTGTGTCTCTGTTTTTGTCTGTTTCTCTCCACACCCCTTCATATCTTTTTCCTGTTTCTCTATCACTATGTGCATAAGTCTCTCCCTTTTGATTTTTTCTCTGTGTGTGTCCCTCTGTCTCTTTCCCCTTCTCATTTATTTCTTTATCTCCTGATCTCTCTGTTCATTATATCTTTCTGTTTATGTGCATGTGTGCATGCATGCATGCATGTCTGCCTGCAATGCATGTGCATGCACACACATGAATATATCCATGCATGTGCGTGTCTGTTCACATGTCTATGTACATGTATGTGTCTATGTGCGTGCACAAGTGTGTATGCATATAGGTGTCTGGGTCTCCATTTCCTTCTCAGTATAAGTGTCTGTTGCTCTTTCTTTGTCTCATTCTTTCTTTCTCTGGTTATCTCTCTGTTTGTCCATTTTTCTCTAGCTATTTCTATTTCTCTCACTCTGACCCACACGCTACTCTTTGTGTGCTTCCTCTACATCAGCCCCTTTGTTTCCATGACCTTCATTTTAGTAATGATTTGTAGGCAGGGGCCTTGACTCAGATACCTGCATTTTCCTGAACTATTGAGAGGAGAGGAGATGGCGAAGAAACTCAAGAGAGCTCTTTGGTCCTCATGCACATCCTGGTGCCTTTCTCATTTTCTCTAAGATTCCTGGGATTGCCTGCAGGCCTAGAGTGCGGTGGAGGTCAGGGACATGGGCACCCTTCCTGCCAGGGAAGAGCAGCCATGTAGTCCTCTGGGGGGTGGGGCTGAAGGGGATTACCACTGCCACTGGGGTCCGGCTTCCTCTCTGGTCTCAGCCCTTTCATGACACAGATGCTCTCCATGACCAGCTTGACAGGGCCTGGGGGGTTCTGCATTGATTTCACCAGTGAGATGTCCGCAGGGTTCAGGGTATCAAGTGCAGCCAGTGCAGCCTCCAATGCTGGCATTGCCTCTGCCAGGTCCCCCTCACATTCATTCTGTGGGCAGCAAAGAGACAAAAGGGGTGAATGCCAGTGCCTGGAGAAAGCTGGGGAAGTGGGCAGAGGCATCATCCTCATGTTCATTCTTCCAGGAAGCTGCCCCAACTTGGAGCTCTGTGCACAGGAAGGCCTGAAAGACCCTTGGGGGCTGCAGCTTGGATGTCTTGGACATTTAAGAATTTACCTGGTTTGTGATCTTAAAAGAAATAATCAAGTCCTTGTTTTCTAAAACTAATTCCCAAGAGATATATGCAATAGGTGACTTCACACCCATTGATCAAGGATATGGGTTAAGAGATGAAGAATGAAGCTTAAGGTGAGTGACAAATGGGAAAAGAATCAGGGCAAGTTTAGGGAAGAATAAGGTGTGAGGAATAGGGGGAGGTCAGAGATGGGGTGAGAGTCCAAATGTATTGCAGTTCAATGATAGGAAAGGATAGAGTCAAGGATGGGGTGAAGCTTGGGGATAGGGTAGAATTTAAGGCTCTAGGCCTTAAAGTTTAAGAATGACGAACAGGGATAGAGATTGGAGCTGGGTAGTAAAATCTAGGAGGAGACGGTATATGTTGTTTCCATTATTCATTTAAAAATAAAATGAACACAATAAAATATTATTCAGCTACAAAAATGTACTGATTTATGTATTAATACAGATAAGCCTTGAAAGCATTATGCTAAGTGGCAGAAGCCACACTCAAAATTTCACCTGCCACATGACTTCATTTACATGAGATATGCAGGAAAAAAATCCCATGAAAGCACAAAGAAGGGTAGTAGTTGCTAGAGGCTGGGGAGAGGGAGGGGTTGGGAGTGACTGCTGAAGGGTTTCTTTTTGGGGTGATGAAAATGTTCTAGAATTATATAATACTGATAGTTATACAACTCTGCGAAAATACTAAAACCCACTGAATTAAATAATTTAAAAGGGTGAATATTTTTTTAATTAAATTTAATGGGGTGACTTGGTTAATAGCATCATAGATTTCAAATGTACATTTCTATGATACAAGATCTATATATTGCACTGCCTGCTTACCACAGAAAGGGTGAATGTTAATATTATATGAATTATATCTCAATTTTTAGAAAAGAAAGCTTAACATTATAAAACTTTTACAACAGGAAGGGGTCTTACAGATTACTTAGAGGTCCAAAACAAACAAACAAACAAACAAACAAACAAACAAACAAACACAAAGCCTCAGGAAGCCGAGCTCCAACCCTGGGGTGTTGGGTCCTCATGCAATGAATTCTGTTAGTCTCCCAGCCCAAGGAGTCACCAGAGCCACGAGCAATGTGAAGCTTCACAAGAGAACATCAATTCTGAAACAGTAAGTGTTGATGCCTGTAAGCAGTAAGTGTTGATGTCTATATCCTGTAGGTTTATTGTGATAGACAAACAAGACATAGGTGGTCCCACTTTCTTATATATGTGTGTGCACATGTATACATGTACAGGTGTATATCATGGATTCTTTATTTTAGATTTTCTGCTCTTCTTAAAAACTTATAGCAATGTTTAATTTAGCTTCATTATATTCAAACAACCCTCTACCCAAAAAGTGAGCCATGTTGGATATCCCCACTATAAATAATGGCTCAGCCCCCAGGTGACTCGGGGGCTTTGCCCCATTTCAGTGGTAGTATGTGCACCTCAGTGGGAGGCAAGAGGAAGACCCAAAACTGGTTCCTGCTGTTTCTCGTGGGCAGGTACAGAAAGGGCAGTGGCAGAGAATACCAAAGGCATTTGGTCAGATGTTCAGCCACAGTTTTGGATCTGGGTGAATTTCCACCATCCTAGGTACCCCTGGTTTCATATTATTGATAGTTCAGTGTCACTCTCTTAGAATCTGCCAGACAGGGTCCCATACACATTGTTCCTTCTGGTGGCCTGGTCACCTTGCTCCCTTTCCTTGGGTACAACAGCTGGGTTCCAGCAAGCTTGTTTGTCAAGTGACTCAAAGATGCTAATTGTAAGATTATCTGTCATAGTGATTCCCAACCCTGAAACTGAGGAGCATATGGCGTGTCCTCATCGTCAGGCCTCACACGCAGAGATTCTGATTCATTCAGTTTGGGTGGGGTCTGTGCATCTACATTTTAAAACTCCAAAGGTGCCCTGGCTAGTGTAGCTGAGTGGACTGAGTGCGGGCCTGCAAACCAAAGCGTTGCTGGTTCAATGCCCAGTCAGGGCAATGTAACTGGGATGCAGGTCATGTTCCCAGTAGGGGGCACACAAGAGGCAACCACACATTGATGTTTTATTCTCCCTCTTTCTCCATCCCTTCTCTTTCTAAAAATAAATAAATAAAATATTTTAAAAAAAAAAACAAACGCCAAAGGTGATTCTTCTTTGTAGCTGTTAAGAAATTCTGGTTTATACCCTTGAAATACTGAAAACAGAGCAGGAAGCCTCAATGCTCAACAGAGGAATGACTAGTTGATGGGTGAAACACCTATATAAAATGATCATTAAAATTATTATATGACATTTTGGGAAAACATTTGTGATGTGCCTTCTGGGGCAAGACCAGCAATACATGCATGGGACAAGGTCTGGCTGGGGCTTTGTGAACTGGGGCACGCTCAGAAGCTGCAAGCCAATGCCGCTGATGGCTATACCCAGAAACACAGGTCTAGTGTTGCCAGAAAGCTTGATTTTTGTTCTAAGAAAAGGTGAAACTTTACAAATATTATTTAAAACCTCTTGATTTTTAAAAGTTGATAATTATTCCAAAATCAAAAAATAAAACAACATGTTTGTCACAATGTGTATGCGCTCCCTAGCTGCCGGCTTGCAATTTCTGGAGTAATGGTCAGATGAAGGGGCTTTGGAATTAGAGAGAGCTCTGAGTGGAATCCTGCATCAGTCACCTGATAGACCATGGTTTCCTCATCTGTAAACTGGAAATAATACCACTTGCCTTGCAGGGCTCAGGATTATAAAGGTAATACAGACTAAGTAGAGGAGACTCCAGTCTGAAGAAGGGAAGAAATTTTCTCTGCCTTGTTCACTCCTGGTTCCCCACTTCTTAGAAAAGTGCCAGCACACAGAGATTCAATAATTACTTGTTAAATGAAGGAAATAGGAGAAATCACCATAATGCTGGTAAGTGAGTAGCTGTTATTATCATCATCTTGTTATAAAACAACAAATGGTTCTTGGTGTCCAGGGGTCACTGTCTTTTCTGGTTCCACTGGTGTGCTGCCTGTGCCACACATTTGCTGTGTGTCTCTGAGACAAGGATTAGATCCAAGGGAATCTATGAGAGGCCAGGTCTCAAGACTCATGAGAGAGAAGCCAATCTGGAAGGCCTGTCCTTTTTGAGAAAGTGTCTGGTTATTTATCCTGTCAGAAGCTAGACAGGGTACTTCTTGTTCAAGCTCCTATTTGAAGAATGGCCAAAAGAATTTTCTATCTGTTAATTTGGAGCATAGGGAAAAGTATCTTAAACTAAGTGCCATAAACCTTGGATTCTAATCCCCTTAACTAGCTACACAGCTCTGGAAAGTGATTTCACCCAGTGGTGAATCTCAATGTTGCTGACATTCAGATATTGTTACCTGTCATTCCTATTTCCAAGGTAGTTGTGATATTCCAATGGAATTGTGTAGGTGAAAATGCTTTGAGAAATGTATGACATTACATGAATGTAAATCAGATTTTCTTTTAATAGTTGAAAAAGTAGAAGAAGCCTGTCCCAGGACCTTCAAATGGAGAACTCTAGGTTCAACAATCTATCATTCAACAAATGTTTATCCCACTCCTATGACATGCCAGGTACACTTGATCCAAATCATGATGGAGGAGAAAGAGATATCCAATCTGGAGGAAGAGTAGTTCACGTAGGAGAAAGAGCCAATGCAAGAGTCCTGAAATGGGAATGTGCCTTGTGTTTTTTAAGTAATATCTTGGAGGCCAGTATGGCCAGAGAGGAGTGAGTGAGGGGAAAGTCATAAGAGATGAGGTTAGCTCATATTGGGTCTTGTAGGTCTTGACTCTGAATGAGAGAAAGAATATTTGAAAAGTGACAGTGCTTCCTGGAGATAACCAGGTATCAGAGACTTGCTTATCACTTACAAGCTGTGTCCTGCTAGGAAAGTCACCTCCCTTTTCAAGCCTCACTTTTCTCATCTGCAGGATGGTATGACCACACATATTCTCAGAACTGTGTCAGCTCTAGAGAGGTAATGGACAAACCCAGAAAACACTGGCTCCTTCCCTTTCCTCTGGCTCTGTGTACCTTGATTTCTTGAGCCACAGAGGCAGCAGCATCAGCTTCTTTCTTGTCCGCCTGCACCAGGACTTTCCTGGCATCAGCTTCTCTTGTCTCTTCTTCAATTTTCACCATCATCTTGGCAGTCTCTTCAGATGTCTGCATGAGCTGGGGTTGGAGGGCAGTCAATTCGACTTGCATGACTGCCACCTAGCAAGGAGATGGGGGCTACGTCAGTATCAAAAATGGCAGTGGCAGGAGCTGAAACCATTCTCCAACCTATTTTATATGCAGAAAGTGGATTTTAACATGGGATCTATATGTTGACTGTAGTTTACCACTTTGATCTTTCAATACTTAGTAACTGAGTTCACACTATCTGTTGTAGTTAATGAGCACTATGTTAGGCACTAGACATATAATGATAAACTTAAACATTTTAAAAAGGAACAAACCTTTTTTTTCAAGTGTTCCTTTTTGTTAAGCCTATATTCTAATATGGGGGCAGGAAGAAGTAGAACAAAAGCAAGTTATGAGGGGAAAATCTACGTGTAAAATATTTACTGATTTTAGAGAGAGAGGAAGAAGGAGAAATAGAGAGTAATAGGGAAATATCAATTTGTTGTTCCATTTATTTACACATTCATTAGTTGCTACTTGTATGTGCCCTAACCAAGAATTGAACTCACAACTTTGGCACATCAGGACAATGCTCTAACCACATGATCTATCTGGCCAGGAAAAACCTACATTTTTTAAAAGTCTGTGGAGAATACATATATGGCTGAGATACCTGGGATAGAAGGAATTTTCAAGGCCATTTTTTTCCAACAGTGATATTCTCTCAAACATTCTGCCACATAATTTTCTGGCCACTCTTTGAACACCTCTAATGATAGAAAGCTCACCACCTCTAGGAGAAGGTGTGCCATTTTTTCAGACAACTAAATGCATTAGATTTTTCTGATGAAGAGTTGGAATTTACCCCCATGCAGTTTCATCCACTGGTACTGATTCTGCCTTATAAGGTAGCTCAGACACTTATTTGAAGAGGGTTTCTCAACATTGCACCCACTGCCCCCGTCAAGCCCATATGATAGAAGGAAGATACCAGCCTGTTAGCACATAGGTCTATGAACACAGGCCCTGTAGTCATGCAAATATGACTTTCAGTTCTGACCTGATCATTTGAGACACCTACTCACTAGGCTGTGTGACTGTGTGCAAGTCACCTAGTCTCTCTGCATCTTGGTTTCTCTGAATGAAACTTTTCTAATACACACCACTAGCCATGTGGTAGGGCTCAAGGAATATTAACTTGCACCTTCATTCTCTCGCTCTCTCTAAAAGCAAAGGACTCTGAATCAGACCCAGAAATCCCAGAAACAGAGCAATAAAGGACACCCCTTACATTTTCTCCCATCCCTGTGCTGTAGTGTTGGTACACTTGCTGTACTCAGGAACAGGTCAACCTACTATATACCATTCAATTGTCTCAGATCTTTATTGGTGATGAAAATTCCTGCCTTAATGTGGCTCTCATCTTAGATGGCTTGGCAAGTGGCTCCCAGCACCAATTACTTACTAATTCACATGACAGACATTTTGTACTTTAGTTCTTTTTATCTTCACAATAGGCCTATAAAATAAAGGTGGTTATCACCTTTTTAACAGAAGAGGAAACTGAGGCCACAAGAGGTTCAAAGTTCTATAGCTTTAAGTTAAGAGAGCTATAATTTGAGCCATGGACTGTCTGACTCCACAAAGCCCAGCTCTTTACTACTGCCTTACTTGTCCCAGTTCCCCTGTAAAGTATCCAGGGCCAGGGCAAAGGTGAGGCAAGTGAGGCACTCACCTTGAGCACAAAATTTAAGGGGGCACCAAAAACTAGTACCCTAGATAAATAGTATTTTATTGAAATATTTTAAGTCAAAATTAATGCAAAAAATACATGTTGAACAAAATATCAAAATCTTGAATAAAAACAACCTCATGAGCCTGGGTTTAGGCTGAAGCAAGTGAGGTGAGTTCTGCAAATGCTGGGTCAGATGCTGACTTTATTTGTTGCCCTCTTTAAAAAAAGATTTTATTTGTTTATTTTTAGAGAGAAGGGAAGGGAGAAAGAGAGGAAGAGAAACATCAATGTGTATGAGATACACTGATTAGTTGCCTCTTGTGCACTCCCAGCTGGGGACCTGGCCTGTAATCCAGGCATATGTCCTGACTGGGAATTGAACTGGTGACCTTTGGGTTCATAGGCTGGCATTCAATCTACAGAGCCACACCAGCCAGAGCTTGGGGGCCTCTTGAATGTTGCACCTGAACAAATGATTCACTGCATCCCCTAGTCCTGAACCTCTTTGTCCCTCATCTGCTTTGGTAGTTCTCACCTGTGAAGCTGCAAAGTTGAGTTTCTGCAGGCCTGTCAGGTAGCGGTTTCTCATGATATCAACCTCTTGCCTCTTGCTATTCAAGAGGGTCTTGAAGGTTAGGATCATTTCAAGATAGGAAGTGGGGGTGACATAATTATGTCTGCGAAGCATGTTGTAATAATCAAGTGACAGCTCCCTCACACTCTCCTGGAAATATTTGCACATGGAGATGATCCTGCCAAGGGCATAAGAGTGGTTAGGCTGGCTCTGACACATCTAGCACAACTTTGGTTACAGACATGAAGATATAATAAGGCACAATTAGTGTGGCCCGTGGGAATCCCAAATTCTCCAAAGCAGGTAAACAGAGCCCCAAGAAGGATTGGGGAGGTATACGAGGTCTGTCTAGAAGGTATCCAGCTATGTAATATGAAAAATAGAGACATTTCTTGAAGAACATACTAGATACAACAAACATTATACATAAGACAATGTTGCCTCAGTCCCCTTCAAAGTAGGTACCTTGGGACCTCACACTATTCTCCCAATTGCCATCAGCTGCCCCATCTTATTTTTCTGAATCTTACTGATGGTCTGAAATCTCTTCCCTTTCAAAGGCGATTTTAGCTTTGGGAAAAGCCAGAATTCGCAGTGCACCAAATCTGGGCTGTAGGGGGCTAGATCACCTGGATAGTTTAATATTTTTCCAAAAAACTCTACATGAGACATGATGCATGAGCAGACATGTTGTTGTGATGAAGCTGCTAATACCAGTTGCCCATAGCTGATGCCTTCTGAATCATCCAAATAGTTTCTGCAAAGGAATGTTCAAGCTGAATGCAAAATTTGATTCAGATTTGTTGCTCTACTTGCTCAGTCATTTTTAATGTGATAGCCACACAGTGCACATGCTCACTCAATGGCATCTACTGCCCCCACTGACTAGTACAGTGAAGTTGTTGCTCATGCATGCACATTCCAGTCCACTCTCCTTGGATGCCAGGTTACATCTTTGTTGCACAAATGGTTCTTGTTATATTAACAATGACTGGACTTTTTCTGGACAAACCTTGTATATTCTTACAAGAATAATCTTCAATTGAGTAATTTCTCTTTCTGGTCACTTTGGTGAATTCTCCGTGTTAAGCAGGAGTTCTTACCCTTTGAAAATCTGATGAAGACTATGGACTTTGCAAAACCATGTTTTAAATATGTAAAGTAATATAGGATTATAAGTGAAAACAATTATGTTGAAATAGAGTTTTCAAAATATTTTAAAAACGAATTTGTCTTATAGTTATATATGTGCTTTTTTATCAATGCATTAAATTGGGGTCAACTTTTTCTGGAAAGGACCAGAGAGTAAATTTGTTCAACTATGTGGGCCACATGGTCTCTGTAGCAACTACTCAGTTCTGCCAGTATAGTGTGAAAAAAGGGCCATGGTTTCAATAAAAATTTATTTACAAAAAATAGGCTGGAAACGACTTGTTCCATGAATCATAGTTTGCTGACTACTACATTAAATGAAACTGGAAAGCAAGTCTAAAAGCTACCACAGTTTTGAAGGAAATGATACATTGAGATACCTGTAATGACTAAATGAGTTATGGAAAAAAACAAACAAGCAAACAAATGTGATTTTCATTGGTAACAAAGTCACAGGTCCTGCTAATCCTACTGAGTTTATTGCCTACATTCATCACCAAAGGAAATGTAAAAAACCAGCTGGATATCAGTGGGAGTGAAGATGAAATTTTTTCCCCATTCATATTCACTGACCCTCTGGATTCTATTCATGGGTCTATAGACCCAGGTTAAGGGTCTTCTGGCCTACAGAACAAAGTTCAAAGTTCTTAAGGCAAAACCTAAAGCCATGAACATTCAGAACCCTGCCTACTTCTTTGTTTTTCTTCATTCATTCATTCAATAAGCAGTCTCAGGCATCTGCTGGGCACTAAGGATACAGAGGCAGACAAGAGAGATGACATTGACCCTGCCTTCATGGGGCACTTAGGGTAGCTGATGTTATGACCTCTTTCCTTATTCTAGATTTTTAATTTGTTTTTTTGTGTATATGTGCTTTATATGTCAAAGAGTATTTTTTCTTCCTTTTTCATTATTATATTTTTTAAGTCCCTGCCATAGGATTAAAAAAATGATTTTAGAAGTGGGGGGAGAGAAAGAGAGACATCAATGTGATAGAGAACCATCAATTGTCCTCCTGTACATGCCTTGACTAGGGATCAAACCCACAACCTTTTGGTATACCTCACAATGCTCCAACCAACTGAACCACCTTGCCAGGGTTTATTTACCCTCACAAGAATCCATTTTCTTCTCTTTGGTAGTGAAAGTGCTTTTGCCCTGTTGAGAATGACAGCTCTAAGACTATTGAAATAACTACATTATTATATTCAGGTTCTCACAGCTATAACAGTACATCTTCATGACAATTCTGAACAATAAAACTTTATTCTTTTTCAGAAAAGTATTTTATTTATTAAATATCTAACTAAATGTGATTTAAAAGTATAAGATTTCTTATGCCTAAATTGAGAAATCTTAAAACAACAATAAAAATAGAGCCAATATCTGGATTTTCAATTTGGAATATATGGTTGGAGTACTAAAATGCAGGTGACACTTACTCTACCCGAATATTGTCATCAAGTTCCACATCTTCCAGAAATTTGTTAGCTACCAACTCCAGGGCATCTGTGGGCCAGGACTGGAACCAATCAATTGTACAACAATTGATGAGTGAAGGAAACATCCTCAGGCGGTTCCGAAAGGCATCCCCAATTGGACTCATGGCTAATGAGAAACAGACCTTGTTAGTTCCCCTTTTTCAAGGAGGCCCAAGGAAGCAGGCAGGTCTTACTAAAGATTCTGGTGTGGTGGGATGGTCATGTTTCTTGTTGGTATCCCAGGGCTATAACTGGGAATAGTCATGATGAGTACCTGGGAAGCAGGTGGAGTCATGGGACATTTTTATAAAGTTCTGTGATGAGAATTTAGTGACTGATCTCCCATACCCATTATTAATGCTTACAGATTTGAGTCACTATACCAGAGTGGTTTGAGCTCTTTGATCCACTTGCTCTATTTGTGCTCACTCAGACATAAGGGAGCAATGGATGCTGTATGTATAGCTATTTATAAAAGTATGAGGGGCATCAGCTTGTTTCTGACCCTCTCCAACCACAAATTTTGTGAGCTTTACCCCAAATGCCATTCATTTTTATTAAGATTCAATGTAGTACAGAAAGCATGATGCATAGGCAGATTTGTGAGAAGGTCAGTGTGGTTAAATAAGAGAGAAGAGAGAAGCCTGGTTTGAAGTGAGAGTGGAGTGGATATGAGTAAAGTCTGGCAAGTAACCTTTTAAAAACATAGGTTAGAAATTTGGGTCTTCATTCTAATAGGAAGCAATTTAAATGTTTTAATTTGTGTGCATGTGTATGTGTATGTGTTTGTATACCCACAATGATCATATTATCATATTTTTCAATATATGAGGAAAAACCCATCCTGGCTCAGTGGAATGGAGAGGTCTTGAATGGACAAGAGTGGTCATAGAAAGAATAGTTAGAAGGTTGTAGAAGCAAGGTCTGGTAACATTGGCTTAGCCAATGTGAAGGTGGTGGGGATGTAGATAAGTGGGTAAATATAACAGAGAAAGGAGGCAGAAATTCACCTGATACACTACAAAGAGAGAGAATTGTTAAACATAAACTCTAGGTTTCTGGATAGATTGGAAATGACATCCACAGGGAGATCTCCAGATGTTTTGTGAGGCCACAAGAGTAATGTAATAAAAGAAAGCAGAGGGTTCAGAGGAGAATTCAGAGAATTAGGAGAACAGTTTAAAATAGTTGTTGAGGAGAGTGAGTTTCCATAGAAATTCTAGGTACTGATTCTTGGGCTTAGACCTTGGTTGGATCAATCCTAGACCACTGTAAAAGGATTGGGCTTAGGGTACTTAGGACACTCTGAAACACCCAGAGGAAAAAGGGAAACTGGGTTTGCTTCTTTCTTACCAAGGACAATGTGAAGGTTCTTTTTTACTCTCTCAATAAAGAAGTTATACATGGAAAGAGGAGTGACTTCAATCTTCTCTCCTGCTGTTCTGGCTGCTATTTGCATCTTCTCCACAAGGTCAGCCTTCTCATCAGCAGGGAAGATGTTGGGCACATCGCCTGTGTTCAGAAGCATGTTGATGTCCTCAACAAATGACTCGTCTTTGATCTGGTTATCAGCAAAAAGGAATACGGTACTCTTGGTGGCCACACCAACCTGCAGCATGATCTTCTTCAGATCCTCCCGCCAGTCGTTGCTTGAGTAGTTCTTAGTGATCTCGATCTGGTACAGCTCATACACATTCATGAATGTGGACAGTTTGCTGGCACTCTGCCGCCCACTGCCCCCAATGCCCACCAGGAGCAAGTGGCCTTTGTCTTGCTTCAGGACCCTGCAGATCCTGGAGATGTGCTCAATGGCAAACCTGAACATGACCAAGGACATGGGGGCCTTGCTGATGTTGTTGAACTCTTCTAGGTAGTACTCCATGACCACCGTGAGCTGTTTCAGGTCAGTGATCTCATCATAGATTTTTTGTTCACTTTCTGGTTTGAAGTAATCTCCAAAAAAGAGGCTATGAATATTATCATCAGTGATCTTTCCAGTGGGTGATAGGTGGATGAGGACCTGTGGGAAAGGTAAGGTTTATCCAGGCATTCAGCCATGGTCCAACTAGGATGGCAGTAGGAGGTGCAGAGGAAGGAAATGGGAAGTGAGCTTGTTTCCTCTGAGCACATTCTTCAAAATCATGGTTCATTAACAATTTAAAAGACAAAACAAACCATGATATGTGGATCTAATGGTTGTAAATACTATAATGAAAGGATATTTGAGAAAGGAGTGTAAAAGTGAGGGTCATTCTGCTTGCTAAATAGTTAAAACATAGGTGGTTAGACAGTAAGATTTCCTGGAGCAGGTGGTCAAAGGATGGTGCCATTTTTTAAAGTACTTGCTCCTTTACCAAATAGAAGTACAGGTGGTAGTCCCGGTCCCCACTCTGTGCCTAGAGTAGGAATGTTTTTTTATGTTTCCTCCTCCTGGTGTTATAACCCAGTAGTGCTTCTGCACTTGGTCTTTGGCTGCAATGTGAAACACTTTTGCAGTATTTCTATGGAGAAATCACAGCTTCTTAAAAATAGAGGTAAAACCACATAATTCTTAAAACAACTTTTCTTATATCAAATGAGAAAGAGAAAATATTTATGAATGAAAAACCATGACAATCTTTCACTTGGGCTTTTTCAGGGCTTCAATCAAGCCATGAAAATTCATGGACCATTTCTCAATTCACAAATTAATTTGACTCTGAAATTGTATAAACAATAACATCATATAGCAGATTACCTTGAATTGTTCAAAATTTATGTTACCAGGAAAGTGAAGCAATATTGGGCTTAGTATATCATCAAATCAAGTGACTCACTGACTCAATATTGTTACTTGAGATTCAGAGAGCAGAGTTCAGTCTGACCAGGAAGGGAACCTGAACTTAGACTAACATGGTCAAATATTTGGGACTATTTATGAGGACAAATTATCATAGGGTCTGGCTGACCTTCTCCATGGTCTGTTTGAAGCAATTAGAGGTGGTTTCCTTCGTCATGTTGAAGAAGATTTGTCTGTCCTCATCATCAGTCAGACGGTCATAGAAGACCCGATAAATCTCATGGATCCAAAGCCGGATAAGTTTTTCTACATCCTGAAAATTCAGAGTTGATTATTTGAATGATTGTAAGAGTGTGCTTGAGGTGGTAATTCTCAAATAGTTTCTAATCCTGTGGTTGATGTGAGAATGTAACAAGATAATGCTTATAAAGTGTTAAGCACAATTCCTAGTATAGGGTCAATGTTTAATAAAAGTTAGCTATTACTGTTAGTATAATGCTAAATGATCTTAGTAACAGAAATGACAGTGGCTGACCTGTAGGTGGGTGTGAGGGCAAAGTAGCACCCCTTGGATCACCCGTGAGAAGTCCCGCAGATTAAAGACATAATGTGACTTGGAGGGAGTTGGCAAGAAATTCTCTACTGCAGCTTTATAAATTGTCATAGTAGCCTGTACCAGCATCTTTCCATACCTAGAAGAAGAAGAAGGTAGATCAGTCAAGGAGGGGCCAGCACTGAGGAGCCTCAGTCAATACCCTGGAAGACACAGGAACCTCTTACCTTAAGAACATCACGTCAAACCCTTTCTTAAAGTGCCAGTCAGCAATTGAACTAAAAATCTTTGTTAAAATGTCATCCTCAAAGGCGTTGATGGAAATGATATTTAGGTGGCGAGTGAATCTTCCTGGAAAAAATGCACACACACACATATGCACACTTTTTTACTTACTGGGCCTAATGAGTTTGGGATACAGGAATTAGATTTCCCTTTGCCTTAATGTTCCAGAGCTCTGCTGTCCAATATGGTAGCCTCTAGTCACATGTGGCCATTTCAACTTAAATTAATTAATAATAAATAGCAACTGATTTTCTCAGTCTCATTAGTCACATTTCAAGTGCTCAAGAGTAACATGTGACAAATTGCTACTGTACTGCATAGTGCAGACACAGAACATCCCCCATAATTGTATAAGTTCTAGTAACAGTACTAGTGTGGCACTCAAGTTTGTTTTTTTTTAAAAGGCAATATCTGATTATTGTGAAATCATCAAAATTCAGAAAAGCTTTTACAGAAAGTGAACATAACCTTTCACTTACCTCCTACATACAAAATCCATTCTTCCCCACCAAATTAACTGCTATTAATTTGACATCCTTACATATCTACAGCTACATCTATCTAATATTTAATAGTTATATATTGGGTTGGCCAAAAGCCAGCTCTCTGCTGGCTTTCAGTCACTTCCATGGCTACTGACAAGCAAATTAGGCCCTTCTGATGCTGCTTCCCAGGTGGGTGGTTTTGTATATGTTCTAGGACCCTGTGGGTCTCTCCAGTGACCTCTCCTGTGAGGCTGGGAGTTTCTCCTGCCATCTCAATCCTCACAGGTTTCTTCAGTCAGAGGTTTTAAGGCTTTATTTTCCCATGCTGAAACCCTGGGTTGTGTGGTCTGTCTCATTCCCCAGTAGTTCCTCCCAGATTATCTGCATGCAAATATGGGAACACCTGCTCCACCAGCCACTGCCTTGACCTCCCCAGTCCTCCAGCTGCCATATTTTTGCAAGTCCTCTACACCCAGCTGCCCATCTCTGCCCCTCCTACTGGTCTGGATGCATGTTTCTTCTTTAACTCCTTGGTTGTCAGATTCCCATACAGTTTGATATTCTGTCAGTTCTGGGATTTTTTGTTTTTTTTCAGTCTTTTAAAAATATATATTTTATTAATTATGCCATTACAGTTGTTGTATTCCCACCTTCATTCCCTTCTACCCTGCACACCCCATCCCCACCATTCCCCCCTTTAGTTTATGACCATGTGTCTCAAGTTCTTTAGCTTCTATATTTCCCATACTATTCTTGCCCTCTCCCCATCTATTTTCTACCTACCATCTATGCTACTTATTTTCTGTACCTTCTCCCCCCTTCTCCTTCTCCCACTCCCCTGTTGCTAACCCTCCATGTGATCTTCATTTCTATGTTTCCACTCCAGATCTAGCTGTCCTTTTAGTTTGCTTTTGTTTTAGGTGTGGTTCTTAATAACTGTGAGTTTGCTGTCCTTTCACTGTTCATCTTTTTTATCTTCTTTTTATTAGGTAAGTCCCTTTAACATTTCATATAATAAGGGCTTGGTGATGATGAACTCCTTGAATTTGGTCTTATCTGAGAAGCACTTTATCTGTTCTTCCATTCTAAATGAAAGTTTTGCTGGATAGAGCAATCTTGGATGTAGGTCTTTGGATTTCATGACTTGGAATACTTCTTTCCAGCCCCTTCTTGCCTGTAAGGTCTCTTTTGAGAAATCTGCTGACAGTCTGATGGGAACTCCTTGGAAGATGACTGTCCCCTTATCTCTTGCTGCTTCTAGGATTCTCTCCTTCATTTTAATCTTGGCTAATGTAATGATGATGTGCCTTGGTGTGTTCCTTCTTGGGTCCAACTTCTTTGGGACTCTCTGAGCTTCCTGGATTTCCTGGAAGTCTATTTCCTTTGCCAGATTGGGGAAGTTCTCCTTTATTATTTGTTCAAATAAGTTTTCCACTGGTGGCTGTTCCTCTTCCCCTTCTGGTACCCCTATAATTTGGATGTTGGAATGTTTAAAGATGTCCTGGAGGTTCCTAAGCCTCTCCTCATTTTTTTGAATTCTTGTTTCTTCATCCTTTTCTGTTTGGTCATTTTTTTCCTCCTTCTGGTCCACTCCTTTGATTTGAGTCCCAGTTTCCTTTTCATTACTATTGGTTTCCTGTGCATTTCCATTCATTTCAATTAGTTTAGCCTTCATATGTTCCTCTAATTTGTGACTATAATCAACCAGTTCTGTGAGCATCCTGATCACCAGTGTTTTGAACTTTGCATCTGAAAGTTTGGCTATTTCTTCATCGCTTAGATTTATTGGTTCTGGGGCTCTGAGTTTTTCTTGAGCCATGTTTTGATCTGTTCATGCCTGTTAGGTATGAGGAGCAGAACCTTAGTTGTTCACTAGGGTGGGGCCACCCAGGTCACTGGTTTGTGATGCTGTATGTGGTGGTGAGGTCAGAGAGGGACAATGGAGGTTCCCTCTGCTGCTTCCTGTCGCTGGGGCCTGTGCGGTCCATCTCACTGCTAGCTCCTTCACCGGTTTATCGGTGCGTGAACGTATGACCTCGATCAGCCCTCAGTGGGTCTGCCCGCTACTCCACACCTGGTATCCGCCTACAGCTGCTGGCGCACCTGGGTTGAGCACCCGGGTCAGTCCGGTGGGTCTTTCCTGCTTGACCCCGCTCTGCTGCTGGCTCTGCCCCTCTTACTGGTTTGGCTGAAGGGTTTCTTGTTGTCAGACTTCCATGTAGTTCAATTTTCTGTGGTTTGGCTGCATTTTTGTTGCTAAAACTTTGTTGTTTTTAAACTTAGTTGTGTGAGAAGTCGCAGTGCTTCCACCTATGCCTCCATCTTGGTGGAAGTCCCTCTGGGGTTTTTTGTTTTTAAATTTGTTGTTCTTCTTTTGGTTGTGTGAGGAGATACAGTATACTACCTATGCTTCCATCTTGACTAGAAGTTTCCAATTCTGATGAGTTTTTTTTAATGTACACTGATATGACAGCTATCACAAGACAATCTAACAAAATTCTTTTGAATGAAGTTAAACACACCTAAGTGCTACTAGAGCCATGTTATGGAAAAAAGCAAACCCCTAAGTAGGGATTTTTGACCAACACCTACTTATATCTATATCTATATATTAGCCTTATTGAGACATAATTCATAATCATTTAAATAATCTGAAACCCATATTCTAGTAGATTCCTGAGAAAGGGCTTATGGAAAAAAGTCTCTGAGTTCTTGCATGCTGATAACAGTTTTCTTAGCTTTGCTGGCTATAAAATTCTTGACTCCCATTTTATTCTCTTGAGTATCTTAAATGTTATTCTAATTTCTTATGGAATAAGTTATTACAGTTGAAAAGTCTTAAGATAAACTAATTTGTTTCTCTTATAAATCATGTGCTCTTTTTGTCTAAATGCCAAAATATTTTTCTTTTCTTTAATATTCAGTATTTTACTGTTGTATGGCTTCAGAGTGATCATTTTTGAGTCTGTATTCTTGGGAACACAGTGTACCAAATAAAATCACCCTACCCATTTTTCTCTTTTACAGATGAGAAGGCCAAATTCCACAGGGGACAACAAGGTCACAAAATCTTAAGTCTGGAAATGGTACTAAGATTCTTACATAAGGATGTTTGATGCATTTCAAAATAAAAATGCAGATCTCAGATGGATCAACTTGTACCTGAAGCAAAATACCATATATACCTGAACTATTAGATGATGAATGATGTGGGAGGGGGATTATTATTATTATTAGGCTACTTTGGGTTAGTTGTTCTCTCTTTGGACATATGAAAAATTATAACAAACACAACAGGTGAATCTGTCATACACCCTGAGTTGAGAACATCTGATTTAGCCTCCCTTCTGGAACATATGCTGGTCATCTGAACTCTCCTTTTCTCTCCTTTTCAGCTGAGACTCTGTTCCTCTTTTCATCCTATTTCCACAACTTCCAACATGAATTCTTCCAATGCCAGTCCATGGAGTTAGCCCAAACCACTCTGGCTATAGCCTAAACATACTTTTCTCTACCCTCTATCAAGACAGAGTACCTGCACCAACCCTCCATCCATTAAGGTAGTCCAGCTCTGGTGGGGGCTGAAGAGGAATGAACTTCTCTTTCACATACCAGTAATGTCATTCCTTCCTCCCCCAGGGGGTCCCATGGCTGTCATAAGCAGCACATCCACGATGTCTAGCCTGGTTGTATCTTTCTTATCAAACCAATAACCATGGTCAATCCATTGTCTAAGAAGCTCAATGGGGGGCTGGGCCCCATACACCTCTTTGGCTGGCATGTTGAGGTCATCTGGGGAAAAAGACAGGGCCACACATGGTTAGTTTATGCAATCCTCTGCACTCATAGGAAGGAACAGATTACTATTCCCTCCATGAGAGAGTCTATACCCAGTTGTCCCACCCCCAATTCAGGCAGGGTTCAGCTAGTGGATGTTCTCACCCTATAAGAAGAGGTTTTCTTGAGTTCTGCCCTTATGACTCTAAGGTTGCATGGATTGGCATTAACAGGTATTTAATTTTTACCCCATTCCCTCAAACAAAATATATTGATTGTCTTCTGTGTACTAGATATTTTATTAATTTCTGGGGACATGTAAGGAAGACAGTCATACTTCCAGCTTATAGGGTATTTAATTTGACCAGCAAGTATTAGCTGAACTCCAGTGTTTGTGGAGCAAGGCTTTGGACCAGGGCTTTTGTGGAGCAAAACCAAAATGGCAAGAATAGATTGTTATTTTCTTGAGTACAGGAACTGACTTTCCCCAAGAGCACAAGTCTGTGCACAAAGAAGGCATTCTTTAAAGTGAAAACTCTTTTAGACTTCCACCAAGATGGAGGCATAGGTGGATATACCGTGCTTTCCCACACAACCAAATTTAGAGATAATTAAATATTAGCAACAGAAAACATAGCCAGAACACAGAAAATTGAACTTTTCGGAAGTCTGTTAACAACAAATTCTTCAGCCTGACCGGTAAGAGGGGTGAAACCAGCAGCTGGTGAAGCGGGGTTGCACAGGAAAACTCAGTCAGAGGGACTCAGGCGCGTGGAATCCAGGCGCAGGGTTGGACCTAGTGAGAGACCCAGCGAGTGACCTCGGGGAAACAGCAAGGGAGCAGGGCTGCGGGTTTACTGTGGTCACGCATTTGTGCCCAGATAGACAAGCGAGGGAGTGGGCAAATGGACGGGACCCAGCGGGTCCCTGTGGCAAACAGCAGGGGAGGGCGCTGCCATTTCCCTGCTCTCACTCCACCTCCACATACAGCATCACAACCCAGCAACCTGGGAGTCCAAGGCTCCGCTCCACATATTTAACGGGCGCGAACAGACCAAAAATGGCTCAATAGATCTCAAAGCCCCAGAGCCTATAAATCTAAGCAATGAAGAAATAGCAAAACTCTCAGATGCACAGTTTAAAACACTGGTGATCAGGATCCTCACAGAACTGGTTGATTATAGCCACAAATTAGACAAACATATGAAGGCGAAACTAATGAAATGCATTGAACTGCACAGGAAACCAATAGTGATGAAAAGGAAACTGGGACTCAAATCAATGGAGTGGACCAGAAGAAAGCAAATAATGGCCAAACAGAAAAGAGTGAAGAAACAAGAATTCAAAAAAAATGAGGAGAGTCTTAGGAACCTCCAGAACATCTTTAAATGCTCCAACATCCGAATTATAGGGGTACCAGAAGGGGGAAAGGAACAGCCACCAGTGGAAAACTTATTTGAACAAATAATAAAGGAGAATTTCCCCAAGCTGGCAAAGGAAATAGACTTCCAGGAAATCCAGGAAGCTCAGAGAGTCCCAAAGAAGGTGGACCCAAGAAGAAACACACCAAGGCACATCATCATTACATTAGCCAAGATTAAAGTGAAGGAGAGAATCCTAGAAGCAGCAAGAGATAAGGGGACAGTCACCTACAAAAGAGTTCCCATCAGACTGTCAGCTGATTTCTCAAAAGAGACCATACAGGCAAGAAGGGACTGGAAAGAGGTATTCCAAGTCATGAAATCCAAAGACCTACATCCAAGATTGCTCTATCCAGCAAAATTTTCATTTAGAATGAAAGGACAGATAAAGTGCTTCTCAGATAAGATCAAATTCAAGGAGTTCATCATCACCAAGCCCTTATTATATGAAATGTTAAAGGGACTTATCTAAGAAAAAGAAGTTAAAAAAACATGAACAGTGAAAGGACAGCAAACTCACAGTTATTAACAACCACACCTAAAACAAAAGCAAACTAAGAGAATGGCTAGATCAGGAGCAGAACCATAGAAATGAAGATCACAGGGAGGGTTAGCAACAGGGGAGTGGGAGAAGGAGAATGGGAGAGAAAGTACAGAAAATAAGTAGCATAGATGGTAGGTAGAAAATAGATAGGGAGAGGGCAAGAATAGTATGGGAAATATAGAATCTAAAGAACTTGAGACACATGGTCATAAACTAAAGGGGGGTAATGGTAGGGATGGGGGTTAGGGTGGAGGGGAATGAAGGGGGGGGAATAGAACAACTGTAATGGCATAATCAATAAAAAATAAATTAAAAAAATAAAGTGAAAACTCTTTTAATTTTTTTCTAACAAAATACTAATTGAACACCCAGCTTGTGTCAGGTAACACTTTTAGGAGTGTTACATATATTTTAGGAGTTCCACATATATTATCTCATCTGATCCAAATAATGACTTGTAAGGAAGACAGTATCATCTTTATGTTAGAAGTGAGGAACTGAGGGTCATGGGAGTTAAGTCACAATATACATAGGGCTAAAAAGTAAGATTTGAACCTAGATCTGTTTGGCTGCAAAGCTTAAACTGTTTTTTAAAAGCTTTTAAATTGAATTTATCAGGGTGATATTGGTTAATAAAATTATATGGGCATCAGGTGTACAATTCTATAATACATCATCTGTATATTGTACTGAATGTTCACCACCCAAAGTACTTTTGGATATACCATTAAAATTAAAAAAAAAAACAGGTTGGAAGAAAGAAGAAAGGAAGAAAGAGAAATGGAAAATAAGATAAAACATGATCCTTGACTTTAAAGAGCTGGTGTTAGCTGGCAAGTATATAAATTCATATAATATTCATTATCAATATGTGAATTTGAAAGACAATGAAATAACTCATAAGAGTGGGGCATAACATACCTAAATGAGAACTCTTGTGGAAAATGTATTTGACATCAAAGAACCTGGGTTTGGCTTACAACTCCAGAATTTTCCAGAAGTTTGACTCTTAATAGGGAATATGACATTCTGGAGCCTCAATTAACTGACTAGTAGAATAATAATGATAGTAATAACCTCACAGGGTTGTGAGGCTCAACTGTGATAAATGAAGAAGTGCTTTGCAAACAGGTAAAATCCTGGGAAACATCAATGTGCTTATTTCACAAATATTTATTTGGTGACTGTTGGGTTTCTTTATTTACTGATAACATATTTATCTGACAAAAAAATGGAATAAGGATCTCATCACAGCGTATGTTGCTTTTAAAGATGTAAGAGGGCAAACACCACAATCCTCTTCTGGAACTACATCTCACTATTAGGTAAACTTGCCTGACCCAAGGGCTCAGCTTTACCTCAGGAGACACTGGAAGCCTAGCTCAGGCAAAAAACCTGGACCAGGTCTTACTTTTATTTTTATTTTATTTTTTAATTGTTGTTCAAGTACAGTGGTCTCCATTTTCCCTTCACCACTCCCCCTATCCCAGCTATCCCCACCTCCCACCCTTGATCCTACCCCCATTTGGCTTTGTCTATGTGTCCTTTATACCTGTTCCTCGACAACCCTTCCCCCTAATCCCTCCAATATCCACTCCACCTACCTTCTGGTTACTGTCTTACTTTTAAAATATGGCGTATAGTCCTTGGTCATCAAATACTTGGTAATGAAAAAATGAGACAAAAGAAAAGGCAAAATTAAAAAAGGAAGAAAAGGAGGGAGGGAGGAAAAGAGGAAGGAAGGAAATAATACTAAATTATGTTAACCAGAAATATTTTATCTCTCAGAGAGAGAAAAAGGACTGTAGAGTGGATATAAAAAGGGAGGTTCTGGTTTGCTGCAGCCTAGAGTAGAAGAATCTGGTTGAGTTCAGATCCAGGCTAATTCCTTACCCACAAATACCACTGCCTTTTTCCCTATGGGAGGCCCAAAGAGGCCCTTCCGCCGTCGATCCAGCTTGGACATGATGATATCCTGGGTCTGACTGGCTGAAGTTCTGGCAGAAAAATTGATAAAGTTGGGCAGATAGGTATTTTTGGGAAGGCGAAGAAGGAAGTTGTTGGTGATGACTGATTTGCCGGTGCCTGTGGGTCCCACAAATAGCACTGGAATTTCATGGTCCAGATAGGTTTTCAAGAAGAATGACTGCCGGGCTGTCTCCATTGTGGGGATGATGAGTTCTGAGACCTGTACCACAAAGACATGGAAGAGCTTTGGTACTGGGCCCAGGAGGCTGGGTCTTGGCATTCACAAGATTCAGCTCAATACTTACTTTCTATTCAGTTCCATCTCTTATCTTTTTTACCTTGAGTAAAATTGCTCCATGGGTCTAAGTTTATTAATCTGTGAAATGGGGTAATAATGGCACCTAGTTCATTGTGCTGGCTTAAGGATTAAATGAGAGCATACATCTAAGGACAGGCATTATTGTCCCTGCTTTGTAGATTAGAAAACTGAAGCCAAGACCTCTTCTGCGACTTGACCAAGTAACACAGGAAATAAATGCAAAAGCAAGGATTTGAATCTCAACTTGTCTAATTCCAAAGTCTATATTCTTAACTACTCAACTGTTGTATTATAAACACCAGTTATAATAAGAATGGGTCTATAACTGCTGCCCTATAAGACCATTGCTGTGAACCATCCTGTCTGCCTTCATGTTCTTAACAGAGAAGGGTTAGGTGTGACCCTCAATCCCCATTCCCTATGCTTGTTCCTGATCTGCCTTTCTCAACATCCAAATTCTTTGTTCTAAGATCTACCCCCTCATAACCCTTTTTCCAATATGGGGATTGTAACACTCTTTTTGGCATTCAGACCCCAATTATACTCTAAGGGCTTGGTATTGTCCTCCTGGAATTCCTGTTACTTTGGATAGAATATTTTACCTTAGCTTGCCTTCTGTCAACCCAAACCCCTTCCATCAGGCATTTGGTCCAATTTGCTCCCTCTATGGGGGCAGATGAAAGGGCAGGAAGATATATATCTTGTGTTGAAGTCTTATATGTCTAGGCTGGAAGAGGCTAGGAAACATAGGGCCACTCTGCTGCATCACTCCAGGAAGCACCATCACACTGTGGTTTATGCACATGGTGACAGCTCGATGTGTACAACATGGTGGCTCTGTGTGTGCTTGTATACAAAGGCTCAGCTTCTTTGGAAAGTAACTTGATCAAAGGAAAAAAGGTCAGGCAGGGCAAGGGAACTGCAGTGGAGAGGAAAAGAATTAACAGGCATTGAGCTAAGGGTGTTTTGCCTATATTATCCCTTGTAGCCTTCTCAGTAACCTTCTGAGGCAGGTATGTTGTTATTAGCTCAAAATTTTTAAAGATTTTATTTATCTTTAGAGGGGAAGGGAAGGAGAGAGGGAGAGAAATATCAATGTATGGTTGCCTCTCATGCGTCCCCTGCTGGGAACTGGCCTGCAACCCAGGCATGTGGCCTGACTGGGAGTCGAACCACAATACTCCAGTTTGCAGGCCCGTGCTCAATCCACTGAGCTACACCAGCCAGGGCTAGCTCAATTTTTTAGATAGAAAAAAAAAACTGATGCTATAGGTTTGCTTCTAACTGGTCCAAAGCTACATAGCCAGTAAGTGATCCTGAATGCAGAACTGGGTGCAAGATGCCCATTTTGCTACTAAGATTGGGAATTTAAAGCAATTTGGGTTTCATAGATTTTTATTGTCAGGAACTAAGAAAATTGTTTGACAAGTGAAAAATTTGCAGCAGAACTGAAAACATTTTCTGCATTAAGCTCTTTTATTTGCATGAATTCAGCAAGATTTGAAACTCCTGAAGTTCAGGTGACTAAGCTCTTTAATGAGAATTAAAGTTTAGGATCTCAGTGCTGGAAGGTAGGATGTTCTTCATAACACTCAGCCCCCCAGGATATGCCCTGAACTCAACACCAGCAGCTGCATTCTGCCTGCTATCTGACTTGGCTGTCAATAGTCCCAATTTCCCATCCACTGCCTATATTCCACCCAGGACTGGAACAATCTGCTATCACCCAGAAAGGTAAATTATATCCATCGGATACTACACAGAGACTTAAAAGTGAATACACAGAAAAATGTTCTATGAGGAAATGAGTAAGAACTGTCAGTGAATCATCATCTGCTAACCAGAAAACCTGTTAATCAGAACCTGTTTTGCTGAGAATTCTGATCAAGGGGATTCTCTGGGGATTTTTTAAAAAGGCAAGATCCTTTCTGGCTGAGATATCTGAGAGGTAGAATAATGACCACTTGGCATTATTGATAATGATACTAATCAGAATAGCAACCACTATTGATTTAGTACATAGTACGTGCCATGTATTCATGTATATTGTCTTCAATTCTTGCAAACATCACTTAAACATTTTTCTCTTATTTTTCCTTCCTTTTTATTTAATTTATTGGTGTCACATTGATTAACAAAATTATACAAGTTTCAAGTGCACAATTCTACAACACATCATCTGTACACTGTAGTGTGCTCACTACCCCAAGTCAAGTCTCCTTTTTTCCTGTTATTTTGTAGTTGAGTAAACTGAGGCAGAGGGTGAAGGCTGAGTAAGAAATCTGGGTCTCTCTGATTCTAAAGCCCATGCTTTTGAAGACTCAGCCTTTGTTTGAAATTTTTTATAAATAAAGTTCTTTAAAATGTTAACAGAATTGGCATTTTTTTTTACCTTAGAGGATTCACGTCATTTTGGAAATCAAAGTTCCATGGCCTATCGCTCTCTTTTACCTTTGCGTTAATTGGAATATTTTCCTCTTCTTTGGTGATATACTCTGTCCATGTGTACCAATATCCACCACCTTGTTTGAGGAAATAAAAGTCATAGATGCTTCCTGAATGCAGAGAAACAGAACAAGTCATTAGCACAACCAGGTTTACACTTCACAGCTGAGGTATTTAACTACTTCAGCTAGAAGTATCTGAAACGTATAACTACCAGTACTGGCACAGTTGTGATAAAACTTATACACTGTTAGTAACTGCATAAACTTGAACAACATCTTTTAAAGAGTAATGACTTCATTATTTGTATAAAAATATTAGGTGCCATGTATACAAATGCATTTTTTAATAGTGTAAACAGGGAGTATTGAAAAGAACAACAAAAAAAGAAAGATGAGTACTCTAAACCTTACATCCAGAAAAAAACCTTTTTTTATAAATAGAAGAAGGGAGAGAATGAGAGAAACATTGATTTGTTGTTTCACTTGTTTATGCATCCATTGATGGATTCTTATATGTGCCCTCACCAGGAATCAAACCTGCAACCTTGGTGTATTGGGATGATGCTCTAACTGAGCTACCTGACCAGGGCCAGAAATAACTTTTGATGAAAATCCTTCTAGCCTTCTCTCTAAGTACATAAACACATTGGAGGTGGAAGGACAGATTGATGAAAGGAAGGATTTTATAAGAATGGGATCACCTGATGTGTTCTATTTTAAAATAAAGACTTTTAATTTTATTTACATCTAGCAGAAGGAATTAACATGAAAGTAAAGGACCTACTGAATTTCAGATAAATCATTTCCAACCTGGCTCCTAAAGAGCAGGTTCTAAAATAATAATTTAGAGATCCAAGATGGTGGCAAACTAGGTGGAAGCTACACTAATCTCCCAGAACCAAACTGGAATTATAACTAAATTATAGAAAAACCATCCTGAATGTCCAACTGAACACTAGCTGGAGAGAAGCTTTATAATGAAGCACATACAGAAGAAACCACATCACCACAACAACAATGGTAGAAAGTATGGAGGCATAAGAGGGCTGGCAGGGCTTCCATGGGCAGCAGCTAAAGTTCTGGTTGGATACTTCAGTGACTGGGGCATTCTGTCTGAGAATTGTGGAGTCTAAACCCTAAGCTGGGCTCCCTAGCATGGGAGTGTGGGGTCTAAACCCTTAGTTGTGCTCCCCAGGGCACCAGAACCAGAAAAGGAACCCCAATAACAACCAGCTGTGAAAAGCAGTGGAGTTTCTGTCTGCCAGGGAGAAATGGCTAGAGATGCAGAGATCTTTTTAAAGGGCAACTGCACAAATTTTTGTTTGCAGCCAAAGGCTTCAGTGAAGGGAAGGCAAAGTGGACTACAGCCACATGAGGAGAGCCTGAGGTTGGTGCCTCTGGGGAGAGATTTGAAGGGTCAGCCTTCAGATTTCCTGTGTTGAGTCATTCCCCATAAAGCAGAACCATCTTACTCAGGCAGAGCACTCCCCTCCATAAGACATCAGCCTGGTGAGAAGCAATAGTCCCACCCACAGGAATCCCTCTTGCTCCACCCAGTGGAGCTTAAACTGGGTTGTAGAAAAGTACAGCTGGAGGATATTTCAGTGTTTAAGATGAACAGAAAGCCTACAAGTAAAAGAGGCTGTATGGAAGCTCTTAGACTTTAGCTGACACTCCTAGGGACCAGTGATGGTAAAATCTGGCCTTGGTGCATAGTCTACATCTTTCTACACATACCCAAACCCAGCAGTGGGAGCCAAAAGCTGTGGATCACTGATAGTTCCAAAGAAGTTGCCCAGGGCTAGTCATAGGCAGTGTCTAACATAGGGATGCACCAGAGTCTTTGCAGCTCTATTAACTACATAGAAACAAACAGAAAGAGGCAGCCAAAATAGGAAATCAAAGAAACAGGCCCCAATGAAAGAATAAGAGAATTTTCCAGAAGAACTAAATGATGATGACAAGCAATTTATCCAATACAGAGTTTAGAGTAATGATTATAAGAATACTCAACAGCATAAAAAAGACAGAGAAACTGAAAAGAGGACCAGACAGAAATAAAGAATGTATTATCTGAAATAAATAATACATCAGAAGGAATAAACAGTAGGTTAGATGAAGCAGAGGATCAAATCAGTAATTTGGGTTTATTATTATTATTATTATTTTATTTATTTATTTATTGCTTTCTGATATTAAGAAAAAAAGTTCACAAAATTGAGTGACTGTATTACAGGAACAAAACCAGACCAAAGACATGATAAGAAAAAGTCACTATTTATACTGAAACATAGCAGTGCTAAGAATTCAGCTATTCTGTAGAATTATTACAGCATAGTAAAAATATTTCTACTTGGATCTTTTAAATTTGGAAGTGATCACATTAAAAACCTGAGGTTACAAGGGAGTACAGTATGAGCCAGAAGAAATTTGGAAGATAAAGTAGAAAAAAAGCACCCAAGCAAAGCAGCAAAAAGAAAAAAATAATTTAAAAAACTTAGGAGAGTTTAAGACACATTTGTGACAACATGAAACATAATGGCATTCACATAATGGGAATACAAGAAGGAAAAGAGACTGAGCAAGGGATAGAGAGACTATTTAAAGAAATAATGACCAAAACTTCCCTAATCTGGGGAAAGAAAAAGACACACAAATTCAGGAAGCACAGGAAATCCCAAGCAAGATGAACCCAAAGAGACACACATCAAGACACATCATAATTAAAATGGCAAAGGTTAAAGACAAGGAAAGAATCTTAAAAGCCTCAAGAGAAAAGCAGGTAGTTACCTACAAAGGAGCTCTGATTAGACTGTCACCTGACTTCTCAACAGAAACATTTCAGGCCATGAAATATTCAAGGTGATGTAAAGCAAGGACTACAACCAATGCAACTTTACCCAGCAAGGCTATCATTTAAAATGGAAGGAGATAATTGTCAGAAAATAGAGCTGTGTGGAAGTCTAGCAACCAAGGAATTAAAGAAGTCACATTCATCCAGATGGTTGGGAGGGGCAGAGACACAGAGATGTGGAAGAGGCAGACCCACAACTACATGTGGTGAATAAAAATCAGAAGAGACACCTCAGGAGCAAGGGATCATAGCCCTACACCAGACCACTAGACCAGGCTCTCAGTGCCAGGAAGATAAGTCCCCATACCTTCTAGCTGAAAAAAAAAATTGGGGTTTGGGTTGATGTAAGAAACCTCAGGAGTCTCAGGCATTTCCTCTTAAAGGGACTGAAACAGATTTAGGACTTATACAGACACTCCCTCTGGGCTCAAGCACTGGGGCAGTAGTTGGAGGCTTACTAGTGGCACACAGAAGAAACTGAAGCACCTAGAATCAGTGCAAGTGCTAAGGGACAGTTTCCTCCCAGACAAAACCACAGACACCAGGCAGCAGCCATTGTCTCTTTTCTGAGCCCTTCCCCACACAGAGCCACAAAGTAGATACAGCATATCTGAGATTCCATCAAACTGGTTCACACGAGTTGTCTGACCTTAGTGATTACCTAAGGCTCTGCCCATTCAACTTATGGGTGCACTTTTTAAACATAGGCCATGATACTAAGACAGGGAATCAAAGTAGCTCTACCTAAAATATAGAAACAAACACAGGAAGACTGCCAAAATGAGGAGACAAAGAAATATGGCCCAAATGAAAGAACAGAACAAAACTTCAGAAAAAGAACTAAACAAAATGGAAATAAGCAATCTATTGGATACAGAGTTCTATACACTGGTTAATAGGATGCTCAAGGAACTCATTGGGTACTTCAACAACATAATAAAGATCCAGGTAGAAATGAAAGTTACACTAAATGAAATAAAGAAAAATTTACAGAAAGTCAACAGTGAAGGGAAGGAAACCAGGATTCAAATCAACAATTTGGAACAAAAGGAAAAAAGAAACATCCAACCAGAACAGAATGAAAAAACAAGAATTCAAAAAAATAAGGAAAGACTAAGGAACCTGTGGGACAACTTCAAATGTACATATCTGAATCATAGGGATGCCAGAAGCAGCCAGAAGGAGAACAGAAAGAGCAATAAGTTGAAAACTTATTTGAAAAAAATCATGAAAGAAAACTCCCCTAATTTGGTGAGAGAAATAGACATACACGTCCAGGAAACACACAAAGTCCCGAACAAGATGGACCCAAAGATGCACCATTATTAAACTTCCAAAGGTTAACAATAAAGAGAGAATCTTACAAGCAGCAAGAAATAAGCAGAGAGTTACCTACAAAGAAATTCCCATTAGACTGACAGCTGATTTCTCAAAATAAACTTTGCAGGCTAGAAGGGACTGCCAAGAAGTATTCAAAGTGATGAAAAGCAAGGACCTGCAACTTAGATTACTCTATACAGTAAAGCTATCATTTAGAATGGAAGGGCAGATAAAGTACTTCCCAGACAAGGTAAAACTAAAGGAGTTCATTGTTACCAAGCCATTATTACATGGAATGTTAAAGGGCGTTACTTAAGAAAAGATGAAGATCAAAATTATGAACATTAAAATGGCAATAAATTCACAACTATCAACAATTGAATCTAAATATCAAATAAGAAAACAAGCAAAATAGGAAAGGAATCACAGATATGGAGATCATTTGGAGGAGGAAGGAGAATAATGGGGGAAAAGGTGCAGGAATTGAAAAGTACAAGTTGGTATGTACAGAATGGACAGGGAGCAGTTAGGAACAGTGTAAGAAATGGAGTAGCCAAAGAACTTATATGCATAAACCATGGACATGGGCTAAGGGTGTGGGGAACGTTGGAGAGTGGGGTGGGTGCAGGGTGGAGGGGGATAAAGGGGAGAAAAAATGGGACAACTGTAATAGCATAATCAATGAAATATACTTAAAAATTAAAAAATAGAGAGTGGAATTTCAGTATGGGAAGATAAAAATGGTTATACAGATAGATGGTGGTATGGCTGCACAACAATGTCAATGTGCTTAATACCACCGAATTGTACAACTAAAAATGGTTAAAATGGTAAATTGTATGATATGTATTTTTACCACAATAAAAAGAAAGAAAAATAAAATTTCCCTCCATCTCAAAAAAAGGGAAAAAAGAATGAACATATTACTAACTAATAGTCCAAGACCTCCATGCATTTCCTCTGACAGATGACTATGTATCATATGAAGTGTACCAGGTATGCTAGGGAAAGAGTATATATCCACTGCATTTTGGCAAATGCACATATTTGTGTAACCCAAATCTATTTTAGTATATATAACATTAACCAGATGTCCTCTAGAAGCTAATAACCAGAATGAATGGTGGGTCTATGGCTGTGATCTGGAAAGAAGGCCCAGTCCTTCCAATGGAAGTCACCTGATTCTCCATGCCCAAAGAAGGTGCAGCAAAGACACAAGATCAAGACCATGTTAACTGTGCTTTTTGATTGGGAAGGTGTTGTTCATCATGAGTATGCCCTTTCAGCCTAACAATTAATAAGGAGTACTACCTCAGTGTTCTCCGTTGAGAAATGCAATATGACAAAAACAGCTGCAGCTATGGGCAACTGATGATTGGCAGCTTCACCGTGACAATGCACCTATTCATGCACCACATCTTGTGCAGAGTTTTTTTGGCAAAACATCAAATCACCCAGGTGACTCAGCCCCACTATAGCCCAGACTTATTGCTTTGTGACTTCTGGCTTTTCCCAAAACTAAAATCACCTTTGAAAGGGAAGAGATTTCAAACTGTCAATGAGATTCAGGAAAATACAATGGGACAGCTGACAGAGATCCCTACAAAGGATTTTGCAGTGTTTGAACAGTGGAAGAGATTTTGAGAGAACTGTATGAGGTCCCAAGGTGCCTATTTGAAGGGGACTGAGGCATCATTGTCCTATGTACAATGTTTCTTGCATGTTGTGTCGTCTTCAATAAATGTCTTTATTTTTCATAGTATGTGGATGGATACTTTCTAGACAAACCTTGTATAAGGCAAAATTGCAAACATTTCAATATTGTATTAGATTTCAGGGACAAAATTTGAAGGAATATTCATACCATAATTATCATGATATGTGATTCATGCAAACACAGAACAGGACTAGAAGGAAGTAAGAAAAACAAATGTGGCAATAGTTTTCATTTTGTTTCCTGGGGCCTATTTGACCAAGGAGATTATAAGTAATTTTGCAAAAAATAATATGTTATGACAACTTTTTCCAAATTAAAGAAGTACTTAAAATACCCCATAAGACCCTGCCTGAGGGCCACCCATGTCCGTATATATGGGCCAACTTGAAGAAGCAAACCCACTCAGGCATGCTACAAATCTTCCCTAGCTTTTGTAAAGGTCTCACTTGGTCCACACATTTTTGTTGAGTGTGGAACATAGGATCCAAACAATTATAGTAAGACAAAAAAAAAAAGTACTGGATTACCTTTTTCTGGAAAGATGTTGTTTCTGGTGAGTTTGACACTTCTGGGTCTTGGGTTATTATCATCCATGCCCATGATTAAGTTGCGGAAAAACAAATCAAATTTCTTCCTGCTGTTTGTGTTGATGGTGCCAGCCACTGTCCACACCAAGGCAAAGAGGAATAGACCTTGCAGCCAGAGGAAGATCTGTTGGCTTGTCAGACCTTCAGATAATTCACTTTCATCTTCTTTTATTTCCCTTATTTCATCTAAAATGCAGAAAAGGAAACCTGAGCTAAAGTAGAAATCTGTAGAATATAACAGATGCAAACAATGTGAACTGGTGATTTTGTCTGCAAGGGGCCTGGGTGAGAGGATGGATATTGGCTGAGTGGCCATCATGTGCCAGATCCTTTACCCACATGGATTTTTTTTCTATTTTTGTGGTAAGATACTCCTAAAATTTACCATTAATCATTTTTAAGTGTCTGCATCAGTGGTACTAAGTACATTCATATTATTGTTCAACCATCACCATCATCCACTTCCAGAACTCTTTCATCTTTCAAAACTGAAACTATGTCCACATAAAACAGTAACTTGCCATTATCTTCTCTCCCACATTTTGGCAGCCACCATTCAGATTTTTTTTGTCTCTATAAATTTGACAACTCTATGTAGACAAAATTAACCAATGATGTTAAAATTAGTGGGTGAAAGTTTGAGGAGAAATAGGATATTCGCATAGTGTCAAATTATCTTCCCCAAGATACTTATTAAACACAAAGAAAAAGACAGTAAGAACCTCATCTAAATATGAGAAAACATGAGACAAACAAATTGAAAGACATTTTATAAAATAAATGGGCAGTATTTATTACGTGACAATGTTGTAAAAGACAAGGAAAGAAAGAGGAACTGTCATAGATTGGAGGAGACCAAGAAGATACAATAATTAAATATAATGTAGCATCTTGAATTGGATTCTAATCTTAGCAAATCAAATTTTTGTTTAGCCAAAGAAAGTCTCCACTCACCTGTTCATCATGTTATATTTTTGTCTACACCTATAATGCCTTTGGAAGAAGTGGGCTAAGAAAATATGTTCATGTAGCAGAAGTTATAAGAAGGTCCATCCTGAGTTTGAGTTACATGTGATTTTGAGAAAGAAATTGCCTCCAGTACAGAGGCCCATAGACATATGAAAGGATATTCAACATCACTACCCATCAGAAAGATGCAAATTAAGGCTACAATGAGATACCACTTCATACCAGTCAGAATGGCCATCATAACCAACTCAACAAACAACAGGTGCTGGTGAGGTTGTGGAGAAAAGGAAACCCTAGCACACTGTTGGTGGGAATGCGGACTGGTACAGCCACTGTGGAAAACAGTATGGAATTTCCTCAGAAAACTAAAAATGGAACTGCCTTTCGATCCAGTGATCACACTGCTGGGATTATACCCTAAGAATCCTAAAACATCAATTCAAAAGAACTTATGCACCCCAATGTTCATAAGAATGTTATTTATAGTAGCCAAGTGCTGGAAACAGTCTAAGCACCCATCAGTAAATGAGTATATAAAAAAACTGGTACAGTTACATAATGGAACACTATTAGCAGAAAGAAAGGAGGTCCTATCCTTTGTGAGAGCATGGATGGAACTGGAGAGTATTATGCTAAGTGAATTAAGCCAGGCAGTGCAGGACAAATACCTTATAATCTCACCTATAAGTGGAACCTAATCAACAAAACAAACGAGCATAAAAAAACCAGAGACATGGAAATAAAAAAACAAACTGACAGTGACCAGAGGGGAGGGGGGGGTGGATAATGGAGAAAAAAGGGGAATTGTCTAGTCAAGAAACATGTATAAAGGACCCATGGACATGGACAACAAGTTGGGGATTGATTGTAGGAGCAGGGGGTGGGCAGGGCATAGGAAAGGAATGGAGAAAAAAATGGAAAAACTGTAATGAAACAATAAAATTTTTTAAATGGAGAAAAAAGGTTTTTCAAATGGACACATTTTCATCATTTGCAATAGAATTCAATGTAATTTGATTTATGTGAAACAGTTACAGAAAACTTCTTTAGGATATCTAAACCAATGTTACCATAGCAATTATAACTTCCACTGTGTAGGTGAGGAATTTAAGACTGAGAAAGGATAGGGTAATTTGCACGAGAACAACCAGAAAGTCAATCCAAGATCAAGGCTAAAGCCTTGATCCAAAATATGTGGACTCCTTCCACCTACCTACAGCTCTACTATCTACAAGCAAGCTCTACTACATACACTCCAAAGGCTTACTTGTTCTAGATTAAACTGCTGATCTCTCTGTAATCATGGTAGAGAGAAGGAACTGGGGTATAAACAGAAGAAACAGCAAAGGCACAACCCACCCCCATCTGGCTTAAGAATAGGAGGTAGCACTTACCAAGCAGAGAGGAGTACAGTCTCATCATTGAGAAGGCAAGGTGGATGGGAGATGTTTGAACCACAAATTTACACTGAAGGTGGATAAATTCCAGACAGGGCTGGACAAGCCACATGAACATGTCATTGACCTTAGAGTAAAAAGTGAAATTTAGAGATATTATCAAAAGATGAGCTGAAGACCAAGAGCTTGGTATACCTTGGGGTGCTGGAGATCCTGGCAAGGCTGCTGATTGCTTTGAGTGTCTTTATTAGGAAAGAACAACAGGTATCAAGGCCCTTACCCCCAACTCCCTGCTTGAACTGTACAGTCCACAGACCATCCCCACTCCTCCTATTCTACTACCCAGAGCACATAGTTTTAGAACCTGAACTTAATAGCTGACTTTGTTTTTATAAAATGTTAGGAATTCTAAATAATTGTTTTGCAAATGATTGTTTGGCAGGACTCCTGTATCAAGTGGACTTAAGGTAGTGCAGAGCTAACTTCAAGACTCACATTCCATAATTCCCTATATGAATATACATACCTATTTGTGGGTATAATAATTATAGTCTCTTGTCTGTGCTCCCCATCCCATTTACTCATTTAAAAAATTACTTGATTTACTTTCTCCTTCTATTTTAGTTTTCTTCATTTTTCTTATAATTTATTTGTGACTATCATTGAAAATTATCTTGAGCCATTTTTTTCAGAGGCAGGCAGGTCATCACTTAATAAATATTTTCATAGGTGCATATAGATGTGGGTATGTATGTATATATAGATGTCTTATATGAATATATGTGCATGTATACATGGATAGGTGCTATATCTATTCAATCAAAAAATATTCATTGAGTAATTGCCATGTAGTAGGTGTTGAGGATAAAAGATGGACAAGGTAGATAAGGTTTCCACCTTTGTGGACCTTTCTAAGGGGCAGAAGAGACAAACATTAAAGAACTAAACATGTAAAAACTCAATAAAATATTTATAACTCATGAAAACTACTACCAGGAAACAAATAAGGTATAACAATGGGAAATAGCAGGAGGGTTTAATAGGATAGTAGGAGAAGTCTTCTTCTTCTTCTTTTTTTTATCTTTTGGTAGCCAAGAAAGTAAGGGTTTAATAGTTAAGAGAATGGCTCCATGCCCAGAGTCACAGGTGAGCTGATGCTCAAAGACCTGGCTCCCTGATAGCTTTCAGGGGATAGGCGATATAGAGGAAAAATCACTACTCATAGTGACTATGAGAGTGAGAGTCATGTTCTCTATTAATTTGTTGAAGGGAAGGCTTCTTAAATGAGGAGGCCCTCATGGCTGAGACCTGGAGGATCAAGATGAATCCTGCCTTATGAGACGAAATGAAGCAAGATTTCTAGGAGAGGAACAAAAAGTACAAAAGGCTTCAGGTGGAGTAACCTGGGGTTTTCTAGGAATAGAAACAACACATGAGGCTGGAGGGTAATGAACTGACTCTAAGAATGAGGGTAGGTGATGAGGTTGGAGAGGTGGACAGGGCCAGATCACTCTCAGAGGCCCTGATAAGGAGTTAGACTTTGTGCTAAGGACATTGGAGAATTCCTGAAGGCTTCCCATGCCTGTGTGTAGGATGGTCTCTGAATGTGCATATGGGCATGTGTCTGTATAAATGTACGTGCTTCTATATATTGTACATGTATGTAAATGTGACAGAAATGGGGTTGTCCTACAAAGTCCCTAGAGCAGATCCACTGTGGGAAAAAAACCTTTCTTCGTCAGTGGGAAACTTTCGTAGTGAGCTCTGTTAATGCAGGGAAAGACCAGGGGCACCACCAGCCCCTGGGTGCTCCTTTCCCATTTACTCAGTCTGAGAGTGTGCTCTGGTACCCACCTAACCTGAACGATTACACCTCTTTTAGTAAGAGAAGAAGGGAATGGAAACTGGTACAATCAAAGCATTTCAAGCTGGTTCCAGTTTCCTAGAGGGAGGAGGTATGGAGTCTGAGTTACTGGGATGGGGAGTGGCAGTGCAGAGAGGAATACAGTTCTTCCTAACTCCATCCAGCTCCAGAGCAACTTCTAGAGACATTTCTGCTGGTGGAGTAATGCGAAGGGCAACATTTCTGCCTCCTTATAGAACATATCTCAGGCACCAGAATTCTCCACTGGGGGATTAGGAATGATGGAAAGGGTACAACAGAAGGGAGAAATTAACCTCCTTACCGCATGGAGAAGAAAATGAGAGAAATGGCAGCCAGGAAACAAGATAATTGGGCACAGGTGGGTAATTCCCTGCTCTTTCTTGCCTCCTGGAATTATGATAGTGAAGATTCTTCTAGAAGGCCTTTGAGATGAAGAGTAAGGAGCCAGGGAGGGAGGGAAAAGATCTGGGTGTCTCACCAATTCCTTGTGCTCCTCTGTGAGGCTGGAGGGTAGGGTGTCCATGTAGGAATCCTTCAGGGGCTTCCAGCCAAGCTGGTGGGGCTCCATGTAGATCATCCCACACCTGGAAAGCACAGACAGAGACCCACCTGGTCTCCCAAGCACATGGGGGGAGATAAACGCTGTGGTCATGATCAAGTAAGGGGCTGACCTTGGGCCAGGTCACAAACCCTCATCAGCTCTAGGCCACAGGGAAGGTGCACAGATTTTTATCAGGAAAGGGTAGAGACCAGTGATAAGAGTGGGTCATGGGAGTCACAGACTCTTGGGTTTGAATACCAGCCATAGATCCTACTAATTAAGTGACCTTGGGCAAGGTTTCTTTACTAATTCTAAACTTCTATATCCTTGTCTAAAATTGAGGAATATTTTTTTAAATGAAGTTCATAATGCTGTTGTACTGATTAAATAAAATGCCAGTAAAGAATTTAGCACCATGCCCAGCACATAGAACACTCTTAATAAATGGAAACTATCTGTAGGGAACCACTTCACAGGACATGAAAATGTAGCTCAGCACCATCATGGAAAAACAGTGGGGAGTGAGTTGGCATGCAGGACCACGCCTGTGAAGAAGTTCTCCCATGGGAAATCAGGCCTGCATTATACCTAGGCTGCTTTGTGACTTGGCTCTTGCTAAAACTTTCTCACCCTGCATTCAGGTTGTAAACGCTTGCTGCATATTTTTAAAGTAATTTCCTGAAGTCTGTGCTAATTCTCCCAAGGACTGAAGTGTAACCATACCTGTTACTCTTATCATTCCCTTGCATTTGCAATGTTTTTTCCTTGTTAATCTGTAAGAAATAATCTATAACATCCCTTCTGTTGCAATCTGTAAAAAGTGATTACCTAAAGCAAACCTAAGTATAATGAATGAACATCTTCTTTGACGTATGCTATTAGAAAGCCAATAAAAGCCTGTCAAGGCAAGGGTCGGTGCACTCTCCCCTTGAGAGACTAGCCATGTCATCCCTTTTCCTCCACAGGACTTGGTAGTCCATGTGAATGTCTCGTCTCATTCATAACACTGCAGGTGCTGTGGGCTGGTGTTTGAGTCATTATCATTACCATAATGTCAGTATATCACCATGGACTGACATGCAACAGTTCATGCAGCACATGTTCTTTTTCTGTCTGTTACATCCAGGTGCTCTCTTCTTTGTTTATGGATCTCCTGTTGCATGCCAGATACTATGTGAGGTCCTAATGCCTTCCTCTCTAACTATTTCTCCTTATGGTCTAAGTTTAAGACATGAGGGGACCATGGCTCAGAGAGACTAAGTGACTTGGAAGAAGTCACACAGCTAGCAAGTTGCATGACCAGGTTGGAAGTCCGAGTTGGTCTGACTTGCCGTGTGTTGTCTCTACTCCCTCACATTGTCTTTGGGAATGTGGGCTGATTTTATTTTATTTTTATGGACTTTAGATGACAAGGATTGGATTAATTCTTATCCCTGGCACACACAGCACTAGCCCATGCATGGAATTTCTAGGTTAATTGTTTCCAACAATGTAGTAAGTGCCCATGAACCCACCACCCAGACAGAAGCTAGGGTCTTGACAATAACCTTCTACCACATGGCTTTCTTCAACTAAGGTAACACAACACATTAACACCTATGTTCACCTGTTCCTTGATTCCTTTCTTTCTTATACATTTTTAAAAGATTTTGTTTATTTTTAGAGAGGAGAAGGGAGGGAGGAAAAGAAAGAGAGAAACATTAATGTGTGGTTGCCTCTTGTGCACCCCCTACCTACTGGGGACCTGGCCTGTAACACAGGCATGTGTCCTAGACTGGGAATTGAACCAGTGACCTTTTGGTTAGCAGGCCAGCACTCAGTCCACTGAGCCACCCCAGCCAGGGCTTATACAATTTTATAGCATCTTTGTATGCTCCTAAAATGTGTGTGTGTGTGTGTGTGTGTATATACACACACATATATAAAGTTTATATATATATACACATATATATATAAAATTTATACATATATATAAAGTTTATATATATATATAAAGTTTATACATATATAGAAGGTTTATATATGTATAAACTTTACCCCAGCCAGGGCTTATACAATTTTATAGCATCTCTGTATGCTCCTAAAATATGTGTGTGTGTGTGTGTATATATATATATATATATATGTATATGTATATATATACACACATATATACATATATATAGTTTACATATATAAACTTTATACATATATATAAAGTGTATATATATACACATGTATAAAGTTTATACATATATATAAAGTTTATATATATATACATATATATATACACATACATATATGTATAAACTTTTTTAAAATTTAAGAAGGGACACTATGCTTTATGTAATATTGTGGACTTATGCTTATGCATAATATTACTAAGATTTTATCCTTAATATACTTAACTTAGATTTATCCATAGAGTTGCACGTCAGTACAATTCATTTATCTTGACTCTTATATGAATATTACAATGTGTGACTTTATTATACATTAGTTCACTCCTGTTAATGGGCGTTTGGGTTGTTTCCAAGTGCTTCTTACTATGAACCATGCTACCATGGAAATTCTTATACATGGGCAAAGGTTTTTTTGCAGCATTACACTTAGGAGCAGATTTGCTGAGTCAGGGGGCATATGAACAGTTAATCTTAGGAGATAATGTCAAACTTTTTTCCAAAGTGCTTTCCATATTTGAGATTCTTACCTGCCATGCAGATTGAGGACTGATTTTACAACAAATCTAAGGGACAATAATGTGTGTAATCTGCTAGTGCTTAATCACACTTAAGGGGTTTTAGAGCTTTTCTCTTACTTAGGGTTAGTGACACCAGTCTACCTCAGGTGCTTGTGCATGAGGACTGACCTGCTCACAGTGGCAGGAGAGGCCTGCTCCAGATCAGCTGGCTCGAAGATCAGACTCATCTTGGAGCTCATCTGGATAATCTCCCCACTCATTAAGCATAGCTGAAAGGCAAAGCAGAGAGGTAGAACTCTGTCTGCAGGTAAAGAGGTCTCAGTGGACACAGAGATGATTTGACTCCATTCAAGAAGTGTCTTGAGGTCCTCCTACGAGTGCCAGGTATATAGACTTAACAGACAAAAAGCCCTGTCTAGAGGTTTACATTGTGTTAAGAGGAGACGGATGATAAGCAAAATATAGAGTATATAAAATGGTAAAGTGCTTTGGAGAAAAATAAAGTAGGAGAGGGTGTTACAGAATGCTCAGTCAGGGTTGAGTGAGTTGTAATTTTACGTAGAGGTTAGAGAGTCAGAGAATTGTAGCCTTAGATGAAGAGTCAAGAAATTATTAGCACACCAGATTTTATGGTTCCTTCCTCAGTGTTTACTACAGAACTTAACTGCATAACCTCATCTGTTTTATTTGCCCAAGTGTTCCATGAAAGACTTCTTTTGGAACCCCCATGAACTGGTCAAGGGCTAGAGTGGAAGATTATCACCATCAACCCTTCTGGAGTGGAAAGAGAGACTATGGGAAGTCCTCGTGTTCAGCAAGCACATCCCTATAGAAAGTAGTGCAGATACATGGCACAGCCTCCAGCTAGAGACTAAGACAGTGGTGCGGCTTCCCATTTGTCAACAGGGGTTCCAGTGAGACGCAAAATCCGTAAGATTGTGACCTTGGCTTATCAGGAAATCCCACTGCTTCCTGCTGCCCATCATAACTTGTGGCTAAAAATTTCCCTGCATATGACATGGCCCACATCAAACACTCCTAGAAAGAGATCACTGTGTATGTGCCTAGGAAGGTCCCAGCTATATGAGGCTGACATCACCAGCAGTGTCATCTCTGAATATCAAGTAAAGTAAAATATACCCATACTTGTGGCAGTATGATTTATACCCAAAGCCTATAACAGTCTCCAGAACATTGATTATGACTCTACACTTCTAATCTTACGCCAACTGATATATTTATACAGTTTGTAAACTAATAACGTAGTTCATATCATGTAATAAAGTTTCTTTCTATTTTTGTTACATAATAATAGTTATATACATGATAGTACATGTGTATATTTGGATAACTAGGTCTTCTGTGGTGAGCAGGACTCACCCTTCATCTTGTGAAACTTAAACACAATAGGAAAATTGATTTGACACTGAAATCTTACTTGAAGTGGTGATAAATTTTATCTCACTTTAACAGTCATATAGCACTTGCTATATGCCAGGCACTATTATAAACAGTTTGCAAGTATGAACTTATCTAGTCTTCCTAACAATACTGTGAAGTAGATACTAGTATTCCCACTTTACAGATGATAAAACTGAGGCACAGAGACTAATCAGCTTGTTTGAGGTTACACAACTGGTAAGTGGCAGGGCAAGATCTGAACCCACATGTTTGGTTCCAGAGTCCAAGCTCCTTAGCCACTACACTTCACGTAACAAAACATGAAGTATTTCCAAAGACTGTTCCAACAGCATCTCCTACCCCACTTGCACTTTTGCAATGGGACCTTACCTACCTCCACTAAGGAAAGTCTATTTCTCCACCTTCTTGAATCTGGGCAGGCCTTGTGCCTTCTTTGACCAATAGAAGTTAAAGAAAATGAAGCTGTGCCCATTCCAATCATAGCTCTTAATTTTCTGGAAACTTCCACTTACTGCCTCTTGGAAATCAGTCAATACATAAGAAGTACCACAACTGTGAGACCACCAAGTGAGAAGCCCAAGCCATGTGCAGAAGCCTTGAGGATGAAGTGTTATTTGGATAGGGAGGGAGGGAGGGATGAATGGAAGGAGAAAGAGAGAGAGAGATGCTAAGGAGAAATGAGTTCCAGACATTGAGTGAAGAAGTGACCTATGATGTGAATCCTCCAGCCATAGCTGCTCCAGCTGACATCACAATGATTAGCTTAGCCCAGCTGAGCCCTTTTAAACTTTGTAATACGCAATATCCTGAGCAAATTAAATGGCTGTTTTAAGCCACTGAGTATTAGTAGTATGTTGTACAGCAATGAATAACCAAAGCATACCTCATATATCAGTGCTACATACTATATTATTTAGTTACCAATATCCCTATTTTATTACTTTTTTATTTTTAAGTATATTTTATTGATTATGCTATTACAGTTGTCCCAATTTTTTCTCCCGTTTATCTCCCCTCTGCCTTACACCCCTCTCACCCTCCAGCATCCCCTTCTTTAGTTCATGTCTGTGAGTTGCATGTATAAAGCTTATCTATGTCCTATACTATTCTTAACCTCCCCCCATCTATTTTAAGCCTACCAATTAACAAATGAGGAAACTGCGGTCCAGAGAAGTTATGTAACTTGCTCAAAACAACACAGCTCAGTTGTAAAGCTAGAGGTCCAATCTGATGCCAGCACCAAGGCTTTTAACCATTAGACAGCCCTGTCTTTAAACACACATAGCTTACCCACTATTAATACAAACAGAAGCGTAATTCATGAATTGATAATTGTTACTTGCTTTTGGGGCATTTGCTCTTAGTGCAATACCCTGCACATGTAAAAATGATATCAGACTCAGGAGATACCTTTTTATTGTCATCCAGAACAGTGTTCATGTTTTCAATCCAAACAGCATCCACTGGACCATCAAATATAATCCACTTGCGATCATCAGACATTGAAGATGCTTGCTCCCGGAAAGCATTGGCAAGGACACCGTCTGTCCATTCATGGCTGATTTGGTCAAAGCACCCATACAGTTGTCCCATGGTTATGGCCTTGGGGTTGATGATCTTCAACACTACAGCATACTCCTCCATTTGGTTAGCTGGGCAAGTTACAAAGGCTCTGGTGAGACCGGAGCATTACACAGGAGATAATGTCATCTTAATGACCAACCAACCATTATGGCTATGCCATCCAAGGACAAGCCTTATAAAATTTGTGCTCAATTTTTGAAAGATTGGGTATCTGGGTAGGCAATGCCTTGGATTATTAGGTTATTACAACCATTAGTTTCTCGCCATGTGTTCTTCTAAGGCTCATTTCAAACAGGGAAAATGTGCCAGTCAGATCTGAAGAGACTTGCCTGGGCCTAAAACAGCTTTGGCAGGAAAGGACAGAGGTGCCAAATTATCAGGCCTCCTAATATACCTGGCTCTCACAGCCACCCTGAGAACCTTGTCTTGACTTGAGATGAAGAAACAGCTGATGGGTAAAAGATTCTGGAAGATGATGCCACTTTTCTTTAGCCCTGAAACCTCTTCATTAGCTGCTCAGTAGATGTCCCCTGAGAAATGCACACTGTGGGAGTACTAGGACCCAACTGGAATGTCCATCCTAATGGATGACACAGTGGTATGTATTTATTCACAGAAAATAACCATACTTTTTCATGATCCTTCAAAGTAAGGAAGAGTTGGCATGTCTAAACACCATTTCCAGAGAATCCCAAAGCAGAGATGAGGTTGCCTCCTTTCTCTTCATTTAGTTTCCTAAATTATATTCAAATCTTAAAACTACTGAAGTTTGAAATGACCAAATTAGTTATGAATGCCAAGTCAGTCCCCAAAACAAAAACCTCAGAAATTGAAAAGCAATTCAATTACCCTATATTATTAGAAAAAAATGGTTAAAGTACTGGAAGGCATTGTGTAAGGATAGCCAACAAGCACTGCTTTCAAAACCATAGGTTTGTTTTAAAAACAACTCCCCAAAAAAAACTTTCTTTGGCAATAAACATAGTTTCCATTGTTGGAAACTATGCTTGGTTAGTTGCCTGCACAATTTCACATAATTCTTCCAGTAATCCCATTTGCAGCTGAAAAATAGGCTAAAAGAGGTTTAGTTATTTGCCCAAGATCTGAGTCTGATTCTAAAGTCTGAGGTCTTATCCTAGATGTTAAAAGGAAGAGAAGGATGGAAGAAAAAAAAGGAAGAAAAGAAACCTGCAATGATTTGCTTTTAGAGTAATTCTGTTTAGGGCAGTGGCAGAATTTCTCTCACCAGGAAACCTCTGGAGAAGCCAACTCTTCACCAATTGAGAAAGTTCCTCCAGCCTTAATGATGTGTACATAAAATCCCATTGAAAGCTCCTTCCACCCATTTATTTTTTGCTTGCAAACTTTTGTGTGCCAGGTTCTGTTTCTGGCTCTGACGTTACAATCTAGGGTTTGCAAATCAAAAATAAAGACAAAAATAGGAAAAACAACAACAACAACAAAACCCAGCCTGGTGTAATCACCACAGAGCCAGCCAATTGACTGAGGAGTCCCAGTCTCCCTGGAAGCTGGGGCTGTGAGCTTTACCTTTTTTTAAGTCACCCAGAGCTGCAGCCAATACTTTATAAGCACAGGTCTTGCCACCCATGGGGTCTCCAACAATCATGAAGCCATGTCTTACCAGCATCATCTCATAGATCTGAGAGGGGACATCATATAAGAAGTCAATCATTATAAGCCTCCCAGGATTACAAATTAGTCAGAAGTCAATGAAGAATGGGGGGTCAAATGGGATTTCCACAGTCACATCCATCTCTGCTGAACTACAGTCTTTTCTATGATACACTGTTTAAATACCTTTTGGATGAATAAATATGCGTGTGTGTCTCAGATTGTTTAAGATATTGGAACCACTATTTACTCTGCGCCTGTCTATGTGCTAAGCATTAAATGCATCAAGGGACTTACCTAACTTACTTCATTTAATCCATTCAGGTGTCAATAATCACCTTTTAATGGTGGAAATAACAAGCTCAGGAGAAGTTAAGTCACTTGCCTGAGCTCATCAGTGGCAGAGCCAGGATTTGAACAAATATTCTCTGCCTGCAGTGCCCACAATCTTTTCATTACACTATTTCCATTTGCTTTTCTATTTTTTAATTGATTCATTTTATATTTTTTACTTTTATATTATATATTTGCAATTGTAGTTTACATGCAATATCATTTTGCGTTAGTTTCACGTGCACAACATAGTGGTTAGACAATCAAACACTTTACAAAATGTTTCCCCTGATATTTCCAGTACCCATCTGGCACCATACATAGTTATTACAATATTATTGACTATTTCCTTTGCTGTACTGTACATTCCCATGACTATTTCGTAACTGCCAGTCTGTACTTTTTAGTCCCTTCACCTTTTTTACCCAGTCCTCCAATTCCTCCTCCCCTCTGGAAACCATCAGTCTTTTCTTTGTAGGAAAAGGAAACAGTGATAATTTTAACAAATTACATTTCCATTGGAAATGTCCTGCGTTGAGGCCTAAATGCTGTTCTGACTTGATTGGAACTCTCAGAAGATGAAACGTATTTTCTGAGCCAGGCCCCACTTTAAAATATAAGTGACCTCCTCTGTCATTAGCTCAGAGATGGTCATATGACTATTAGCACCTTTCACAGCTAATCCTGAGATTTATGCTGAAGCCACTTGGAGAGTGATACTTTTTCCCCCTGGGCTTTAACCTGTTACAATCTCAGCCTGAGGCTGCTGGAGGCCTAATGAAGAATGGAGTCTTAATGTAGAGAAAGCCCAGGAAAGAAGACAGATTCCAGATGGTGTTATGTAAAAATCTGGATCCTGCTATGCCTGAGGCCAACACATTTCTATTCTATACAGGTTAGATAAGTGAATAAATTCCTTTTTGTTGATTAAGGCAATTTGAGTCGGGTTTCTATCACTGGATTCTGAGACAGTTCTGACTAATTCAGAGTCTAGTGCTCAAATTAAAAAAAAAGAAACCCCAAGGAAGATGATTATAGGAAAAATATTGGATTTTAAACTTCAACTTGGAAATGAAATGAGGCATAAAAAAATTAAGGTGATTTCATGTCTCCCTCAAACTCCCTTCAGGCACCTCTGATTGCTGTCATAATACCCATATGCCAAAATTCTTTTTAATTCCTGAGTTTAGCGAAGAGTAAAATAGGTATCTGCCCATGTAGGCCCAATAAACCAACCTGGATAATTTTCCCTATAAACCAAGGTACTGGCTGGAGTTTCATCTTTGTGATGTTCTCATTCAGCACTTCCATAAAAACTTCATAATCTGACTTTGGAAGAACAACTCCAGGGAACAGATCTGATATAATTCCCTGATAATCAGAATTTGAGAGAAGATAGAAAGGATGAATTATTAGCTGTGTGACCTCTACATTGTCCTAAAATGAGATATACAAAAATCTTTGAAAAATTCCAAACCTCATTTTTCCTGCACCAAAACTCATCCACAAGTAGAAATTTTGACACTATCTGTTCAACATGATTTACCTCCAAAATAATTTTAAAAGTCAGCAAATATTGAATGAGCCTGTGTTGTCTTCCACTAACAAGTGGAGATGTATTAGGAATGAACAAGAAAGTCATCTGATTTCTGTCTTTATGGTGCTTACGATCTAGTATATGAGCATTAAAATAATTATAAAAGGAAACTAATCAAATTTTATAGAAGCAATTACCCATGCCTAATAGTGAATATTATTTTATCAGTGAAACTATCTTTATTAAAATGGGAACTAGACAGAGAAATTGCTATCACCATTATTATTTAACATTTGGGTTAGGGTATCACATAGCAGGGATACTGCTGTCAGGAGATGGACAGGGTGTGGAGGGGGTACCAAGGAAGGAAACATTTCACCTTCAGAAGGTGAATCCCAGAGCCAGTCCCACTGCACACCTGAAAAAGAGGGACATCTTGAGCCAAGAACTTGGCCAGGTTGATGTCAATCAAGGCCCGCAGCAGCAGGACACTCTCATTCTCCTCTGGGTACTTGAGCTTGAGGTTGCCAGCAGCAGTGAGCACAGACTTGACAGCGCGCATGCCATAGTCATAGTGATGCTGAGAAGAGAGCTGCTCAGAGCACAAGCGGTAGGTTGCCACAATCTTCTGGGCGAGACTGGGAGGTAAATACATATGTTTGCATATCCCCAGAGAGGACCAGCACATATTCCCCACATCCTTGTGTCCTGCCCCTTCAAAAACCAGGCTTGCCCATGGACTTGATGAAGAAGCCCTATCATTTGAAGGCCTTCTAATAGAGTTGCCATGAGTGAGGAAGCATTGTAACCCTCAAAGTTAGGATGAAAAAAAAGCAAGCACACACAAAGATATATAACATATGGTATGAGAAATTATATGTGTATATACTTTTACATGTTTATATGAATGTATGTGTACACAGAGAGAGAGAGAGAGAGAGTGACGCATGCACACACACATTTGGAGAGAATACATCAAACTATTAATAATGTTATTGTTAATTCCTGGAGAGTGAGACTAAGGGTTGCTGATGTGAAATTCACTTTTTAAAACTTCCGTAACATTACAATTTTTCAATGTCCACGTTTTACTTTTTAAATTTAAAAACCAATTCAAACTTTAATATAGTCAGCACCCAACACATATATACTCTCATGTACTACCATTTCTTATTCTTCTGGGCACACTGCTGGATCACATATCCTAGCCTCCCATGCAGTTGGGGTGGTCACGCCACTGAGTCCTAGCTAGTGGCATGTGAATGAAAGGGGAGTATGCCACTTCCAGGGCTGGTCCATAGAAACTCCCTCTGTGAGATTCTTCACACTTGTGTGTTGTAGCAGTGACATATAAGGAACTAGATACCTTCTCTTGGGGAAGAACTGTCCCTGATCACAAACACCCATTTGGATTTTCTAGAGAGTGAAAAATAAACTTTTCTATGGTAAGGCAATGGGATTTGGGGGTCAGGATTACTCTAAGTTAATATGCTTATGTACATCTTTGTGATGAATCCCCTCTACAACACCAATTTACTTTAAATGCAAAGACTTTGTGCTTCACAGGCTGGAAATAAGACAGGTGGTTCAACAAAAATTTGATAATTGAATAAAATAAATGAATTGAATGGGCAAAGAAATGTAATCCAGATTTCTTATAGCAAAAATAAATCACACTTCATGTGATTGAAGAAGTCTCTTGGCCTAGACAGGGTAGCACATGCTGTTCACAATGTCTGCATACAGACCCTTAGACTGAAAGTGAGAATAGCCAGGTCACAAAGACACTGACCTTCAAAGACATCTGTGGTAGAAAAAAATTGATTGATTATGGCCAGGACAATGTAAAAAAGATAAATATAAAATGTTAAGTAGGTCATTAAGGGCATTTCACAATGATATTAATAATTCTAGGTGCATGTGATAAAGGCATTGATATGTGTATGTGCATGTGAGTCTTAGAAAACTGGGTAATACTGAAATGAGAGATACCCAGTTGGTTAAGTAAATAAATGTTATATTGATAACAATGTTAATTCTAAATTATATTAAAATTTCCCCTTAAATATTCGAATAATTTTATGTTTTTCAGTGTTGCCTTAAGCCATTTAGGAATGTGTGTGTGCATGTGTGCAGCAAACAAATGTTGCAGGGAGGAACAGGGAACAATGAGTGTCTGCTTTCTTTAACAGAACTCCATAATAGGTGTGCATAATGAAAGTGGTGGCCTTTTCTTGGGCATCTGGGTCATTTTCCAGTCAGGGGCTAGGTGCTTTTACATCAACATGTAAGCAGAAGCCTTTTTCCCAATTTCTCTTTTCCAAATGGACAACCCACCTTTAATCACCACACAAAGGCTACTCTTTAGGGAGCTTTAGGACCCCCTGAAAACCAATGTAACATACCTCCTAGAATCCATAAACCCCATGGAATAGAGAGAGATTTCTCCAATGAGGGCATAGTCTGGTACCATCATGGCCACGGTCCGGAACAAGGCCTGGAAAAGAAACACCCATTGAGAACCTGAAAGCATACAGTAAGCAATGGGGAGGCACATCTGCAGAGGTGAAGAGAAGTAGCATGATCATCAAAGCCATGCTGTTGACAAACAAGGAAATGTGGGAGGAGGACAAGCCAATGCAGAGGAACTGTCTTCACTGGATAGGTTCCCTGCTCCATTGACCTTTCCATGGGCCCTGTCTAGGTGCAGGATGTCACACTGGGGCCCTCCACAGTGTGCAGAGGCCCTAGGTGCTGGTGCCCTAACAACACTTCATTCTCCTAAGCCAAATAAGCACCATTCAACTTTTGGAGATTTCTAGCAGGAGTCATTTAGGAATGTAGGACCTGTATGTATCAGAAGACTCCTGAAGCCAGAGAGGCCTTGATTTGAGTCTTCGTTCTGTTACAGGTTATACAACTCTGGTAGACTCAGTTCTTTTGTCTCTAAATGGGCTAACAATTGTACCCTCTTCATAGTTATCATGAGAACAAATGATGCCATATAAGTGGGATACTTAGAAAAGTATGTAGCACATAGCAAGTGCTCAATAAACATCAGCTGTTGTTTTATTACCTTGGAACTTATAAGAGAAATGACTTGCCTGAGTCATGTAGTCAGGGCTAGAGCCAAGACTAAAACCCTGGCTTCCTGATACAAATCCCTGGTGCTTTCTACTATATTACTCCATCTCATGAAAGTTTCTTGTGCAGATCTAACATGGTTGTTGGCTGAGAGGGGTGCAGAGGGCAGTTACAACTGGGTGGAAAAAATGAGAAATGTGAGTTCAAATTCTACCTTGGATCTCACTGGCTATGCTCACATAGAGGGAAGGAACCACTTAAGAACCTCTCTGACTCATCTCCATTCCAGGGAAGAGGAAGGATGGGTCTGAACAAGATTCTAGGGCACTAATCAAAATGTATTTCTATCAGGTAGAGTATCATGTACAGCAGGTCCTTGAATAACATTGTTTTGTTCAATGTGTTATTTCATTATAGCATTGATAAGATGCTACAGGAGATTAACTTATTTATATCAATTAGCCTATGGCAAAATTGGTTTTGTTATGTCATTTCACTTAAAGTCATATAATCTATCAATGACATTAAATGAGAACTTACTGTGCTAAAGTCAGTCAGTATGGCTTTCTCTGGGTTTCTCTTGTGTCTTCTACTCAAGCAGGTGAAACAATAATTTAGGATAAAATCAATGAAAAAGCAGACCCAGAAGTTGCCCTCCAGTAGCTCTTTTCTTGCATCTAGAGTATTAGGTGCTCTTCCCACAGGAGGAGACCTAGCCATCTTATATTTTGGATTTTTCTCCTTCCATGAGAGAGGCATGCTAAGGTCATACAGAGCCTATTCACTTCAAGATGGCCTGGTTGGCTCTTTCTTACCCTTCAGAGGCATTTCCTTATCCCACTAGCAGCAGGGTCAATGGTTATTGCTATGGCTGTAGCTCAGGCCAGCTCATCAGCAGGTACAGGGGACAAGCATGTTCTCTTGGCATCTCTTTAGCTGGTTGGGACAGGCTGCTTTGGTATGGATACTGTTTAGGTGTCCATTAACTAGCTTAGTAATAAAGGGGAGCTCCAGCTTACGTTTACTAGAGTTCTCTGTATCCAACTTCAATGCTCTCTTATAAGTAGATATATTTTGTCTGGCTTACAGATTATTTTCTTACATTGACCCAGCATCAAAAAATCTATTTGTGTAAAAATCAAAAGTTCTGTTTTTTCCTAAAAATGAGATGACTTGACAATTTCTGCTGGGCTAGGCTAAATATGGGCTTCTGCCTCTAGATGGGGCATTCATCAGTTCCCACTGTGCCCAAATGGCTTCTTTCATTTGTATTATGTGTCTGATCCCTGAAGGCAATAGAAATAGTGACCCTTGTTCTAATGCACATTATTTCCTATTTGCCATTGGTTATTATGTATATCTCTCCTCACCTCTTTCCTTTCCCCCACCCTAACTCCCATGAGAGGAAGAGGTTTTGTTCTAGGGGCAAATACTATCTTACCTCCATCAACACTCCACTATTACCACAGCTGAATGTCACCTGGTCCCATTATCTGGCTTCTCTGAGATCCTCAGTACTCCCAGAGGTTTCTATACCATAAGTACACCCAGTGTTCATTCATGCTGATGTTTACCTTGAGGTTATCTGGCAGCTCAGCCCTGCCAGCATAGCCAGGGTTCATGGTGATGAAAACAGCACAGGTTGGGTTCAGCAACAGCTCAGTGCCTTCAAAGATGAATGTCTTTAGCTTCCGGATAATAGCTTGTTGAATGCTAAGAATCTGCTGAGCCACCACAGATAGCACTTCTACCTAGGGTGAGAATGGCTGGCTGATGTAAGCTTCTGCTTCTGATAGGCACCCACCCCATTCTTCCAGATTCCCCTTCACTTAGCAGAAATAGAACCCAGTCACTCGAGAAACAGACCTTTGCACTAAAATTAGGAGCATGACTGTAGTTTTGGTAAAGAAAAAAAGTGTGTGTATGTGTGGTTTCCATAGTATTTTGTCTTTCTCCCAGCATAATGCTTCACCCACAGTATATATTTGAACAGCATTTTTGTTCAAATTGCAAGTTTATATGTCCTGATCTCAATTCCCCACCCAAATAGAATTAATCACGCCTCTTCTATGAGGCCTATTTTGTGCTACTGCTGTAGATATCTATCATATTGTTTGTTTCATTAAAATTTTTATTTCCCTTCACTAGATTGTAAGAGCCTAGAGGGAAAAAACATTTTTTTACCTTTGTATTATAAACACATTCAATGTATCTGATACACTATCTGCTCAACAAATTTTTGAGTTAGCTAGTGAAATATAACGAGGGTACATACATGTATAAAACAAGGCATTTTATATTGCTGGGGATGTTTTTGTTTAGTTTATTGAGTACCTTACTCTGTACAAGAGACTATAGAAGATACATAGGACATTGTCAATGAGGAGCTGAGAACCCAGAAAAAAGCCCCTGCATATCCAATCCCTCTATACTCCAGTAGCAGCATTACCTCAATCCTGTTGAATTCATCAAAGCAGGCCCATGCTCCAGCCTGGGCCAGGCCTTTGAAGAACTTCCCCATGGCTTTGTAATCCAGACCATCTGAGCAGTTGAAGACTACACACTAGAGAGAGGGATAATGTGGGCACCATCAGGATGGGTTCCACACATCTGAATTATTCTGCACCATGAAACAGGTATGGGGCTCCTTGTTTCCCATTCCATATGAGGAGCTGGGATCCACTCTGTCTGTTATACTAAACCATCTTAAACTTCATGCCAGCTTCCCTGGACAGGGGTCTAGACAGGGATGGGGGTCTAGAGAGGAACAGGAGGAAAGGGTAGGGATGGACAGCATTTTCTTACCTGCTTGGCCAAAGCTTTGGCCAGATCTTTGGTGGTTTCTGTCTTGCCTGTCCCAGCTGGACCTTCTGGAGCTCCCCCAAGATTCAGCTTCAAAGCCCCCATCAGGGTCCTAAGAGGAAGAAAATAAGAATTTGGCATTTGAGTCTGAGTCTTAAGACACAGGAGACAAACTGGTTTTTAGTTTATTTTGTTTTGACTCATACAGATAGTTTAAACATTTTCCCTGATTATATGACCACCATTGTGAAGAACTCTGTTTCACTTGGCAATGCAATCTCAGTGCCTGGTAGAGTGCTCTGTGTATGAGTGGCACCTATAAGCATTTGTTTGATTGCATGAATAAATTAATCATACAGATATAAATGAATCAAATAAAAAATTCTCATAAACTACATATTCCAAACACCAACACTGCTAATGGAATGGTGAAAGTAAATATATTTTTCACACTAGATTAGGAACTCTGAGTTCGGGACTTAAATTTAATTTAGTTCTATACCCTCATCAAATGAACAGTTCCTGGCATATGGTGTAGGGACAAGGTAAATGTTAGAAATAAATAATATGTGAACTGTGGTTCCACAGCCCCCTGCACAAGCTTCTATAATTTCAGTTAATATACTGTCTTGTAATCATCTGAGTATCTCCCCACCCCATTAGGTTGAGGATTCTTGGAGGTCATGCTAGTGCATAGGAATGTTCAAGAAATGGATGTTGATCTGCCAAGATGGAGGCGTAGGTGGAAACACCTTGCGTCCGTGCACAACCAAATCTAAGAACAACAAATTTTTAACAACAATAAACACAACCAAACCACACATAAAATCAACAATACGGAGTCCGGAAAAAAATGAAATGCTCAGCTAAACTGGTAAGAGGGGCAAAGCCAGCAGTGGAGCCGGTTGACCAAAAAGATCCCTGACCGGGTGGTGTGCAAGCAGCCGAAGGCGCGGATCACAGGTGCAGGCTGGCTATGGGCGCTCACAGGGAAGAGGTGTGGCTGTCTGTCTGTGGTAGGTCACGCATTTGCATGCAGATAAACCAGTGAAGAGGCCAGCATTGAGACCGCATAGCGCGGGACAGCAGGCTCGCACAATTCCAATAGGATAAACGGGCCAGGGCAAGCAGTGGGATGGACTGGGCTAGCGGAGAGGACCGCCATTGCTCCCTCTCTGACCCCACCCCAACATACAGCATCACAAACCAGCGACCTGGGTGGCCCCGCCCTGGTGAACAACTAAGGTTCCGCTCCTCATACTTAACGGTGCCAACAGACCAAAAATGGCTCAAGAACAACTCAGAGCCCCAGAGCCAATAAATCTAAGTGATGAAGAAATAGCCACACTTTCAGATGCACAGTTCAAAACACTGGTGATCAGGATGCTCACGGAACTGGTTGATTTTAGTCACAAATTAGAGAAACATATGAAAGCTAAACTAATTGAAATAAATGGTAATGCACAGGAAACCAATAGTAATGGAAAGGAGACTGGGACTCAAATCAAGGGAGTAGACCAGAAGGAAGGAAAAAATGACCAAACAGAAAAGAATGAAAAAACAAGAATTCAAAAAAAAATGAGGAGAGGCTTAGGAACCTCCAGGACATCTTTAAACGTTCCAACATTTGAATTATAGGGGTACCAGAAGGGGAAGAGGAACAGTCACGAGTGGAAACCTTATTTGAACAAATAATAAAAGAGAACTTCCCTGTTCTGGCAGAGGAAATAGACTTCCAGGAAATCCAGGAAGCTCAGAGAGTCCCAAAGAAGTTGGATCCAAGAAGAAACACACCAAGGCACATCAATCATTACATTGGTCAAGATTAAAATGAAGGAGAGAATCCTAGAAGCAGCTGCCATCTAGGGGACAGTCACCTACAAAGGAGTTCCCATTAGACTGTCAGCAGATTTCTCAAAAGAGACCTTACAGGCAAGAAGGGGCTGGAAAGAGGTATTCAAAGTCATGAAATCCAAAGACCTACAACCAAGATTGCTCTATCCAGCAAAGTTTTCATTTAGAATGGAAGGACAGATAAAGTGCTTCTCAGATAAGATCAAATTCAAGAAGTTCATCATCACCAAGCCCTTATTATATGAAATGTTAAAGGGACTTACCTAAGAAAAGGAAGATAAAAAAGATGAACAGTGAAAGGACAGCAAACTCACAGTTATCAACAACCACACCTAAAACAAAAGCAAACTAAGAGGACAGCTAGATCAGGAGTGAACCATAGAAATGAAGATCACGTGGAGGATTAGCAACAGGGGAGTGGGAGAAGGAGAATGGGGGAGAAGGTACAGAAAATAAGTGGCATAGACAGTAGATAGGAAATAGATAGGGGGGAGGGTGAGAATAGTAGGGAAATACAGAATCTAAAGAACTTGAGACACATGTTCATGAACTAAAGGGGGGGAATGGTGGGGGAGGGGTATGCAGGGTGGAGGGGAACGGAGGGGGAATAGAACAAATGTAATGGCATAATCAATAAAAATGTTAAAAAAAAGAAATGGATGTTGAATAATGAATGGAATAAATGAGAAGGCTGAAGATGGCAGCCAAGTAGGTGGAAGCTGAGTCCACTTGATCTTGCCCCCAACTTGGATCTTCAGCTGACCTTCCGACAATTAACCCTAATGATCAACAGAATCTTAGCTGACATGTAGTTCTGAAGCCAGAGAGTACAGAAAATACTACATACCATCCATTCAGTGAAGAGATGTTATAAGTTGAAGGGAAATATCCTGTGTGTGGCACCTGCAGCAGCAGAAAAACCAGACAGAAATTGCAGGGTAGGAGCTCCCTCCTGTCTCAGAGCAGGGGGCTCTAGTTCTGCACAGGGATCCCCATCTCTAATTGGGAGAGACTTGGGAAGATATATAAGTCCAAGAGACCTGGGCTACACACACACACACAGCAAGCAGCATGTCCATAACGGCAGCACCAACCTGGAGAATTCCAAATAGAGACTCACTCAGTCTCCTAAAACAACCAGATTGCTGTACCTGAGTCTGTCAGAGGCACCAGCAGGCTGTAACCAGCCATGACAGTGAGACATTTTGCTTTTTTGGGAGGGGGGATGTGCAGAGAACCAGAGAGGGACTCAGTACTGCAGTATGAGTAACACCTAGGGTCTTTTAAAAAAGAGCTAAAAGGGGGCTAGGCGAAGATACCACACATAGCTGCTCATTCAGCAAAGACACCAGATTGAAAGTACAGTTCATTCTCACTGAATTAAGCTGGGATGGGAGTCAGAGAGTTGCACAAGGGGTTTGCTGGGCTCTGCCTGGCTTGGCTAGCAGGCAAGGGGCTTTGCAGAACACAGTTCTGGACTGCATGTCCTATAAGGGCAGTGGGCTGGGAGTTAGGTGGGTAAGATTTGAGCACTAGAGATTCTTTGCATCCAGGCAGACCCCTCCTCTTCATCCCCCACAAAGTAAAAACATCTGGGAAAGGAAAGGCATATCCATCCCCTTCCTGTGGAACAGTGTGGATAGGCTTAGCTGCCCCATGTTGGGTACATACCCTGAGGGGAAAGAAAGAGAGATGCCAAAGGGGGACTTTCTGAACTTTTCTCAGCCTCAACAAGTTGCCAGTTGCCAACTGGGTAGAGAATGACATTGGCATAGCAAGGGGAATTCAGGGCCCTTCCCAGCTTTGGCTCTTATACAGAGCTGACATCAGCCTCAGGTAGGAAAGAGCTGACCCTTTTACACAGTTTGGCTCCTCACATGAAACAGATAGCTAATTCATCAGAAACTATACATTATTAGAAATAATCTTGGACAGACCTAGACAGGTGGCAAAGGGGTGGGAGAACATACCCACTATCTTCCCTGAAGTCTGAACACTGCCTCCAAGGGGAAGATCCAGAGGTCCAATCTTCCTGGTCACACCAGAAACCCTCTCAGACACAGACAGGTCAGTAGTGAGGCCAAGACTAACAGCGAGAGAACAGATAGATGCAGGTGGAGGTGGAACCTGAAGTACTTTCGGACATTGGATGACCTACCACTGGGCCTTGTGCTGATGAAAAGCCAGCGGGGCAGAGCAGGAGGACCATCCCAGATGCAGCCAAGCCTAGAGGAGACAGCCACAGGCTGTAAATTGCTTGCACTCTTAAACAGGCTGCCTAGAGGTAGATGGAGAAGATGTCTGAAACTGGCAGAGTTTAATCTAGAAGGAGAGGCCTACAGCCAAGCACTGAACTCTGCTGAGATTAATTCCACCTCATTTTTCATTGTTTGCATGGTTTTCTCTTTCCCATAGCTTTTAAAACATTTTTTTATCTTCAATGTTGTTCCAATTAGTTCGCTATCTTTTTTTAATTTTAGATCTCATATTTTACTTCTCCCTTTTCTTACTCCATTTTGCCTTCTTCATTCCCTTTCTTATGTTTTCACTTTTGTTTTAAAATTTATTTTTTCCCTTCCTTCACCTGTTTGTTCCTGTTTGTTACTATTTATTCTCCCTCTAGCTTCTCAAAGTAACTTTCTATTCCTTTAGCCATCTCTTATTTTTATCTTTCTTGTAATAATCATATTCTCTTTCCACCTTTATTAATCTCTGCTCATTTGTCACTGATATTGCTGTTGCTGTAGGGGGTATTTTTGCTGGTGTGGGTTTTGTTTTCTATGTTAATTTGTTTTGTTCTGTCAGCACTGGTCTGGTACAACAGCATAGGAGGTCAAGGAGACTGCATCACTGAGTCCCACAGGACTCCTACCACAGAATGCTACACCATGAGGAGAGATGTCAAAGAAGGTCAATCTAATACATAGAAATGAACAAAAAGATACACCTAAACTGGGGAGACAAAGAAAAACCTCAACTCAAAAGGAAAGAATGAATCCCCAGAAAAAGAGCTACATTAAATTGAGGCAAGCAATTTATCAGACATAGAATTCAAAGTAATGGTTATAAATATGCTAAAAGAACTTAGTGAGAACTACAAGGAACTTAGTGTGAACTACATCAGAATGAAAAATGACATAGAAACCATGAATAAGAGCCAGGTGTAAATGAAGAATACAATATCTAAAATGAAGAATACACTAGAAGGAATCAAAAGCAGGCTAGATGAAGCAGACAATTGAATCAGCAAGTTGGAATAAGGTAGAAAAAAGCACCCAGCCAGAGCAACAAAATGAAAAAAACCCTCAAAAAGAATGAAGACAATTTAAGGGGACTTTGGGACAACATGAAACATAATGATATTCACATCATAGTAATACTAGAAGAAGAAGGAAAAAAGCAAGGGATATAAAACCTTTTGAAAAAATAATGGCAGAAAACTTCCTTAACTTGGTATGAGGAAAATATCATGAGAGGTCAAGAAGCACCGAGGATGCTAATCAATATGAACCCAAAGAAGCCCCCTCCAGAACATATCACAATAAAAATGGCAAAATTTAAAGACAAAAAGATAATTTTAAAGGCAGCAAGGGAGAAACAGCTAGTAACACATAAGGGAGATCTGATAAGGCTGTCAGCTGAGTTATCAAGAGAAACACGACAAGCCAGAGAGACTGAAATGAAATAATCTAAGTGACGAAAAGTAAGGACATGTAACCAAGACGATTCTATCAAGCATGGCTTTCATTCAAAATAGAAGGAGAAATAAAGAGCTCTCCAGACTAAAAAAAAAAAAAAGGCTTAAAGAATACAGCTCCACTAAATCAGCACTGCATAAGATGCTAAAGGGATTGTTTTCTGAAGAAGAAGAAATAGACAGAGAGGAACACAGATAAAAAGGGTGAAAAATTGCAATGAACAAATGCCTATCAATAATAAACTTAAATGTAGATGGACTAGATGCCCCAATCAAAAGACATAGGGTAGCTGAATGGATAAGAAAATATGACATGCACATATGCTGTCTAAAACAGACCCTTCTCAGAACAAAAGATTCATACAGGCTAAAAGCGAAGGGGTAGGAAAAATATATTCCATGCAAATGGACATGAAAGAAAGCTGGGGTAGCAGTTCTTATATTAGACAAAATAGACTTCAAAACAAAGACCATAACAAGAGACAGAGAAGGTCACTACACAACACTTAAAAGATAATCCCACAAGAAGATATAACTGTTGTAAACATTTATGCATCCAATATAGGAGAGCCAAAATATATGAAGAAAATCCTGGAGTACTTTAAGAAAGAGATTGAGAGCAATACAATCATTTTAAAGAATTTTAAAAATTATTTTATTGTTGTTCATGTACAGTTCTTTGCATTTATCCTCCACTACTCCACCCCCACCCCAGCCATCCCTACCTCCCTCCCTTGCTTCCACTCTACCTTGGTTTTGTCCATGTGTCCTTTATAGTTGTTCCTGAAAACCCTTTCCCCCATTATCCACTCCCACATCCCCTCTGGTTACTGTCAGATTGTTCTTAATTTCAATGGCTCTGGTTATATTTTGCTTGCTTGCTTGTTTTGTTGATTAGGTTCCATTTAAATGTGAGATTATATGGTATTTGTCCCTCAACACAACTGGCTTATTTCACTTAGCATAATGCTCTCAAATTCCATCCATGCTGTTGCAAAGGAAAGAAGCTCCTTATTTCTTTCTGCTGTGTAGTATTCCACTGTGTAAATGTACTATAGTTTTTTTATCCATTTATTTACCGATGGGCACTTAGGTTGCTTCCAGCACTTGGTTATTGGAAATTGTGCTGCTATGAACATGGGGGTGCAGAGGTTCTTATGGATTAGTGTTTCAAAGTTCTTAGGATATAATCCAAGCAGTGGAATTGATGGGTCAAAAGGCAGTTCCATTTTTAGTTTTCTGAGGAACTTCCATACTATTTCCCACAGTGGCTACACCAGTCTGCATTCCCACCAACAGTGCACTAGGGGTCCCTTTTCTTCACATGCTCTCCAAAACTTGTTGTTTGTTGATTTTTTTTATGATGGTCATTCTTCACAGTGTGAAGTGGTATCTTATCGTAGTTTTTTAAAAGATTTTATTTATTTATTTTTGAGAAAGGGGAAGGAAGGGAGAGAAATAGGGAGAGAAACATCAGTGTGTGGTTGCTTCCCACACACCCACTACTGCGGACCTGGCCTGCAACCCAGGCATGTGCCCTAGACTGGGAATCAAATCCTCAACCCTTTGATTCACAGGCTGGTGCTCAACCACTGAGCCACACCAGCCAGGGCTCTTATTGTAGTTTTAATTTGCATCTCTCTGATGGCTAGTGTCATCTTAGGGGATTTTAACATCTTGTTGTCAACAATGGACAGATCTTCCAAACAAAAATCAACAAGCATATTGCCTCATTTAACAAAATTCTAGATCAGTTTGAACTAATTGATATTTACAGAACATTTCATCTCAAAGAAGCAAAATATACATTCTTTTCAAATGCATGTGGATCATTTTCAAAGACACACTACATGATAGGATACAAAATAAGCCTCAACAAATTTAAGAAAACTGAAATCATATCAAGCGTCTTCTTGTATCACAATGGCTTGAAACTACAAACTTCAAGTAAAAGACTCAAAAACATTCAAATACATGGAGGCTGAAAAACATGTTATTAGATGATGAATGGGTTAGCAATGAGATCAAGAAAGAAATCAAAAAGTACCTGGAAACCATTGAAAATGAACATGTAACAACCTAAAACCTATGGGACACAGTGAAGGCAGTCCTGAGAGGGAAGTTGATAGCAATACAGACCTACCTAAAAAAGATAGAAAAATATCAAATATACAACCTAACCCTAAATATAAAAGAATGAGAAAAAGAATAACAAAAAAGGCCCAGACCAAGTAGAAGGAAGAAAATAATCAAGATCACAGAAGAATTAAATGAAACAGGACTTCTGGCCAAGATGGAGGCGTAGGTGGAAATACTGTACCTCCTCACACAATCAAATTTAAGAAGAACAAAGATTTAAAAACAAAAGCACATCCAAAACAGACAAAAAATTGAACTGTACTGAAGTCCAATAACAATGAACCATTCATCCAGACTGGTAAGAGGGGAGCAGTCCACGACTGGCAGAGAGAGGTCATGGCAGAAAAAAAGCGGTGGCAAAATGGGTGGTGTTCGCAAGGCAGCGGGCGGGGTTTACGCGTTCTGGGCCCGGGGAGGGGTCGAGGGGTTGGGCTTCCAGGAAGAGCACCAGCGCTGGAGAGGATTGGCTGTCCTCTGGCCCTCACCCTCTATAGTCTGATCCGTAGCTTTCTAGGAAAAGCGCGGGCAACTCCGGAGACTCCAGGGACTGGAGCCTAACACCCGGGAATTCACACGTGAGATTGAGGCGCGGCTGACGCGTGTCAACAACTGAGAGAGCTGTACACTCTAAAACTCTTCTGGACTTCCGCCAAGATGGAGGTATAGGTGGATGTGCCGTGCCTTCTCACACAACCAAGTTTAGGGACAACTAAATATTAGCAACAGAAATCACAGCCAGAACACGGAAAATTGAACTTTTCAGAAGTCCGTTAACAACAAATTCTTCAGCCTGACTGGTAAGGGGCGAAATCAGTGGCTGGTGGAGCGGGGTTGCACAGGAGGACTCGGTCAGACTGGCTCAGGCGCGGAATCCAGACTCTCGGAATCCAGGCGCAGGGTTGGACCTAGTGAGCGACCGAGCAAGTGACCAGGCGAGCGACCGGGAGGAGACAGCGGGGAAGCGGTGCTGCGTGTTGACTGTGGTCGTGCATTTGTGCACGGGCAGTCAGGCGAGGGGAGTGGGCAGTTGGACCGGGCCCGGTGGGTCCCCGCGGCAAGTGGCAGTGAAGGGCGCCGCCATTTCCCCGCTCTGACCACGCCCCCACATACAGCGTCACAACCCAGCGACCTGGGAGTCCAAGGCACCGCTTCTCACACTTAAAGGGCCAGAACAGACCAAAAATGTCGCAAGATCTCAAAGCCCCAGAGCCCATAGATCTAAGTGATGAAGAAATAGCAAAACTCTCAGACGCACAGTTTAAAACACTGGTCATCAGGATCCTCACAGAACTGGTTGATTATAGCCACAAATTAGAGAAACATATGAAGGCGAAACTAATTGAAATGAACGGAATTGCACAGGAAACCAATAGCGATGAAAATGAAACTGGGACTCAAATCAATGGAGTGGACCAGAAGAAAGCAAATAATGGCCAAACAGAAAAGAGTCAGGAAGCAAGAATTCAAAGAAATGAGGAGAGTCTTAGGAACCTCCAGGACATCTTTAAATTCTCCAACATCCGGATTATAGGAGTACCAGAAGGGGGAAAGGCACAACCACCAGTGGAAAACGTATTTGCACAAATAATAAAGGAAAATTTCCCCAATCTGGCAAAGGCAATAGACATCCAGGAAATCCAGGAAGCTCAGAGAGTCCCAAAGAAGTTGGACCCAAGAAGGAACACACCAAGGCACATCATAATTACATTAGCCAAAATTAAAATGAAGGAGAGAATCCTAGAAGCAGCAAGAGCTAAGGGGACAGTCACCTACAAAGGAGTCCCCATCAGACTGTCAGCAGATTTCTCAAAAGAGACTTTACAGGCAAGAAGGGGCTGGAAAGAGGTATTCCAAGTCATGAAATACAAAGACCTACAACCAAGATTGCTCTATCCAGCAAAACTATGGCAGAAAAGCGGTGGCTGCTGGACCAACCCAGGCATGCAAGTGGCGGCTGGCAGATCCCTGACAGAGGGTGATAATGGGCAGACCCAGTGAGGGTGCAAGGCAGCTGGCTGACCAAGGTCACACGTTCATGTGAAGATAAACCAGGAAAAAAAATGGACAGTGAAACAGACCACGCAACCCAGGGCCCCAGCGATAGAAATTAAAGCCTAAAAGCCCTGATTGGAAAAATTTTGGGGGGTTGAGGTGTCAATAGAGGCTCCCAGCCTCACAGGAGAGTTTGCTGGAGAGAACCACAGGGTCCTACAATGTACACAAGTCCATCCACCCAGGAACCAGCACCAGAAGGGCCCAATTTGCTTGTGGGAAGTGGCAGAGGGGACCAAAATCCCAGAGAGAGCATAACAAACACCATTGCTCCCTCTCTGACCCTGCCCCCACATACAGCGTGATAACCCAGTGACATGGGTTGCCCAACCCTGGGGAAAACCTAAGGCTCTGCCCCTCATAGATAACAGGCAGGAACAGACCAAAACATGGCTCAAGCAGAAGAATGACTCAAAGCCCCAAAGCCAATAGTTCTAAATGACAAAGAGATGGCCAACCTATCAGATGCACAGCTCAAAACACTGGTAACCAGGATGCTCACAGAAGTGGTTGATTTTAGTCACAAATTAGAGGAAAAAATAAAGGCTACACTAAGTGAAATGAAGCAAAACGCACAGGGAACCAATAGTGATGGAAAGAAAACTGGGACTAAAATCAATTGAGTGGACCAGAAGGAAGAAAAAATGACCAAACAGAAAAGAATGAAGAAACAAGAATTAAAAAAAAAATGAGGAGATGCTTAGGAACCTCCAGGACATCTTTAAATGCTCCAACATCCGAATTATAGGTGTACCAGAAGGGGAAGAGGAAGAGCAACAAGTGGAAAACTTATTTGAACAAATAATAAAGGAGAATTTCCCCAATCTGGCAAAGGAAATAGACTTCCAGGAAATCCAGGAAGCTCAGAGAGTCCCAAAGAAGGTGGACCCAAGGAGGTACACACCAAGGCACATCATCATTACATTAGTCAAGATTAAAATGAAGGAGAGAATCCTAGAAGCAGCAAGAGATAAAGGGACAGTCACCTACAAAGGAGTGCCCATCGGACTGTCAGCTGATTTCTCAAAAGAGACCTTACAGGCAAGAAGGGGCTGGAAAGAAGTATTCCAAGTCATGAAATCCAAAGACCCACATCCAAGATTTCTCTATCCACCAAAACTTTCATTTAGAATGGAAGGACAGATAAAGTGCTTCTCAGATAAGATCAAATTCAAGAAGTTCATCATCACCAAGCCCTTATTATATGAGATGTTAAAGAGACTTACCTAAGAAAAAGAAGATAAAAACGATGAACAGTGAAAGGACAGCAAACTCACAGTTATTAAGAACCACACCTAAAACAAAAGCAAACTAATTGGACAGCTAGATCAGGAGCAGAACCATAAAAATGGAGATCACATGGAGGGTTAGCAAGAGGGGAGTGGGAGGAGGAGAAGGGGGGAGAAGGTATAGAGAATAAGTAGCATAGATGGTAGGCAGAAAATAGATAGGGGGAGGGCAAGAATAGTATGGGAAATGTAGAAGCTAAAGAACTTGTGACACATGCACATGAACTAAAGGGGGGGAATGGGGTTTAGGGTGTGTGCAGGGTGGAGGGGAATGAAGAGGGGGAAATGGGACAACTGTAATGGCATAATCAATAAAATATATTTAAAAAAGAATTAAATGATACAGAGACTATAAAAAATAAATAGTAAAAATCAAAGAATCTGGGAGCTGATTCTTTGAAAAGATAAACAAAGCTGAAAAAATTGTTAACCAGACTCATCATGAAAAAAGACAAGGCATATAAATAAGACCAGAACTTAAAGAGAAGTAATAACTGATACCACAGAAATACAAAGGGTTGCAAGAGATTACTATGAACAACTACAGGCCAAGAAATTGGACAATATAGGTAAAATGGACAAATTTCTAAAAACATACAATCTCCTAAAACTCAATCAAGAAGAAGCAGAACACCTAAATAGACTTATAAAAACCAGTATTTAAGGCAGTAATAAAAAACTCCCAATGCACAAAAGCCCTGGACCAGATGGTTTCATAGGCAAATTATACCAAACATTCAGAGAACTAACACTTATTCTTCTGAAAGTATTCCAAAAAATTTCAAGAAGAGGAAAGACTCCCCAAATTTTCTCAGAGCCTAATACTCATTAGGATAATTAGTATTATACTAATTCCAAAGTCAGGTAAAGATACAACAAAGAAAGAAAGTTACAAGCCAATATGTCTGATGAACATAGATGCTAAAATCCTCAACAAAACATTGGTTAACTGGATCCGGTAATACATTAAAAAAATCATACACCATGATCAAGTGGGATTTATTCCAAGGATGCAAGAATGGTACAATATTTGCAAATTAATGAATGTAGTGCATTGTATAAGCAAGATGAAGAACAAAAATCACATGAGTATATCAATAGATGCTGAAAAACCATACGATAATGTCTAGTATCCATTTATGATTAAAACACTTAGCAAAGAGGGAACAGAGGGAGCATACACTAACATAAAAAAGGTTGAATGTGAAAAACCTACTGTCAAAAACCTATCATACTCAATGGGAAAAAACTACAAGTGTTTCCCTTAAGGTCAGGAACAAGACAGGGGTGTCCATTTTCACCACCCTTATTCAACATAGTACTAGAAGTTATAGCCACAGTGATCAGACAAGAAAAAGAAATAAAAAGTACCCAAATTGGAAATAAGTAAAACTGTCATTATTTGCAGATGATATAATAGTGTAAATAGAAAACCCTACAGATTCCACCAAAAATCTTCTTGACCTAATTAAGTGTAATCAGCAAAGTAGCAGGATACAAAATCAATATTCAGAAATTGATGGCATTTTTGTACACTACCAATGAACTATCAGAAAAAGAAACTAAGAAAAAAATCCCATATACCATAGTAACAAAAAAATAAAGTAACTAGAAATAAATTTATCCAAGGAGGTAAAAGACCTGCACTGAGAAAAATTATAGAACACTGAATAAAGAAATGGAAGAATATACAAAAATTGGAAGCATATGCCATGTTTATGGATTGGAAGAATTAACATCATTAAAATGTCCATGTTACCCAAAGCAATCTATAGATTCAACACAGTTCCTATTAAAATACCAATGGCATATTTCACCCATCTAGAAAACATACTTCAAAAATTTATATGAAACCAAAACAAAAAAAAAAGCCTCAGCAATCTTGAGAAGAACAAAGTTGGAGGGATTGCAATATCTGATATCAAACTGCACTATAAGTCCACTGTAATACAAACAGTCAGGTACTAACATAAAAAGACACATAGATCAATGGAACAGAATAGATATCCTGGAAATAAATTCATGTGTCTGGTCAATTTGTGTTTGACAAAGTGGGTATAAGCATACAATGGGGTAAAAATAATCTCAATAAACGGTGTTGGGAGAGCTATACTGGTACATGCAAAAAAAAAAAAGAAGAAGAAAGAAACTAGACTACCAACTCCACCATACGGACAAAGGACTTAGATATAAGTCCTGATACCACAAAATTCTAGTGGAAAACATAGAAAATAAATTTCAGATATCTCATGCAGCAATATTTTTGCTGATCTATCTCCTAGGGCAAGGGAAATAAACAAATGGGACTGCATCAAATTAAAAAGCTTCTGCATGGCTAAAGAAAACATCATCAAAATGTAAACAAAATCAACTGTAAGGGAAAACTTATTTGCCAGTGATACATCGGACAAGGGTTTAATCTCCAACATTAAAAATAACTCATATGGCTCAATACCAGAAAGACAAACAACCCAATTAAAAATTGGGCAAAGGACCTGAATAGACACTTCTCCAAGGAGGACATACACAGGGCCCATAGGCATATGAAAAGATGCTCGATATCACTAGCCATCAGAGATGCAAATTAAAACCACATTCAGATACCACCACTTCACACTAGTCAGAATGGCCATCATTAACTAATTAACAAACAGGTACTGGAAAGGTTGTGAAGAAAAGGGAACCCTAGTACTGTTGGTGGGAGTGAAGACTGGTGCAGCCACTGTGGAAAATAGTACGCAATTTCCTCAGAAAACTAAAAATAAAACTACCTTTTGACCCAGAAATTCCACTGTGGGGATTATACACTATGAATCCTGAAACACACCAATTCAAAGAACCTATGCACCCAAAAGTTCATAGCAGTACACTTTACAATAGCCAAATGCTGGAAGCAACCTAAGTGCCCATCAGTAAATGAACAGATTAAAAAACTATGGTACATTTACACAATGGAATACTATGCAGAAGAAAGAAAAAAGGAACTTTAACCCTTCACAACAGCATGGATGGAGAGCATTATGCTAAGTGAAATAAGCCAGCTGGTGAAAGGCAAATACCATATAATCTCACTTATAAGAGAAACCTAATGAACAAAATAAACTAATCAGCAAAACAGAACCAGAGACATAGAATCACAGAATAGAATGACTGTAGCAAGAGGGGAAGTGGGATGGGGAGACTCTTTGAAAGAAGGTGAAGGGATTAGTCAAGGAACATAAATGAAGACATGGACAATGGGATAGGGATTCACTATGGAAGTGGAGGGTAGGCTGGGTGGAGGGGGCAAAAGGGAAAATAATTGGAACAAGTGTAAAACATAAAAATATGTTTATTAGGCTAAAAAATTAATGAAGAGCACAGAAAACAAGTGATTGAGGACTTTGAAAGGAAAAAGTGCTCAAGTATTACTGTTAAAATTTGAAAAATTCCACTGTCAAGAATATACAAAATCAAAGATAATCTAAACATCATAGGACGGGTTCATAATGTTCAGATTTCTAATGTTATAAATTCCAAGGAAAGTGGCAAAGCACTTTCTGTGCTGAACTCAGACTGGCATACCTTTTCATCAGGCTGGCAGAGCTTGAAGACTCTGAGCTTGGGTCCTTTACCTGGCCTGGGTCCTTCATCTGACCTTTGGTTATCTCTTAGACCAGGATCTCCAGGCATCACCTTGATTCTGCCATTGGGAAGCTTCAATGACAGGCACCAACCTCCTGCTTGTTGGCTTGACCACATTAACTTTTATTAGGACTCCTATTGGGTTCTCCTTTCCAGCCCCAGGTCTAATTTCCATACCCATCTATGAGACCCTGGTGTCTAAGGGCAAAATTCAAAACTCTGAGAAGCTAAAATATAGAGGGTAAAGGTAACAAACTCAAGATGCCCCTAACCTTCTCCCCTAGAAGGTTTCCTTGCAAGTTCTCTATTGATCCAGAGCTCACCTGTAGCAACGGTCAGTGAGGGGTGTGATCACCAGCCGTGGGGAGTTCCCCAGATATTCATAACCATACTGGGCCTCTGTTGTGATCATCTGCACCTGCACATCCTTTGCCTGCCAGTAGTAGCGCAGCTGGGAGATCCACTGGAAATTGTTTGGATCACAGATTCTGTCCTCGGATAACTTGGCCACCACATCGCGAGCTGTCAGGACAGACAGAAACACATACATGTAGAACTATCAGCATCCTCCCATCTATAGTAGAGAAGGTTTGAAAATGTCATCCAGGCCACTCCTCACTCTTCAGAAAACTTTAAGGTCAAGTACCTTTCTTGCCCGCCCCCAACCTGCTGGTAGCAATGTCTTTCAAATGCTGGTCTTTGCTTCTCCCAAGGTGCCAGGTACAGAATCTGCTGCACTATCTGCTCTGACTATAGTACAGCAGAGGCAGTAAAGGTACAGACTCTGAATTCAGACTGCCTGGGTCCAAATTTATTTTTAAAAATTTTCTATATTTTATTTATTTATTATTATTGTTGTTGTTCAGGTACACGTGTCTCCATTTCCCCCTGCCACTCCCCCAGCCCCACCTATCCCCACCTCCCACCCTGGATCCTACCCTCCTTTGGCTTTGTCCATGAGTCCTTTATACATGTCTGTGAAAACCACTCCCACATTCCCCCCTTTATCTCCTCCCACCTACTCTTGGGTTACTGTCAGTTTGTTCTTAATTTCATTGTCTCTGGTTATATTTTGCTTGCTTGTTTGTTTTGTTGATTAGGTTCTACTTATAGGTGAGATCATATAGTATTTGTCTTTCACCAACTGGCTTATTTCACTTAGCATAATGCTCTCCAGATCCATCCATACTGTCATGAATGGTAGGAATACCTTCTTTCTCTCTGCTGTGTGGTATTCCATTGTGTAAATGTACCATAGTTTTTTGATCCATTCATTTATGATGGGTACTTAGGTTGCTTCCAGCATTTGGCTATTGTAAATTGTGCTGCTGTGAACTTTGGAGTGCATAAGTTTTTTTGGATTGGTGTTTCAGGATTCTTAGAGTATAATCCCCATGGTGGAGTTGCCAGGTAAAAAGATAGTTTCATTTTCAGTTTTCTGAGGAAATGCCATATTGTTTTCCATGGTTGCTATACCAGTCTGCATTCCCACCAATAGTGCACTAGGATTTCCTTTTCTCCACAAACTTGTCAGCACTTCTTATTTGTTGATTTGGTTATGATGGCCATTCTGAGTAGTGTGAAGTGGTCTCTCATTGTGGTTTTAATTTGCATCTCTCTGATGGCTACTGATGCTGAGCATCCTTTCATATGACTCTCGACCCTTCATATGTCCTCCTTGGAGAAGTGTCTGTTTAGGTCCTTTGCCCATTTTTAATTGGGTTGTTTGTCTTCCTGGAGTGGGGTTGTGTGAGTTCTTTTTCTTTTTTGTCTTTTAAAAATATATTTTTAAAGTATATTTTATTGATTATGCCATTACAGTAGTCCTATTCCCCCCTTCATTGACCTCCACCCTGCACACCCCTCCTCCACCATTCTTCCCCATTCATTTATGTCTGTGTGTCACAAGTTCTTTAGATTCTATATTTCCCATACTATTCTTGCCCTCCCCCTGTCTATTTTATACCTACTGTCTATGCTACTTATTCTCTGTACCTTCTCCCTCCCCCCCTACTTCTCCCACTCCCCTGTTGCTAACCCTCCATGTGATCTTCATTATTATGGTTCTGCTCCTGATCTAGCTGTCCAATTAGTTTGCTTTTGTTTTAGGTGTGGTTGTTAATAACTGTGAGTTTGCTGTCCTTCAACTATTCATATTTTTATCTTCTTTTTCTTTTTTAAAATTTTATTTAGTTATTTTTCAAGTACAGTTTTCTGTCTATTTCTCCCACGCAGCCTATCCCGCCCAATGCTTCCCACCTCCCTCCCATTTCCACCCCCCCTTAGTTACTGTTCCTGTGTCTTTTATACTTGCTCCTCTAAATCCTCCCCAATTATTTTCCCCTTAAATTCCCTCCCTCTCTCTTCTGGTCACTGTCCTCTTGTTCTCCATTTCAGTGTCTTTGTTTTTATTTTGCTTGCTTGTTTGTATTGTTCTTTAGCTTCCTGTTAAAGGTGAGATCATACGGTATTTGTCTTTCAACACCTGGCTTATTCACTCAGCATAATGCTTTCCAGTTCCGTCCATGTTGTTGCAAAGGGTAGTAGCTCCTTCTTTCTCTCTGCTGCATAGAATTCCATTGTGTATATGTATCACAATTTTTTGATCCATTCATTCACTGATGGGCACCTAGGCTGCTTCCAACGCTTGGCTATTGTAAATTGTGCTGCTATGAACATTGGGGTGCATAGGTTCTTTGAAATTGATGTTTTGGGGTTTTTAGGGTATAATCCTAGCAGTGCAATTGCTAGGTCAAAAGGCAGGTTGATTTTTATTTTTCTGAGAAAACTCCATACTGTTTTCCATAATGGTTGTACCAGTCTGCAATCCCACCAACAGTGAACTAAGGTCCCCTTTTCCCCAAACCCTCTCCAACATTTGTTGTTTGTTGCTTTGTTTATGATAGCCATCCTGACCGGTGTAAAGTGGTATTTCATTGTGGTTTTAATTTGCATCTCTCTGATAGCTACGATATTGAGCATTTCTTCATGTGTCTCTGGATCTTCTGTATGCCCTCCTTGAAAAAGTGTCTGTTCAAGTCCTTTTCCCATTTTTTAATTGGGTTGGTTGTCTTCTTAGAGTGGATTCATGTAAGTTCTTTGTATATTATGGAGATTAAACCCTTGTTGGAGGTATCATTGGTAATTATCTTTTCCCATACAGTTGGTTGTCTTTTTAATTTAATACTGTTTTCTTTAGCCACTCAGAAACTTTTTATTTTGATGAGATCCCATTTGTTTATTCTTTCCTTTACATTCCTTGCTCTAGGGGACATATCAGTAAAGAAGTTGCTGCATGAAATATCTGAGATTTTCTTGCCAATGTTCTCCTCTAGGACATTAATGGTGTCATGACTTACATTTAAGTCTTTTATCCACCTTGAATTTATTTTGGAATATGGTGTAAGTGGGTGCTCAAGTTTCATTTTTTTGCACATAGCTCTCCAGTTTTCCCAACACCATTTGTTGAAGAGGCTCTCTTTACTCCATTTTATGTTACTGCCCCCTTTGTTGAATGTTAATTGACTGTAGAGACTTGGGTTGATTTCTGGGCTCTCTGTTCTGTTCCATTGGTCTATGTGCCTGTTTTTATGCCAGTACCAGGCTGTTTTGATTACAGTAGCCTTGTAACAGTTTCGTATCAGGTATTGTGATCCCTCCTACTTTGTTCTTCTTTCTCAGAATTGCAGCTGCTATTCGGGGTCATTTATGGTTCCATATAAAAATTTGAAGCATTTGTTCTATGTCTGTGAAATATGCCATTTGTACTTTAATAGGTATTGCATTGAATCTGTATATTGCTTTGGGTAGTATGGACATTTTGATGATGTTAATTCTTCCAATCCATGAACAAGGTATATGTTTCCATTTCTTTATGTCTTCCCTGATTTCTTTCTTCCATGTTGTGGAGTTTTCTGCATAAGGGTCTTTTACCTCCTTGGTTAGGTTTATTCCCAGATATTTTATTTTTGTTTTTCCTATATAGAATAGGATTTTTTCCTTGATTTCTGCTTCTGCTGATTCATTGTTGGTATACAAAAAATGCCTTTGATTTCTGGATATTGATTTTGTAACCAGCTGTTTTGCCAAATTCAATAATTAGTTCGAGCAGTTTTTTGGTAAAGTCTATAGGATTTTCCATGTACACTATCATGTCATCTGCAAACAGTGACAGTTTTCTTTCCTCCTTTCCTATTTGGATGCCTTTTATTTCCTTTTTTTTTTTTTTTTGCCTGATTGCTGTGGCTAAAACTTCCAATACTATATTGAACAGAAGTGGTGAAAGTGGACATCCTTGTCTTGTTCCTAATCTCAGTGAAAAAGCTTTTATTTTTTGCCCTTTGAGTATGATGTTGGCTGTAGGTCTCTCATAAATGGCCTTTAATATATTGAGGAATGCTCCCTCTATTCTCACTTTGCTGAGTGTTTTTATCATAAATGGGTGTTGTACCTTATCAAAAGCTTTTTCTGCATCTATTGATATGATCATGTGGTTTTTGTCTTTGCTTTTGTTTATGTGATGTATTACATTTACTGATTTGCGAATATTGAACCATCCTTGCATCCATAGGATGAATCCCACTTGGTCCTGGTGTGTGATGTATTTAATGTATTGTTGGATGTGATTTGCCAATATTTTGTTGAGGATTTTAGCGTCTATGTTCATCAGCGATATTGGCCTGAAGTTTTCTTTTTTTGTTCTGTCCCTATCTGGTTTTGGAATTAGGATGATGCTGACTTCATAAAAGAGTTTGGGAGTTTTCCATCCTGGTTTTTTTGGAATATTCTGTGAAGAATAGGGGTTAGCTCTTCCTTAAATGCTTTGTAGAATTCTCCTGTGAAACCATCTGGTCCAGGGCTTTTGTGTGATGGGAGTTTTTTGATTACTTCTTTAATTTCTTTTGCTGTTATTGGTGTGTTCATATTTTCTGCTTCTTTTTCATTGAGTTTTGGAAGATTATATTTTTCTAGAAATGTGTCCATTTCACCTAGGTTTTCAAATTTCTTGGCATACAGTTCTTCATAGTAATTTCTTACAATCCCTTCTATTTCTGTGGTATCAGTTGTAATCTCTCCTCTTTCATTTCTGACTGTATTTATTTGTGTCTGCTCTCTTCTTTTCTTGATGAGCCTACTTAAAGACTTGTCTATTTTGTTTATCTTTTCAAAGAACCAACTCCTGGTTTCATTGATCCTTAGAATTGTGCTTTTAGTCTCTATGTCATTTAGTTTTGCTCTAATCTTGGTTATTTCCTTCCTTCTGCTTGCTCTGGGCTGTCTTTGTTGTTGTTCCTCAAGTTCTTGGAAGCATAGGGTTAGGTTGTTTGTTTAAAATGTTTCTATCTTCTTTAGGTAGGCCTGTATTGCTATAAACTTCCCTTTCAGGACTGCCTTTGCTGGGTCCCATAAGTTTTGGGTTGTTGTGAGATCATTTTCATTTGTTTCCAGAAACTTTTTGATTTCTTCCCTAATTCCATTCTTGACCCATTCATTGTTTAATAGCATACCATTCAGTCTCCATGATTTTGGGTGCTTTGGGTTTTTTCCTTTGGGGTTGGTTTCCAATTTCAGTCCCTTGTGATCAGAGAAAATGCTTGGTATGATTTCAATTTTCTTGAATTTGTTGAGGCTCGTTTTGCGTCTAATCATGTGGTCTATCTTTGAGAATATTCCATGTGCACTTGAAAAGAAGTGTATTTAGCTTCTTTGGGATGAAGGGCTCTATATATATCAGTTAAGTCCATTTCATCTAGGGTGTTGTTTAATGCCGCAATATCTTTGTTGATATTTTGTTTAGAAGATCTGTCCATTTTTAATAGTGGGGTGTTAAAATCCCCTACTACAATTGTGTCACTGTCAATATCTTTCTTGAAATCCTCTAAGATTTTCTTGTATATTTGGGTGCTCCTATGTTGGGTGCATATATATTTATGATGTTAATGTCTTCTTGGTGGATTCTTCCCTTGAGTGTTATGAAGCAACCTTCTGGGTCTCTCTTTATGGCTCTTTTTTTGAAGTCTATTTTGTCTGATATGAGAATTGCCACCCCAGCTTTTTTTTCTTGTCCGTTTGCTTGGAAAATTTGTTTCCAGCCTTTCACTTTTAGTCTGTGATGGTCTTTTGTCCTGAGGTGGGTCTCTTGTAGGCAGCATATGTGTGGGTCATGCTTTCTTATCCATGCAGCTATTCTGTGTCTTTTGATTGGAGCATTTAATCCATTTACTTTTAAGGTTATTATTGACAGGTACTTATTCATTGCCATTTTTGTACCTGTGTTCCTCCCTGTCTCTCTCTTTTCCTTCCTTTTCTTAAAGCAGTCCTTTTAGTATTTCTTGTAGGATTGGTTTGGTGGAGGTATAGTCTTTTAGACTTCTTTTGTCTTGGAAGCTCTTTATTTGGCCTTCTATCTTGATTGAGAGCCTTGCTGGGTAAAGTAGCCTTGGTTGTAGGCCTCTGGTTCTCATTACTTGGAATATTTCTTGCCATTCTCTTTTTGCTTGGAGTGTTTCCATTGAGAAGTCAGTAGCTAACCTTATTGGGGCTCCCTTGTATGTTACTTCTTTTTTCTCTCTTGCTGCCTTTAAGATTCTCTCTTTGTCTTGGAATTTTGCCATTTTAATGAGGTGTGTCTTGAAGTGGGCTTCTTTGGGTTCCTCTTGATTGGGCCTCTCTGTGATTCCTGTATTTGTGTGACTTTTTCTCTCATCAAATTAGGGAAATTTTCTCTCATTACTCTTTCAAATATGTTTTCTATCCCTTGTTCTTCTTCTCCTCCTAGTATCCCTATTATTCTGATATTATTACGTTTCATATTGTCTTGCATTTCTCTTACTCCCTCTTCATTTTTTCTGAGCCTCTTTTCTTTTTCCTGCTCTTTGTATGAGATGTTTTCCACTTTGTCCTCCAACTCGCTAATCTGATCTTCAGCTTCATCGATTCTATTTTTGAAACTTTCTACTGTGTTCTTCAGTTCGGAAATTGTATTGTTCATTTCCTCTTCTCCCTTGCTGATAGTTTCTATTTCTTTTTTCATGTTGATATAGTTTGCGGTGAGATCATTATAGCTCCCCTGTAGCTCCCATGTAGTAGCTACCAGCTCATTGTGAGGTCTTTGAATTTTCTGATAACTAGTGCTTTGAATTCAATATCTGATAGTTAACTTGCCTCTATTTCAGCTAACATTCTTTCTGAGGCTTCCACCTTTACTTTCATTTGGGAATTGTTTCTTTGTCTTTTCATTGTTTGTGAGACTCTTGTTGTTAGCCTCAGCTTCTAAAATTAATCTGTTCTGACTCCCTGGGTTTATGGTGTGAAGTTCTGTGGTAGAATATCTGTGAATTTCAGTGGTGCAGACTCGTTGAGGTATCTTGATGTTCTCCGTTTCCACCTACTCCTTTTTCTCTTGTGTGTGTAATCAGTTGGAGGGGGAGTCACAGCCAGTAAAGAGGAGCTAGGCGATCTTAGGCTGTATATATTGTCAATGGTCTTCTTCAACCCAACTTGCCACTTTTATGAAAGGATGGACAAAAGATAAGCCTCTTGTCGGGGAGGGAAGGCTTGTGAGTTGGAACTAGAAAGCAGTGAGGTTGCAGATGGTCAGATTTTGAGGTAAGGTGAGAGTAAGGAATAGTAAATAGGGTCTGGCCCACCCTGGGGCGGGTGGTAGTTTGGATGGGAGGAATAGTAAATAGGTGTAGTGTGTAATCAAGTAGAGTTAATTACTCCAGTGATAGAATTCAGAAACTTGTAAAGTGGGCTAAGTTCTGGTAGATCTGTTGTGAAGTATTTACAGTTATATGGAACAGCTATTATTTACAGTAGTATTAGAGCAACAATTGTATGATCGACTCTATGAGATCTGTCTGAATAGGGGGTGTAGAGCTTCAGGTAGTGTGCTAAAGGGAAACAAGAGGTGTGAGGTATAGAAAATTAGAAATACATTGTGGAGGAAAGAACAGAGGAAATCTGCCTAATAATACAATAAAACCAGCCAAGACTAAGAAGCCTATACAGAAGAAGGAGGAATACAAAGATACTATTAGAATATAAAAGAAGTGAGAATGATGAAAAAAATAATACAAGTATATAGCAACTTTTAGCTTCTCTGCTATAGCAAAGTGAATTTTGTCTCTCTGTCTCTATTGTTGAGATGCCCTCTCCTTGGATCCCACTCTGGTCTTTTTGCAGTTCCCAGTTGTTTGTGTCTCTTGTGGGTAAAAGAAAAGAAAGCAATAAACAAACAAAAGAAAACAATACACACACAAAAAAATGTAGGAAAAGGGAGGAGAAAGCGATAAGTTTTGGAAGAAGAGAAGGACTAAAACTGGAAAAAAGAAAGAAGAGGATCAAAGTATTGAAAGATAAAGCAATAGTAAAATTAAAAATCTAAAAAATTACTAAAACAAACAAACAAATAAACAAACAAAGCCCCCCCCCAAACAAAACAAAACAAAAACTTCCCTTGTTGGTTTTAAACTGTCCAAACCGGTTTTTCTGGTTGCAGTAGGGCCTCTCTGTGGGCTGGGTTGTCAGCGTTTGCCAGCCAGGCTACCAGACTGGGATGCAGGTGCCAGTGCACCTGCCAGGGTGCCTGGGCCCCTTGGTCTTTGGCTCATTATTTCCTCTCTGCCAGCTGTGTGGGACGCAAGCCAAGCTGTCCCAGGAGAGCACCTCAGTTCACTTAAAAAAAAAAAAGCCTCTCCTGACAGCCTGCCTCTAAGCCCAGCCCAATCTCCAGCCAGACCAGTGACAACAATGTGCCTCTCGATTTTCCTGGGCTGATGACTCCAGAGTCTGAAGACTGACATGGCCCTTTGTTCTTGTTTCTCTCTGTGTAAACTGAAGCAGACAGACCTCTGCCTGGTGCTGCGCAGATGGGGAGAGAGAGAGCTGCTCACCCGCACTGGTCGCTTACTGCCATTGACTGTCAGGGCTCCCGTAGATGACTCCTCTGGTGCCCGTCCCAGGCCCTCCGCAATGTCAGCAGCACCAGAGTACCCAGCCCCAGGCGTCGCCCTGCCTGGGCTCCTGTCTCCACTCAACTCCCTGATAATTACTGACCTGCCGCTGACTGGACCCTAAGCATCTGTCACAATCGCTGCTCTCCCAAGTTCATAAATGCTGTGGATCTGTTAGTTAATTGTGCTATTTCTCAGCACCTCTGCCAGGATTTTCACCCACGTGTACGGAAGCTGCAATCCACTCCATCCTACTCAGTCACCATCTTCCTTCCCTTCCTATCTTCTTTTTCTTAGATAAATCCCTTTAACATTTCATATAATAAGGGCTTGGTGATGATGAACTCCTTTAACTTGATCTTATCTGAGAAGCACTTTATCTGCCCTTCCATTCTAAATGAAAACTTTGCTGGATAGAGCAATCTTGGATGTGGGTCTTTGGATTTCATGACTTGGAATACTTCTTTCCATCTCCTTCTTGCCTGTAAGGTCTCTTTTGAGAAATCCGCTGACAGTCTGATGGGCACTCCTTTGTAGGTAACTGTCCCCTTATCTCTTGCTGCTTCTAGGATTCTCTCCTTCATTTTAATTTTGGCTAATGTAATTATGATGTGCCTTGGTGTGTACCTCCTTGGGTCCACCTTCTTTGGGACTCTCTGAGCTTCCTGGATTTCCTGGAAGTCTATTTCCTTTGCCAGATTGGGGAAATTCTCCTTTATTATTTGTTCAAATAAATTTTCCACTTGTTGCTCTTCCTCTTCCCCTGCTGGTACCCCTATAATTCAGATGTTGGAGCGTTTAAAGATGTCCTGGAGGTTCCTAAGCCTCTTCTCATTTTTTTGAATTCTTGTTTCTTCATTCTTTTCTGTTTGGTCATTTTTTTCTTCCTTCTGGTCTACTCAATTGATTTTAGTCCCAGTTTCCTGGGACTTCCTTCATACATGACCCTGTTATGTATGGGGGGCAGAGCCTTAGGTGTTCACCAGGGTAGGGCAACCCAGGTTGCTGGATTGTGATGCTGTATGTGGCGGTCAGGTCAGAGAGGGGTAATAGCAGTCCCCTCTGCTGCTTCCTGCAAGCTGCTGGGGCCTGTGTGATCTGTCTCGCTGGTCACTCCTTCACTTGTTTTATCTGCATGCAAATGTGTGACTGTGGTCAGCCAGCTGCCTTGTGCCCTCACTGGGTTCACCTGTTGCCACCCCGTGCTTGGAATCTGCCAACCCCATCTGCACTCTTGGGTTGGTCTGGCCGACTTTTTCTGCATGACCCCGCTCTGCCAGCCACTGGCTCCGCCCCTGTTAGCAGTCTGGCTGAATGGTTGTTCTTGTCGGACTTCCACACAGTTCAATTTTGCTGTGTTTTGGTTGCATTTTTATTACTAAAACTTTGTTTTCTTTAAACTTGGTTGTGCAAGGAGGCACAGTATTTCCACCTATGCCTCCATCTTGGCCAGAAGTCATGAGTTCTTTATATATCTTGAAGATCAAACCCTTGTTCAAGTTATCATTTGCAAATGTATTTTCGCTTACAGTTGGTTCTCTTTTTATTTTAATACTGTTTTTTCAGCCATGCAGAATCTTTTCAGTTTGATGAGGTCCTGTTGTTTATTCTTTCCTTTATGTCCCTTGCTCTAGGGAACGTATTAGTAAAAATATTGCTGCATGGAATATCTGAGATTTTCCTGCCTATGTTCTCCTCTAGCACTTTTACAGTGAAATGACTTATATTTAAGTCTTTATCCATCTTGAGTTAATTTTTGTGTATGGGGTAAGTTGTTGGTCAAGTTTCATTTTTGTTTGCATGTAGCTGTCCAGTTCTCCCAACACCAGCCATTTGTTTTAGAAGCTATTTTACTCCATTTTATACTTCTGCCCCTTTTGTTGAATATTAATTGACCATAAAGACTTGGGCTTATTTCTGGACTCTCTAATCTGTTCTATTCATCTATGTGTTTGTTCTTATGTGAATGGGTCCAAATTCTTACTAGCTTTGTGGCCTCGGGCAAGTTACTGAACCTCTTTCTCCTTCAGTTGCATAATCTGTAAAATGCAGGTAACATAGTACTCTCCTGATAGGGTTATGATAAGGATTAAGTGAATATCTATAAACACACATATATATTTACATATCTATATACATATCTATATATTCACCATATACACATAATAGGTAGATGGGAAGGAAGGAAGGAAGGGTGAGAGGGAAAGAAAGGAAGAAGGAGAGAAAGAAAGAAAAGAAAGGAAGGAAGGAAGGAAGGAAGGAAGGAAGGAAGGAAGGAAGGAAGGAAGGAAGGAAGGAAAAAATAGGAGTAAAGAAAGAAGAAAGAAAGAAAGAAAGAAAGAAAGAAAGAAAGAAAGAAAGAAAGAAAGAAAGAAAGAAAGAAAGAGGGAGGAAGGAAGGAAGGAAGGAAGGAAGGAAGGAAGGAAGGAAGGAAGGAAGGAAGGAAGGAAGGAAGGAAGGGAGGAAGGGGAGAAAAAAGAAAGATGAATTGCATCTGGCATATAAAAGCATCACATAAGTATTAGCTATTGTTATCACTCCTAAACTCTTGTGGGGCTGACTCAGAGGACTTTGCAATATGTAGTTACCCCCAAATGCTGTCTTATCCCTAATATGACCTTGTGGGCCCTACTTCAGGCCTCTAGAATATCCTAAGAGAATAGTCAGCTTGGCCTGACATAGTAGGGAGGGGAACCCAAGAGTCCATGGTTAGATGTATTCTTTTCACCTGGGGGCCTGAGCAACAAGCTGGGAGACACATTTCTAGGTTTTCTCCTTTCATAGGATTGTGAGCCTAATTTTCTCAGTGTTGGGAGCCCTGAAGTTGAAGAGTGGACAAAAGGTTTATTGGAATCATTAATTATTTTTTCGGTAATTCACAGGGCAAGAGCTACTGAGATCTCAGAATGAGTACAGCAGCTCAAGATTAGGATCTCAGAAATACAACTTTGCAAAGGGATGCCTCTCTATGAGGGTAATCTTTATTACAGTAAAATCCAAACCCCTGCAGAAAGAAATCCTTGAACAAGATTATATCAACAGCTCTTCTTTCCTTCTCAATGAGTTATTTATTTATTAATTTTTAAAATTATATTTGTATTTAAGTTTTCTTCTGCTAAAGTTTGTTTTAGTTTGGCTGTCTATTCTTGTATCTAAAGTGTTATACATTCAAACTTTGGTAGCATTATATCAATGAGTATTTATTTTTATTGTTTAATTACAGTTGTCACCATTTCCCCCATTTACTCTCCCCTGCCCTACTCACCCTTACCTTCTATATTCAATCTTCCCTCCACCCCATTGTCTTTGTCCATTGGTCCTTCATACATATTTCTTAACGATCCTTTCCCTTTTTTTCCTCATTATCCTCTTCACCCTCCCTTCTGGCCACTGTCTGTTCTTTATTTCCATGCTCTGGTTCTATTTTGCTCACTTGTTTGTTTGGTTGATTAGTTTATACTTATAGGTGAGATTGAGCCCTAGTACACTGTTTGTGGGAATGCAGGCTGGTGCAGCCAACGATGGAAAACAGTATGGAATTTTTTTCCCAAAGAATTCCCTTCCAGGTTCTTGAGAGAACCCCAGAGTGGTAGCATCAGAGACCCAAGAGGAAGATAAATCTCAAAGGACTGAGTTGAGGGCATCTACATTAACCTACATTATGCTGTGTGTGCATGAGCATATGTTGTGAACCCAACCACTCTGGGGCACTCCAGGCAGTAACCACACATGCACGTATTACTCCTATCAGCTGAATTTGTGGCCAGATGAGGATCACATTCTTCTCCCTGATTTCTCCCTGATTTCATGTTGGTCTATGCAAGTGAATATCAGGCTGATGCCATAAGGAGACAAAGCTGTCATTAAATTCCAGCAGGAATCTGGGTGTGAGCAAGAGGGACACTGTTCCTAGGCAACCAGCCTGGTCTAGCTCCTATTTCCTTGGTGAGGATGGAGTGAGGATGTGGAGGTAGTTTATTTTACATAAAAACCCCAGTGATTTCTCCTCTTATTTTTAAAGGAAGAGCTGGAAGGCATCATCTCTCACCCACTCCTTCCCTGCACCACTGCACATTTCCAGTCTCCTGGGTTTTGAATCACAGACATAGGTTCAAATTACAAAGTCTCTGCTACTTACTAGCTGTGTGCCACTCAGCAAGTTATATACTCTCTAAGCCTCAGGTTCTTAATATGTGGAAGATATGTAAAAATGAGATAATATACGTCAAGCACTAAGCACAAGCTTGCCAACTAGTGAGTATTCAGAAATATTACCTCTGGTCAGTGCAAGAAAATGGCTCCCAGTGGCAAATCTCAGGAATGGCAGTAGCCATCACTGTCTCAGTAACAGCTCTGCTCAGAACCATTGGCTTCTCTCCTTACCCCCACACCTTAATCTTAGTTGGAGAATCTTCTCTATATTGGGAAATGAGATCCTGAGTCCCTCCATCCAGAAGAGAGAGACAGGCAAGCCTGGATGCTGTTCTGGAACAGGTGGTAATATCAGGGGAGCCTCCATACTCACCGTGGACATCGATGACTGTGAGGGCCTCCAGGGTGAGGCGAGCACCGCTGCTCAGCTTCCCTCGCACCAGTTGGACAATCTGTGTAATCTGATCATTGCTTTTTTTCAAAAAATCCTGGCAGGAACATAGGAGGGAGACAACTAGTTCAGTTGGATTTTCCCCTGGTAATCCCTTCTAGGGAAATGTCACCTTCCACAAGACTCCTGGGTGTCATCCCTCTAGCTTCCTTTCCCTCAGCTCCAGTCATTAACCTCCACACGACTTACAAATGCATTGTGCTACCTGAAAGAAGCTAAATTTGAAAGGCTAGATACTGTATGGCTTTATTTTCATTATTGTGGAAAAGACAAAACTACAGGGGCAGAAAAGATATTGGTAGTTGCCAGAGGCTTGGAGAGGAGAAGCAGTTGACTACAAAGGGCATGGGGGAATTTGAGCTTTATAAAAATGTATGTGTTTGTCAAGACTTAGAACTGTACACTAAAAAGTGAATTTTACTATATGTAAATTATAAAGAAAATCAGAATTAACAAAACAACCTTGAAATATTTTGAGATTAAAGGAGACACAGGAGATGTGAAAACTTTGCCTATAAACATGTAATCCTGGATTGGATCCTGGACCAGACAAAAAGACATTAGTGGGGTAATTGGCTAAATTCAGATTAGATAATAATATTGTGTCTTGCATCAATTTTGGTTTTCTATTTTGGACAACTGTACTGTGGTTATGTAAGACATTTATATTGGTACAATCTGGATGAAGGGCATATGGAATTCTTTGTATTATTTTTGCAAGATTTTCTGACATTATTTTAAAATAAAGTTAGAAAACAAGAATGAATTTTAAAAGGAAAAAAATAAGTTGGTAGAAATTATGCCAGATTGACCCTGGAAGAAGAGGCTGCTAAATTTTAGAATCATGCAGGCTAGGATTTCTGTCTGAGAAGGACTGTGAGAGTTATTGCACTGCAGGAACAGCCCCAATTTCAAATTCTCTGTCCAAATGCCCCTATGAAAACCTGGCTTCTGTGATGCCATGTGTTAGATATGTGATTATTATTTTTTTATTTAGAAAACATAGCTACTCTAACTATTGATATATGTCATTCAAATCCTAACTGAGCTGGAATCTCCTCTGTAAGCTTCATGACAGGCTCACTTACCTGTAGGGTCCTTTCCACTAGGGCTTGAGATACTTCCTGGGTCCAAAAGATGGAAGACACACAGATAACCACCTGGCCAGGCCACTGCAAGACCCACTGATTACGAGAGACCTAGAATAGTGCGGTGGGGCATTTTCTAGGGTCCATTCATCCTACATAATTTAACCTGACTTAAAAACATCTCCTACCATCTTACCCCCTCACAACACATAAACAAAAATCCTTCCCTACTCTCAAGCTACAAAGCTTGACATCTCTGGGATTACTGATTTATGCCTTCCTCCTTGAATTTTATGAAAAAAAAAAACACCAACAATGTCATGAACTCTTAACTTTTTTTTGCATGCTCCTACCCAGGGACTTTACTAGTTATAATCAAGGTGGTGTTTAGAAAGTATTCACAACTACTGTTTTTAATGGCTACATAAAAATAATTTCCTTAGTCATTCCCCCCTATTTTTTAACTGTAAATCAGGCAAACTATGGCCTGAGGGACAAATCTATTTTTGTAAATAAAGATATAATGCAACACAGCTAGGCCCACTGTTTACCTATCATCTCCAAAGGCAAAGATAAAATAGTGTGGGTGGCCTGAAGAACTAAAAATATATATGTCTCTTTACAGAAACAGTTTGCTGACTCTTGCTATAGATGCAATTGCATGAAATAACTCCCCACAAGTTTTTCTTTAATTTTTGATTCAGAATATATCATAAGACAAAGGATTGGTATTTAATTTACAATGAAAATACCACTGAAAGGAACAGCAGGGTCTGTGTTGTACTTGAGTGAGAAGGTGTAAACTGAATATTCTTTTCTTTGTTAGGGCCTAGCTAAAATGGTTCTTTTCTCTTACGCCTCTGTCCTACTTGTTTCCCCTAAAGCTGTGGGACTGAATGAGTTGTGCCACTTAGGGCATGTGTCATGTGAATGAAAAGCCTGGGGTTGGGGAGAATGTTTGATTAGAAGGGGCTTTTGCCACCAATTCATTTCACAGAAAGGACTGGCCCACTGCAAGCATTTCACCAGAAACAAATTTGCAAGAAAAGGAGAGGCACAAAAGGGTGAGGTGTACCTAGCAGGACTGACGTGAGCTTTGATAGAAGACAGAGGAATGGTCAGAACTAATTCATTTAACCTCCCAAAGTTCTTGTTGCTGTACCAACACCCTGTCATATGAATCCCATTCTTGTTTACCTGGACATATGCTTCAATCCCAAGTCGAATAACTTCCCTCATACTGACAAGCATCACCTGCTCCACCTGCTGGAGCCACTTTTCCACCATGCCCTGCAAGTGAGACAGACAGGCAGCAACCATTAGCCAAGCACAGAGGAAGAGACCATCTGCAGAATCAGCTTTCTATATAGACAGGGCTAGAGGTAGTCCAAGGGTGTGCACCTGGGGATTCAGAACCAGCCACCTCAAGATGTGTCTCAGTGGTATGCAAATTATTTTGAGCTAAAGGCAATAATGACCCTGCAAGCTCCAGAGAAACTCCTGCCCTTCCCCTGCAAGTTAAGATATTTAAAAAGAAAAATTAAGATTAAGATATTCTTAACTATCTAGAATATAAATTAGGAGCATGGTCTATGATGAGAATCACCAGCAATGAATTTTTACTGATCCATATGATGAGACAAATTACTAATTACAGAATATGTGATCTCCCTGTAGTGACCTGAAGCCCCAAGATGCATTATTTTATGCCTATCTCAGAAGTTCTTCTAGACCTTAGCTTCCCTGTCTGTCTCTGAACCTCCCATGTATGTGGGGTCTCTGACTCTCTTATATATGTGCTCCCTTACATAAAATAACATTTGCTTATTTTCTGTTCTTAACTCAGCTCATGTTTATTTGATTACTAGACCAGCCAGAAGAACCTTGAGGGTAGAGAAAAGTTTCTTTCTCCCCCCCATATCCCTCTAAGCCACTAATCTTTAACTACTTGTTTTACATTTATTTACTGCGTTCTAGGAAGTGTGTGTCTTGTAAAAGGTACAATCATGAATTTTTAACATGCATTTCTTTCATATTTTATTTTTTTAAAAGATTTTATTTATTTTTCTTTAAAGGGGAAGAGAAGGAGAGAGGGAGAGAAATGTCAATGTATGGTTGCCTCTCATACATCCCCTGCCGGGAACTGGCCTGCAACCCAGGCATGTGCCCTGACTGGGAATCGAACCACGATTGTGTGGTTCTCAGGCCCGTGCTCAATCCACTGAGCTACACCAGCCAGGTCTTTCATATTTTTTGAAACAGACAATTTGTTGAGGGGGGGGGAATGACATTTATATTTCAGTTAATGAAATCTTTCTTTCTTTTCTTTTTTCTTTCTTCCTCTTTCTTTCTTTCTTTCTTTCTTTCTTTCTTTCTTTCTTTCTTTCTTTCTTTCTTTCTTTCTTTCATCTTTCATTGCTTTTAGAGAGAGAGGAAGGGAGAATAAGGGAGAAAGAGAAACATCAATGTGAGAGAGAAGCATCAATCGGTTGCTTGCCGCACGTGCCTTGATGTACTCACCCAGATTGGGGATCAAACCTGCAAACTAGTATGTGCCCTGACCAGGAATCAAACCTGCAACCATTTGGTTATGGGATGATACTCCAACTAACTGAGCTACACTCACCAAGGCAAAAACTGATCATTTCTAATGAACAGTTTTAATTCTTACATTATTCCAGTGTTTCCCAAATTTGCTGTGAATTTGAATTGTTTGGAGATCTGTAAAAAAAAATACAGAGGCCTGATTCCCACTTTCAGACATAATTGGTGTGGGATGTAACCTGGGCATCTGGATTTATTTCAGAGCTCTACAGGTAACTCAAATGTGTAGCTAATTATTCAGTTCCAGAATTTCTGGCCACTGTAGCTGTTGATTTCAGGCACAAATGAGCAAGGTGATGTGTGGTTGGGTTACCTGATTCCAACTTGCATGTGTTGGCAAAAACAGTAAGCAAAGTGAGGCTTGAGTGGTTACCCATTTCAATGAACATGCTGTCATGTCTAACAGGAGTAGAAGTAATTTACACTATACTCATTATATAAGGACACATGTATAAAAATTGAAGTTAAATGGAATTGATTCCACATTTCATTGACCCTTGAAAACACCTGCCCCAGCAAGTTTTCTGATTGAATTACTTTTAACTGATCATGGAAATCTGAGCAGCATCAATTTGGATCTGATTCCTGACATCAAATTTGGTTGAAATCCTTCCACAAATATGGTGTGTCACACTAGTTGCAGTATATTCCCCATTTTATTATTTTTTTCAGGTATTATTTATTCTTAGAAAGAGGAGAAAGAGAAGGAAAGACATATTGATGCAAGAGAGAAACATTGATCATTTGCCTCTTGTATGTGCTTCAATGAGGGATCAAACCTGCAACCCAGGCATATTCCCTGACCAGGAATCAAACCAGTGACCTTTTGCTTTGTGGAATGCGGCCCAACTCACTGAGCCACACTGGGTAGGACTTCACCCCATTTTAGAGGTGGGCAAACTGAGACTGTAAAAGATGGAGTCACTTCCTAAAGTCACTCAGTCATTAATTAAGTTGTAGAATCCATGTATTCCACCTTGAGGCAGACTGAAACTAGAGTCTAAATGCTTAACCCATGTGTTCTCTGCCTCTCTGTTTTGCTCTGTTATGGAGTAAAGAACCAAAAATGGGTAAGGAAAGTTACTTTTGCTTGAGCTGGGTAGATTTTCTGTTTGAATGGAACAGTTTCTTTTTCTGAGCTGATCATGCCCACAATCTCCAAACTGTCTGTAAACTCCAGCTTGGCAATTCCTTCAAAGCACTTTTTTAAATGTGGCTGTACTCGGAGGGGGTCCTTGGTTTCTGACAAGATCTCCAGCAGCTCATCATTTGACAGGAAGAAGAACCTATTTCAAAGCAAAGGAAGATGGCAGCTGAAATCTCTTCTGAGATCAACTCTTTCCAATAAGGTTATAATCCCAACAGGTAAATGGGACTCAGATGAAGACCAGCTATGTTGTAGGGTCTGCTCTAAGCCCCATTCTTTTCACCATTTTTCATCTAATGCATGTAGGGTGGAAATGATTTTAACTCTGAGAGCAAGAGAAATAATGGAAGCTGGTATGTCTGAGTTTAATATGGTTGGGTGGGAGGTGCTATCTTTCGAAAGACAACTGGACAGAGCAGTGGTTCTCAAACTTGGCTGCACTTCAGAATCACCTGTTGAACTTATTAAAAATATCCTAATGCCAAGGTTCTTGGCATTAATGCTTAATGCCCAGAAATTCATAAATAATTGATCTGGGGATGGACCTGGGTATTTGTATTCTTAAAAATCCCAGGTGGGAACAGGTAGAAGAGGGTAAAAGGGAGATAAATGGTGATAAAAGGAGACTTGACTTTGGGTAGTGAGCACACAACACAACATACTGATGATGTATTATAGAATTGTACACCTGAAACCTATATAATTTTATCAACCAATGACACCCCAATAAATTCAATTAAAAAATAAAATAAAAATAAAAATCCCAAGTGATTCTAAAATGCAGTTAGAGTTGAGAATCACTGGGCAGGAGAAGGAAAGAGAGACTTTCTTTTCTTTCCTTATCTCCAGGTATGACAGAAGGTAGGACAGGTGTGAAGTAATAACTACATGTTAATAATGAACTTATTTACATGCAGGGGCCTTCACTTTGCTTTAAATTACTCTTAATAAGGTAGCTTCATTCTCTTGCTCAGGGCCTTAAGGCAGCAACAACAAAACCTTCAGAAAATGTTCAAGTAACGAACCTCTACTGTGACTGCTAGGCTGAAAGTTCCATAATGAAGGGACTATATAATTATAGTTTTTACTATATGTGATGGATTAAAAAATTGGCCACAATATTTGCACCTAATCTCATTAAGAGGCAGAGTCTACTTTCATATCTTTTGAACCTGAGCTGGCTCTATGTCCCACTGTGGCAAACATGAGTTTGTGCAGTTTGAAGCCTGAACATCAAGAAGCCTTGAAGCTGCCATTCTTGCTGGTCTTGGAAATGCTGTGGCCACCACCATATGAATAAACCCAAGCTAGCCTTCAGCAAGCTAAAAGACATGTGGCCCAACTACCTTTGTTGCCCTAGCCAACAGGAAACCAATCACAATAAAAATGATTGGAGCCACTGAGTACTAGCTGGCTGCAGTCTCATAAGTGGGCCATGATGAGAACAGAAGAACCATCCAGTTGAGCCCAGCCCAATTTGCCAACCCACAGAGTTGTGAGCTAAATAAATAGTTGATGTTTTAATCTTGTAAGTGTTTTGGGGTGGTTTGCCATGCAGCGAAGCAAGGTAGTATTACTGTAGCTGCAGTCTTGAACAGGTAGGAACAGCTCAATAATTTGTTGCTGACTAACTGACTAATGAGAATGTCAATTTCCCCCATTCTCTAGTAAACATCAAACAGGTGATCTCTGTAGATTCATTATATGTGACAATGAATAATGCTCAATGGTTGTAAGAGTAACACTTAATATATTTGTATAATTTAAAATGAAAATGAGGCTCAGAGAGGTTCTTATCCAGACAACCTGGATTTGATTTCTAGCTTCTCCATTTACCAGTATTATGTTTTTTGGCAAGTTGCTGTTTCCCCTTTATAAAATGGAGATAAAAATAATGCTTCCAACCCAATAGGATTACTGTAAGGGTTAAATAAGTTAATATGTTTAAAGCACTTAGAGTAGTGTCCTGGCATATGATAAATGCTGTGTTAGTGTTGGCTGTTATTTGTATTTTTATTGGGAACAACAGCTGTGGGTATAGAATTAGAAGTCCAAATAGCAGAAGTTTCCTCTTCCCCAGCTTTGTGCTTCCAAATTGAGTTTCCTTCCACTACTTGTGCTCTATCTGTGTTGTCCAATACTGAAGGTATTAACTACCTGTGGCTATTTATATTTAGAAACTAATACTAATAAAATGGAAAATTGGCTTTCTCATTTACACTAGACACATTTAAAGTGCTGGATAGCTACATGTAGCCCATGGTTACATGGACAGAACAAATATAGAACACTTCTGTCACTGAGAAAACTTCTACTGGATATACTGCACTAAATAGGTACCAAGGACATTTCTGAATTTCAAACAACCCACTTTTTTTTTCTTGGTGGAAAGCAGAGCACTAACTTTGTCTTTATATAGGGGAACATTAACATGCATTTTCCTTAAAGGTAAATTGAGATCAAATCTACATCCTAATTAGAATCAAATACATGGAGTAAACATCCACTGTCAACTATACATGGATAAATTATCAAGACTGAGGGCCCTCCTTCTTGAAACTATCCCTCTAAAATTACCTTGATTTTTACACAGAAGAATAATTTGTTCTTGTGGAAAAGAGTCAAATATTTATAAACATACGTACCAGAAATGACAAAATTTGATAGCAAAACCCCCCCACAAAACAACAACGAAACTTAGCTGACATTTCTTAAACACATATTCTAGATGCTAAATGCTTTACATGCATTATCTCATTTGACATGCACAACAAATATACTAGGGATAGGATATTATATCTCTAATTTATAGAGAACCTAAGGCTTGGGTAGATTTGCTAAAGGTCTCACGATTAATAAGTGGAAGAGCTGGGACTCAAACCAAGGTCTATTTAACTTCAAAGCCCAGGTTCCTAATCATGACTGCTATATCCTTCTAATTGGGCATTTGACAATGTTGGTTGGCCAAAGTGTGGATTTGGCTCCTACTGGTATGCATTGAACCTCACTCCAAATAACAATCATAAAGACATTCCTTATCTCTGAGAACTGTCTCTTGGGGGATGGGAAACTAGGAAAAGATATGTAGGAGCCATAGATTGATAGGAGCCAATTCTCACTATGAAAAATGTAATTCTACCTATACATGGGTAATTCCAAAGAAAAGGACAATAATAAATACCTGGGGAAAAATAGTCTCTTCTTTTCCAAGTAATCATTTAGCCCCCTCTGGATGTCCTCCAACAGAATGTTAGCTTCTTGAAGCTTCTCAGCCATCCGAGGCTGGTCTGCAGCCACCAGAACCCTGGCATCTTTCACCTAGGTTTCATCAAAAAGGCAAGAATTATCATGGACTCCCCAAACTCTGAGAATGGTCAGGTTGTATGAGCATATAACTAGCCAGTCAACTAATGATGGCCTGCTCAGTTAAGTGTCTCCTAGTCCCACAAGAGTAATAATGTTCATATAACATGACACTGTTCTTCTGGCCATGGTTGACTGGGCCAGGGTTGGGAACCTGAAACCAATCAGCCCAATTATATTTTAACTGCTGGGATTTTGGGATTTAGTCCATAACATTCTATACTAGTCTGGGCTGGCCCCTCGAAGGAGGGGACTTTACTGCTGTGTGAAGATCATCTTCCATGATGTGACTAAGTGGCAGGACAAGCTAGTCTGGGAGACAGGTGGAAGCAGGCATAGAAAAAGCACTCTGTGATTTTTTTAGAGAGTTCTGGGTTCTAGAGCCATCCTTTATATGCTTTCTACCCTGGAGTTCCATGCAACACCATCTGTTCTTTTTGTTTGAGCTACCTCTAGTGGGTCTCTGTTACTTGCAACTGAAAGTCTTAACTGATATGAGGTTGGAGAAAGCGGGATATCATGCAAACTGGCTGTAATGGCCAAGCGATAGGAATGACCTCTTATTTCATTTCTACAAACAACCAGGGTGGATAGTTCCCTTGAAACAAATTCTTTATAAATGCACCCCAATTAGAGCACACTTGACTTCAAAAAGAAAAAAATGTCATCCCTTGATAACGCCTGGATGCCTTGTCTTGGGAGTATCTATTCACACTCAGTGAACTCATACTTCGAGGTCTATTTCCAATGTCACCCCCTTAGGTGGACTTCTTTGACATTCCCAGGCAGCTAAATCATTTTCCTGTGTTCTAAAATCTATTGTATATATTTCCATTATAGCTCTTATGTATCTAAGTCTCTCTCTTGCAAAACAGTGAGTTCTATTAAGGTAGATATTATATTCTGGTCATCTGCAAGTGTTTGGGACATCATAGGTACAGAATAAACATTTGCTAAATATCTAAGCAACTGAATATGAATAATCATTTAAATTCTGAAAGGATTCTCAATCTCTAAAAGTTCTATTGCATTACTCCATAATAGTCTTCTACCTAATTAGAATGACAGCTAAATTACACAGTTAGCACTCACCCCTAGGAAGGTGGAATTTCAAAGGCCTCCATTTTTTATATTACATATATCCATGCTTGAATTTTTAATAATAACTTTTGACATTATAAATATATGACAATAGCAGGTAGACATGCTTTGCTTCCTTGCACAACCAAAAGAAGGACAACAACAAATTTAAAAACAAAAAGCAACCAGAACTGCCAGAGAATCAAACTGTATGGAAGTTTGACAACCAAGGAGTTAAAGAAGAAATATTCATCCAGACTGGTAGGAGGGGTGCAGACAGGCAGCCAGGATGGAGAGGACGTGCAGCAAGGCAGAGAACTGGGCAGGCGAGGTGGCAGCTGGCAGACTAGGCAATCCTACATTCACTTGTGGATAAGCCAGGAGGAACGACTGGGGAGTGAGACAGACCATGTAATCCAGGATTCCAATGTGGGAGACTAAAGCCTCAAAACCTCTGACAGTAAAAATCTGGGGGTGTTGCAGTGGCAGGAGAAACTCCCAGCCTCATAGGAGAGTTCGTTGGAAAGACCCACATGGTCCTAGAATGTACACAAACCCACTCACCTGGGAATCAGCACCAGAAGGGCCCAATTTGCTTGTGGGTAGCGGGGGATGTGACTGAAAGCTGGCCAAGAGCCAAGCAAGGTGCACTGTTCCCTTTCTGACCCCTCCCCCACATACAGTGCTGCAAGGCAGTGATTTGGGTTGTCCCACCCTGGAGAATACATAAGGCTCCACCCCTTACAATGTAACAGATGCACCAAGACAAAGAAATATGGTCCAAATAAGAGAAGAGATCAAAACTCCAGAAAAAGAACTAAGCTATGAGGAGGTAGACAACCTATCAGATGCAGAATTCAAAACACTGGTAATCAAGCTGTTCACAGAAATATTTGTGTTATGACGCAAAATAGGGGAAGAAGTGAAGGCTGTGCAAAGTGAAATAAAGAAAAATATACAAGGGACCAACAGTGAAGAGAAAGAAACTAGGACTCAAATATTTGGAACAGAAGGAAGAAATAAACATTTGACAGGAATGAAATGGAGAAACAAGAATTCAAATAAATGAGGAGAGGCTTAGGAACCTATGGGGCAACTTTAAATGTTGCAACATCTGAATCATAGGTGTGTCAGAAGGAGAAGAGGATGAGAAAGAAATTGAAAACTTATTTGAAGACATAATGAAGGAGAACATCCCCAGTCTGGCAAAGGAAATAGACTTCAGGAAGTCCAGGAAGCCAAGAGTCCAAAAAAAGTTGAACCCAAGGAGGAACACACTAAGTCAATCATAATTAAGTTAGCCAAGATTAAAGTTAAGGAGAGAATCTTAAAAGCAGCAAGAGGAAAGGAAAGAGTTACATACAAAGGAGTTCCCATAATACTATCAGCTGATTTATCAAAAGAAACCTTACAGGCCAGAGGGGACTAGAAAGAAGTATTCAAAATTATGAAAAGCAAGGACCCACAACCTAGATTACTCTATCCAGCAAAACTATCATTTAGAATGGAAGGGCAGATGAAGTGCTTCCCAGATAAGGTCAAGTTAAAGTTCATCATCACCAAGCCCTTATTGTATAAAATGTTAAAGGGACTTAACTAAGAAAAACAAGATCAAAACTATGAATATTAAAATGACAAGAAACTCACAACTATCAACAACTGAACCTAAAAAAAATGACAAAGAAATTAAGCAAACAACTAAAACAGGAACATAACCATAGAAATACACATCATATGGAGGGTTATCAGTGGGGAGGGGGAGGAGGGAGAATGGGGGGAAAAGGTTCAGGGAATAAAAAGAATAATTGGCACAAATAATTAGAAGAATAATTAGGCACAAAATAGGGGAGGTTAAGAATAGTATAGGAAATGGACAAGCCAAAGAACTTACATGTATAATCCATGGACATGAACTAAGGGTGGGGGGTTGCAGGGCGGAGGGGGATAAGGGGAAAAAATGGGACAACTGTAAAGCATAATCAATAAAATATACTTAAAAATATATAAAAAAGAAATATATAACAATATCAAATTTGCAAAAAGTTTAGTTTACTTACAAGTTTTAAGAGTCATGGCTATAATGCACAATGAAGAACATGTATATATGGCAGCCCATGTTCCTGCTGGTGAGATGAGCTGGGAGGTACAAACTTACCGCTTGGGACATGAGTGATTTCCAGTAACTATCAACAATGGCAAATTTCCTCCCCTCTTCCGGCATCTGGGCTATGATGTCTTCTGAACTGAAGATGGGTTCCAGGTACAGCCAGGTGGCTTGGCATTTCAACCAGTTGTCCAAAATTTCCTGCACACGAACTAGCTTTTCTTCCCACTTCTGCAAATTTAGCATTTTATGTCTGAATCATTAACTTTCCACTCTGCCTAACAGGCCCAAATGGATGGTCTCATTTATTATATACTCATTCTCTTGCTTAGCAAATACTTATTGAGTGCCCCCTTTGGTCTGGTCACTGTTCTAGGCAATGAGAATACAGCAATGAATGAAACAAGTGAGTCCTTGCTCTTATGGAGCTTGCATTCCAGTGGAGTAGTAACAATAGTAATAATTATTATATATTATTATATATAATTATTATTATTACTATAACGAATGATGGGCTGAGTGCTTTGTGGAGGTGAAACTTTTAATCAATACTTAGGTAGAAATATTGCTACACATCATACTTTACAAATGCAGAAACTGAGAGACAACAGTTTAAGTAACATGCTCAAGGTTATCTAATCAGTGGCAGAGTCAGACTTTAAACCTAGGCAGTCTCGTTTCATAATCTTGGCTCTTAGCCTATGCCACTTCTATAAGCAATGCCAAAATAAGGCCAAGTCCCTACCCCTAAGTAGCTTACATTGTAGATTACTCTAATCCAGATGATACTCATATTCTTTCCAAATGTATTTTTATTTGGTATATTAAAATATTCTCATTTTTCTTTTGGCAGACTTTCGAAGGCTCAGTATATAATATGCTGACTTGAATGGTTATTTGCTTTTAGCCTTGTGTTATTTTTTTTCCAATCAGGAGAAAATGAGTTTGTTTGTCAAATGAACTTAAAAACCTTCTCCCTCCTCTGAGAAACTGAGAGCTATCCCAATGTCATGAAACACTCGCTCATTTCCTCTTACCCGGCATTCTGCTTCTATTGGTTTGATGAATGCAGAACCACACATCGTCTGGGTCTTTATCACATGATCATCAAGTAGCAGCTGAATGTCATCAACTGCACACAAAATGCTTGTATCCTGCAAATAAACATACCTCATCCTGTCAGAATGAGGTATCACAACACTTCCACTATCCTTGCTGATCCCCAAAACCTTACAGCTCAGATCTCCATTCCGGTGGGACAGGAATCTATGTCTCACAGAGGATGAGATATCTATTTTCTTCCTTGAAAATGTTATTAAAGACACATATTTTCTACCTTCTTTGCAGAAATCAAACACGGCCTAAGCCCAGACCTGCAACTGGTATGTGTTTTAGGGGGAAGAGTTCCAACCTGCCCTGTGTTTCCACTTCCTGTGCACTTGCTCACCTCTCTCCCTCAGGCAGGAACACCTCTAAATTGACCACTTGAGCCCAGACTGGTGGTTCTCAAACTGTGTGCTGAAGTGCCCAGGGCACTGCAACAAACTCATAGTAAATAATAGTAGTTACTTAAAAATAAAATGAAAATGTATTTATTTCAACTTGTATGTGTTTTTTCAAACAGTTGTTAAGGTGACAGAACACAAACAGTTCTTGTTTGAATGCAATTACTTCAAAAATAGCTGTGAGCTATTTCTTTTGGTCTAGGGAGGGGAACAATGAAAAAAAACACTAGACCCAAAGGGCTACATGAACCAAGAAAGTTTGGAAACCTCTTACTCCACATTTACTAGGCCATATTTTACTAGTAGGTAAGGTTACTATGACTTAAAGGTCAGCCCCTATGTGTGGCACTTTTCCTCTTAGGCCATCCTGGCAAGGAGGTTGACAGGGTCTGTCCTTCTGTGGCAGGTCTGGTCTTTCTGTATATTATATGTATAGGATATATTTTCTCATCTATCCACATTTTTTTCACTAGTAGCTCTGCACTGGGAGGTGTGTCTAGCTCTTAATATAGAGATACCTTGATTTCCTTTTGCTGTTGATCCTCTCTATAGTTGCATCACTCAAAAGTTGGCTGAGAGTAACTAAGTTACTATTCCTAGGTCCCCTAGCTTAACACCTTATCTCCGCCCACAGCCTCTAGGACTATCCAATCAGATGGTGCAGCACCAATGCACTGGGACACATTGGTAAGCTTTGCTGAAGAGGCCCCACATTCTCCTCCCCTCCCATTGGTTCATCCATAATTCTTATCCAGATGAACTCAAGGCACTGGTACTATTGAAACTGAAGGGAGAGAGCAGTTACAAAAAGATCACATGTGTTTGGGGGCTGGGGCAGACATGGAAGGCCTTTGGGGTTTTATTTCTCAATCTACATGGCACACTGGAAAGACCAGGGGTGCATTAACAATACAGATGTTCAGGCATTTTAGGGGTGGAGAAGTCAGAAAGAATCAACTGGGATTTTTTTTTGAGAAGTGCTAAGTATTGTTTACCCCAGGTATGCTTCTGAGGGACCTGGAGAGCCTTCCCTGGGAGAGGCTAATTTAGGAGGCTTAGTCAGTTCCTTTGCACTGAGAAAGCTTGTTGCTCTGAATCAAAAGACATTTCTCACTGGAAAATGCATCCCTCCTTACATAATAAAATTATAAAGGAAAGAAAAGAAAATGCATCCCTCCAGCGGTGCCTGGAAGAAGAACTGGCCCAGGAAGGCAGCCTGCAGAAAACAATCTAACACACAGCATAGTGATTATAGTCAACAATACGGTATTAAAACCTTCAAAGTTGCTAAGAGACTAGATCTTAATTGTTCCCACCACAAAAAGGAAATGACAATTATGTGATATGATAGAGGTGTTGAGTGATATTAGGGTGATAATCACATTACAATATATAAATGTATCAAATCCACACACTGTACAGTTTATATAATGATATGTGTCAATTATGTCTGAATAAAAATTTTTTTTTAAATGTTAGGAATTCTTCCTTTGTGAGTTCTCTTGAAATTCTGAATAGATTCTTCTATTATATACTATAAAATAAATGGGCTGTCCTTGGGACTTGACAGTTGGACTGAGACTCACAGTGTCCCTGTACTTTATGAAGTTGAATGTCATGTTGACCCAGTCTAACTTCATTTTCTCCAAGTTTTTCTCCAGAGAGTATTCTTTACTGGCAGCTGCTCCAATGGGCTCCAGTCTAAAAAAAGAACATAGTGACAGCAACATTAAAAGGGGGAGGCAGTGAAAATATTGCAGAGTAAGAATTGCAGATGAGCCTTAAGAGAAATTTAAAATCCCTGAATTTTACTAAAGTATTTACTATCTAATATTTGCCAGCTATCTCCAGTATTTTGCAAGGTTTCTTATTCTTGGCACTAGTGGCATTTTGGTCTGTGTTACAGGATGAATTGTGCCCTTCTAAAAATCATGTGTTAAGATCCTCGGCTTCAGTACCTCAGAATGTGGTACCATCTTCATCTCCTTTTCTTAGTAGGGTGCCAGTCATTTTGGATTAGTACCTACACTTAATGATGTAATTTTAACTACCTTGCTAAAGACCCTATGTCCAAGAAAAGGAGGGACACCCTAGTATCTTAGACATAGGGTCTTTAGCAAGGTAGTTAAAGTGACATCATTAAGTGTAGGTCCTAATCCAAAATGACTGGCACCCTTCTAAGAAAAGATGAGGAAAGATACACAGAGGGACAACGTGTGAGGATACAAGAAAGTGGCCAGCCAAGGAGCAAGGCCTCAGGAGACGCTAATCTTGCCAACACTTTTATCATGGACTTCAAGCCTCTAGAACTGTAAAAAAAATAAATTTCTGTTCTTTAAGCTATCTAGTGTGTGGTATTTATTACAGCAGCCCTAGCAAACTAACACAGGGTCAATAATTCTGTGTTTCAGGGCTGTCCTGAACAGTTTTAGCAGCATCCTTGGCCTCTGTTTATTAGATGCCAGTAGCAGACTCTTCACATCCCCACCCCTAGCCAGTTGTGATGAGGCAGATGACAGACCAAGAATGTAAAAGCCCTGAGGTGCCATGACAGGAAGTCCTAACATCAGCCAGCATCTGGCATTCTGATTAAGAAACGCCAGGTAGTACCTAGAAAGGGACCATGCATATGCACTGTAGCTGTAGTTGACCACAGTTTCACCTCTGCTTCATTAACATGCAATTATAATAAATTAGCATTGCAGTTTAATCCCCAAGTGGGCAATCAAGGAAGATTGTGGGAAATCACATGCACAGCAGCTTAAAAGTTACATAACCACTTGTGCATGTGCCATAAAAAGCCAGCCACATGGAACAAAAGAATTCAGAAAAAATCAACCCCCTATAAAGCTAATATATACCTTTTAGGCAGAAGGGGGCCATTTTCTGAGCAGAAGTGGCCTGCTCCTGTATCTTAGGAAGTATAATTTTTATTTCTTTTTTAAAGTATAGTTTATTGATTATACTGTTACAGTTGTTCCAATTTCTTTTCCCTTTGCACCCCTCTATCTGGTATCCCCCTTCCTTCCAGCAATCGCACCACCCCTGGCTTCAATTTATATCCATTGGTATGTAATGGATATATTGGGTTGTGCATGTAAGTTCTTTGGCTTCTCCATTTCCTATACTATTCTTAACATTCCTCTGTCTATTTTGTATCTCCAATTATGCTTCTTAATCCCTGCACCATCTCTCCCCTTTCTCCTCCTTCCCCCTCCCAGGTGATAACCCTCCAAATGATCCCCATACCTATGACTCTGTTCCTGTTCTAGTTGTTTGCCTAGTCTGTTTTTGCTTTTATTTTTTAGATTCAGTTGTTGATAGTTATAGGTTTTTTGTCATTTTAATATTCATAGTTTTGATCTTCATCTTTTTCTTAAATAAGTCCCTTTAACATTTCATGTAATAATAATTGGTGACGATGAATTCCCTTAGCTTTCCCTTGTCTGGGAAGCACTTTATCTGCCCTTCCATTCTATATGAAAGTTTTTCTAGATAAAGAAATCTTGTTTGTAGGTCCTTGCTTTTCATGATTTTGGATATTTTCCAGCCCCTTTTTGCCTTCAAAGTTCCTTTGAGAAATCATCTGACAGTCTTATGAGAACTCCTTTGTAGGTAACTCTCTGCTTTTCTCCTGCTGCTTCTAAGATTCTCTCTTTATCTTTAATTTTGGCATTTTAATTATGATGTATCTTGGTGTGGTTCTCTTTGGGTCTAGCTTCATTAGGACTTTGTGTTTCCTGGACTTGCAAGTCTATTTCCTTCACCAAATTAGGGAAGTTTTCTTTCATTTTTTCAAACAGATTTCCAATTTCTTGCTCATTCTGTTCTCCTTCTGGCACCCCTATGATGCAAATATTGGACCTCTTGTAGTTGTCCAAGATGCTTATACTACCCTTATTTTTGTGGAATCTTTTTTTGTCTTATTGTTCTGATTGGTTGTTTTTTGCTTCCCCATGTTCCAAATCATTGATTCTATTCTCTACTTCATCCACTTTACTGTTGTCTCCTTGTAAATTGTTCTTTATTCCAGTTAGTGAATACTTCATTTCTGACTGAATCTTTTTTATGTTGCTGAGGTCCTCACTAAGTTCCTTGTGCATCCTTATAACCAGTGTTTTGAACTCTGCATCTGATAGATTGCTTATCTCCATTTTATTTAGCTCTTTTTCTGGAGTTTTGATGTATTCTTTCTTTTGAGCCATGTTTCTTTGTCTCTTGGTTTTGGCAGTCTTCCTGTGTTTTTTTCTATGTATTATGTAGAGCTGCTTTGACTTGTGTCTTGGTAGTGTGCCCTAATGTAGTAGGTGTCCTGTAGGGTCTAGTGGCACATCCTCCCCTATCATCCAAGCTGGGTATTCGAGGTGTGCCCTTTCTGTGGGCTGATTACACTCTTCTCTTTTAGTTGAGCCTTAGTTTCTGTTGGCAGAGCAATGGAGAGATTTACCCAGGCCAGTCAGCTATAAGGATTAGCTGTGAGCACTGACCACCAACCTCCACTCTCTGTGGAGGATCAGCTGTGCAGGGGCAGGATGATGGTACTCTGACATAGTCTGTAGCTGTTCACTGGGTACCCAGTGGCCCTAGGGTTTCCTGGGTGGTGCAGGCAAGGCTGGCCCTCAGGGGTCACCCTTACTGAACTTTAAAGCAATTGGAGATGGCCGCTCTTTGCAATGGTCTTGGAGATTCCCAGCTAAAGCCGAGCTATGAAACTAATCTGGCTACTGCTGGTGTCCATCCTGGACCTCACTGAGACCAGCTGTTCAGTTCCTTCCTGTATGCCTTTGGTGTCTTTCAAGCTGCCATTCCAGCATTGGAGCTCAGAGGGAGTGAGTCTGAGTAGGTGAGTCCATATGTGAGTTTTTTAAGAAAACTGCGTGGGGCTCCAGAAGTTTCTACCACTGACTCTGTTGCAGGAAAATGAGGCAGCTGGACATCCAGGGTTTCTGGAATACGAGGTTTATTAACGTGCACGGGCTCAGAGGAGTCAGTCTCCAAATTCTGAGCCCCAAACAAAGGGAAAGCAGCCGTTTTATAGAGCTGGGGGATAGAGCAAGGGGGAGGCCTGTCCTTCAGACCAAAGCTGGAGATAATTTACAGAAGCAGAAAGCAGAGCGCTTCACTATCTCTAGTATGCAGGCGATAAGCTAGAAGAAACAAGGTAAATCACTGGGCTGTTAAACATCCAGGCTGTAAAAAACAGTCCCCTAATTGCTGTGCTATATTTTATTTTATTTTTTTTTATTTTATTTATTTATTTTTATTTTTTTTTAATTTTATTTAGTTATTTTTCAAGTACAGTTTTTTTGTCTATTTTTCCCATCCCAGCCTCCCCTGCCCCTTGCTCCCCACCTCCCTCCCATTTCCTCCCCCCCTAGTTCTCGTCCCTGTGTCCTTCCTATTTGTTCCTCCAAATCCCTCCCCCCTTTTTCCCCTTCACTTCCCTTCCTTCTCCCCCTCTGGTCACTATCCCCTTGTTCTCTATTTCAGTGTCTTTGTTTTTTGGGTTTTTTTTTTTCTGCTTACTTGTTTGTTTTGTTGTTTAGCGTCCTGTTAAAGGTGAGATCATATGGTATTTGTCTTTCAGCACCTGGCCTATTTCACTCAGCATAATGCTTTCCAGTTCCATCCATGTTGTTGCAAAGGGTAGTAGCTCCTTCTTTCTCTCTGCAGCATAGAATTCCATTGTGTATATGTACCACAATTTTTGGATCCATTCATTTACTGATGGGCACCTAGGTTGCTTCCAACTCTTGGCTATTGTAAATTGTGCTGCTATGAACATTGTGGTGCATAGGTTCTTTGATATTGATGTTTTAGGATTCTTAGGATATAATCCTAGCAGTGGAATTGCTGGGTCAAAAGGCAGGTCGATTTTTTATTTTTCTGAGAAAAATCCATACTGTTTTCCATAATGGTTGTACCAGTCTGCACTCCCACCAACAGTGAACTAAGGACCCCGTTTCCCCCACACCCCCCTCCAACATTTGTTGTTTGTTGCTTTGTTTATGATAGCCATCCTGACTGGTGTAAAGTGGTATCTCATTGTGGTTTTAATTTGCATCTCTCTGATAGCTAACGATATTGAGCATTTCTTCATGTGTCTCTGAATGTTCTGTATGTCCTCCTTGGAGAAGTGTTTGTTCAAGTCCTTTTCCCATTTTCTAATTGGGTTGGGTGTCTTCTTAGAGTGGAGTCGTGTAAGTTCTTTGTATATTTTAGAGATTAAACCTTTGTCTGAGGTATCATTGGCAAATATGTTTTCCCATACAGTTGGTTGTCTTGCTAATTTAATACTGTTTTCTTTAGCCATGCAGAAGCTTTTTATTTTGATGAGATCCCATTTGTTTATTCTTTCCTTTACATTCCTTGCTCTAGGGGACATATCCGTAAAGAAGTTGCTGCGTGAAATATCTGAGATTTTCTTGCCAATGTTCTCTTCTAGGACTTTAATGGTTTTATGACTTACATTTAAGTCTTTTATCCACCTTGAATTTATTTTGGTGTATGGTGTAAGTCTGTGCTCAAGTTTCATTTTTTTGCATGTAGCTGTCCAGTTCTCCCAACACCATTTGTTGAAGAGGCTATCTTTACTCCATTTTATGTTACTGCCCCCTTTGTCGAATATTAATTGACTGTAGAGAGTTGGGTTGATTTCTGGGCTCTCTGCTCTGTTCCATTGGTCTATGTGCCTGTTTTTATGCCAGTACCAGGCTGTTTTGATTACAGTGGCCTTGTAATACAGTTTGATATCAGGTATTGTGATCCCCCCTACTTTGTTCTTCTTTCTCAAAAGAACAGCTGCTATTCGAGCTCGTTTATGGTTCCATATAAATTTTCGAAGTGTTTGTTCTATGTCTGTGAAATATGCCATTGGTACTTTAATAGGTATTGCATTAAATCTGTGTATTGCTTTGGGTAGTATGGACATTTTGATGATGTTAATTCTTCCAATCCATGAACAAGGTATATGTTTCCATTTGTTTGTGTCTTCCTTGATTTCGTTCTTCAGGGCTGTGTAGTTTTCTGCATACAGGTTTTTTACCTCCTTGGTTAGGTTTATTCCCAGATATTTTATTTTTCTTTTTGCTATATCAAATGGGATTTTTCTCTTTATTTCTGCTTCTGCTGATTCACTGTTGGTATACAAAAATGCCTTTGATTTCTGGATATTGACTTTATAACCAGCTGTTTTGCCAAACTCATCAATTAGTTTGAGGAGTTTTTTGGGTAGAGTCTATAGGATTTTCCATGTACACTATCATGTCATCTGCAAACAGTGACAGTTTTGTTTCCTCCTTTCCTATTTGGATGCCTTTTATTTCCTTTTCTTGCCTGATCGCTGTGGCTAAAACTTCCAATACTATATTGAATAGAAGTGGTGAAAGTGGACAACCTTGTCTTGTTCCTGATCTTAGTGGAAAAGCTTTTAGTTTTTTCCCGTTGAGTATGATATTGGCTGTAGGTCTCTCATATATGGCCTTTATTATTTTGAGAAATGCTCCTTGTATTCCCACTTTGCTGAGTGTTTTTTATCATAAATGGGTGTTGTACCTTATCGAAAGCTTTTTCTGCATCTATTGATATGATCATGTGATTTTTTGTCTTTGCTTTTGTTTATATGATGTATTACATTTACTGATTTTGCGAATATTGAACCATCCTTGCATTCCTGGGATGAATCCTACTTGATCATGGTGTATGATCTTTTTGATATGTTCTTGGATGCGATTTGCCAATATTTTGTTGAGGATTTTTAGCATCTATGTTCATCAGCGATATTGGCCTGAAGTTTTCTTTCTTTGTTGTGTCTCTATCTGGTTTTGGAATTAAGATGATGCTGGCTTCATAAAAAGAATTTGGGAGTTTTCCATTCTTCTGAATTTTTTGAAATAGTCTGTGGAGAATAGGGTTTAGCTCTTCCTTAAATGCTTTGTAGAATTCTCCTGTGAAACCATCTGGTCCAGGGCTTTTGTGTGATGGGAGTTTTTTGATTACTGCTTCAATTTCTTTTGCTGTTATTGGTGAATTTAGATTTTCTGCTTCTTTTTCACTGAGTTTTGGAAGATTGTATTTTTCTAGAAATGTGTCCATTTCCCCTAGGTTTTCAAATTTCTTGGCATACAGTTCTTCATAGTAATTTCTTACAATCTCTTCTATTTCTGTGGTATCAGTTGTAATCTCTCCTTTTTCATTTCTGATTGTGTTTATTTGTGTCCTCTCTCTTCTTTTCTTTTTTTTTTTTAAATATTTTATTTATTTATTTTTCGAGAGAGGGGAAGGGAAGGAGAAAGAGTGGGAGAGAAATATCAATGTATGGTTGCCTCTCATGAGTCCCCTGCTGGGAACTGGCCTGCAACCCAGGCATGTGCCCTGACTGGGAATCGAACCGCGATACTCTGGTTCGCAGGCCCGCGCTCAATCCACTGAGCTATGCCAGCCAGGGCCCTCTCTCTTCTTTTCTTGATGAGCCTACTTAAAGGCTTGTCTACTTTGTTTATCTTCTCAAAGAACCAACTCCTGGATTCATTGATCCTTAAAATTGTGCTTTTAGTTTCTATGTCATTTAATTCTGCTCTAATCTTGGTTATTTCCTTCCTTCTGCTTGCTCTGGGCTGTCTTTGTTGTTGTTCCTCAAGTTCTTGCAGGCGTATGGTTAGGTTGTTTGTTTGAAATGTTTCTATATTCTTTAGGTAGGCCTGTATTGCTATAAACTTCCCTCTCAGGACTGCCTTCGCTGTGTCCCATAAGTTTTGGGTTGTTGTGAGATCATTTTCATTTGTTTCCAGAAATGTTTTGATTTCTTCCCTAATTTCATTCTTGACCCATTCATTGTTTAATAGCATACCATTCAGTCTCCATGTTTTTGGGTGCTTTAGGTTTTTTTCTTTGGGGTTGGTTTCTAATTTCAGTGCCTTGTGGTCAGAGAAGATGCTTGGTATGATTTCAATTTTCTTGAATTTGTTGAGTCTCCTTTTGTGTCCTATCATGTGGTCTATCTTTGAGAATGTTCCATGTACATTTGAAAAGAATGTATATTTAGCTTCTTTGGGATGAAGGGCTCTATATATATCAGTTAAGTCCATTTCATCTAGGGTGTTGTTTAATGCCACAATGTCTTTTTGATAATTTGTTTGGAAGATCTTTGTCCATTTTTGATAGTGGGGTGTTCAAATCCCCTACTATGATTGTGTTGCTATCAATATCTTTCTTGAAGTCCTCTAAGATTTTCTTGATATATTTGGGTGCCCCTATGTTGGGTGCATATATGTTTACAATGTTAATGTCTTCTTGGTGAGATTCTTCCCTTGAGTATAATGAAATGACCTTCTGGGTCTCTCTTTACAGCCTTTTTTTTGAAGTCTATTTTGTCTGATATGAGAATTGCTACCCCAGCTTTTTTTTCTTGTCCGTTTGCTTGGAAAACTTGTTTCCAGCCTTTCACTTTTAGTCTGTGATGGTCTTTTGTCCTGAGGTGAGTCTCTTGTAGGCAGCATATGTGTGGGTCATGCTTTCTTATCCATTGAGCTATTCTGTGTCTTTTGATTGGAGAATTTAATCCATTTACGTTTAAGGTTATTATTGATAGGTACTTATTCATTGCCATATTTGTACCTGTGTTCCTCTCTGTCTCCCTCTTATCCTTCCTTTGCTTAAAGCAGTCCTTTTAGTATTTCTTGTAGAGCTGGTTTGGTGGAGGCATATTCTTTTAGACTTCTTTTGTCTTGGAAGCTCTTTATTTGGCCTTCTATCTTGATTGAGAGCCTTGCTGGGTAAAGTAGTCTTGGTTGTAGGCCTCTGGTTCTGATTACTTGAAATATTTCTTGCCATTCTCTTCTTGCTTGAAGTGTTTCCATTGAGAAGTCGGTAGCTAACCTTATTGGGGCTCCCTTGTATGTTATTTCTTTTTTCTCCCTTGCTGCCTTTAAGACTCTCTCTTTGTCTTGGAATTTTGCCATTTTGATGATGATGTGTCTTGAGGTGGGCCTCCTTGGGTTCTTCTTGATTGGGACTCTCTGTGGATTCCTGGATTTGTGAGACTTTTTTCTCTTATCAAATTAGGAAAATTTTCTCTCATTACTCGTTCAAATACGTTTTCTATCCCTTGTTCTTCTTCTTCTCCTTCTGGTATTCCTATTATTTGTATATTATTACGTTTCATATTGTCTTGCATTTCTCTTAATCCCTCTTCATTCTTTCTGAGCCTCTTTTCATTTTCTTGCTCTTTCTGTGAGATGCTTTCTACCCTGTCCTCCAACTCACTAATCCTATCCCTCCGCTTCATCTATCCTACTTTGGAAACTTTCTACTGTGTACTTCAATTCGGAAATTGTATTATTCATTTCCTCTTGTCTCTTGCTGATGGTTTCCATTTCCTTTTTTGATGTTGCTGTAGTTTGCAGAGAGATCATTATAATTTCCCTGTAGTTTCTGGTAGCTCACTGTGAGCTCTTTGAGCTCTTTGAACTTCGTAATAACCAGTGCTTTGAATTCACTGTCTGATAGTTGATCAGCGTCTATTTCATCTAACATTCTTTCTGAAGTTTCTGCTTTTTCTTTCATTTGGGGATTGTTTCTTTGTCTTCCCATTGTTTGAGACTCTTCTTGTTAGTCTCTGCTTCCAAAACTGATCTGTTCTGAAACACTGGTTTTATGGTGTAAACTTCTGTGGTATGTTCCTTGTGAAGTTCAGTGGTACAGACTCCTTGAAGTTTCTTGATGTTCTTCGTCTCCACCCCACACTCACGGTGGTCCCCTCGCACTGGTCTCTGCGTTGGTCGCCTACCACTGCTGAATGTCCCAGCTCTAGTAGCCGCCTCCTCAAGCACCCAGGCCCGTTACTAGGGCAGTGGCACAGAGGCTGGGAATGTCCTGGCTCCCGTATCTGGCTCTCTCTGCCGCCCAGGGCCGTCACAGGGGGCTTGGAGTGTCCCGGTTTCCGTACCTAACTCCCCGGCGTCTAGTCCTGTCTCTCAGGCAGTGGCACAGAGGCTTAGAAAGTCCCAACTCCCCGTGCCCGATTCCCCAGTGTCCAATCCCCTTGCTATGGCAGCAGCACCAGGGGTTGTGACCCTCCCAGTTCCCGTAGAGGGGATCCTCTGCCACCCCGGGCTGTCTCAGGGGTTTGAGTGTCCAGGCTTCCGTACCTGACTCCCCGACGTCCAGTCCCGTCGCTATGGCAGCGGCACAGGATTTGAGAGCTTCCCGGCTCCCGTAGCTGGCAACTCCTCAGCTGCGTCACAGGGGCTTGGAGAGTCCCAGCTTCTGTACCTGACTCCCCGACGTCCAGTCCCGTCGCTATAGCAGCGGCACAGGATTTGAGAGCTTCCCGGCTCCCGTAGCTGGCTCCTCAGGGTCCAGGCCTGTCTCTATGGCGGCGTCACAGGGGCCTTTGGTGTCCCAGCTCCTGCAGCTGACCCTTCCGTTGCCCAGGCTAGTAGCTATGGCATCGGCACAAGGGTGTCCCCGCTCTGGTTCCTGACTCCTCTGTCTCCCAGGACCGTCACAGGGGCTTGGAGTGTCCGGCTTCCGTACCTGAGGCCCCGGCTCCCAGGCCTGTTGCTCTGGCGGCAGTACAGGGGCCGCGTGAGACCCAGCTCCGGTAGCTGACTCTGCCGCCGTCTGGTGTTTCAGCGTCGGTCACAATCTCTGGTCTTTTAATTTCATAAATGCTGGGTAACCGATGGTTTATTGTGCTGTTTTTCCATAGATCTGCCAGGATTTTCACCCATGAGTACAGGAGCTAGTATCCGCTCCATCTTACTCCGTCGCCATCTTCCCAGCATGTCCTTTTATTTTATTTATTTATTTTTTTTTTTTTTAATTTTATTTAGTTATTTTTCAAGTCTTTTTGTCTATTTTTCCCATCCCAGCCTCCCCTGCCCCTTGCTCCCCACCTCCCCTCCCATTTCCTCCCCCCCCCCTAGTTCTCGTCCCTGTGTCCTTCCTATTTGTTCCTCCAAATCCCTCCCCCTTTTTCCCCTTAACTTCCCTTCCTTCTCCCCTCTGGTCACTATCCCCTTGTTCTCTATTTCAGTGTCTTTGTTTTTTGGGTTTTTTTTTTTCTGCTTACTTGTTTGTTTTGTTGTTTAGCGTCCTGTTAAAGGTGAGATCATATGGTATTTGTCTTTCAGCACCTGGCCTATTTCACTCAGCATAATGCTTTCCAGTTCCATCCATGTTGTTGCAAAGGGTAGTAGCTCCTTCTTTCTCTCTGCAGCATAGAATTCCATTGTGTATATGTACCACAATTTTTGGATCCATTCATTTACTGATGGGCACCTAGGTTGCTTCCAACTCTTGGCTATTGTAAATTGTGCTGCTATGAACATTGTGGTGCATAGGTTCTTTGATATTGATGTTTTAGGATTCTTAGGATATAATCCTAGCAGTGGAATTGCTGGGTCAAAAGGCAGGTCGATTTTTTATTTTTCTGAGAAAAATCCATACTGTTTTCCATAATGGTTGTACCAGTCTGCACTCCCACCAACAGTGAACTAAGGACCCCGTTTCCCCCACACCCCCTCCAACATTTGTTGTTTGTTGCTTTGTTTATGATAGCCATCCTGACTGGTGTAAAGTGGTATCTCATTGTGGTTTTAATTTGCATCTCTGATAGCTAACGATATTGAGCATTTCTTCATGTGTCTCTGAATGTTCTGTAGTCCTCCTTGGAGAAGTGTTTGTTCAAGTCCTTTTCCCATTTTCTAATTGGGTTGGGTGTCTTCTTAGAGTGGAGTCGTGTAAGTTCTTTGTATATTTTAGAGATTAAACCTTTGTCTGAGGTATCATTGGCAAATATGTTTTCCCATACAGTTGGTTGTCTTGCTAATTTAATACTGTTTTCTTTAGCCATGCAGAAGCTTTTTATTTTGATGAGATCCCATTTGTTTATTCTTTCTCCCTTTACATTCCTTGCTCTAGGGGACATATCCGTAAAAGAAGTTGCTGCGTGAAATATCTGAGATTTTCTTGCCAATGTTCTCTTCTAGGACTTTAATGGTTTTATGACTTACATTTAAGTCTTTTATCCACCTTGAATTTATTTTGGTGTATGGTGTAAGTCTGTGCTCAAGTTTCATTTTTTTTTGCATGTAGCTGTCCAGTTCTCCCAACACCATTTGTTGAAGAGGCTATCTTTACTCCATTTTATGTTACTGCCCCCTTTGTCGAATATTAATTGACTGTAGAGAGTTGGGTTGATTTCTGGGCTCTCTGCTCTGTTCCATTGGTCTATGTGCCTGATTTATGCCAGTACCAGGCTGTTTTGATTACAGTGGCCTTGTAATACAGTTTGATATCAGGTATTGTGATCCCACCTACTTCGTTCTTCTTTCTCAAAAGAACAGCTGCTATTCGAGCTCGTTTATGGTTCCATATAAATTTTCAAGTGTTTGTTCTATGTCTGTGAAATATGCCATTGGTACTTTAATAGGTATTGCATTAAATCTGTGTATTGCTTTGGGTAGTATGGACATTTTGATGATGTTAATTCTTCCAATCCATGAACAAGGTATATGTTTCCATTTGTTTGTGTCTTCCTTGATTTCGTTCTTCAGGGCTGTGTAGTTTTCTGCATACAGGTTTTTTACCTCCTTGGTTAGGTTTATTCCCCAGATATTTTATTTTTCTTTTTGCTATATCAAATGGGATTTTTCTCTTTATTTCTGCTTCTGCTGATTCACTGTTGGTATACAAAAATGCCTTTGATTTCTGGATATTGACTTTATAACCAGCTGTTTTGCCAAACTCATCAATTAGTTTGAGGAGTTTTTTGGGTAGAGTCTATAGGATTTTCCATGTACACTATCATGTCATCTGCAAACAGTGACAGTTTTGTTTCCTCCTTTCCTATTTGGATGCCTTTTATTTCCTTTTCTTGCCTGATCGCTGTGGCTAAAACTTCCAATACTATATTGAATAGAAGTGGTGAAAGTGGACAACCTTGTCTTGTTCCTGATCTTAGTGGAAAAGCTTTTACTTTTTCCCGTTGAGTATGATATTGGCTGTAGGTCTCTCATATATGGCCTTTATTATTTTGAGAAATGCTCCTTGTATTCCCACTTTGTTGAGTGGTTTTATCATAAATGGGTGTTGTACCTTATCGAAAGCTTTTTCTGCATCTATTGATATGATCATGTGATTTTTGTCTTTGCTTTTGTTTATATGATGTATTACATTTACTGATTTGCCGAATATTGGAACCATCCTTGCATTCCTGGGATGAATCCTACTTGATCATGGTGTATGATCTTTTTGATATGTTCTTGGATGCGATTTGCCAATATTTTGTTGAGGATTTTAGCATCTATGTTCATCAGCGATATTGGCCTGGAAGTTTTCTTTCTTTGTTGTGTCTCTATCTGGTTTTGGAATTAAGATGATGCTGGCTTCATAAAAAGAATTTGGGAGTTTTCCATTCTTCTGAATTTTTTTGAAATAGTCTGTGGAGAATAGGGTTTAGCTCTTCCTTAAATGCTTTGTAGAATTCTCCTGTGAAACCATCTGGTCCAGGGCTTTTGTGTGATGGGAGTTTTTTGATTACTGCTTCAATTTCTTTTTGCTGTTATTGGTGAATTTAGATTTTCTGCTTCTTTTTCACTGAGTTTTGGAAGATTGTATTTTTCTAGAAATGTGTCCATTTCCCCCTAGGTTTTCAAATTTCTTGGCATACAGTTCTTCATAGTAATTTCTTACAATCTCTTCTATTTCTGTGGTATCAGTTGTAATCTCTCCTTTTTCATTTCTGATTGTGTTTATTTGTGTCCTCTCTCCTTCTTTTCTTAGTGTTGATGAGCCTACTTAAAGGCTTGTCTACTTTGTTTATCTTCTCAAAGAACCAACTCCTGGATTCATTGATCCTTAAAATTGTGCTTTTAGTTTCTATGTCATTTAATTCTGCTCTAATCTTGGTTATTTCCTTCCTTCTGCTTGCTCTGGGCTGTCTTTGTTGTTGTTCCTCAAGTTCTTGCAGGCGTATGGTTAGGTTGTTTGTTTGAAATGTTTCTATATTCTTTAGGTAGGCCTGTATTGCTATAAACTTCCCTCTCAGGACTGCCTTCGCTGTGTCCCATAAGTTTTGGGTTGTTGTGAGATCATTTTCATTTGTTTCCAGAAATGTTTTGATTTCTTCCCTAATTTCATTCTTTGACCCATTCATTGTTTAATAGCATACCATTCAGTCTCCATGTTTTTGGGTGCTTTGGGTTTTTTTCTTTTGGGGTTGGTTTCTAATTTCAGTGCCTTGTGGTCAGAGAAGATGCTTGGTATGATTTCAATTTTCTTGAATTTGTTGAGTCTCCTTTTGTGTCCTATCATGTGGTCTATCTTTGAGAATGTTCCATGTACATTTGAAAAGAATGTATATTTAGCTTCTTTGGGATGAAGGGCTCTATATATATCAGTTAAGTCCATTTCATCTAGGGTGTTGTTTAATGCCACAAATGTCTTTTTTGATAATTTGTTTGGAAGATCTGTCCATTTTTGATAGTGGGGTGTTCAAATCCCCCCTACTATGATTGTGTTGCTGTCAATATCTTTCTTGAAGTCCTCTAAGATTTTCTTGATATATTTGGGTGCCCCTATGTTGGGTGCATATATGTTTACAATGTTAATGTCTTCTTGGTGGATTCTTCCCTTGAGTATAATGAAATGACCTTCTGGGTCTCTCTTTACAGCCTTTTTTTTGGAAGTCTATTTTGTCTGATATGAGAATTGCTACCCCAGCTTTTTTTTCTTGTCCGTTTGCTTGGAAAACTTGTTTCCAGCCTTTCACTTTTAGTCTGTGATGGTCTTTTGTCCTGAGGTGAGTCTCTTGTAGGCAGCATATGTGTGGGTCATGCTTTCTTATCCATTGAGCTATTCTGTGTCTTTTGATTGGAGAATTTAATCCATTTACGTTTAAGGTTATTATTGATAGGTACTTATTCATTGCCATTTTTGTACCTGTGTTCCTCTCTGTCTCCCTCTTATCCTTCCTTCGCTTAAAGCAGTCCTTTTAGTATTTCTTGTAGAGCTGGTTTGGTGGAGGCATATTCTTTTAGACTTCTTTTGTCTTGGAAGCTCTTTATTTGGCCTTCTATCTTGATTGAGAGCCTTGCTGGGTAAAGTAGTCTTGGTTGTAGGCCTCTGGTTCTGATTACTTGAAATATTTCTTGCCATTCTCTTCTTGCTTGAAGTGTTTCCATTGAGAAGTCGGTAGCTAACCTTATTGGGGCTCCCTTGTATGTTATTTCTTTTTTCTCCCTTGCTGCCTTTAAGACTCTCTCTTTGTCTTGGAATTTTGCCATTTTGATGATGATGTGTCTTGAGGTGGGCCTCCTTGGGTTCTTCTTGATTGGGACTCTCTGTGATTCCTGGATTTGTGAGACTTTTTCTCTTATCAAATTAGGAAAATTTTCTCTCATTACTCGTTCAAATACGTTTTCTATCCCTTGTTCTTCTTCTTCTCCTTCTGGTATTCCTATTATTTGTATATTATTACGTTTCATATTGTCTTGCATTTCTCTTAATCCCCTCTTCATTCTTTCTGAGCCTCTTTTCATTTTCTTGCTCTTTCTGTGAGATGCTTTCTACCCTGTCCTCCAACTCACTAATCCTATCCTCCGAACTTCATCTATCCTACTTTGGAAACTTTCTACTGTGTACTTCAATTCGGAAATTGTATTCTTATTTCCTCTTGTCTCTTGCTGATGGTTTCCATTTCCTTTTTGATGTTGCTGTAGTTTGCAGAGAGATCATTATAATTTCCCTGTAGTTTCTGGTAGCTCACTGTGAGCTCTTTGAGCTCTTTGAACTTCGTAATAACCAGTGCTTTGAATTCACTGTCTGATAGTTGATCAGCGTCTCATTTCATCTAACATTCTTTTCTGAAGTTTCTGCTTTTTCTTTCATTTGGGGATTGTTTCTTTGTCTTCCCATTGTTTGAGACTCTTCTTGTTAGTCTCTGCTTCCAAAACTGATCTGTTCTGAAACACTGGTTTTATGGTGTAAACTTCTGTGGTATGTTCCTTGTGAGTTCAGTGGTACAGACTCCTTGAAGTTTCTTGATGTTCTTCGTCTCCACCTACACCTCACGGTGGTCCTCGCACTGGTCTCTGCGTTGGTCGCCTACCACTGCTGAATGTCCCAGCTCTAGTAGCCGCCTCCTCAAGCACCCAGGCCCGTTACTAGGGCAGTGGCACAGAGGCTGGGAATGTCCTGGCTCCCGTATCTGGCTCTCCTCTGCCGCCCAGGGCCGTCACAGGGGCTTGGGTGTCCCGGTTTCCGTACCTAACTCCCCGGCGTCTAGTCCTGTCTCTATGGCAGTGGCACAGAGGCTCAGAAAGTCCCAACTCCCGTACCCGATTCCCCAGTGTCCAATCCCCTTGCTATGGCAGCAGCACAGGGGTTGTGACCCTCCCAGTTCCCCGTAGAGGGATCCCTCTGCCACCCCGGGCTGTCTCAGGGGTTTGGAGTGTCCAGGCTTCCGTACCTGACTCCCCCGACGTCCAGTCCCGTCGCTATGGCAGCGGCACAGGACTTGAGAGCTTCCCGGCTCCCGTAGCTGGCTCCTCAGCTGCGTCACAGGGGCTTGGAGAGTCCCAGCTTCTGTACCTGACTCCCCGACGTCCAGTCCCGTCGCTATAGCAGCGGCACAGGATTTGAGAGCTTCCCGGCTCCCGTAGCTGGCTCCTCAGGGTCCAGGCCTGTCTCTATGGCGGCGTCACAGGGGCCTTTGGTGTCCCAGCTCCTGCAGCTGACCCTTCCGTTGCCCAGGCTAGTAGCTATGGCATCGGCACAAGGGTGTCCCCCGCTCTGGTTCCTGACTCCTCTGTCTCCCAGGACCGTCACAGGGGCTTGGAGTGTCCGGCTTCCGTACCTGAGGCCCCGGCTCCCAGGCCTGTTGCTCTGGCGGCAGTACAGGGGCCGCGTGAGACCCAGCTCCGGTAGCTGACTCTGCCGCCGTCTGGTGTTTCAGCGTCGGTCACAATCTCTGGTCTTTTAATTTCATAAATGCTGGGTAACCGATGGTTTATTGTGCTGTTTTTCCATAGATCTGCCAGGATTTTCACCCATGAGTACAGGAGCTAGTATCCGCTCCATCTTACTCCGTCGCCATCTTCCCAGCATGTCCCGCTGTGCTATATTTTAAAATAGCTATCAATTTCCCCCAACAACTCAATCCCTGGTAGTTTTTGCAACCAGAAGTTGGGGGGAACTTATCTTTCTGACACCAGAACCCTGGGTTTGGGGGCCTGGCATGAGGCTGGGCCTTTTTACTCCTGAAATATCCATCCTGAATTTTTATGTATCACACATGGGTGAGACACCAGCCTATTTCATGTCTGCATCCCTCCTCCCAGTCTAGATGAATGTGGTTTCTTTAATTCTGTAGTTGTCAGACTTCTATCCAACTCATTTTTTTATGATTCTGAGTAATGGTTGTTCTGTATTTTAGTTGTGATTTTGATGTGGTTATATGAAGAGGCAAGCCATGTCTGCCCACACTGCCATCTTAACTGGAAGCCCAGGAGCTGAATTTTTCTAATAAATCTTGCTTGCTTTGCTTAGCTCTGTCTGTGTAGTCCATTCAATACTTTGTGACCACCAAGAACCTGGACCTTGTCCCCATCTGCAGCATTTGGTTAGCCAGCCACAAAATCTGTAAGAGTGCCAGTGCAGTAACAAAATTCCTTACTGTCCCAGCAGCTAGGGGATATTTTCATTTTCTGATGCCCTGGGTCATCCGAGACCCTTGAAGAGAGTTTTTGTGCAGACATGGGTAGAGCATTTAACTCAATCTGCATCTGAATATCCCTTGCAAGAGCTTCAAGGAGGGGTAATGTTTTTGCCATATCTTGCTCTCTCCCTCTGGAGAACTAGCCGCAGACCCACAGGCATGGGTCAGGCAGTTAAGAGCTGATTAAGTACCTACCACTTGAAGACACTGTCCCATTCCTATGGCGCATCCCCTACTTAGGTTTAGTTTTTGAGAGGAGGAGGCAAAGATTTAACCTTCAGCAGAAATTTCCAGCCTTTCCAGGTCTCCTTATTCTAACTATGCATTTTCATTTAAACTTGCCTTGCTCACAATCTTTATTCCTCCTTTTCTGGCTGCTTTATTTACATTTCTATTCCCCTCCCCCAACTCTGTCTATCTTGCTATGGAGTGATTGCTGTGTTTGTTCTCAAACTGAGCAGCAATTTAATAATCCCCAAACGCTAAACTTCTGGGAAGAACGGGGCAATTAAAGCTGCTACTCAAACTCACTGCAGGTGGTGGAAACAGCATGGGACCTACTCTCAACATAGAGAGAAAAAAGTGGCACTTTTAAACTCAAGCTGCTTTTCTGCTCCAGACTCTTATCTTTGATGCCTCCCAGGGAATAGCTGCCACTGTTTAATCCCTGAACTACAGAAAGGCCAGTGCCCACCACTACCAGGAACGAATCTCATTATCACCCAAACCCTAACATGTTACTCCCTGAGAGTAAGTGGGGGAATTGGTGGAGGAATTATATGGGCACATGCTCCCTTCTCTGTGTCTGACCTGACACTTTGCAAAAAAAACTTGGTCAGTTTTCAGAAAATCCTAGCAAGTTCACGAAAGGGCTTAATTATTTAGCACTGATTTATGACCTAACTAGGAGTAATTTACAGATTATTCTCTTTCACTGCTGCACTGTAAACAAAAAGTGGCACATGACAGGGGTTGCTAGGGCTTATGCTAAACAATCAGCTGGTAGTCATGCTCAATATCTCAGATCAACCAGGGAAAATGCAATCCTGATTCAGGACCTTAGCTGGGTCTATTAAACTGAAACAAACAAGGAACCTAAGCTATAGCAGCATAAAGGTGAATCCCAATCACTGACTAGAATCAACCCTTAATTATGGAAAACTGAGGCAAAGGTAACCCATGGCTACCCTATATCTAACTTTAATTCGGCAGTTGGCATACAAAAGCTTTTAGATTCACCAGAGGTCTCTGGTAGCTTTGAATGGTGGGATAACGGGGAATGGTCTGTAACCCACTAGAAAACTCCTTGAGTAACTGAAAGTGGATGCCTCTAGGGCCTGGGGAGTTTTACTCTTTTCTCCATTTGCCATGGACAAGATGGGAAAATATACTCTCTATCCCCTTAGGATCCTAGTTGGGATGCATTCTTAGAAATTGGGATAAATTCGACTCTGAAAACCTTAAGAAAAAGAGGCTAATTTTCTTTTACAATACAGCCTGGCCTCAGTATAGACTAGGAGCTGGGGAAATATGGCCTGAAAATGAGAGCAAAAATTACAACACCATACCCCGGTTAGACCTGTTTTGTCAGAGGCTAGGTAAGTGGTCAGAGGTCCCCTACATTCAAGCCTTTGTGGCATTATATCAAAATTTATCTCTTTGCTCTGAGCAAAAGAAGACAACTCTTTTGAGAGCTAACAATGATATTCTAGTAGGTCTCAGAGCCCAGAGGCCTCAACCCCTGAGCCAACTACGATGTACAACTACTCTCTAATATATCCAAAATTATCAGCTGGAGAGAAACCTAATCCAGCAAGACAATGCTTGGAGCAGAGCTCATATCTGCAGCTCCTGCCCTCCTACCCATGAGGGAAATAGCAAGCACACAAGGTCCTTTTCAGGTACATGTGTCCTCAATAAGTTACCTGCAGCAATGCAAAGATAGACTAGGAAACTTTTCTAAAGTTTCCTCACACTTTACTAGTAATTTTAAAACCCCGACTCTTGCCTTTGACATGTCCTGGAGACACCTATATATAATTTTAACCATTTGTTTTTCTCCAGAAAAGAAACAGCAAATTTGGGGGTAAATAAATATGCAGTTACATACTAAAAATCCCAATGATGTAGGACTGGCATCTCAAACAGTCCTTGATCAAGAGCCTGATTGGGACTGTAATACTCATGGAGGGACTAGAAACAGGAACACCATGATTCAGTGTTTACTAGCATGAATGAAACAATGTATTAGGAAGCCTGTAAATTAAGACAAGACCAGAGAAATAACACTGGCCTGATTAAGCACTGGCCTGAGAACCAAAGGTTCATCAGTTCGATTCCCAGTCAGGGCACATGCCTCAGTTGTGGGCCAGGTCCCCAGTCCCCTCTCTCAGGCGTGCAAGAGGAAATCACACATTGATGTTTCTCTCCCTCTCTTTCTTTCTCCCTTCACCTCTGTCTAAAAATAACTAACTAACTAAACAAATAAATTTTGGGGAAAAAAACCTCGCATACTGTTTGGTTTTCATTTATTTTGAAATTATATGTTAAATCTAAAAATATGCACTTTGTGGTGTTCTTCTATGTCATTTCATAGTAATTATTACTTACCAAGAAATTGTTACCTTAGAATGTTATATCTTACAAAGAAGCAGAGTTCGTTATCAATTGCATTATAACAAAATCTATAACCATGTCATTTTAAATTCTGTCATTTATAAAGTCACTGTTTTACTTTAATGAATTTTCAAATGTATCCTTGAAAAGGTTCATGAAAAGGACTCTGACTTACTCTAAATTACAGGTACCTAAGCATGTCATATCTTTGAAGTAGATGACAATTTTTAGAACTCTAAGGAATAACTGGATTCATGGAAATACTGGCAAATAATCAAAAACAAAAATTGGTTATATGGGACTAAATGAACTAAAAGTAATTATACTTATGGCTTTGTTCGTTTTGTTTTCTAGATATAAAGAAACTATCTTTCCTAGAACAATTTTGTAAATTATACCCTCATAAGCAATACTGAAACATTTATATTTTTCTCCCTACCTAATCCCTCCAGAATTTGACAGCTCTTAATAAGTGAATATTATTCTCATGACAATGTGTTTGTTTGCATAAACCCAATAAGAATCTCTTCTCTTTATGATGGGACCAGTTTCCAGTTGTGATTTGTTAACCAAGTCTTTGTCTGGAATGTCATGATCAAAGGAGTCATGGACAAAAGATTGAGTTTCAAAGCTAATAGAAGCCCACTACAAAAATGGCCTGGTATCTCCATTGGTCACGAGGTTCATGACAGTCTTTCTGGGTAAGGAATGAAGGTTGAATTCTGAAAGATGTGAAGGAAGGAACCTCAAACATTTTGGGGACCTCAAGAACTTGAGAAATCCACCCAAACATATCGGTATTTCAGGCAAGGCCATATGGCACTTGTGTGGCTTGGCTTCTTTGTCCTGTGAGGCTGGCTCAAACCCATTCTGAAGGTCCCTTTTGAAACTCCAGCAAAGCATATTTAAAAGAGCCTATATGATCAATTATAATTCTTGCTGTGTCTATGCAAATAATCAGGCTAAACTGAAACTGGACTTAATGCAATCTCTTTGATAAAAATGAGGGTAATTTTAGGAAGAGAAATTACATTTCAATGAAAATCATAATGCCCCATTTCACCCACAAACTGAACTGAATCCTGATTTTTCTAGTTTTCTTCCAAGCTAATGTTTCATTTTTTTCTCTCTCAATCTCTGACTTAAAATTACTGAGAACTACTGATGAAGTGTCAGCCATATAGAATGTACCCGAGTGCCTGATGATATCACCAGAGATATTTAAACTGCAGAAAAAGAGGATTTATCAGATTGTCACTTCTTAATTTCATTCCAGCAAAAGTCTCGAATTTGGGAGTCTTCTCAACTGACACGCTTGCAGACTCAGAAACTGGATTATGATTTTCTGTGTTCAGTAATGTTTGTGTTCTTTCTTTTTTTAGTGTATGCCTATTACCTTATTTACCTGAATGCTTGTTAGCACAGTATAGGCTTTAGAAGCCCATCTGTTTTTCCACCTCCTGAAATGAGACTCCACAGGATTATTTGAGATCCAAGATGGTAGAGGAGTAAGTGGAAACTACACTAACAGATGGTCTGCCTCCAGGATCAATCTGGAATTACAACTAAATTGTAGAGAAATCATCCTGAATAACCAACTGAACACTAGCTGGAGAGAAGCCTTATAACCATGGACAGACAGAAGAAACCACTTCACCATAATGTGACTTGTAGGAAGTGCACAGGAGGCTTGAGAGGGCTGGCTTGCCTCCCATGGGTGGCAGCTGAAAAGTTCTGGAGGGATATTTTAGCAGCTGGGGATTCCCCCTGAGAAGTATAGAGTCTAAACCCTAAGCTGGGCTCCCCAACCTACAGTACCAGAGCCAGAAAAAAACCCAAATAACATCCTGTTGTGAAAAGCAGTAGGGTGTCTGTCTGCCAGGGAAAAAATCTGGAGAGTCAGAGAACTTATTTAAAGGGCCAATGCGCAAATTTTTATTTGCAGCCACTTATCCTGGGCTCTGGCAGAGAGAGGGCAGAGTGGACTATAAATGCTTGAGGAGAGTATGGTGTTGGTGGCTCTGGGGAGAGAAACTGAAGGAACAGCTGTCAAGATACCTGTGTTGAGTCATTCCCTATACTGCAGAGGCCATCTTTCTCAGGCAGAGCTCTCCTCTCCAAATGGCATCAGTCTGAGGGAAAGCAATAGTCCTGCCCACAGGAATTACTCTGCCTTACCCTGTGGAGCTTAAGCTGGACTGCTGATTACAGATTTAGGCTACATCACTAATTAGTTTAACAACTAAGGTGGATCTCTGGGAGCTCTATGAGACTTCAACTGGCTCTCACTTAGGCCTATGGCTAATAAAAGCCAGCCTTGGTACACAGCCTGGTTCTTTCTGCACACAAACATGTCCAGCAGAGGGAGCCACACACTAGTTGGAAATTAGGAAAACCACTTCAGGGAGTCCTATCTAAATTCTCACAACCCCCCACAGGACAACATATTTAAGACCTAAAATTAGACCCCTTTAAAGGTTGTACTTCACTTTCTGCCTCCATACTCCTTAAGAAATACAACTCCACTGTTGCACCTCCAGGCCTTGGTTGGGTATGTGGAGCTCCTAATGACCTTTTAACTACTCATTCAAAACTCTTAGAAACAATTGTCCACTCACATCTTAGTAATTCTCTCCATGGAGGTGACTGTACCCTTGGTACTTTGGTACCTTATGGCCTTACTATTTTAAATATTACCCATAGCTGGCTGCACTAGCTGGTGTGGCTCAGTGGATTGAGTGTCAGCCTGTGATAAAAAAAAGTCACTGGTTCAATTCCCAGCCAGGGCACATGCCTGTGGTGTGGGCCAGGTTCCCAGTTGGGGGCATGGGAAAGGCAACCAACTGATGTTTCATCTCCTCTTTTTCTCTCTCCCTTCCCTTCTCTCTAAAAATAAGATTTACATTTAGCTAGCTTGTGCTAAAAAAATATTACCCATAGCTCAAAAAAGCAGACAACAGCAATAAAAAAAGCCTTTGGTTTAGTGGTAGCAAGGGTGGCATTGGCCATAGCTGCTACCACTCTGTGGGGAGAATTTGCATATCATGAAAATACATTACAAGAGCTCACTCAAATTATGGGACATATTATTTGGAACACTGCTGATGCCCTAGCAAAAATACATGGCCCTATAGATTCATTAGCAAATATACTCATAGACAATCATCTGGCCCTTGATTACCTTCTAGCTGAGCAGTTGGGGTTTGTACAATTAATAAAACATACTGTGTCTATGTAAACAACTCTGGGCTAGTTGATACCAATATAAAGAATATCTATGAGCAAGCAACATGGCTACATAAGTATAACTAAAAACCCTGGGTATTCAAGATGCCCTGATGTCCTGGCTCTCAAGTACATCTCAGCTATTGTCCCTATTAGGTCCCTTAGCAATGGTCCTAACCCTATTACTCTGTGGGCCTTGCTTATTTAACCTACTGTTTAAATTTGTATCTTCTAGACTTGAACAGTTCCACATCAAGAAGATGATGCTCTGGAGTTTCCAAGCAATCCCTAACAGTGATGCTAGAGCTGACCAACAGATAGTGTCCATGATGGTCTCAGCAATTCCTCTCCAACCACTAGCTAAAATAAGGTTATAGTTTGGTAGTTCTCAGCAGGCAATGCCTACTGTCCCTTTATAGCAGGAAGTAGATACAAAAGATTGGACTGTCCTCTCTCAGCAACCCTAAAAATAATTTTTGAGAACCACATCTTCCAGGGCAAAGTTGAGGCAGGAGACAGAATAAAAATGAGGAAGTCCTGAGGTGCCATGCTGTTATTAGCCAGTGTCTAGTGTCCTGGTTACCAAGAAACACTTTGTAGCACCTAGCAAGAAGCCATGTGTGCACACTGTAACCATAGTTGACCACTGTTTCACCTCTGCTTCACTATCATGCTATTATAATAAATAAGTATTGTGGTTTGGTGAATGGGCAATCAAACAAGACTCTCAGAAATCACATGTGCAGAAGCTTAAAAGTTATATAAGCACTTGTACATGTGCCGTAAAAAACCTGCCAAATGAAACAAAAGAATTTAGAATAAACCAACCCCCTATAAAGCCTGCACCCTTTCAGCATAAGGGGGCCATTCTCTAGTCAGAGGTGGCCTGCTTCCATATCTTGGAATGTATACTTTTCTTAATAAATCTTGCTTGCTTTGCTTAACTTGCTTAACTGTTTGTGTAGTCCATTCAATTCTTTGCTTGCAACCACCAAGAACCTGGACCTCATTTCCATTTGCAGCAATGGTAATCGAAAATGTCTCCAGTTGTTGCTAAATGTCCCCTGGGGGAGGAAAATTGTCCCCAGTACAGAACCACTGTTTTAAGGCTATTAACATAAGAACTTTTTTTTTCATTTTTGTTTATCTCTTACTGTTCCTTATTTACTCCAGAATTACTACTCATTTTTTATTCAGATCTTGGATTTTTTTGTTAATTTATGTGTTGGCTTTTGCTCTACTTCCTGGCCCTACCTTTAAAAAAACAAAAAAAACAAGCAAAAAACCCAACCTGCTGTTTTCCTGATATGCTGGGTCCACCCGTCTATAGCCCCTCTGTTCCACAGAAAAGTGGAGGGAGGGAGGAGACAAGGAGAACACAAATTTCTTCTTTTGATTTCCACATAGATATCTAGGTCTTAAACCCTAATGTGATAAGAGAACTTGGAAGACAAGTTCTTGGAAGGAAAAGAAAGATTTACTTTTTCTGCCTCAGTGCTGGGTTTTCATTATATACTTGACTGCAGAAGAGACCATATGGTCTTTATTTACAGGTTAGAAAACTGAAGCCCAGAAGCCATGAACATGCCCAAAGGCATTTGCACAGCTTGGGAGTGCCTGAACAATGTCTAGACACAAGTTCCTCTGACTCCTAGTCTGGTGTTTATTCCTTGTACACTGTATGCCTTCTACCCTCTGTCGAAAGGAGCAGTAGAATTGTTCACATAGTCAGCCAAATAGTGCTAACTAAACAGAGCTGAGAACACCCATTTAGCCTTATCCAGGAGGCAGACGAGGCAGAGGTAATGCCAAACAATGACTGATCAGAACCTCAGCAGCATGGTCACATCCTAAATGTGGCCTTCTTGGGAGACAGCCAAAAGACGTGTGTGTATAGGGAATAATTAATAAAGGCAGGTGTTAGCTCAAGTGAGTATGAGATGCAAGACTGGCCGTGTGACCATGACCAAGTCCCTTGAAAGGCCTTAAGTCTGCATCTGTCCATGTGAAGGTTCGTTGGTATAACTAAATAAGATAAAATGCTTGTAATGCACCTTATGTCTTTTTAAAAATAATTTTAAAAAAGATTTTATTTATTAACTTTTAGACAGAGGGGGAGGGAGGGAGGAAGAGAGGAAGAGAAATATCAATGTATAGGAGACAGAAAGATAGATCAATTAGTTGCTTCTCATATGCCCCCACTGGGGACCTGGCCCACAACCCAGGCATGTGCCCTGATTGGGAATCAAACCAGTAAACTTTTGGTTCACAGGCTGGCACTAAACACACTGAGTCACACTAGCCATGGCTTTAAAAACTTTTTTTTTATAAGAAGGCAGTGAAGTAGGTAGGAGCTGAGCCTACTTGCTCATGCACTCAACTGGGACACTTAGCTGAGCTTCTGAAAAACAAAGTGAACAGTCAGCAGAATCTTAGCTGGTATGAAGTTTGGAAGCCAAAGTGTGCATGCACAGCTGCCTAATCAACAAAGATGAGGACTGTGGGCACAATCTGCTGGCAACTGGTACACCTGGGTAGTCTGATCAAAGGGGTGCAAAGTGAGGTGGTTTCTTGGCCCCAGCCTGGTGCAGTGGTGCAGAATGGAGAGTGCAGGCCACAGGGTGCTATTAGGGCAGTGGGCTGGAAACTGTACACCTGATATTAAAGCCAGACTGGATCTTCTTCCTTGGTGGAACCTCTGGGAAAGGAAGATTGAGCCCAGTCCTCCAACTCAGGCAGGAATGAGAAAGATCTGCAGAACCAGCTGGGCAGGCTTAACAACAACCTTACTCTTTTCTTCAAGAGTAAGACAGCAAGGCTAAGAAGACCTAAAAGGTCTTCTAGAACTCCCCACAGGGAGACAAAATACACTGGGTCCTAGGGTCCTATTTCACTGAGGCCATCAAAACAGGAATTTAAAAAAGGGTGCAACAAGGAGGATTCAGGGTGCTGCTCACACTTGACTTGCACAGAACAGAAGACTACACCAAGCAGGAAAGAGCTGACACTCTTATACCAATTGCCCTCTGCCCAGCCCTCTGCCCTCCCTCTCCCACCATGAAACAGACAGCTATTTAAGCAGAAACTATACACTATTGGAAATAAACTGGGACAGATTAAGATGAAAGATATAGAGGCAGGGGGAATGTACCCACAATTTTCTCAGAAGACTGAAAAGTACCTTCAAGGGGAGACACAGAGACCTCACCCTCTTGATCACAACAGAAACTCCCTATAGAGGCAGGGGAAGGAGATACAGGCAGTGTTGATGGAAGTTGGATGAGCCACCCTGGCATCTTGGGATGATGGAAAACCAGAGATAGATCCAGCAAGGAGCCAGAAGGTAAACACTAAGAGCTGAGATGAATTTCACTTGCTCTACATCAGAATTTCCATGTTTTTTTCTCTTTCTTCTTTTTTCTTCCTTTCATATAGCATTTTAATATTTCTTCTTTCATTTCACTCACATTCCAATTAACTCACTATTCTTGGTCTTTTATTCTTTTTATTTAGATTATATATATTTTTTCATATTATTGTTATCCAGATTTCACACAGCACCCTTCCTTGGTCTTCCTCCATTTTGTCATTTTCCTGACCTTTCTTACTGTTGTAGTAAACTGTATTTTCTCTCACACTATGTCATGTTCCTATTCCTTACTCTTACTCTTTCTTCTTTATCTAACCTTCCATAAGCATTCTCCTTTTTTAAGCCAGCTCACATTCTTTCACCCCTCTCATAAGAATCTTATTTAGTCTTATTTTCTTTCCACCTTTACAAATTGTGGCTAGTTGGGCATAATACCATGGTTATTGCTATACTTGTCCAATGGAACTCCTATTTGTACTTTAAATCCCATAGGATTCCTCTCCCCATGTATTTGCCTTCCCCCAACCCTCAATCAGTTGAGTGAGGAATTTTATTTCAATTTTCCCCTTCTCTTAGCCTGGGCATTATCTATACTCTTATTAGTTTGCCTTCCCCATCCTCTCAAAATCATTTTTTCTATACTGTAGACATCTCATATTCACTTATCTCTTTTGTACAATATTCTTCCACTTTTATTAAACTTCACTCAGCTGTCGTTGCTATTGACCCTGCTGTGATTTTTCTGCAATTTTGCTCCCATTAGGCCAATAGCTTTTGAATTTTACTTTAGACCTTATAGCATACACTTTCTTCTCCTTACTTCATTTTTGCCATTTCCCTTCTATGTTTCACTTACATTTTAAGTTTTTTTCTCTCCATTTCTTCACCTTGGTTCTATCCCTAATCTTATCAACTCTCCTCCTTCTTCAAAACACATTTTCCCCTCTTTTAGTTATCTCATATTCCCTTTGTCCTATCTTATAATATTCTTAATCTCTTTTCACCTTTATTAATCTTTGCTCAATTGCAGTTGATATGGCTGATGTGGTAAGGGGGTTCTTTTTGCTGGCATAGGTTTGGTTGTCTGGTAAAACTACTTTGTTAACCAACACTTGTTAATGAAGTATTGGTTAACAAAGAGGTATACAACACAGGGTGAGAATTGTGACTACAAATTAGCCAGTTGGAGGGGATAACTCACCAACGAATAAGCCACCATGGGTAAAGCCCAAGTACAACTTGAGAGCCCATACAAATGGAAGAAAGGAAAACCCTAGAACAGTCAGACAAGGAGATCAAAGAGACAGCACCATTGAGTCCCACAAAATACCTACCACAGAAGTCCACCCCATGAAGACAGGCAAGCAAAGCAGAGCATCCTGAGATACAGAAACAAACAAAAAGAGTCACCTAAAACAGGGAGACAAAGACAGAACCTCAAACTGAAAGGAATGGAAGAATCCCCAGAAAAAGAGCTGCATGAAATTGAGGCAAACAATCTATCAGACACAGAATTTAAAAAAAAATGGTTATAAAGATGCTCAAGGAACTCAGTGATGACTCCAAGGAACTGAGTGGGAACTATAACACCATTAAAAAGGAAATAGAAACTATAAACAAGAACCAGGAAGAAATGAAGAATAAAATATCTGAAATAAAAAATCACAATGGAAAGAACTGCAAGTAGGCTGGATGAAGCAGAGGACCAAGTTAGTGAGCTGGAGAACAAGGTAGAAAGAAGTTCCCAGGTAAAACAATGGCATGGAAAAAGACTCAAAAAGTATGAGGATAGTTTGAGAGAACTTCAGGACAACATGAAACATAACAACATTCACACTGCAGTAATACCAGCAGGAGAAGAAAAAGAGCAAGGGATAAAAAACCTGTTTGAAAAGTAATGACAGAAAACTTCCCTAGCCTGGAAGAGGGGGAAAACCACACAAATTCAAGAGGCACAGAGGGTCCCAAACAATATGAAACCAAATAGGTCTAGTCTAAGACATATCATAATTAATATGCCAAATTTTAATGACAAAGAAAGAACCTTAATGGCAGCAAGGGAGAAACAGATAGTAAGATACATGGGAGCTCTTCTAAGGCTAGCAGCTTTTTATTGAACAGAAACACTACAGGCCAGAAGGGAATGGCAAGAAGTATTCCAAGTAATGAAAATCAGAGGCCTGCAACCAAGACTACTCTACCCAGCAAGGCTGTCATTTAAAATAGAAGGTGAAATAAGGAGTTTCCCAGATGAAGGATAAAACAGTATACCTCCACCAAACCAGGATTACAAGACATTAAAGGGATTGCTTTAAGAAGATGAAGAAAAAGAGTGAGAGAGAGAGGGGAACACAGCTGCAAAGGAGAAAAAAGGCAACAAATAGGTACCTATCAATAATAACCTGAAATGTAGTGAATTAAATGCTCCTATTAAAAGACATAGGATAGATGAATGGATAAGCAATAAGGACCCACACATATGCTATCTATAAGAGACCCACCTCAGAATAAAAGATCTACACAAAGAGTTCCGGCCAAGATGGAGGCATAGGTAGAAACACTTTGCTTCCTCACACAACTAAAAAAAGGATAACAACCAATCTAAAATCAATAAACAACCAGAAGTGCCAGAAAAATCAAACTGCATGGAACTCTGACAACCATGGAATTAAAGAAACAGTCAAACAGAACAACCAGACTATTAAGGTGGCAGACAGAGTGAAACCACAGTGTGGTGGTGGACTACGGGGGTGGGGCTGGCTGTGGCAAGACAGCAGGATGCATGTGAGGGGCTGACGTAAGGGGAAACTGAGACTGAGAGGTGGCTGTGGACTATGGTGGTTGCTGCAGTGGGAGAAACTCCCAGTCTCACACGAGAGTTCATTGAAAAGTGCACTAGAGATGACCAGGTGAGCTGTATGGTTCCCTCTCCAGCACCTCCCCCACAGGTAGTGCACCAGGGCAACAAGGTTTGCCCTGCCTGGGTGAATACCTAAGGCTCCATCCCCTTACAAGTTAACAGAGGCCCCAAACAAAGAAATAGGGCCAAAATGAAAGAACAGAGCAAAACCTCAGAAAGAGAGCAAAGTGAGGTGATATAGCCAACCTATCTGATGGAGAATTTTAAGCCCTGGTAATCAAAATGCTCACAGAACTGATTGAGCTTGGTTGAAAAATGAAAAAACAAATTAAAGATACCCAAAATGAAATAAAGCAAAATATTCAGGGATCCAACAATGACAGGAAGGAAACCAAGACTCAAAGCAACGATTTGGAACAAAAGAAAGAAACAAACAACCAACTGGAACAGAATGAAGAGATGAATTCTAAAAAGTGAAGAGACTTACAAGCCTCTGGGACAACCTGAAACATTCCAATATCCATAATATAGGGGTGGCAGAAGGAGAAGAACAACAGCAAGAAATTGAAAACTTACTGGAACAAATAATGAAGGAAAACTTACCCAATCTGGAGAAGAAAATAGATTTTCAGGACGTCCAGGAAGCCTAGAGAGTCCCAAAGAAGTTGGACCCAAAGAAGAACACACCAAGGCACATCATCATTAAGTTACCCAAGATTAAAGACAAAGAGAGAATCTTAACAGCAGCAAGAAGAAAGGAAAGAATTACATACACAGGAATGCCCATAAGGCTATCAGCTGATTTCTCAAAGGAAACCTTACAGGCAAGAAGAGGCTGGAAAGAAGTATTTGAAGTCATGAAAGGCAACGACCTACATCCAAGAATACTCTATTCAGCAAAGTTATCATTTAGAATGGAAGGGTGGATAAAGTGCTTCCCAGATAAGGTCAAGTTAAAGGAGTTCATCATCATTAAGCCCTTATTATATGAAATGTTAAAGGTACTTATCTAAGAAAAGGAAGATCAGGCTTCAAATATGGCAACAAAGTAGGACGGAGTGGATTCCATCTCCCTGTACACATGGGAGAAAATCCTGGCTGATCTATGGAGGAACAGTGCAAAGAGCCAACAGTTCCCCAGCATATATGAAAATAAGTGACCAGAAATCATAACGGTCACAGAAAAGCTAGATGGTAAGGAGATGGCTACAGTACAGTAGTAGAGTATCAGGGACCGGAGCAAAGACAAGAGTAGCAGCAGCCTCAGTCAGTGCATAGCCTGGAGCCCAGTGCCCGGTGCCCAGAGCTCAGGCCCGGGTCCTGATGCATCTCCCACGGACTCTTTGGGGGCCCCGGGCCTGCTGAAGGGTCCTTGGGAAAAAGCTGGATTATCAGCTCCCTCCCTTGCCAGCCAAGCAAGGTTGGGCGCTGGGAGAGACTTATCTGCAAGAGTTTGCAGAGAGTACTAAGGACAAAGGACCGAGATCAACCATGGACTCTATGGTCGCCAGCCTGGGAGAACTGAGAGGCGCAGTGTGGGGCTCTAACTCCAATAGTCACCTGTCTGGCTAGGGGATTAAGCTGTGCTGAGAGGCAGGCTTTCTAAAGGAGAAAGTTTTTGGAAAGTAAACTGAAGGATTCTTCTGCGACAGCAGCTTGGCCTGCTCCCCACCCAGCCTGGCAGTGAACCAGAGGTTGGGCAGAGGGCCTGGAGTTCCCCCACAGAACTGGGACGGGTCTGTGCCTGAACTCTTGGGACCAAGGCAGCCTGGCTGGCACATGCACACATGCATGCCCCGCAACCTAGCCCACAGGGCTAACCCCGGGGGAAAAGAGTGCTATGAGGAAGACCTAGATCCCCTTCCTGGGACAGTGGGGAGAAGTGACAGGTTGGCTCTTGGGAGAGTGCTCACAAAAAGACCACACCAATCCCCTCTCAGCCTGATGCAGCCAGTAAAACCAGTTTGGCCAGTTTGAAACCAACAAGAGATTTTTTTTTTAAGTAATCTTTTATCTTGTAAATTTTATTATTGTTTTATCTTTCAATACTTGTTTCCTCTCTTTTCTTCTTTTCTGTTTTATTTCTTCTTCCTTTGTTTCTAAACATTGCTTTTTCCTCTCTTCTCCTCCTTTTTTTTTTTTTACTTTTACCCACAAGTGACAAAAACAACTTGGAACTGTGAAAAGACCAGACAGAGTTGGACACAATGCAAAAGACCAGAATTGGACGCAAAGAAGGGGCACCCCAACAGTAGAGACAGAGACAAATTTCACTTTGCTATAGCAGAGAAGTCACAGGTTGCTGCATATATGTATTAGTATTATTTTTTCATTATTCTCAATAGTTTTATATTTTAATAGTATGTTTGTATTCGTCCTCTTTCTGTATAGGCTTCTTTGCCTTGGCTGGTTGTATTGTATCATTTGAAAGGTTTCCCCCGTTCCCTCCCCCACAGTTTATTGCCAATTTTCTACACTTCACTTCACTTTTTTTTCCTTTAGCACACTACCCAAAGTTCTATATCCCCTATTCATGTTATCCAGATCACATAGAGTCTGTCATATAATTGTTGCTCTAATATTATTGTAAATAATATCTCTTCCATACAACTCTAAATACTTCACAACACATCCCCCAGATCTTTTTTTAATATATTTTTTATTTTATTGATTATGCCATTACATTTCTTCTATTTCCCCCCTCCGCTCCCCTCTACCCTGCACACCCCTCCCCCACCATTCCCCCCCTTTAGTTCATGAACATGTGTCTCAAGTTCTTTAGATTCTATATTTCCCATACTATTCTTACCATCCCCATCTATTTTCTGTCTACTGTCTATGCTACTTATTTTATGTACCTTCTCCCCCCTTCTCCTTCTCCCACTACCCTGTTGCTAACCTTCCATGTGATCTTCATTTCTATGGTTCACTCCTGATCTAGCTGTCCTTTTAGTTTGCTTTTGTTTTAGGTGTGGTTGTTGATAACTGTGAGTTTGCTGTCCTTTCACTGTTCATCTTTTTTATCTTCCTTTTCTTAGGTAAGTCCCTTTAACATTTCATATAATAAGGGCTTGGTGATGATGAACTCCTTGAATTTGGTCTTATCTGAGAAGCACTTTATCTGTCCGTCCATTCTAAATGAAAACTTTGCTGGGTAGAGCAATCTTGGTTGTAGGTCTTTGTTTTTCATGACTTGGAATACTTCTTTCCAGCCCCTTCTTGCCTGTAAGGTCTCTTTTGAGAAATCAGCTGACAGTCTGATGGGAACTCCTTTGTAGGTGACTGTCCCCTTAGCTCTTGCTGCTTCTAGGATTCTCTCCTTCATTTGCATCTTGACTAATGTAATTATGATGTGCCTTGGTGTGTTTCTTCTTGAGTCCAACTTCTTTGGGACTCTCTGAGCTTCCTGGATTTCCTGGAAGTCTATTTCCTTTGCCAGATTGGGGAAATTCTCCTTTATTATTTGTTCAAATAAGGTTTCCACTCATGGCTGTTCCTCTTCCCCTTCTGGTACCCCTATAATTTGGATGTTGGAGCATTTAAAGATGTCCTGGAGGTTCCTAAGACTCTCCTCATTTTTTTGAATTCTTGTTTCTTCATATTTTTCTGTTTGGTCATTTTTTCCTTTCTTCTGGTCTGCTCCCTTGATTTGAGTCTCAGTTTCCTTTTCATCACTATTGGTTTGCTGTGCATTACCATTCATTTCAATTAGTTTAGCATTCATATGTTCCTCTAATTTGTGACTAAAATCAACCAGTTTTGTGAGCATCATGATCACCAGTGTTTTGAACTGTGCATCTGAAAGTTTTTCTTCATCACTTAGATTTATTGGCTCTGGGGCTCTGAGTTGTTCTTGAGCCATGTTTTGATCTGTCCGCACCCGTTAATTATGAGGAGAGGCTCCTTACGTGTTCACCAGGGCGGGCCACCCAGGTTGCTAGTTTGTGACGCTGTATGTGGGGGCGGGGTCAGAGAGGGAGCAATGGTGGTCCTCTCCGCTCACCCAGTCTGCCTCACTGCTCACCCTCGCCTGCTTATCCACCGCAAATGTGCGAGCCGCCCTGCACCAGCCACCGGAGCCTGCGTGATCTGTCTCAACACTGGCCTCTTCACTGGTTTATCTGCATCCAAATGCGTGACTGACTGCAGCCAGCCAGCCATGCCTCTTCCCTGGGTTCTGCCTGTAGCTAGCCTGCACCTGGAATCTGTGCCCTTGGCTGCCTGTGCACCGCCCGGGTTGGGGGATCTTTTTTGCTTGACCAGCTCCGCTGCTGGCTTCGCCCCTCTCACCAGTTTAGCTGAGCAGTTCGTTGTTTTCAGACTCCGTATTCGGTTTTCTGTGTGGTTTGGTTGCGTTTATTGTTGTTAAAACTTTGTTGTTTTTAGATTTGGTTGTGCGAGGATGCAAAGAGTTCCCACCTACGCCTCCATCTTGGCAGAAGTTCATCCCCCAGATCTTAATCCACTTCACATTTTCTTGAATTCTATTACTGTAGTGATTAACTCTATTTGCTCACACACTACACTCATTTACTATCCTTTACTCTCACCTCACCTCAGAATCTAATCCTCTGCAACCTCACTGCTTTCTACATCCAACTCAAAAGCCTTCCCTCCCCAACAAGAGACTTATCTTTTGTCCATCCTCTCTTAAAAGTGGCAAGTTGGGTTGAAGATTATGGTTAACACTACATATAGCCTACAGATCTTCTATCTCTTCTCTACCAGGTGTGACTGTACATACCAAAAAATACTCTCCCGGTGTCATAAACCATTTTGCCTCTTGCTCCAACTTATCACACACATACAAAAAAGGAGTAGGTGGAAAGGAAGAACATCAAGATACCTGAAGGAGAATGCACCACTGAATTTCAAAGGCATTCCACCACAGAAGTTCACACCATAAACCCAGGGGCTCAGAACAGATCAATCTAAGAAGCTGAGGCTAACAAGAAAAGTTTCACAAACAATGGGAAGACAAAGAAACAATCCCAAAATAAAAGGTAGGGAAGAAGCCTCAGAAAGAATGTTAGATGAAATAGAGTCAAGTCAATAATCAGGTATTGAATTCAAAGCACTGGTTATCAGGAAGTTCAGAGAACTCACAATGAGCTACCAGAAACTACAGGGGAGCTACAATGATCTCACTGCAAACTATATCAACATGAAAAAGGAAATAGAAATCATCAGCAAAGGCCAAGAGGAAATGAAGAATAAAATTTCTGAACTGAAGAACACAGTAGAAGGAATCAAAAGCAGGACTGGTGAAGCAGGAGATCAGATCAGTGAGTTGGAGGACAAAGTAGAAAAAAAAATCACAGAAAGAGCAAAAAAAAAGAGGCTCAGAAAAAATGAAAAGGGATTAAGAGAAATTCAAGACATTATGAAATGTAATAATATCTGAATAATAGGGATACTAGAAGGAGAAGAAGAACAACAACGGATAGAAAACCTATTTGAAAAAGTAATGAGAGAAAACTTCCCTAATTTGATGAGAAAAAAAGTCACACAAATCCAGGAATCACAGAGTCCCAATCAAGAGGAACTCAAAGAGGCCCACTTCAAGACATACCACCATTAAAATGGCACAATTTCAAGACAAAGAGAGAATCTTAAAGTCAGCAAGGGAGAAAAAGGAAGTAACATACAATGGAGCCCAATAAGGTTAGCTACTGATTTCTCATTGGAAGCACTCCAAGCAAGAAGAGAATGGCAAGAAATATTCCAAATAATGAGAACCAGAGGCCTTCAACCAAGGCTACTTTACCCAGCAAGGCTCTCAATCAAGCTAGAACGCCAAATAAAGAACTTCCCAGACAAAAGAAGTCTAAAAGAATATACCTCCACCAAACCAGCTCTGCAAGTAATACTAAAAGGACTGCTTTAAGGAAACGAAGGAAGAGAGAGACAGAGAGGAACACAGGTACAAAAATGGCAGTGAATATGTACCTATCAATAATAACCTTAAAAGTAAATGGAGAGAGGCAAGATGGCGATGGAGTATGATAGAGCAGATTCCAGTTCCTTGTACACAAGGGAGAGAATCCTGTCCGATTGGTGGAGGAGAAGCCAGGCAGCCAGCAGTTGCTCAGCATATATGAAAATAAGGGACCAGAAATCTTGATGGTCACAGAGGATCCAGATGGCAGGAAGACAGCAGCAGTACAGTAGAGTCTCAGGGATGGAGCAAAGACAGGAACATCAGGTAATTCGGGGAGGGGGGTACAGATTCTGGGGACCAGTGATCGCGCGTGGTGCACCTTGATGGGTGCCCAGTGTTCTGGTCCAGTTCCCTGTGCAGCTCCCTACCTCAGATTCATTGTGAGGCGGGGCCTGCCAAAAGGACTGAAACAAAGACAGGAGCTGAAGGGTTTTTGGCCAGCGCACAGTTCGGCGGATCAGTGCCTAGCATGCAGCATGTCTGGGCAAGCACCTAGTGCACCTGGGTCAATGCCCAGCACTCAGGACCAGTTCCCCATGCTTCTCCCTCCCTCAGATTTTTTGGGAGGCCGGGGTCTGCCGAAGGAACTGAAACAAAGACAGGAGCACAAGGGTTTTCAGCTGGTACACAGTCTGGGGACCAGTGTACACTGCGCAGCGTGCCTTGACGAGCACCCTGCATGTCTAGGTCAATGCCCAGCCCTCAGATTGGCTTCTGGCTTCCGGTTCATTTCCTTTGAACTCCTTGGGAGCCCTGGGCCTGCTGAGGGGTCCTTGGGAGAGAGCTGAGATCCTGAACTCCTTCCCTTTCTGGCCAAGCAAGGTTGGGCACCAGGAGAGACTTGTTTGCTAGAGTTTACAGAGAGGGTGCTGAGGGCAAAGGGCCTTAACGGTGGACTCTGTGGTCACCGGCCCCGGAGAACTGACAGGCACAGTGTGGGGCTCTGACTCCAATAGACACAACCGCCTGGTCTGCTCCTCACTCAGCCTGGCAGCAAACCTGAATTTGGGCAGAGGGCCTGGAGCTTCCCCACAGAACAGGGGAAGGTCTGTGCTCGATCCTGTGGGAACCAGGCAGCCTGGCCAGCACAGGTGCCCATGCGCACTGCAACCCAATGCATGGTGGTAACCCCTGTGAAAAAAGAGCACTGTGAGGAAGTACAAGTTCCCCATGGTAGGAAGCTGGGGAGAGGCACCGACTCCTGAGAGAGAGCTTGCAGAAAAAACATACTAATCGACCCTCAGCCAGATGCAACCAGAAAAACTGGTTTGGCCAGTTTGAAATCAACAAGCGACGTTTCTTTTTTTGGGTTTTTTAAAATCTTTTTTCTTTTCTTTTTATCCTTTTTAAAGTTTCTTCCTTATTCCTTTCCTTTTCTTTTTCTTTTTAAGTCATCTGTTATTTTTTTAATTTTATTATTTTATCTTTCAATACTTTTCTCCTCTTTTTTTGTATTTTCTGTTTTATTCCTTCTTCATTTCTTTCCAAACTTATCACTCTTTCACCCATTCCCCTGCCTTTTTAAAATTTCTTTTATTTCTTTTCTTGTCTTTTCTTTCTTTTACTAACATAAGATATAAAAAACTTGAAAATACAAAAAGACTAAGGCTGGAACCATAGAAGAGGCTTCCCAACAGTAGAGTCAGAGAGACAAATTTCACTTCGCTGTAGGAGAGAAGCCACAAGTTGTAGCATATTTGAGTAGGTGTAAGTAGAGAATTACAGGATAACTGAAAGAGACTGCACCATTGAATTTCATAGGCATTACACCACAGAAGTTCACACCATAAACCCAGGGAGTCAAAACAGATCAATCTAAGAAGCTGAGGCTAACAAGAAGAGTCTCACAAACAATGGAAAGACAAAGAAACATCCGCCAAATGAAAGAAAAGGAGGAACCCTGGGAAAGAATGTTAGATGAAATAGAGGCAAGTCAACTATCAGATATTGAATTCAAAGCACTGGTTATCAGGAAGTTCAAAGAGCTCATATTGAACTACCAGAAACTACAGGGGAGCTACAGTGATCTCACTGAAAACTATATCAACATGAAAAAGGAAATAGAAACTATCAGCAAGGGAGAAGAGGAAATGAACAATACAATTTCCGAACTGAAGAATACAGTAGAAAGTTTCAAAAATATAACCAATGAGGCTGAAGATCAGATTAGCGAGTTGGAGGACAAAGTGGAAAACATCTCATAGAAAGAGCAGGAAAAAGAAAAGAGGCTCAGAAAAAATGAAGAGGGAGTAAGAGAAATGCAAGACAATATGAAATGTAATAATATCAGAATAATAGGGATACTAGGAAGAGAAGAAAAAGAACAAGGGATAGAAAACCTATTTGAAACAGTAATGAGAGAAAATTTCCCTAATTTGATAAGAGAAAAAGTCACACAAATACAGGAATCACAGAGAGGCCCAATCAAGAGGAACCCAAAGAGGCCCACTTCAAGACACACCTCATTAAAATGGAAAAATTCCAAGGCAAAGAGAGAATCTTAAAGGCAGCAAGAGAGAAAAAAGAAGTAACATACAAGGGAGCCCCAATAAGGTTAGCTACTGACTTCTCAATGGAAAAACTCCAAGCAAAAAGAGAATGGCAAGAAATATTCCAAATAATGAGAACCAGAGGCCTACAACCAAGGCTACTTTACCCAGCAAGGCTCTCAATCAAGATAGAAGGCCAAATAAAGAGCTTCCAAGACAAAAGAAGTCTAAAAGAATAAACCTCCACCAAACCAGTCCTACAAGAAATACTAAAAGGACTGCTTTAAGAAAAGGAAGGAAAAGAGAGAGACAGGAAGGAACACAGGTACAAAAATGGCAATGAATAAGTACCTATCAATAATAACCTTAAATGTAAATGGATTAAATGCTCCAATCAAAAGACACAAAATAGCTGTATGGATAAGAAAGCATGACCCACACATATGCTGCCTACAAGAGACCCACCTCAGGACAAAAGACCATCACACACTAAAAGTGAAAGGCTGGAAACAAATTTTCCAAGCAAATGGACAAGAAAAAAAAGCTGGGGTAGCAATTCTCATATCAGACAAAATAGACTTCAAAAAAAGGGCCATAAAGAGAGACCCAGAAGGTTGCTTCATAACACTCAAGGGAAGAATCCACCAAGAAGACATTAACATCATAAATATATATGCACCCAACATAGGAGCACCCAAATATATTAAGAAAATCTTAGAGGATTTTAAGAAAGATATTGACAGTGACACAATTGTAGTAGGGGATTTTAACACCCCACTATCAAAAATGGACAGATCTTCTAAACAAAATATCAACAAAGATATTGCGGCATTAAACAACACCCTAGATGAAATGGACTTAACTGATATATATAGAGCCCTTCATCCCAAAGAAGTTAAATACACTTCTTTTCAAGTGCACATGGACTATTCTCAAAGATAGACCACATGATTGGACACAAAATGAGCCTCAACAAATTCAAGAAAATTGAAATCATACCAAGCATTTTCTCTGATCACAAGGGACTGAAATTGGAAACCAACCCCAGAGGAAAAAACCCAAAGCACCCAAAATCATGGAGACTGAATGGTATGCTATTAAACAACAAATGGGTCAAGAATGAAATTAGGGAAGAAATCAAAACGTTTCTGGAAACAAATGAAAATGATCTCACAACAACCCAAAACTTATGGGACCCAGCAAAGGCAGTCCTGAGAGGGAAGTTTATAGCAATACAGGCCTACCTAAAGAAGATAGAAACATTTCAAACAAACAACCTAACCCTATGCCTCCAAGAACTCGAGGAACAACAACAAAGACAGCCCAGGGCAAGCAGAAGAAAGGAAATAACCAAGATCAGAGCAAAACTAAATGACATAGAGACTAAAAGCACAATTCTAAGGATCAATGAATCCAGGAGTTGGTTCCTTGAAAAGATAAACAAAATAGACAAGTCTTTAAGTAGGCTCATCGAGAAAAGAAGAGAGTGGACACAAATAAAAACAATCAGAAATGAAAGAGGAGGGATTACAACTCATACCACAGAAATAGAAGAGATTGTAAGAAATTACTATGAAGAACTGTATGCCAAGAAATTTGAAAACCTAGGGGAAATGGACACATTTCTAGAAAAATATAATCTTCCAAAACTCAATGAAAAAGAAGCAGAAAATATGAACACACCAATAACAGCAAAAGAAATTGAAGCACTAATCAAAAAACTCCCATCACACAAAAGCCCTGGACCAGATGATTTCACAGGAGAATTCTACAAAGCATTTAAGGAAGAGCTAACCCCTATTCTTCACAGAATATTCCAAAAAATCCAGAAGGAAGGAAAACTCCCAAACTCTTTCTATGAAGTCAGCATCATCCTAATTCCAAAACCAGATAGTGACAGAACAAAAAAAGAAAACTTCAGGCCAATATCGCTGATGAACATAGATGCTAAAATCCTCAACAAAATATAGGCAAAGTGTGTCCAACAATACATCAAAAAGATCATACAACATGACCAAGTGGGATTCATCCCAGGGATGCAAGGATGGTTCAATATTCGCAAATCAGTAAATGTAATACATCACATAAACAAAAGGAAAGACAAAAGTCACATGATCATATCAATAGATGAGGAAAAAGCTTTTGATAAGGTACAACACCCATTTATGATAAAAACACTCAGCAAAGTGAGAATAGAGGGAGCATTCCTCAATATAATAAAGGCCACATACAAGAGACCTGAAGCCAACATCATACTCAAAGGGCAAAAACTGAAAGCTTTTCCACTAAGATTAGGAACAGGACAAGGATGTCCACTTTCACCACTTCTGTTCAATATAGTATTGGAAGTTTTAGCCACAGCAATCAGGCAATAAATGGAAATAAAAGGTATCCAAATAGGAAAGGAGGAAACAAAACTGTCACTGTTTGCAGATGACATGTTAGTGTACATGGAAAATCCTATAGACTCTACTCAAAAACTGCTCAAACTAATAAATGAATTTGGTAAAATAGTGGGTTACAAAGTCAATATCCATAATTCAAAGGCATTTTTATATACTAACAATAAATCAGCAGAAGCAGAAATCAAGAAAAAATACCATTCAATATAGCAAAAAGAAAAATAAAATATCTGGGCATAAACCTAACCAAGGAGGTAAAAGACCCTTATGCAGAAAACTACACAGCACTGAAGAAAGAAATCAAGGAAGACATAAAGAAATGAAAACATATACTGTGTTCATGGATTGAAAAATTAACATCATCAAAATGTCCATACCACCCAAAGCAATTTACAGATTCAATGCAACACCTATTAAACTACTAATGGCATATTTCACAGACATAGAACAAACACTTCAAAAATATATATGGGGGACTTCCGCCAAGATGGAGGCATAGGTGAGTGTGCCTTCTCATACAACCAAGATTAGAGAAAACTAAATATTAGCAACAGAAAACACAGCCAGAACACAAAAAATTGAACTCTTTGGAAGTCCGTTAACAACAAATTCTTCAGCCTGACCGGTAAGGGGCAAAATCAGCAGCTGGCGGAGCAGGGTTGCACAGGAGGACTTGGCCAGACACACTCAGACCAGCGGAATCCAGGCGCAGGGTCAGACCTAGTGAGCGACCCAGCGAGCAACCAGGCGAGCGACCGCGGGTAGACAGCCGGGCCCAGGGCTGCGTGTTGACTGAGGTCGCGCATTTGTGCGAGGGTGGACAGGCGAGGGATTGGGCGGTTGGACCGGGCCGGCAGGTCCCCACGGCAAGCGGCAGTGGAGGGCGCCGCCATTCCCCTGCTCTGACCCCACCTCCACATACAGCGTCATAACCCAGTGACTCTGAGCGGCAGGGCCCAGGTGAACCACCTAAGGCACTGCTCCTCCGCACCCAGCTGTGAGAAGCGGCAGAGGAGGTCGCCATTTCCACGCTCAGGCCATGCCCCCACATACAGCGTCACAACCCAGCGACCTGGGAATCCAAGGCGCAGCTTCTTAAAGGGCCCGAACAGACCAAGAATGGCGCAGGAGGATCTCAGAGCCCCAGAGCCAATAAATCTAAGCGATGAAGAAATAACAAAACTCACAGACGCACAGTTTAAAACAATGGTGATCAGGATCCTCACAGAACTGGTTGATTATACCGACAAATTAGACAAATATATGAAGGCAAAACTAATTGAAATGAATGGAATTGCACAGGACACCAATAGCAATGAAAAGGAAACTGGGACTCAAATCAATGGAGTGGACCAGAAGAAAGCAAATAATGGCCAAACAGAAAAGAGTCAAGAAGCAAGAATTCAAAGAAATGAGGAGAGTCTTAGGAACCTCCAGGACATCTTTAAACGCTCCAACATCCGAATTATAGGGGTACCAGAAGGGGGAAAGGCACAGCCACCAATGGAAAACTTATTTGAACAAATAATAAAGGAGAATTTCCCCAATCTGGCAAAGGAAATAGACTTCCAGGAAATCCAGCAAGCTCAGAGAGTCCCAAAGAAGTTGGACCCAAGAAGGAACACACCAAGGCACATCGTAATTACATTAGCCAGGAGGAAAATGAAGGAGAGAATCCTAGAAGCAGCAAGAGCTAAGGGGACAGTCACCTACAAAGGAGTTCCCATCAGACTGTCAGCGGATTTCTCAAAAGAGACCTTACGGGCAAGAAGGGACTGGAAAGAGGTATTGCAAGTCATGAAATCTAAAGACCTACAACCAAGATTGCTCTATCCAGCAAAACTTTCATTTAAAATGGAAGGACAGATAAGGTGCTTCTCAGATAAAATCAAATTCAAGGAGTTCATCATCACCAAGCCCTTATTATATGAAATGTTAAAGGGACTTATCTAAGAAAAAGAAATTAAAGAAACATGAACAGTGAAAGGACAGCAAACTCACAGTTATTAACAACCACACCTAAAACGAAAGCAAACTAAAAGGACAGCTAGATCAGGAGTGGAAACATAGAAATGAAGATCTCAAGGAGGGTTAGCAACAGGGGAGTGGGAGGAGGAGAAGGGGGGAGAAGGTACAGAAAATAAGTAGCATACACAGTAGATAGAAAATAGATGGGGGGCAAGAATAGCATGGGAAATATAGAATCTAAAGGACTTGAGACACATGGTCATAAAATAAAGGGGGGGTGATGGTGGGGATGGGGGGTAGGGTGGAGGGGAATAAAGGGGGAATAGAACAACTGTAACAGCATAATCAATAAAAAAATTTTAAAAAAATATATATATATGGAACCATAAATGACCCTGAATAGCAGCTACTATTTTGAGAAAGAAGAACAAAGTAGGAGGAATCCCAATACCTGATATCAAATTGTATATGGCCACTGTAATCAGAACAGTATGGTACTGGCATAAAAACAGGCACATAGACCTATGGAATAGCACAGAGAGCCCAGAAATAAACCCAACTCTCTACAGTCAATTAACATTTGACAAAGGGGGCAGTAATATAAAATGGAATAGAGATAGCCTCTTCAACAAATGGTGTTGGGAGAACTGGACAGCTACTTGCAAAAAATGAAACTTGAGCACCGACTTACACTATACACCAAAATAAATTCAAGGTGGATAAAAGACTTAAATTAAATCATGAAACCATTAAAATCCTAGAGGAGAACATTGGCAAAAAAATCTCAGATATTTCATGCAGCAATATTTTTACTGATATATCCCCTAGAGCAAGGGACATAAAGGAAAGAATAAACAAATGGGATCTCATCAAAATAAGAAGCTTCTTTTCCGCCAAGATGGAAGCATAGGTGGATGTGCCGTGCCTTCTCACACAACCAAGTTTAGAGACAACTAAATATTAGCAACAGAAAACACAGCCAGAACACAGAAAATTGAACTTTTCGGAAGTCTGTTAACAACAAATTCTTCGGCCTGACCGATAAGGGGCAAAACCAGCAGCTGGTGGAGTGGGGTTGCACCGGAAAACTCGGTTGGACGGACTCAGGTGAGCAGAATCCTGGCGCGTGGAATCCAGGCGCAGGGTTTGGCCTAGTGAGTGACTGAGCAAGCAACCAAGCGAGCGACTGGGGGGGAAAACAGCGAGGGAGCAGGGCTGCGGGTTGACTGTGGTTGCACATTTGTACACAGATAGACAAGCGAGGGAGTGGGCTTGGGCGATTGGACCGAACCCGGCAGGTCGCTGCAGCGAACGGCAGGGAGGGCACCGCCATTTCCCTGCTCTGACCCCACCTCCACATACAGCGTCATAACCCAGCGACTCTGAGTGGCCCGGCCCTGGTGAACCACCTGAGGCACTGCTCCTCACCCAGCACCACAAAACAGCAGAGGGGGCCGCCATTTCCCCGCTCTGACCACGCCCCCACATGTAGTGTCACAACCCAGCGACCTGGGAATCCAAGGCGCCGCTTCTCACACTTAAAGGGCACGAGCAGACCAAAAATGGCGCAAGAAGATCTCAAAGCCCCAGAGCCCATAGATCTAAGCCATGAAGAAATAGGAAAACTCTCAGACGCACAGTTTAAAACACTGGTGATCGATTTTTGAGAATGTTCCATGTGCATTTGAAAAGAATGTGTATTTAGCTTCTTTGGGATGAAGGGCTCTATATATGTCAGTTAAGTCCATTTCCTCTAGGGTGTTGTTTAATGACACAATATCTTTATTGATATTTTGTTTGGAAGATCTGTCCATTTTTGATAGTGGGGTGTTAAAATCCCCTACTATAATTGTGTTGCTGTCAATATCATTCTTGAAGTCCTCTAAGATTTTCTTGATATATTTTGGTGCTCCTATGTTGGGTGCATATATACTTACTATGCTCCTGTGCCAAAATAATAATTTGTCAGTCTAGCAAAGGAAATAGACTTTCAAGAAGTCCAGGAAGCTCAGAGAGTCTTAAAGAAGTCAGATTCAAGATGAAACACATCACGGTTACATTACTCAAGATTAAAGATAAGGAGAGACTCTTAAAAGCAGCAAGAGAAAAGGAGACAGTTACCTACAAAGGAGTGCTCATAAGACTATCAGCTGATTTCTCAAAAGAAACCTTACAGGCAAGAAGAAGCTGTAAAGAAGTATTCTAAGTCATGAAAGGCAAGGACCTACATCCAAGATTACTCTATCCAGCAAAGCTATCATTTATAATAGAAGGGTAGATAAAGTGCTTCCCTGATAAAGTCAAGTTAAAGGAGTTCATCATCACCAAGCCCTTATTACATTAAATGTTAAAGAGACTTATCTAAGTAAAAGGAAGATAAAAAAATATTAACAGTAAAAAGACAATGAACTCACATCGATTAACAACCAAACCTAAAAAAAACTTAGCAAACAACCAGAATAGGAACAGAATCACAGAAATGGATATCGCATGAAGGGTTCTCAGTGGGAGAGCAGGAGGTGGAGACACAGGGAAAAGGTACAGAGAATAAGGAGCATAGCTGGTAGGTACAAAATAGACAGAGGGAGGTTAAGAATAGTATAGGAAATGGAGAAGCCAAAGAACTTATATGTACGACCATGGACACAAACTAAAGGAGGGGCATGCTTGTGGGAGGGGGCACGCAGGGCAGAGGGGAATAAAGGGAGGGAAATGGGACAACTGTAATAGCATAATCAATTAAATATATTTTAAAAGAAAAAAAAAACTGGTGATCAGGATCCTCACAGAATTGGTTGATTATACCGACAAATTAGACAAATATATGAAGGCAAAACTAATTGAAATGAATGGAATTGCACAGGACACCAATAGTAATGAAAAGGAAACTGGGACTCAAATCAATGGAGTGGACCAGAAGAAAGCAAATAATGGCCAAACAGAAAAGAGTGAAGAAGCAAGAATTCAAAGAAATGAGGAGAGTCTTAGGAACCTCCAGGACATCTTTATACACTCCAACATCTGAATTATAGGGGTACCAGAAGGGGGAAAGGCACAGCCACCAGTAGAAAACTTATTTGCACAAATAATAAAGGAGAATTTCCCCAATCTGGCAAAGGAAATAGACTTCCAGGAAATCCAGGAAGCTCAGAGAGTACCAAAGAACTTGGACCCAAGAAGGAACACACCAAGGCACATCATAATTACATTAGCCAAAATTAAAATGAAGGAGAGAATCCTAGAAGCAGCAAGAGCTAAGGGGACAGTCACCTACAAAGGAGTCCCCATCAGACTGTCAGTGGATTTCTCAAAAGAGACCTTACAGGCAAGAAGGGACTGGAAAGAGGTATTCCAAGTCATGAAATCCAAAGACCTACAACCAAGATTGCTCTATCCAGCAAAACTTTCATTTAGAATGGAAGGACAGATAAAGTGCTTCTCAGATAAAATCAAATTCAAGGAGTTCATCATCACCAAGCCCTTATTATATGAAATGTTAAGGGGACTTATCTAAGAAAAAGAAGTTAAAGAAACATGAACAGTGAAAGGACAGCAAACTCACAGTTATTAACAACCACACCTAAAACAAAAGCAAACTAAAAGGACAGCTAGATCAGGAGTGGAAACATAGAAATGAAGATCTCAAGGAGGGTTAGCAACAGGGGAGTGGGAGGAGGAGAAGGGGGGAGAAGGTACAGAAAATAAGTAGCATAGACAGTAGATAGAAAATAGGAGGAGGGGCAAGAATAGCATGGGAAATATAGAATCTAAAGGACTTGAGACACGTGTTCATGAACTAAAGGGGGGTAATGGTGGGGACGGGGGTGTAGTGTGGAGGGGAATGAAGGGCGGAATAGAACAACTGTAACAGCATAGTCAATAAAAAATATATATATAAAAATAAAATAAATAAAAACCTTTTGCATGGCTAAAGAAAATAGTATTAAAATAAAAAGACAACCAACTGTATGGGAAAACATAATTGCTAATGCTATCTCAGACAAAAGTTTATTCTCCAAAATATATAAAGATCTTACACACTGCCGCTCTAAGAAGACAAATAACCCAATTAAAAAATGGGAAAAGGACTTGAACAGACACTTCTCCAAGAAGGACAGAGGATCCCGAGACACATGCAAAGATGCTTAGTATCACTAGCTATCAGAGAGATGCAAATTAAAACCACAATTAGATACCACTTTACACCAGTCAGAATGGCTATCATAAACAAAGCAACAAAAAACAAATGTTGGAGAGGTTGTGGGGAAAAGGGGACCTTAGTCCACTGTTGGTGGGAATAGAGACTGGTACAACCATTATGAAAAACAGTATGGAATTTTCTAAGAAAACTAAAGATTGACCTGCCTTTTGATCCAGAGATTCTACTGCTTGGATTATATCCTAAGAACCCCCAAACATCAATTTCAATGAACCTATGCATTCCAATGTTCATAGCAGCACAATTTGCAATAGTCAAGTGTTGGAAGCAACCTAAGTGCCCATCAGTTAATGAATGGATCCAAAATCTATGGTACATTTACACAATGGAATTCTATACAGCAGAAAAAAAGAAGAACCTCCTACCCTTTTCAGCAGCATGGTTGGAATTGGAAAGCATTATTCTAATGAAATAAGCCAGTTGGTAAAAGACCAGTACCATATGGTCTCTCTTTTAACAGGATCCTAAGCAAGAAAACACACAAGCAAGCAAAATATAACCAAAGACACTGAAATAGAGAACAGGCTGTGGGGGACCAGAGGGGACAGGGGAAGGAATTTCAGGGGAAAAGGGGAAGGATTCACAGTAACAAGTATAAAGGACACATGGACTAAAACTAAATGGGGGTGGAAATGGCAAGGAGGTGGGGAGCACTGGGGTACAGTGGGCTGCGATGGGAGTAAAACATGGAAAACTGTACTTGAACAATAATTAAATAAAAAATATAAAAAAGAAAAGGAAGATAAAAATATAAAAAAGAAATGGAAGATAAAAATATGAACAATAAAATTACAACAAAGTCACAACTATCAACAAATGAACCTGAAACTAAAAGAAAAACAAGAAAAATAAAAAGTAAGCAAACAATTATAATAGGAAGAGAATCAGAAAAATGGACATCACAGGGAGGGTTTTCCCTCGATGGGGAAGGAGTAGGGAAGGAGAGGAAAGGAATGGGGGGAAAAGGTACAGGGAAGAAAAAGCATAATTGGTAGGCATTAAATAGAGAGGGAGAGGTAAAAAATAGTATAGAAAACAAGAGAACTCAAAGATCTTATATGTACAACCCATGTACTTGAACTAAGGGGGGATGTTGGAGGGTTTGGGGTACATGGTGGAAGGGGCATAAAAGGGAAAGTATTGGGAAATCCATAATAGCATATTCAATAAAATATAATTAAAAAATATTTACACAGTCTGAAAGTGAAGGGCTATAAAAAATATCCCAAGCAAACAGACATGAAAAAAAATACCTGTGTAGCAATATTTACATCAGACAAAACAGATTTCAAAACAAAGGCCATGAAGAGGCAAACATCACTTCACAATTCTTAAGGGAAGAATTCATGAAGATGTTATAAATATTGTAAACATATATGCACCCAACACAGAAATACCTAAATATATAAGGAAAATCCTGGAGGTCTTCAAGAAAGATATCCACTACAACACACTTATAGTAGAGGAGTTTAACACCCCACTGTCAACAATGGATAGATCTTCCAAACAAAATTTCAATAAGGACATTGTGGCATTGAACAACATCCTAGATCAAATGGGCTTAACTGATATACAGAGAATCTTTCACCCCCATGAAGCAAATATACATTCTTTTCAAATGCACATTTTCAAAGATAGAACACATTATAGGACACAAAACAAGCTTCAACAAATTCAAAAAAGTTGAAATCATATCAAACATTTTCTTGGATCACAAGGGCTTTAAACTGGAAACCAACTTTAAGGAAAAAACTCAAAACCCATTTGTTTATTCTTTCCTTTATGTCCCTTGTCTTTTTAACACACAATCGATAGTAAAATTTATTAAATGGTTTGCTCTTTTTTTCTTAATAAGTCTTTGACATCCAACCTGTATTTTAAACTTCCAACAAATCTAGTTCAGAATCACTACAGTTCAAGGGCCCAATAGTTATATGTGGCTAGTGGCTCCCAAATGGAGAGTGTTGACCTACACTGGTGAAAAGATATATTGCAGGGCCCCCCTGAATTTCTGAATCAGTAGATTTTGGTGGGTCTGAGAATGTACATTTCTACCAAGTTCCCAGGTAATGCCAATGCAGCTGGTCTGGGGCTACATTCTGAGAACCTGTGTGTGGAGTTAGACCTGAACCAAGCTGCCTAACAGGGCTTCTCAAGTCCAGGCAACACCACATCTCCTCACCCATAGATTGCCCTGAAGGAAGCGTGGAGAGAAACATGGTCCTGAGAATAATGGTCCAATTGAAATTGTACAAATTTTCACTCACAATATCCAGGGACATTTGGAGAAGGGGAGTATGCAAATGAAAATATCTCTCACATGGCCATGTTTCAGAGAATTTTAGAGTACAGACAGCCACTCTTTGTTGTTGTTGTTGTTGTTGTTTTATTTAGTAAGAGGAAACTGAGGTCCAGAAAGGTTAAATGGTTTTACCCAAAGTCACTGAGAGAGAGAGCTGGGTTTGGAGCTCTAGTTCAAATAACTTAAAAAATTAATTTTTCTTTGAACTAAAATTTCAGACTCAATTTTCTAGTCAATGAAATGAAAGCTTAACCAGTGGCTAGTCACTTGAAGGGGACATTCTCACCAGAAGGGGACATTACTAAAAACTATTAGGTTACACAAATCTGGGCTTCCACCTAAGATGGAGGTATAAGTAGATACACTTTGCCTCCTTTCACAACCAAAAGGACAAAACAAATTTAAAAATGAAAACAACCAGAACTGGCAGAAAATGAAATGGTATGGAAGTCTGACAACCAAGGAGTTAAGGAAACATTGATCCAGACTGGTAGAAGGGGTGGAGATTGGCAGCCAGGGTGGAGAATATGCTGAGCAAGCTAGCGGCTAGAGGACTGGGCAGTCCTCCACATTTGCATGAAGACAAATCAGTAGGAACAACTGGGGAGTGAGAAATACTGAGCATCCCAGGGTTCCAGTGCAGGGAAAATAAAGCCTCAAAACCTCTGGCTGTGAAAATCCTGTGGGAATTGTGATGGCAGAAAAAACTCCCAGCCTCACGGGAATTTGTTGGGGAGACCCACAGGGTCCTAGAGTACACACAAGCTCACACACCTGGGAATCAGCACTAGAAAGACCCAATTTGATTGTGGGTAGAGACGGAAGTGACTGAAAGCTGGTTGAGAGCAGAGCTTTTACATCCCCATTGTTCCCTTTTAGACCCCTCCCCAACATACAGTGCCACAGTCCAGTGGGAGTGGGTTGTGGGTTGCCCCACCCTGGCAAGTACCTAAAATTCTGCCTCTTAGAACATAACAGGCATGCTGAAACAAACAAACAAAAAAACATGGCCCAAATAAGAGAACAGATCAAAGCTCCAAAAATAGAACTGAGTAATGAAGAGACAGCCAAGCTATCAGATGTACAGCTCAAAACACTGGTAATTAGGATGCTCACAGAAATGGTTGAGTATGGTTGCAAAATAGAGGAAGAAGTGAAGGCTATGCAAAGTGAAATAAAGAAAAATATACAGGGGACCAACATTGAAGGGAAGGAAACTAGGACTCAAATAAATGATTTGGAGCAGAAGGACAAAGTACACATTCAACCAGAACAGAATGAAGAAAAAAATATTAGGAGAGGCTTAGGAACCTCCAGGAAAACTTTAAATGTTCCAACATCCAAATCATAGGGGTGCCAGAAGAAGAAGAGGAAGAGCAAGAAATTGAAAACTTATTGGAAGAAATAATGAAGGAGAAATTTCCCAATCTGCCATAGAAAATAACTTCTAGGAAGTTCAAGAAGCTCAGAGAGTCTCAAAGAAGTTAGACCCAAGGAAGCACACACCAAGACACATCATAATTACATTACCCAAGGTTAAAGATAAGGAGAGAATCTTAAAAGCAGCAAGAAAAAAGGAGACTCACATACAAAAGAGTTCCCATAAGACTATCATCTGATTTCTTAAAAGAAACCTTACAGGCAAGAAGGGACTGGAAAGAAATATTCATAGTCACGAAAGTCAAGACCTACATCTAAGATTACTATATTCAGCAAAGCTATCATTTAGAATGGAAGAGCAGATAAAGTGCTTCCCAAATAAGGCCAAGTTAAAGGAGTTCAACATCACCAAGCCCTTATTATATGAAATGTTAAAGGGACTTAAGTAAAAGAAGATGATCAAAACTATGAACATTAAAGTGACAAGAAATTCACAACTATCAACAACTGAACCTAAAACAAACAAACAAACAAACAAACAAACTAAGCAAACAACTAGAACAGGAACAGAATCAGAGAAATGGAGATCACATGGAGGGTTTTCAGTGGGGAGGGGGAGAGAGAAGAATAGGGAGAAAGGTTGAGACAATAATAAGCATAAATGGTAGGTAAAAAATAGACAAGGGGAGGTTAAGAATAGTATCAGAAATAGGAAAGCCAAAGAACTTATATGTATGACCCATGGACATGAACTAAGGGGGCATATACTGTTGAAAGGGAGGATGCAGGGCAGAGGGGAATAAAGAGGAGAAAAATGGGACTACTGTAATAATATAATAAATAAAGTATATTAAAAAAGAAAATATTAGGTTTCACAAATCAGAAGAAAGAAAACAGTCTGCTACGAGGCTAGTCCTATCATATTAGAAACTTACAGGTACTTTGATCTAAATACTTCCCGAAGGAAGAGAGGCACCTTACTTGTCAATGAATTTGCTGAATCCAAATTCCAGCATATTTGCCAGACAAGTTGTCTCTGTAGGCTTTATTTCACAGCCCACGAGCTCACTAATCTGCAAAAAAAAAAAAAAAGATAAAAGAAAGTGTTTATGGTTCAACATAGTGATGCCCAGTGGGCTTCCAGTGATGATGAAAGTGCTCAATGTTCTCACTGCTTCTTACAGTAGCCACCAGTCACATTCAGCTACTAAGCCCTAGAGATGTGGTTGGTATGGCCAAGAGACTGACTTTTCAATTTTATTTAACTTATGTTTAAATAGCTTCATGTAACTAGTGGCTACAGAATTGGATGGTGCAGATCTAAAGATTCAGGGGTAGCCCAGGGACCACACTACATTATATCTGCTTTACTGGGAGCTGGGTTGGTTTTTTTTTTTTTTTACCAGCAATTGGCACAGTGCAAATCTGTTAGTATTTTTGGGTTGAGAGTGTGTCTTGTTTGTTTTTGTTTCCAGGGCCTAGTGCAAAGTCTGGTCCATGAAAGAAACTGCAATGTTTCCTGAATAAAAGGAGGGAGTCCTGAGTACATGTGGCAGGCAGACCCCAAATTCTGTGATCTGAGGACACTGGAAGGAGGAAGGGTTCCTCTACAATATTTTCCTTTCCATTCCATTGTGCTAACTTGCTGAAAATGTTAGCATTTGTGCCTTTTCCTTGGTGTAAATACTATCCTAAGCTTATTTTTAAGTGAAAATATCCCCAAGAAAGGTCTGCAATAAGGTCTCTGACAGATTTTGAACACTTTTCTCAGGGAGTGGGAGATCTGGGCAGTCTGAGAATTATGTGTGCTAAAGAAGAACACTAGGATTGAAGGGAAGAGGCACTATAAAAAACCTCACCTACTGTCTAATTTTGTCTCTATCCAACTCCAGTGTGACTAAAGAATGTCGGAGCAGAAAAAAAAGGAGAGTTGTGTCATGTTCTTTCTTGTTTAGCCTGTGTTCTTGGGGCCTTGCACTTAGTAGGCATCAGTAAATATTCATAAGAGAAAGCACTGAGTGAACAAGTTAATTCAAATGGCTTGCAACCTGCCTTCTGAGGACACCTAGAGGACTACTAAGGTAATAGAAATAATAAAGGTAATGAACACTTATTGAGAGTTTACTCAGTACGGTCACTGTTTTAAGACCTTTATGTACTTATTTCATTCTCCCAACACAATGAAAAATGTTCTAATGTGCTATTATTCTCATTTTATATATAAGGAAACTAAGGCAAAGAAATTAATTACTTGTCCAGGACAATTCAGCTAGTAAATGGCAGAATTGGGTCTTGGATCCAGTTCTGACTCCAAAGCTCTTATCCATCTCTCTCAGTTTTTCTATGTACAGCTGTGCAGCTTATACACTGCAAAACTCTAGAAAGTAAAACCACACTGTAGTGCTCATAAATGGCATTCCTCAGAATCATGTAGCTCAATCTGCACAGCTGTCCCTGCTGGTCCTGGCTCTCATTTATGCTAAGTATGGGTTAGAACAACACACTGGCTAGTTCTAGCACTAAATGATGTAACTATGTAAAGCATTTGGCATAGGATTTGGCCCATAAGAAAGACTCACAGATTGGTAGCTTTATTAATTAAAGTGCTTTTGTTAATTATGGAGATTAACAAAGCACCTGGTTTTCTATTCTGTGAACCTAGAACTAAGATGTCCAGTATGGAGCCACTGAACTCTGGTGGCTAGTGAGAACTTGAAATATGACCAGTCCAAACTAAGATGTGCTGTATGTGCTGTAAGTATAAAAATACACCACATTTCAAAGACTTGGTATGAAAAAAGTAATGTAAAATATCTCATTAACATGTTTATTTTGATTACCTGTTAAAATGATAATATTTTGGATATGTTTGGTTAAATACAATTTATTCATAAAATTCATTTCACCTGTTTATACTTTTTTAAATGTGGCTACTCAAAACCTTTAAAATTATACATGTTCATGTTATATTTCTGTTGGGCAACACTATCCTAGAGGGTCAGCTCTGTTACTCATCAGTCCAATTTCTTCCTAAGGCCAGATGTTACTTGTTCCATCTTGTTTTAAACTGTACTAGCAATTCCTATGCTGATAGTAGTAAAGTCTGTGCCTTAAACACAGGAAACAGCCTTTCCTGCTTAAGTCCTGTGAAATGGTCAGAAACCTCATGGGGCCACCCTAGGACTCCAGAAGATCCATCTTACAATCCTGGAGCTATAGGTTGTTTAGCCTTCCCCCTGTAAAAACCAGAATCTGTGCAAATGGGTCTCCTGAGTTAGGCATTAGGATAGACAGAGAAGAGCTTCGCCAGACTTGGGGCTGTCACAGGGCATGGCTTGTGGTGTGACCTATAATGTAATAAGAAAGGGGCTTAGAGTGAAGCAACCTTAAGTGTATCTTGTGTCTTTCCTGAGCTCACCCACTGGACTTGCACTTCAGGGGCTCATTACTCTGGAGCCTCTTACCCTGCCTGCATTCCATTCTCAAGTGCGGCTTACTGTACCATACCTTCTACTCCCTTTCATCTGCTATTTCTTGTTCTTTTTTCTTGGCCTAAGCTGAGCCAGAGACCTACATGTCAGTTTCCTCCCCCTCATTTACTAGCCACATGAAAACTTAGTCTATCTAAGCTTTAGTTTTCTTATCTGTGAAATGGAGTCAATCATTGTCCCTACATCAAAGGGTTGCTGGAAGGATGAAATGAGAGAAACCACATAAGGTATGAAACAGAGTACCCAGTACATAGTTGGTATTCAATAGGCCTTAGCCATTATTGTTGTTATATTTTAATTCTAAGGAATATTTTTTTCAAATCCGTCCATCTAAGTGATCTGTAAGTGAGAATTATAAATGTCTAGGAGTGGTTGGGATTTTAAAAGTGGCCATGCATGAAAATAGTGTCATCATAGGTGGAACACCAGGTAGAGGGTATGGCTTTCTAACTGCCCCTAGAGTGTTGTTTAGCCATTGATGAGGGTACTTTCTACAGTGTCATTTCAAGAAGACACCTAGCACTACTCAACCTCTCAACCCTTCAAATGGTTAAAGTTCTAGTCAGGCTGGGTCCACAGGGAGAAGCACCCTATTAACACCAAGAGAGGACAGCTGCCCCTCTGCTCAAGAACAGAAGTCTACTCAGATGACCTCTCATCTGCCCTTATTTATAGCCCTGCCTTATGTAATCTTTAGTTTCTAGGCTTTCTGAGAAATTGAAAGCAGCTTCCTTCCACAGAAAACTCATGAATTTCTCATGTACTTTGATCTTTGTTTTCCTAGGGAGATCAAAAATGCTTCTAGCAACTGTGCTTAGGCTCCATTCTATTGAGGGTCAAGAGTGTGCCCTCACATTGGGACCTTCTAGAGACAGTGTTCTCAGTCTTATGCATGGTTCTGAGAGAGGAAATTCCAGGGGTCAGAGAGTAATCTGACTATGGATGCTCATCTCTATCTTCACACAGAGCAACTCCCTGGTTGAGGCTGTTTCAAGGCCATTGCTAGACCCTGAATGTGATAATTATTACAGAAACACAGTGAATTTTTCTTTTTTCTGGTTAGTGTTCATACCATACTTATCACTCTCACACTTGGTTGCTTATAAAAATCCAAACTATTTTTAGGAAGAATATTTATTATTCTCATTTATAGACTCAAAGAGTTGAGAGCGCAAAATTATTTCTGAACATTGTCTGTTGGATGATGAAACTGCACAGCACAGCCAGCCCAAGCATGAGGCATCAGGCATTGTTTGGATCCCCCAGGAAAATAGGTGACTCTCTCTTCTGTGTAGCCTAGGTTGGGAACAAAGCAATGCCTATCCCACTGTGATTTGACACACTTATCATTCTTTAGACGCTTCAGTAGTCATTTGCTAAGGAGAGCAGATGCAGAGAGCCTTGGTGGCCAATGGCTGGAATATTACTCAATCACAGGCAATGGAGTCTCCAAAAGAAAGGGGGCCAACCCACTCATGTGAAATGACAAGCAGTTCTTCCCTTATCCTGCTTGTTCCCTTGTGTCAGAAGGCTATCACCCCCACCACTACCCCCTTGGCTTCAAGTAGATTCTCTTCTCAAAAAGCTTGTCCTAGTAATAGTGCCTGCCTTCCAAGGGGCCATAAGAACCAGGTATGGGCTGGGTTGGTGGGGAGTAGCAGGCAGGGACAGACACCTGTTGCCAGTGCTGGTCTTTCATTCCTGGGTTGCAGGAAATATTGAGGATAGGGATGTGCTGCTTGAACTTATCAATCTTGATTTTCACATTCTCTGCCAAGCGCCTGGGTGCAGGCACATCAGTGAAGGTCTTAGTCAATTTATATATTGTCCTCCACATATTCCCTATTTCCTCTGCAATTTCTTCAGCATTCAGTAAAAAGAGTGGTCCTGAAATAAAAAAGATGGACTGTGGTAAGAGTCAGAACACCAAGTAAAAGTAAGTCATATGTACCTTTAATTCCCTGAACTTAGAATTGGGCCTATGGAATGGATAGTGGAATAAGCACAGGCTTTGGAGTTGGGTCTGTATCTGAAACTTCTGCTTAGCCAGTAAACCATGGGTGTGTTTACTGAACTGTATAGTAACATAACACCTCGCATATAATACGATGCAGAAAGTGAATCAATTGTTAGCACTGATTATAGATGTTATTATAGAAGTACTGAAAGATGTTCCACAAATGTTGTGAAATATTACCAACTTGGGAATGTGGGTGAATAGAGATACAGAAGTTCTCTGTATAGTTTTACCATTTTTATGTAAGCTTGAAATTATTTTAAAATAGATGATTTAAAAAAAATAACTCATTAAAAAAAAAGTATGCCCAAAGATTAATTTCCTTCTCTTCCTTTTCTTTTAGATGACCCCTCAGTAGGGTTTCACATTCAGTAAAAATCTTTCATACTGCTGCTTCTTTCCCCTTTGATATTTCAAGTTACTATGGATTCTTGCATCACGATGTTGCAAATTTATTCAAAAACTTTTCTTTCAGGGTTGCTGAGACTAAACATAGCTTCATGAATGTAGATTCATTGATACTAATGTGCTTCATCAACCCAACATTTTTGTTAGGTAATCAAAATTTAAAATTTTTAAAAAGAAGAAAAGAGTGTGCATGACTTCCATGTAATATATAAAAAGAATAATATACCATGCCTAAGTGATGTTTATCATGTGGCTGTAGGCTGGTTTAATATTTGAAAAGTAAATAATGTGATGTACCATATTAACAGTCTAAACAAGAAAAATCACATGATAACATTAATTGATGCAGAAGAAGCATCTGATAAAATTCAATATCATTCATGATAAAACTCTCTAAACATACTAGGAACAGAAGGGAACTCCCTCAAGCTGATTTCAAAGGGCATCTATGAAAAACTGCACTAACATTATACTTTTGGGTACATTAAATATGTACAGCTTTTACATGTTAATCATACTACAATAAAGTGGTTTTAAAAAACAAAACAACACATTTTACTCAATGGTAAAAGATGGAATACTTTTTCCCTCATATTTACACTCTCATAATTCAATAACAGAAAGACAGCTGATAAAATCCCAAAATACTTGGAAATTAAACAACATACTTCTAAATAACACATGGGTTAAAAAAGAAATATCAAAAAAATAAAAATCATTTTGTACTAAAATATATATATATATAATTGATCAAAAGTTGTAAGATGTAGCAAAAGAAGCAGTTAGAGGGAAATTTATAGCATTGAATATATGCATACATTCTAAAATGAATAATCTATGCTTCTACTCTTAAGAAATTAATAAAATGAGAAAAAACTAAATCAAAAGTAAGCAGAAAAAAAGAATAATAAAACCAAAAGTTGGTTCTTTCAAAAGATCAATAATATAAATAAACCTGAAGCCAGACTAAACAAGAACAGAAGAGACAAAGTACTGATATCAGGAAAGAAAGAGGGGACATCAATGCACATCTCATGAACATAAAAAGGATAATAGAGAAATATTATGAAAACCTCATGACCACAAATTTGATAACCCAGATGAAAGAGACCAATTCCTTGAAAGTCACACAAGAAAAAATAGGCAAGCTGAATATGTCTATATCTACTTAAGAAATTTAACAATAATTCATCACTTTCCAAAAGAGAAAGCACCAGGCCCAGGTGGTTTCACTGGTGAATTCCACCAAACATTTACCAATTTTCAACAATCTTTCCTGGAAAATAGAAGCAGAGAAGACACTTCCTAATTCATTCTATGAGACCATCATTACCCTATGACAAAGACATTACAAGAAAAGTAAAACCAGACAAATTTATTACAAAAAAAATTGGAGAAGGCAGATGATGGCATAGTAAGAGGGAGCAGATTCCACTTCCCCCTACACATGGGAGAAAAACTTAGGTGATCTGCAGAGTCACAGAGCAAACAGCCAACAAGTACCACAGCATATATGAGTATAGCAAACCAAAAATTGTAGTGGACATTGAAAAACCACACATGAGACAAAAAAAAACCTGGAACTATGAAAAGACCAAAGCTAGACCCAAAGAGGTGGCATCCCAACAGCTGATGCAAGCAGGTGGAAGCTGCAAACATCAAGATACCCACTGGAAGAGGGAACCCAACAACAAAGGAACCACCAGCAAATAACAACAGAAGAAGGTGAAGGAAGAAATGGAAGCCACACTAACCTCCACCCAGGACCAATCTGAAAATACAACTAAATGATGGAGAAATTACCCAGAACAAAAACCTGGACAAAAGCAAGACAGAGGCCTAAAAACCCCATACACACAGAAGACCCAGCTTCAACACAACCTGTCAGCACCTGAAAAACAGAATACAAGATGTGGTGGATGGGGTGACCCTGAGTTAATCTGCTAGAGGGAAGGACCCACCAAAGAAAGACCCAATGACAATCAAAACACAAAGACATAGAAAGAGCCAACATTAACAACAGCCCAAGACCAACAAGCTCATGAGATCAAGGATAATGTACCATTGAATCTCACAGGTCTTCTACCAAACAAATTCACACCAAAAACCCAGGGAGTAAAAACAGATCAATTTAAGAAGCAGAGGCTAACAACAAGAGTCTCACAAACAATGGAAAGATAGAAAAACAATCCCAAAATGAAAAAAAGGAGAAAGCCTCAGAAAGAATGTTAAATAAAATAGACGCAACTTAACTATCAGATATTGAGTTCAAAGCAATGGGTATGAGGAAGCTCAATGAGCTCACAGTGAATTACTAGAAACTACAGGGAAACTATAATGAGCTCACTGCAAACTATATCAACATGAGAAAGGAAATAAAAACTATCAACAAGGGCCAGAAGAAAATGAAGAATACAATTTCTGAACTGAAGAACACAGTGGGAGGAATCAAAAGCAAGATCAATGAAGTAGAAGATCAGATCAGTGAGTTGGAGGATAAAGTAGAAAAAAACACCCAGAAAGAGCAAGAAAAGGAAAAGAGGCTCAGAAAGAATGAAGAGGCATTAAGGGAAATGCAGGACAACATGAAATGTAATAATATATGTATAATAGAGATACTAGAAGGAGAACAAAAAGAGCAAGGGGTAGGAGACCTGTTTTAAAAAGTAATTATGAAAAACTTACCTAATTTGATGAGAGAAAAAGTCACACAAGTCCAAGAAACACATAGTGTCCAATCAAGAGGAACCTGAAGAAGCCCACTTCAAGAGACATCAAAATACAGGCCTACCTAAAAAAGATAGAAACATTTCAAATAAACAGCCTAACCCTATGCCTACAAGAACTCAAGAAACAACAACAAAGACAGCCCAGAGATAGTAGAAAAAAGAAAATACCAAGATCAAAGCAGAATTAAATGACATAGATACTAAAAGCACAATTCTAAGAATGAATCCAGGAGTTGGTTCTTTGAAAAGATAAACAAAATAGACAAGCCTTTAAACAGGCTCATCAGGATAAAAAGAGAGAGGAGCCAAATAAACACAATCAGAAACGAAAGAGGAGAGATTACAACTGACACCACAGAAATACAAAGGACTGTAAGAAATTACTACAAAGAATTGTATGCCAAGAAATTTGAAAACCTAGGTGAAATGAACAAATTTCTAGAAAAATATAATCTTCCAAAAAGTCAATGAAGAAGAAGCAGAAAGCCTGAACACACCAATAATAGCAGATGAAATTGAAGCAGTAATCAAAAAACTCCTGACACTCAAAAGCCCTGGACCAGATGGTTTCACAGGAGAATTCTACAAAGCATTTAAGGAAAAGCTAGCCCCTATTCTTCACAGGTTATTCCAAGAAACCAAAAATGATGGAAGACTCTCAAACTTTTTTTATGAATCCAGCATCATCATAACCCCCAAACTACATAAAGACACAACAAAGAAAGAAAACTTCAGGCCAATATCACTGATGAACATAGACACTAAAATCCTCAAGAAAATATTGGCAAACCCCATCTAGCAATACATTAAAAAGATCATTCACCATGACCAAGCAGGATTCATCCCAGGAATGCAAGGATGGTACAATATTATCAAATCAGTAAATGTAATACATCGCAGAAACAAATGCAAAGACAAAAATCACATGATCATATTAATAGATGTGGAAAAAGCATTTGATAAGGTACAGTACCCATTTATGATGAAAACACTCAGCAATGTGGGAATAGAGGGAGCATTCCTCAACGTAATAAAGGCCATATAGGAGAGACCTACAGCCAACATCATACTCCATGAACAAAAACTAAAATCTTTTCCACTAAGATCAGGAACAAGACAAGGTTGTCCACTTTCACCATTTCTACTCAATAGAGGATCAGACATTTTAGCCACAGCAATCAGACAAGAAAAGAAAATAAAAGGCATCCAAATCAAAAAGGAGGAAACAAAACTGTCACTGTTTGCAGAAGACATGATAGTGTACATAGAAAATTTTATAGACTCCACCAAATAACTGCTTGACCTAATAAATGAATTTGGCAAAACAATAGGATATACAGTCAATATCCAGAAATCAAAACGTATTTTTGTATACTAACAATGAAAAAGCAGAACCAGAAATTAAGAAAAAAATCTCACTTGATATAGCAAAAAGAAAAATAGAAGACCTAGGAATAAACCTAACTAAGGAAGTAAAAGACCTTTACTCAGAAAACTATACAACACTAAAGAAAGAAATTATGGAAGACACTAACAAATGGAAATATATACCATGTTCATGGATCAGAAAAATTATCATCATCAAAATGTCCATACTACCCAAAGAAATTTACAGATTCAATGCAATACCTATCAAAGTACCAATGGCATATTTGAGACATAGATCAAACACTTCAAAAATTTATATGAAATCATAAATGACCCCGAATAACTGCTGCAATTTTGAGAAAGACCAAAGTAGGAGGGATGACAATACCTGATACCAAACTGTATTAGAAGACCACTGTAATGAAAATAGCCTGATACTGGCATAAAAACAGGCACATGGCCCAATAGAAGAGAGCAAAGAGCCCAGAAATAAACCCATGTCTCTATGGTCAATTAATATTTGACAAAGTGGGCAGCAACATAAAATGGAGTAGAAATAACCTTTTCAACAAGTGGTGTTGGGAGAGCTGAACAGCTACATGCAAAAACATGAAACTCCAGCACCAACTTACATCATACACCAAAATAAATTCAAGGTGGATAAAAGATTTAAATACAAGTCATGACACCATTAAAGTCCTAGAGGAGAACATAGGCAGGAAAATCTCAGACATTTCACGCAGGAATATTTTCACTGATATGTCCCCTAGGGCAAGGGACATAAAGGAAAGAATAAACAAATGGGATCTCATCAAAATAAAAGGCTTCTGCATGGCTAAAGAAAATAGTATTAAAATAAAAAGACAACCAACTGTATGGGAAAACATAATTGCTAATGATATCTCAGACAAAAGTTTAATCTCCAAAATATACAAAGATCTTACACACTTCCACTCTAAGAAGACAAATAACCCAATTAAAAATGGGAAAAGGACTTGAACAGACACTTATCCAAGGAGGACATACAGAGGATCCAGAGACACATGAAAAGATGCTCAGTATCACTAGCTATCAGAGAGATGCAAATTAAAACCACAATGAGATACCACTTTACACCAGTCAGGATGGCTATCATAAACAAAGCAACAAACAACAAATGTTGGAGAGGGTGTGGGGAAAAGGGGTCCTTAGTTCACTGTTGGTGGGATTGCAGACTGGTACAACCATTATGGAAAACAGTATGGAATTTTCTCAGAAAAATAAAAATCAACCTGCCTTTTGACCCAGCAATTCCACTGCTAGGATTATATCCTAAGAATCCTAAAACATCAATATCAAAGAACCTATGCACCACAATGTTCATAGCAGCACAATTTATAATAGCCAAGAGTTGGAAGCAACCTAGGTGCCCACCAGTAAATGAATGGATCAAAAAATTGTGGTACATATACACAATGGAATTCTATGCAGCAGAGAGAAAGAAGGAGCTACTACCTTTTGCAACAACATGGATGGAACTGGAAAGCATTATGCTGAGTGAAATAGGCCAGGTGCTGAAAGACAAATACCATATGATCTGACCTTTAACAGGAAGCTAAACAATGAAACAAACAAGCAAGCAGAAAAAAAAAAAACAACCAAAGACACTGAAATAGAGAACAAGGGAACTGTGACCAGAGGGGAGAGGGAAGGGAAGTTAAGGGGAAAAGGGGGGAGGGATTTGGAGGAACAAATAGGAAGGACACAGGGACGAGAACTAAGGGGGGTGGAAATGGGAGGGAGGTGGGGAGCAAGGGGCAGGGGAGGCTGGGATGGGAGAAATAGACAAAAAACTGTACTTGAAAAATAACTAAATAAAATTAATAAAAAAAGATAATCTAAAAGAATTAAAAATAAATTGGAACCATATAATCTCACCTTAAACAGGAACCTAATCAATAAACAAACAAACAAGCAAAATATAACCAAAGACACTGAAATACGGAACAGTCTGACAGTAACCAGAGGGGAGAGGGGAAGGAATTTCAGGGGAAAAGGGGAAGGGTTTGCAGGAACAAGTATAAAGGACACATGGACAAAATAACAAGACGGGGGTGGAAATGAGAGAGAGGTGGGGAGGACTGGGGAAGTGGGCTGGAATGGGGGTAAAAGGCAGAAAACTGTACTTGAAGAACAATTAAAATAAAATAAATTAAAAAATAAATTGGAACCAATTTACAATTATAGGAAGGTTGCTGAATATGGTTAATACATGAAATTCAATTGCTTTCTTACATACCATTAATGAAGAAGTGGAACTTGAAATTAAAAAAAACACATCCATTTACATCAGTACTTTTAAAATTGAAATACTTAAGTGTAAGTCTAACAAAATATGTATAACATCTATATAATAATAAAGATCTATATAATAAAACTATGATGAAAGAAATCAAAGAAAATAAATAGACGTACTCCATGTTCATGGATAGAAACACTCAACAATGTCAAAGATATCAGCTCTTCCCAACGTGAGTATAGATCCAACACAATCCCAATAGAAATCCTAGGAAGTTTTTTTTTTCTATATTGGAAAATTGGTTCTAAAGCTTATATGGATACATGAAAGACCCCAAGTAGCCAATATAATATTGAAGGAGAAAGTAAAGTTGGGGGACTGACATTTTTTAGTAATTTCAAGGTTTATTATAAAGCTATAATGATCAAGTGTGGCATTCATAAAAGAATAGATAGATAAGTGAATGGAACAGAATAGAGATCCCAGGAATAGACCCACATATAGTCTTCAGAAGGAACAAAATTTCAGGAAGGAGCAAAATTGATATAATGGAGAAATAATAATTTTTCAACAAATGACTTTAGAACAACTGGATATTCACATGCAGAAAAATGAATCTAGATACAGACCTTATAGCCTTTACAAAATTAACTCAAAATGGGTCTAGACTTCCATGTAAAATGTAAAACTATGAAAATCCTAGGAGATGGCATAGGAGAAAAATCTAGATGACCTTAGGTTTAGTGATAACATGTTAGATACAACACTATAGGCATGGTATGTTAATTGATGAAATGACTAGCTAAACTTCATTAAAATTAAAACTTCTATTCAGTGAAAGACACTGTCAAAAGAATAAGGAGATAATCCAAAAATTAGAATAATGATCTTTAGTGATGGCAATATCCACTAAATTGCCTGAGCTAACAGTCTAGAAGTCATTCTGGTCCTTTACTCTCTCTCCCTTCTTGCCCCATATCAGATCAATCATTAACTTCTGTTGACTCTACCTTCCCAATATCTCTCCAGCCTTCAGGATCTAGTAAATGTGGTAGTTTAGATGTCAATGGCACTTGGCCATTTTTGAAACAGCTCTCTAATGGAACTGATATCTTATTCTCCCACCATCTGCTTCTCTGAGTCACTACCCAATCCATGTCTTTGGGTGGCTGCCTATTCTGTTTTACCCTGGCAATAGGTCTGGCTCTTTGATCCCTACCTTCCATGATTATCATATCAGAAACATTTGAATGCAGCTGCCTTAATCCAGAGTATCAGAATATGATACAAAGTCCAGCCAGAATCTGAAGTTAAACCTGTATTGTAGAATTGGCTGAAGTATACTCCTAACCCTATCCCCGTCCTGCCCCAGTATAGTGAGACTGTGACATACCATTCATCCACTCCTCTGACTTGATGCTAAACTCATAGGTTGTCACCCACAGCTGCTCATAAGGCACTTTGTTTGTCATCACGGTTTGCAGAAGAGGAAAAGTACTCTTCTCCTTTTCCAACAGATCCTCCTCCTTATTGATCAACTGCAGGCAAAATGGGAGGCTGTCTATTAGGTGGGTGGTTCTCCTGACCCCTACAAGCCACTATGGCAAATTCCTCAATGTTTTTAAAACCCAGCTGAGGAAGATATTGTTAGCAAGAGAGGAAAATAAGGTGTGAATTCAATCAGGAGGGCCCTTTGCACCTCTGAAGGCCATGGCATCTGAGATCTAGCTGGGTAAAACTTGAGGATAAATTGCTACTTGCTCCACCACCTTTGTTCCTATTGTAATATATCCATAACCCCATTTTCACAATTTTCATGTGTATATTTTCTGTTTACATAATGTTACCTTCTTGTGTTGACTTGCCTCAAAGGTAAGAACTTTAATGGTTAAAGAACTTACTAGCTGACCTTCAGGGCAAGTCACTTAGCTTCTCCAAGTCTTAGTTCTCTCATTTTATTTTATTTTTTAAGAATTCATTTATTTATCTTTAGAGGGGAAGGGAAGGAGAGAGGGAGAGAAATATCAATGTATGGTTGCCTCTCATGAGTTCCCTGCTGGGAACTGACCTGCAACCCAGGCATGTGCCCTGACTGGGAATGGAACTGCAATACTCTGGTTCACAGGCCCATGCTCAATCCACTGAACTACACCACCCAGGACCGTTCTCTCATTTTAAATAGGGATAAATGGAGATAACAATACCTACCCCCAAGGTTTGTTATGGTGTTAAGTGATATAGCACATATGAAGTTCTTCGTACATTGTTGGACACATAATGAATTCTCAGTACATGTGAGCAATTATTCTACATTACTCTATTATAATTTCTTCTCTGTGCCCAAACTCAATGACTAATGAAAATGCTGGTATAATGTAGGAACATATAAAAAGGTAGCTGAGAGTACCAATAAAAGAACTGGTCCAACCATCAATCTGTACTATCTAGCTGACAGCTGATGTTAGGAAAATACAAACCGAAGACCAGAACCAACCAAAGTATAGAGTCAGAAGTTCCCATCCTGAGACCCCGAACCTCAAATTCCACCAGTGCCTGATCGAGGTTCCTGGAAAGCTCATGAAACTTTTCAACATTGTTCTTCATTTCTTCTGTAGTCATCACTTCACGTTTTCTAAAGCCTTCTAGCTCCTTGTTGTAGCCCTCAAGTTTCAATTCAAATTCTGAGCACCTGAAAGTAAAGATAGACCGCTCACATTTGGACTTTCCATTTTGTGATTTTCAAAATCATAGCATTGTTCACCCATAATCTGATCTCATGAGTTCACATACACACACCATATTTTGCCATGTATAATGTGCACCCACATTTTTGGCCCAAACTTTCAGAAAAATACCTTTTGTTTTAATTTTTAAATTCATTTTTTATTCATTTATATTTAGATAGCTGTTTTTTATATTTTAAAGAAATTTTAGCATTTATTTTTGAACATATTATTGTATAAGAAATTTTATGTAATAATTATAACCTAAGAATAAATACAAGGTATTTCAGGTACTACCCATGTATAATATACATTCTTATTTTCCCTAAAAAATTTTGTCAAAAAAGTGTGCATTATACATGGTAAAATATAATATATATGTATATATCTTATATATCTATATCTAAGACATCTATCTACCTATATATAATCTTACTATTTATAATACCTCTTCCAAGAGATTGCTGCTGTAAACTATGTTTGGTGGTTAAATACTTTTAGATCTTTTTCTCTATGGTTAAATATGTGTGTGGGTATGTGTGTGTATGCATATATACACACATACATTGTAATAGTCAATGAAAGGAGACTTTAAATTCATTTGTTAATAAGGAGCAACTTTGTCAGGCCAGTAAATTGTACACTGGATCTTTTAGGTTAAAAAATAAAAGCCATTTAAGAGTTGACTCATGCCAGAAATGAAAATAAAAACACATACATAGTTCTGGTTTTATATAGTATCAGTGTAAAGTGAGAAAATAAAGAGATGTAGTAGATGGTTTTGAAAGGAAAACAACAGGAGTCTGAATAGACTAATAATAGAAAAAATATATATTCTACATTAAATACATAATATATTGAGTATATATACATTATTGATTCATATACTACATATTATTAAGTACCTAATACATTCCAAGAACTTCTCTGGGCATCAGGGGTATATTTGTTGAGTACACTACTAAGCCTCCTACCCTCATAAAGCTCGTATTTTAGTTGGGGAAGAGCTGGACAATAAACATATGTAGATAGACAGGTGGATGAATGAATGGATAAATCCATACATAGACAAAGATAAAATATTTCTAATAATAAATGCTCTGAAGAAAACGAAAGAGGGCGGAGTGACTAGTGGATGGAAATGAAACTCCTTTAGCTAGAGTGACCAGAGAAGACCTATCCAGAAAGTTATCTACTTCATCCATATGATCAACAAAGCAGGTCTTAAATTTACTTCTCCTTTTTCCTAATGGGGTAGAGTAATGCAGAGTTAAGTGGACAGGTTCTAGAACTAGACAGGCTAGGTTCAAATCTTTACTTTGCTGCTCAGTAGCTATGTGACCTTGGTTAAGTCACTTTGTGATTTATATAAAATGGGGATGGAAAAGTACCTACTTTAATATTTAATAAACTAACATATACAAAATACTCAGAATTGGGCCTGGTCTATAATAATCACTATACAAGTGTTTGCTCTCATTCACTATATTGTAAACTCTGTCAATACAAATTTTATTTTCTTAATTTCTTTTTGTATCTTCAGCATTTAGAACAGTGTCTGGCAAAAACCAAATAATCAGTATTCATGGAATGAACAAGGGACTGACCACTGAGAATAGGTACAGTGATACACTATAAAGTTGGCTATTATCTTAAGAATACTTAATTCTGTTATGGAAGTTTTAATGTTCTTTTGTCCTAAAAGTTTACAAAAGTTAATTTTCAAGTGGTTTGATTTGGGTTTTATTTCTAATTGCACAGTGTGGTAAGCAGCCTCTGACAGGCTCCCCATAAGTTTCCCATGACCTCCTGGTATTTGCAACCCTGTGCAATTGTCTCCTCTCAAGCTTGGCTCCTCTTCAGTTTGGGCTAGAGACCAAGTAACTCACTTCTAACAAATGATGAGAAGTCACTTCTAATATTGGATTACAAAAAGACTGAAATCTCTCTCCCTCTCTCCTTATGGGAAGCCAGCTGCCATGTAAACTGCTATAAATAGAGGCTGATGTAGCAAGGAAGAGAGGGAAGTTTCTGACCAGCAGCCTGTGAGAAAGTGAATTCTACTAACAATCATATGAGAAAGTCTGGAAATGGATCCTTACCCAGTTGGGTCTTCAGATGAGAATGTAGCCTTGGCTGACATTCTGACTGCAACTTCATGAGAGACCTTGAATCAGAAGCATACAGCTAAGCTACCTCTGGGTTTCTGAGCACAGAAACTGTGAGGTAGTAAATGTTTACTGTTTTAAGTTGCTAGTTTGGGGGATGATTTTCCATGTGGCAATAGATAATGAATATACACTACTATAATGAAATGTGGACTGTATAATTTCTGTTTCTTCTAATTTTTTTCAAGTTCTAAAATATGGTTAATTAAAAAAATATACTATGGACATTTAAGAATAGCTTTTTTTCATTGTTGAGTAGAATGCTTGATATGTAATTGTTTACTTCTGTTATGTCCTTATTCAAGTTTCACAGTTTTTTTATTTGTTTGTTTGTTTGTTTGTTTACTTATTTATGGTTTTTGATATATAAGGGTTGATACTGCTTTAACTTTTTCTGCCCACCTAAGTAACCATCTTGGAATACTAATGGTTTTGCTTTCATATTAACATAGCTGATTCTCCTTGCTTTTTCTTTGTATTTGCATGCCATACTGTTGCCCATAGAGAAACTTAAGTTTTCTCTGCTACCCATCAGAATAGATCAGGAACAAAGATTAGATCAGTAGCAAGGTTAAATCAGTTATTAAAAATTTACAAGGAATGAAGAAGACAGAGGAACATATTATATAGCACATCAGAGATGCAATCAGCAAAATATAGATTTGGGGACAAATGATCAGTTTCTTTAATAAATAAATTGCAAGGAAAAAACAGAGAAGATGAAGGGGGACTCATAGAGGAAAAGAAATTTAAGAGACAAATGTAATTACATAGACATTTTTGGATTCTGATTCAAGTAAGAAAATCATAAAAAGAAAAAATTTACGGACTTCCGCCAAGATGGAGGCATAGGTGGATGTGCCGTACCTTCTCACACAACCAAGATTAGAGAAAACTAAATATTAGCAACAGAAAACACAGCCAGAACACGGAAAATTGAACTTTTCGGAAGTCCGTTAACAACAAATTCTTCAGCCTGACCGGTAAGGGGCGAAACCAGCAGCTGGCGGAGCAGGGTTGCACAGGAGGACTCGGCCAGACACACTCAGGCCCGCGGAATCCAGGCGCAGGGTCAGACCTAGTGAGTGACCCAGCGAGCGACCAGGCGAGCGACCGCCGGTAGACAGCCAGGCCCGGGGCTGCGTGTTGACTGAGGTCGCGCATTTTTTCGAGGGTGGACAGGCGAGGGATTGGGCGGTTGGACCGGGCCGGCAGGTCCCCACTGCAAGTGGCAGTGGAGGGCACCGCCATTTCCCTGCTCTGACCCCACCTCCACATACATCATAACCCAGCGACTCTGAGTGGCCTGGCCCAGGTGAACCACCTAAGGCACTGCTCCTCCGCACCCAGCTGTGAGAAGCGGCAGAGGGGGTCACCATTTCCCCGCTCTGGCCATGCCCCCACATACAGCTTCACAACCCAGCGACCTGGGAATCCAAGGTGCCGCTTCTCACACTTAAAGGGCCCGAACAGACCAAGAATGGCGCAGGAGGATCTCAGAGCCCCAGAGCCAATAGATCTAAGCAATGAAGAAATAGCTAAACTCACAGACGCACAGTTTAAAACATTGGTGATCAGGATCCTCATAGAACTGGTTGATTATACCAACAAATTAGACAAATATATGAAGGCGAAACTAATTGAAATGAATGGAATTGCACAGGACACCAATAGCAATGAAAAGGAAACTGGGACTCAAATCAATGGAGTGGACCAGAAGAAAGCAAATAATGGCCAAACAGAAAAGAGTCAAGAAGCAAGAATTCAAAGAAATGAGGAGAGTCTTAGGAACCTCCAGGACATCTTTAAACGCTCCAACATCCGAATTATAGGGGTACCAGAAGGGGGAAAGGCACAGCCACCAGTGGAAAACTTATTTGAAAAAATAATAAAGGAGAATTTCCCCAATCTGGCAAAGGAAATAGACTTCCAGGAAATCCAGGAAGCTCAGAGAGTCCCAAAGAAGTTCGACCCAAGAAGGAACACACCAAGGCACATCATAATTACATTAGCCAAAATTAAAATGAAGGAGAGAATCCTAGAAGCAGCAAGAGCTAAGGGGACAGTCACCTACAAAGGAGTTCTCATCAGACTGTCAGCAGATTTCTCAAAAGAGACCTTACAGGCAAGAAGGGGCTGGAAAGAGGTATTCCAAGTCATGAAATCTAAAGACCTACAACCAAGATTGCTCTATCCAGCAAAACTTTCATTTAAAATGGAAGGACAGATAAGGTGCTTCTCAGATAAGATCAAATTCAAGGAGTTCATCAGCACCAAGCCCTTATTATATGAAATGTTAAAGGGACTTATCTAAGAAAAAGAAGTTAAAGAAACATGAACAGTGAAAGGACAACAAACTCACAGTTATTAACAAACACACCTAAAATGAAAGCAAACTAAAAGGACAGCTAGATCAGGAGTGGAAACATAGAAATGAAGATCTCAAGGAGGGTTACCAACAGGGGAGTGGGAGGAGGAGAAGGGGAGAGAAGGTACAGAAAATAAGTAGCATAGACAGTAGATAGAAAATAGATGGGGGGGGGCAAGAATAGCATGGGAAATATAGAATCTAAAGGACTTGAGACACATAGTCATAAACTAAAGGAGGGGGTGATGGTGGGGATGGGGGTAGGGTGGAGGGGAATAAAGGGGGAATAGAACAACTGTAACAGCATAATCAATAAAAAAAATTAATTAGCTCATTTTGGTCCCTAGGTTACTTTCTATTGTATTAAAAAAGGAATTCAAAGTCATTACTGTAACCTCAAGGACATACTTCTCTGACTCTCCAAACTTATTCTGTAGCCACTCTCCTCCTTATTCCAAGGTCTTCCGATGGCTGAGCCATTTCAATGCTGAGCTTAAGGTCTGGAGAAATCCCCTGCTACTTGCTCTTCTCCACATCTTCACTTAATGGGCTTCTCATCCTTCAAGTCTCCTCTTAACAGGAGCCCCTTCTGTCCCACCTACTATTTTCAATCACTGGGTTCTGTTTTCTGTTCCTTTCCTCTTTAGAACTTATATTTATCTACTGTATCTCCCACCTCCCATGTCACTTTTGTTCTTTGTATTCTCAGAGAAAAGGAATGGAGACAGAAGCACAGGAGGGAAAAGGGAAGTTAGCCCAGCCATCCTCTCCCTCCCCTGGCTGTTTTGCACTGAGGTCTTAAGACTCAGAGCTAAAAACATAAGTGCCACAGAGACAGCCTGCTTCTCAGCTTCTTATTTGTTTTTGTTTTCTAATAAGCTGTGATTTTAGACTTTGATAGATATTAATTTTGGAGAATATTATCACTGTGAAAAAGTTTCATTCAGTAGATTAAAAGGGTTCAGATGTCACTATGTAAGTAGATATGGTGGTAGAGGGGAGCTTGTGAATGTTAATTTCTGTTGGCTTTTAGTCTTTCAGTGAAATAGAAAGCAAAATCCTTAGCTGAGAGAAAGAATGGGAGAGAAGAGTTAAGAGTTTTGAGGGAAGAGTGAAAGAATAAAACTGTCACCTGGAATGGTAGAAATGTACGCAGAGTAGAGATCCTAGGCAGTGACCAAGACCCACTTAATCTTGTTGGTCATAAATCTAGCCATGAGCAGTCAAAACAACATTCTCTTTCCAACCATGTTCATCTGTATTAGTGCTGAGGAGTTAGATTTAAGCAGAATTTGACTTCTTCCAGGAAGGGAGAAGAAGATATCCGAGAGCTTATATAGGGGGTAGATTATAATATGAGACAGAACAAAAAATGAGTACATGAGGGTGGTCAGGAGGAACACAGCAATGATGACAGGTTGTAGATTGTGTCATTGTGGAGTTGAAGAATTATTGAAAATGGGTACTAATATCAAATAAAATGTATTACTGCTTCCAGAAAAAAAGTTTCATTCATTCATTCATTCATTTATCACAACAGTAATTACTTACTAGATGCAAGGCACTGTGCTTTATCTAAACCTCAGACTACAATCTGGGGTTCTCTTCCTAAGATACCTTTCCTTCTTCCCCCAAGATGTCAAATAGTTTTCCATTGAACTCTCAGAGTAAGAAGAGCTCACATCCCTAGATATTCATCATGAATATTCCAGGATGCTTCCAGGACCATGGAGCCTACCACTGAATAGGACAAATGGGAGAAATGCTTATTTTTCCACACGATCAGGTGCTGCTGGGTGCTTTTTCACATCATTAAAATTCTTGTTGAGTCTCCAAATACAGCACCCACATACAAAGATAAATCCCTGATAAAAGCAGTTTGAAATCTTCCCAGAGGACAATGGTATATAAACTCATTGATCAGCTTAACATATCACTATTATTGAAATTATTATTAATTTTAACTTCTTATAATTATTTAGCACATTATAGTTTCCAAAGACTTTCATGTCTATAACATATACATATATGTAATCCATATAATAATACAATTATTAGTAAACAGTGGGAATTCAGAAAATTAGGTTGAGTAAATGAATTGTATTGGAGAGACCACCTGGAGTCTATGAGGGGACAATGAATGGATCTAAAGAAAGTGGACTGAGCAGAATTCTGGCACTAAGTATTTATAATGATGTTCAAAGAAACAAACTTTAATGGCAGGGCTACTTATATAGATGAGATATGGGTAGGGCTAAAGGTGCAAATAGGAGAACTTCTGGTCAAGATGGAGGCAGAGGTAAACATGCTTCACCTCCCCACACAACCACAGAAAAAATTACAACTAGATCTCAAAACAAATAACACCAAGAACTGTCAGAATATTGAGCTGTATAGAAGTCTGACAACCAAGGATTTAAAGAAGCCATATTCACCCAGATGGGTAGGAGGGATGGAGATGTAGAGATGGGTGGAGAGGTGTGGAGATGTGGTGTGGTGCAGAAAGACACTGAAGGTTCATGGGTGGTCCCCCCACTCATGTGTGGTGGATAAAAATGGGAGGGATGCCTTAGGAGCAAGAGATCCCAGCTCTAAGCCTACCATACAGCCCAGGGTTCTAGCACCAGGAAGATAAATCCATGTAACTTCAGGTTGTGAAAACCAGTGGGGGTTAGGGTGGTGGAAGAAACTGCCATATTTTCAGGACTACACTTAAAGAGCCTGCATGGACTTAAAATGTGCACAGGCCCACCCCCCTAGGATTTAGCATCAGGGCAATAGCTGGAAGGGCACCAATTACAAAGGGCGAGTGCTAGGAAAACAACCAGAAGCCAGGCAGCCAAGATTGTGCCCTCTCTAAGCCTTTGTACCATAGAGAGCCACAAAACAGTGAAGTATGTCACCCCATCCCAGTGATCATCAGGCTCTGCCCCACACAATTTATAGGTGCCTTTTCTACAATAGGCCATGCTACTAAGACAGGAAATCAAAGCAGCCCTACCTAATGCACAGGAACAAACACAGGGAGGTTGCCAAATTGAGGAGAAAAAAGAAATATGGCCCAAATGAAAGAACAGAACAAAATCCCAGAAAAAGAACTAAACAAAATGGAGATAACCAACCTATCAGATGCAGAGTTCAAAACACTGGTGATCAGGAAGCTGAGAGAACTCATTGGGTATGGCAACAACCTAAAAAAGATGCAGGAAGAAATGAAGGTCACCTAAGTGAAATTAAAAAAAAATTTACACGGAACCAACAGTGGAGGAGATAAAGCCAGGATTCAAATCAGCAATTTGGAACATAAGGAAGAAATAAACATTCAACCAGAATGGAATGAAGAAACAAGAATTCAAAATATCAAGGAGAGTATAAGAAGATTATGGGACATTTCCAAATGTAATAACATCTGAATCATAGGGATGCCAGGAGAAGTGGAAAAGCTAGAAATTGAACTTATTTGAAAAAAATAATGAAAGAAAACATCCCTAATTTGGTGAAGGACTAGACATACAAGTCCGGAAAGCACAGAGAGTCCCAAACAAGTTGGACCCAAAGAAGACCACACCAAGAAATTTCATAATTAAAATGCCAAAGGTTAAACATAAAGAGAGAATAAGGACTTCCACCAAGATGGAGGCGTAGGTGGAAGCACTTTGCCTTCTCACACAACCAAGTTTAAAAACAACAAATTTTTAGCAACAAAAATGCAGCCAAACCACAGAAAATTGAACTACACGGAAGTCTGACTACAACAAACCCTTCAGCCAAACCAGTAGGAGGGGCAGAGCCAGCAGCAGAGAGGGGTTGGGCAGGAAAGATCCACCGGACCAAACCGGGCATGTGACCCAGGTGCGCCAGCAGCTGTGGGCGAATCCCAGGTGTGAAGAAGCAGGCAGACCCACTGAGGGTGGACTGTGGTCGCACATTCGCATGCAGATAAACAGGTGAAGGAATTGGCGGTGGTGAGGACCTCACAGGCCCCAGTGGTGGAAAGCAGCAGAGAGAACTACCATTGTCCTTCTCTGACCCCCCCCTCACATACAGCATCACAAACCAGAGACCTAGGTGGCCCCGCCCTGGTGAACAACTAAGACTCCCCTCCTCATACATAACAGGCACGAACAGATCAAAACATGTCTCAAGAACAACTCAGAGCCCCAGAGCCAATAAATCTAAGTGACCAAGAAATAGCTAAACTTTCAGATGCACAGTTCAAAACACTGGTGATCAGGATGCTCACAGAACTGGTTGATTATAGTCACAAATTAGAGGAACATATGGGAGCTAAACTAATTGAAATGAATGGAAATACACAGGAAACCAATAGTAATGGAAAGGAAACTGGGACTCAAATCAAAGGAGTGGATCAGAAGGAGGAAAAAAATGACCAAACAGAAAAGGATGAAGAAACGAGAATTCAAAAAAATGAGGAAAGGCTTAGGAACCTTTAGGACATCTTTAAACATTCCAACATCAGAATTATAGGGGTACCAGAAGGGGAAGAGGAACAGCCACCAGTGGAAAACTTATTTGAACAAATAATAAAGGAGAATTTCCCCAATCTGGCAAAGGAAATACACTTCCAGGAAATCCAGGAAGCTCAGAGAATCCCCAAAAAGTTGGACCCAAGAAGGAACACACCAAGGCACATCATAATTACATTAGCCAAGATGAAAATGAAGGGGAGAATCCTAGAAGCAGCAAGAGATAAGGGAACAGTCACCTACAAAGGAGTTCCCATCAGACTGTCAGCTGATTTCTCTGCACGCAAGAAGGAGCTGGAAAGAAGTATTCCAAGGCATGAAAGGTAAGGACCTACAACCAAGATTGCTCTACCCAGCAAAACTTTCATTTAGAATGGAAGGGCAGATAAAGTGCTTCTCAGATAGGGTCAAGTTCAAGGAGTTCATCATCACCAAGCCCTTATTTGATTTAATGATAAAGGGACTTACCTAAGAAAAAGAAGATAAAAAAGATGAACAGTGAAAGGACAGCAAACTCACAGTTATTAACAACCACACCTAAAACAAAAGCAAAATAAGAGGACGGCTAGATCAGGAGCAGAACCATAGAAATGAAGATCACGTGGAGGGTTAGCAACAGGGGAGTGGGAGAAGGTACAGAAAATAAGTAGCATAGATGGTAGGTAGAAAATAGATAGGGGGAGGGCAAGAATAGTATGGGAAATATAGAATCTAAAGAACTTGAGACATGTGGTCATAAACTAAAGGGGGGAATGGGGGAGGCAGTGTGCAGGGTGGAGGGGAAAGAAGGGGGGAAATAGAACAACTGTAATGGCATAATTAATGAAATATATTAAAAAATAAAAATAAAACAGCAAAAAAAGGAAAAAAAAGGAAGAGAATAAAAATAATAAAACTGCAAGAGAAAAGCAGAGTTACCTACAAAGAAGTTCCCATGAGATTATCAGCTGATTCCTCGAAAGAAACTGATGGCAAGAAGGGAATGGCAAGAAGTGTTCAAAGTGATGAAAAGCAAGGACCTACAACCAATATTATTCTATCCAGTAAAGCTATCATTCCATTTAGAATGGAAAGGTAGATAAAGTTATTCCTAGACAAGGCAAAGCTAAAAGAGTTCATCATCACCAAGCCATTATTACATGAAATGTTAAAGGAACTTATCTAAGAAAAAGACCAAAACTATGAACATTAAAATAACAACAAATTCACAACTATCAACAACTGAATCTAAAAAATAAAAACAAAAACAAATTAAGAAAACATCTAGAACAGGAACAAAATCACAGATATAGAGATCATTTGGAGGGTTTTCAGCTGGGAGGGGAAGAGGGAGAATGGGGGAAAGTACAGGGATTAAGAAGCAGAATTTGTAGGTACAAAATGTTCTGGGTGATGTTAAGAATGGTGCAGGAAAATGGAGAAGCCAAAGAACTTATATTTATGACTCATGGACATGAACTAAGGGTGGGTATTGCTGGAGAGAAGTGGGGTACTGGGTGGAGGGGGCAAAGAGGGAAAATTGGGACAGTTGTAATAACAATCAATAAAATATACTTTTAAAATTTCCTATTGTGCAGCTTGTCCTGTTCAGTGCTAATGTGGCAATAATTATTTATTCCTTCATTATTTATTGTTGATATTTTACTATGCACTGTGTTCTATTCCATCTGTACATGTAAGTATGTTTGCCTGCTAATATTTTAATACAGTGACAAAGACAGCATAGGCCTACTGAAAGATTAGACAATGTCAAGTGATATCAGTAAGTACCACGTATGTGGTAAAGATACACACTCATGCATGCACAAGCACGCACACAGCCCAGCTGTGGCACATTGTTTATTAACAAAGGTTTATACTAATTACTATCCCCTTCAAGGAGGCTTGAAGATAACACCGCTCAGCGGGAAACAAGAGGAAATTTCTTCACCAACTATCTTCTGCCTTTGCTCATGCATTGCTGGGGGTGTGGTGGGAGTCAGTTCCACACAGAACCAGGAAACTGCGGTGTGTTATGAAGTCATGTGTCATTTCTGAAACACCCTCAGACACCTCCTTTACCTTTTAATGAGGTCCATCTCTGCCTGATCCCTCTTGCTAAGGAGAAGATTTCGGCTGTTTTCAAAGACATCTTCGATCTGGTCTGGCCAGAGGAACAGAGTGCTGTTCAATTTGATGTCCTCTTCTGCAAAACACAGACAGTCTGCTTCAGGACACTACTCAGTGGGTCAGCATGCAGCAGAACAGAGGTCAACAGACATGGGGGATAGAAAATGAATGCATAGGGCCATTATGTATGAATGACAGCCAGCATTTATCCAGCACTTACCAAAGCTTGGGATAGAAGGTAGACAGTATTATCATCCTTGTTTTTACAGATGGGAAATAGTTAAGAAAGTGGTCAAGTTCATACCACTGAAATGTGGAGAGCAGATATCAAACCCAGGTCAAATTAACTTGCAAGGCTCTATCTCTCACCTCTATTCTTACTTTTCCCCAGGCAATAGAGTAGAAACCCAGGGTGATGTTCTGGTTCTAATCTTTAAACTATTTTAACTCATTTGAGTCTCAGACTCCCTCTTGGTTAAGTGTCAGTAATAATATCAATGCCACATGACGTACCTACCCTAGGGCTCTGGTCAGTTACAATCTCCTGGCTTCCCCTGTACCCTTGGAGTTTAGGACACAGAGACCACAGTGAGAGAGTCCGGTGTATGCTCACATGGTCAAGGGCACAGCTCAGGAAATGTGTGGGGGTTGGTTAGAGAACTACTTCTCACTCCCAGCCCATACCTCTTCCTTCATCACCCCACCCCCCACCACATTGTGAACACCAACTAATTCACAGGTATTTCCAGATGAAAACAGCTCTGAAACTTGGCTTGTAAAGAGCATATCAAGTTTTTCTTCTGAACCTGGTACTTACAAACTCGACCTTGGCCTAATAAGCCTCGAAGGGACCTTGGGCACTTTCCTTTAAGCAATATGCAGGGGCATGAAGGAAAGTGCCCTCAAAGGTGGGATTTTATTGATTACAAATTAATAAAATCTACCCATTTATAAAAAGATTGCATTTGGAAGTGAATTTCCCAGGAACACCAGGAACATGATGTCAAATCCCCAGATATTTCTTATTTCTTTTTAAAAAATATTTTATTTATTTATCTTTAGAGGGGAAGGGAAGGAGAGAAGGAGAAAAATATCAATGTATGGTTGCTTCTTGTGAGTCCCCTGCTGGGAACTGGCCTGCAACCCAGGCATGTGCCCTGACTGGGAATTGAACCGCGATCGTGTGGTTCACAGGCCCGTGCTCAATCCACTGAGCTACACCAGCCAGGGCTCTTCTTTAGTTCTCATAATCAGATTCCTTTTTGATTCAGAGTCTTGTGATGAGTGCCTCTAATACATGGGGGCACTTAAAAGCAGCTCTCCCAGTCTTGACACTCAGTGGTAGTATTGCCGACTCTCCTTTCCCTGACTCTTTCCTTAAAAATAGAAATATACATCTACACTTGCATGTACATATATGACATTAGACTTACGGGGCAAGTCTGCATAGTCCATCAGGAACTCTAGTCGCTCAACTGCATCTTTAAGTTGCCTCCTGAGTGTGAACACAGTGACATCACTGGATTTCTTTAAGAATTCAATGAGTAATACCAGCTCCTCGGTGTTGGCAGGAATCTCACTGACTTTATCTGCAATGTTGCTGTACTGATTACAAATGCTTTGGGATAAAAACCAGCCATCATCATCACCATCATCCTCTAAAATAACTTTCTTAGAAGACTTATTATGCTAAACAAACGTGATTCCTATTTGGTGACCAGAATGATGTTTTCCAACTTTTCTCTACCTTCAAATCTTTGATGGATGATATTCGCATTCACACTACACTTCAGGGATAATTACAGTACTAAAGATAGTAATGTCTTTCATGTATTAAGCCTATTACTAGGTGCCATGCCCCACCTAAATCAAATATTAGATTATTTAATCCTCATAATTCTAAGATGTAGGGACTATTATTATCAACATTTTGGAAGAAAGCGGGGCTGAGTAACTTTACCCAAAGCAACATGATGTAGAGGTGTCAAAGCCAGGATCCGAATCTGGTTCAATTGATTCCAAACCTCGTAATCTTCACAAATAAACCCTAAGTATAACCCAGATTTAGACCAAAATAAAAACAAGAATACCACCACCACTAACACCAGCAATTCATCAAATTTTATGCTGGAGTAGAGCACTAAAGTAATCTGTAATCACCGATTCTCATAGTATACCAGCAAGCTTATCTTCATGTGCTGCAGGTAATACTTGGTGGCACAGAGAAATTTCTGTTCAACTTCTTGAGATCTAACTCAAGGGACCATGAGATCTAACTGTCCACTTCTCCTCAAAACAAGATTGTGAAAAAGGGTATTATTATATGAATAACTTGAATATGCTCTAAATTATACAAAAGCTAATGAATCACATTCCTCAGCATTTTAAGTACAATTAGGAACAAATCATCTCCAATATATCCATGTCTACTACTAAGTAGCCCTCAAAAATGTTAGCTATGATAGCTATCATAATTTTATTATTGATTAGTACATGCTGATATTATATATTAGTTAAAAACATTCCTCTAATATTTTCAGTCCTCAATAGTCCTTCATAATATAAGAATACTGCTCCATAAGAAAGCTAATTAGGTCAAACTGAAGAGAAAATGATTATAACACCTTTGCAGATGATGCTGAGATTTTATAAATCAATTTTTTATACAATTCAGGAACTTTCTATAGAGAAAAATTATCTCCTGCACTGCATGGGTTCAAAGTATTCTCCACTTCTTAGAATCAGAGGTAGACTATTTCCCAACCTCCTTCATATTTTTAATTGGGTGTTTTACTAATCAGCTTGGGCTACCATAACAAAATGTCACTGGAAGCTTAAATAACAGAAATTTATTTTCTTACACTTCTGCAGCCTCAAAGCAGAAGGCCAAGGTGCTAACTGACTTGGTTCTTACTGAGGACTCTCTTCCTGGCTTACAGACAAATGCTTTTTCACTATGTTCTCACATGGCAGAGAGGAAGAGAGTTTTGGTGTCTTTGTCTCTTTGTATAAGGGGCACAATCCTATGACCCCATTTAACCTTATCACCTCTTTTATAGGTACTGTCTCCAAGTAGAGTCATGCTGGGCATTAATGCTTTGCTATGGATTGAACATTTGTGCCCCACCCCACAATTTATATATTGAAACACAATCCCTAATGTCATATTTGGGGGTGGTCTTTGGGCAGTTATTAGTTCTTGAGGGCTATAAGCACATGACCATGATCAGTGCCCTCATAAAAGAGCCCCCTCACTCCTTCTGCCATTTGAGTACACAGCGAGAAGGACACCTATGAACCAGGAGGCGGGCTTTCAACAGACACCAAATCTGCCAGAGCCTTGATCATAAGCTTCCCAGACTCCAGAACTGTGAGAAACAAATTTCTCTTGTTTATAAGCCACTCAGTTTATGGTAGTTTGTTATAGCAGCTCAGATAGACTAAGACGGTCTTCAGACTGAATTTTGGGAGGGCACAATTCAGTTCACAGCATGTACAAGCATGGGATTGAGTTCTAGTCTGAGGGAAATGGGAGGCACTGATGACTATCACTTTCAGATACAGCACATAAAGGTGTCCTTGTATATCCCATGCTCTTTCTTTCTTCCCCCCACTCCCAGTGTCTAGGATCTCAACACTTAAATGACCTCGAAAGTCTCAAGAAAGACTTTGAAACTATGTTGAAGATGTCAAGTCACCATTTTTTAAAAAAAATTTATTGATTATGCTGTTACAGTTGTTCTATTCCCCCCTTCATTCCCCTCCACGCTACCCCCCCGTCCCCACCATTACCCCCCCTTTAGTTTATTACCGTGTGTCTCAAGTTCTTTAGATTCTATATTTCCCATACTATTCTTGCCCCCCCATCTATTTTCTATCTACTGTCTATGCTACTTATTTTCTGTACCTTCTCCCCCCTTCTCCTCCTCCCACTCCCCTGTTGCTAACCCTCTTTGAGATCTTTATTTCTATGTTTCCACTCCTGATCTAGCTGTCCTTTTAGTTTGCTTTTGTTTTAGGTGTGGTTGTTAATAACTGTGAGTTTGTTGTTCTTTCACTGTTCATGTTTTTTTTTTAAATTTCTTTTTCTTAGATAAGTCCCTTTAACATTTCATATAATAAGGACTTGGTGATGAGGAACTCCTTGAATTTGGTCTTATCTGAGAAGCACTTTATCTGTCCTTCCATTCTAAATGAAAGTTTTGCTGGATAGAGCAATCTTGGTTGTAGGTCTTTGGATTTTTGGAATACCTCTTTCCAGCCCCTTCTTGCCTGTAGGGTCTCTTTTGAGAAATCCGCTGACAGTCTGATGGGAACTCCTTTGTAGGTGACTATCCCCTTATCTCTTGCTGCTTCTAGGATTCTCTCCTTCATTTTAATCTTGGCTAATGTAATGATGATGTGCCTTGGTGTGTTTCTTCTTGGGTCCAACTTCTTTGGGACTCTCTGAGCTTCCTGGATTTCCTGGAAGTGTATTTCCTTTGCCAGATTGGGGAAATTCTCCTTTATTATTTGTTCAAATAAGTTTTCCACTGGTGGCTGTTCCTTTCCCCCTTCTGGTACCCCTATAATTCAGATGTTGGAGTGTTTAAAGATGTCCTGGAGGTTCCTAAGACTCTCCTCATTTTTTTTGAATTCTTGCTTCTCCACTCTTTTCTGTTTGGCCATTATTTGCTTTCTTCTGGTCCACTCCATTGATTTGAGTCCCAGTTTCCTCTTCATCACTATTGGTTTCCTGTGCAATTCCATTCATTTCAGTTAGTTTTGCCTTCATATGTTTGTCTAATTTGTGGCTATAATCAACCAGTTCTGTGAGGATCCTGATCACCAGTGTTTTAAACTGTGCATCTGAGAGTTTTGCTATTTCTTCATTGCTTAGATTTATAGGCTCTGGGGCTTTGAGATCTTCTTGAGCCATTTTTGGTCTGTTCGTGCCCATTAAGTATGAGGAGAGGAGTCTTGGACTCCCAGGTTGCTGGATTATGACGCTGTATGTGGAGGCGGGGTTAGAACAGGGAAATGGCGGCGCCCTTTGCCACCGCTTGCCGCTGGGTCTGCTGGCTCTCATCCAATCACCCACTTCCTCGCTTGTCTATCCACACTGCAATGCACAACCACAGTCAACCTTTAGCCCTGCTCCCTGGCTGTTTCCCCATGGTCGCTCGCTGGGTCTCTCACTAGGTCCAACCCTGCACCTGGATTCTGTGCGCCTGAGTCCCTCTGACCGAGTTTTCCTGTGCTATCCTGCTTCACCAGCTGCTGGTTTCGCCCCTCTTACCGGTCCGGCCGAAGAATTTGTTGTTAACAGACTTCCGAAAAGTTCAATTTTCTATGTTCTGGCTGTGTTTTCTGTTGCTAATATTTAGTTGTCTCTAAACTTGGTTGTGTGGGAAAGTGCAGCGTATGCACCTATGCCTCCATCTTGGCAGAAGTCTCTCAAGTCACCATTTTTATTGAGTTTCTGAATGCATATAATAGGTCTCCTCCACCAATGTGGAGCTCCCATGGGCAACAAATAAACTCGTATTGTGGAGATCGAAGATGGCGGTGAGGTAGGAGGCAGTGGATTCCACTTCCCCCTACACACAGGAGAAAAACCTAGTCGATCTACAGAGGAACAAAGCAAACAGCCAACAGTACCCCAGCATATATGAAGATAGGAGACCAAAAATTGTAGAGGACATTGAAAAACTAGGCAGTAAAGGGAGTGTGTCAGGACAATAAGATCCCTGAGACCAGTGCAAGGACCAGAGTGACTGCAGCCTCAGGCCGGGCACCTGCAGGGCCTGCCACAGGATTCTTGGGAGAGAGCTGGGTCAACAGCTCCCTCCCCTGCCAAACAAGGATTGAGCACCACCAAGTGAAACCTGGTTGTTTGAAGTCACAGAGAGGGGAATAAGGACTAAGTGGCAAACACACAGGGGCTGTGATCACCTACAGAGTCTGTGGATGCCAGCTGGGGAGAGTTGAGAGTTGGGCTGTGATGGGCCCTGACTGGAGTAGTACCCAGTCTGGTTGGAGAATTGGGTTGTGTGAGAGGTAGGAAAGGTAGGCTTGAGCAGGAGGAATTTCTCAAAAATAAAAAGTAAAAAAACAGGCTGTTTGGGGAATTCCCCTGCAGCAGCCACTCCAACCTCTTCCCTACCCAGCTGCTCAGTGCTCCTGAGGTGGCCTGGAAGCCCTACGCACACTCTGGGAAGAGTGTGCACTGCCAAAGGCCCCTGAGCCCACACCTAAAGCCCTAGAAAGAGTGCAATGTAAGGAAGACCTGGTGCCCACATTCAAAGCCCTGGGGAGAGGCACCCACTGCTCACACTCATAGCCCCAGGGAGAGAGAGCACCCAAACCTATGGAACCTGAGGCACCAGAAGCTGCTGGGGAACTGGGCTGAAGGTTCACTGAGTGTGGATCAGGAAGAGAAAAAAGCAAAACCAATTGCCCCTCAGCCTGATGCAGCCAGGAAGACCAGCAAAAGTGGTTTGGCCAGTTTGAAGCCAGCAAAGGTTTTTTTATTTAAAAAATAATTCTTTATTTTTTATTTTTATTATTTTTTATCTTTCAACTCTTTTTCCCCTCTTTTCTTCTTTCTTGTTTCATTCCTTCTTCCTTTCTTTCTCCTGTTATCTCTTCTTCCTTCCCTTTTTAAAAAAAATTACCACAAGTGGGACAAAAAAACCTGGAACTGTGAAAAGAACAGATTTGGACCAAAAGAGGGGTCATTCCAACAGCTGAGACAGTGAGACAAATTTCACTTTGCTACTATAGAGAACCTGCAAGTTATTGCATATTTGTATTATTATTTTTCATTATTCTTACATCTTTTATTTTATTAGTATTTTTGTATTCCTCTTCTTTCTGTTTAGTCTTCCTTGCTTAGCTGGTTAAATTGTATTGTTTGACTTGTTTGCTTTGTTCTCTTTCATAGAGTATTGTTATTTTACAGTCTCTCACTTCAATTGTGTTCCATTAGCGCAGTACTGAAGGTCCTATTTTTCCCACTCTTGTTATTCAGATCGCATAGATTCTATCATATAATTGTTGCTCCATTATTATTGTAAATAATAGATGCTCCATAGAATTGTAAATAACACAGCACCCCTCCCAGATCTTAGCCCAGTTTACAGTTTCCAGAACTCTATTACTATTGTTGTTAACTCTATTCTCTCACACACTATACTGATTTTCTATCCTCTACTCTCACCTTACCTCAGAATCTGACCTCCCACAACCTCACTTCTTTCTAGATCCAATCACAATCTTTCCCTTCCCAACAAGAGTCTTATTTTCTTTCCACCCTTTCTAAAAAACTGGCTAGTTGGGTGGAATATTACGGTTAACGGTATACATAGCCAAAGGATCTCCTATCTATTCTCTATGGGCAGCTACTGTAATTACCATAGAATATACTCTTGCTGTCTTAAACCACTTGCCTTCCCCTCCAATTGATAACAAAAAAGAGTAGCTGGAAGCTGTGAACTCCAGAATGTGAACTCAAAGAGCTGTGAACTCTTTCCTGCTGAAAAAGGAAACCAATCAACAAAGGAACCACAAACAAAGAACAACAGAAGAAGGTGAAGGAAGAAGTGAAAGTCAAAATAACCTTAATCCAGGACCTATCTGGAAATACAACTAAATACTGGAGAAATTACCCAGAACTAAACAACTGAACAAGAGCAAGAGGGAATCCTCAAAACCTTGTACACACAGAAGAACCAGATTCAACACAACCTGCCCACACCAGCACAAGAAAATACAAGAGGTGGCGGACAGAGTGACCCTCAGTTAACCAGCTGGTGGGAAGGGCCCACCAGAGAAAGATCCAACAAAAATCAAAACCCAAAGACAAACACAGAGCAAACATAAACAACAGCCCAAGACCAGTGAGCTTGGGAGATCAAGGAAATGGTACCATTAAATCTCACAGGTATTCTACGATAGAAGTTCACATCATAAACCCAGGGAGTCAGAACAGATAAATTTAAGAAGCTGAGCCTAACAAGAACAGTCTCATAAACAATGGGAAGACACAGAAACAATCGCCAAATGTAAGAAAAGGAGGAAGCCTCAGAAAGAATGCTAAATGAAATAGAGGCAATTCAACTATCAGATAGTGAGTTCAAAGCAATGGTTATCAGGAAGCTCAATGAGCTCACAGAGAATTACGAGAAACTACAGGGAAACTACAATTAATTCTCCCAAAACTATGTCAACATGAAAAAGGAAATAGAAACTATCTGCAAGGGCCAAGAGGAAATGAAGAATATAATTTCAGAGCTGAAGAACACAGTAGAAGGAATCAAAACTAGGACTGATGAAGCAGAAGACTGGATCAGTGAGCTGGAGGACAAAGGAGAAAAAAAGCACCCAGAAAGAGCAAGAAAAGAAAAAGAGGCTCAGAAAGAATGACATAAAGATTAAGGAAAATATGAAACATAATTATATCCAAATAATAGAGATACCAGAAGGAGAAGAAGAAGAGCAAAGGGTAGAAAATCTGTTTCAAAAAGTAATGATGGAAAACTTCCTTAATTTTGATGAGAGTAAATATCACACAAATCCAGGAGACACAGAGTCCCAATCAAGAAGAATCTGAAGAGGCCCACTTTAAGACAAATCAAAATTAAAATGGCAAAATTCCAAGACAAAGAGAGAATCTCAAAGGCGGCAAGGGAGAAAAAGAAAGTAACATACAAGGGAGCCCCAATAAGGGTAGCAGCTTACTTCTCAATGGAAACACTCCAAGCCAGAAGACAATGGCAAGAAATACTCCAGGTAATGAGAACCAGAGGCCTGCAACCAAGGCTGCTTTACCCAGAAAGGCTCTCAATCAGGATAGAAGGCCAAATAAGAGGCTTCCAGGAAAAAAGAAGTCTAGTGCTCACTTTGGCAGCACATATTGGAAAGAAAAAAGAAGTCTAAAGGAATACACCTCCCCCAAACCAGCTCTGTGAGAGATGCTAAAGAAACCACCTTAAGAAAAGGAAGGAAAAGAGAGAGAGGAACACAGGTACAAAAATGGCAATGAATAAGTACCCATCAATAATAACCTTAAATGTAAGTGGATTACACGCTCCAATCAATGGACATAGAATAGCTGAATGGATAAGAAAGCATGACTCACACATATGCTGCCTACAGGAGACTCACCTCAAACAAGAGACCTACACAGACTGAAAGTGAAGAGCGAGAAACAAATTTTCCAAGCAAATGGACATGAAAAAAAGAGAGAAAAAGCCGGGGTAGCAATACTTATATCAGACAAAATAAACTTCATAAAAAAAAAACAACCCATAAAAAGAGACCCAGAAGGTCACTTCATAATACTCAAGGGAAGAATCCACCTAGAAGATGTAAACATTGTAAATATATATGCATCCAACATAGGAACACCCAAATACATAAAGAAAATCTTGGAGGACTTCAAGATATTGATGGCAACACAATTATAGTGGGGGATTTTAACACCCCACTGTAAAATTTGGACAGATCTTCCAAACAAAATATCAACAAAGATACTGTGGCATTTAACAGTGCCCTAGATGACATGGACTTAATTGATATATACAGAGCTCTTCATCCCAAAGAAGCTAAATACACATTCTTTTCAAATGCACATGGAACATTTTCAAAAATAAAACACATGATAGGACACAAAAGAAGCATCAACAAATTCAAGAAAATTGAAATCATACCAAGCATTTTCTCTGACCATAAGGCACTGAAATTGGAAACCAACCCAAAGAAAAAAACCCAAAACATCCAAAATCATGGAGACTGAATGGTATGCTATTAAACAACGAATGGGTAAAGAATGATATCAGGGAAGAAATCAAAAAGTTTCTGGAAACAAATGAAAATGAACTCACAACAACCCAAAACTTATGGGATACAGTGAAGGCAGTCCTGAGAGGGAAGTTTATAGCAATACAGGCCTACCTAAAGAAGACAGAAACATCTCAAACAACCTAACCCTATGCCTGCAAGAACTCGAGGAACAACAACAAAGACAGCCCAGAGCAAGTAGAAGGAAGAAAATAACCAAGATCAGAACAGAACTAAATGACATAGAGACTAAAATCACAATTATAAGGATCAATGAATCCAGGAGTTGGTTATTTGAAAAGATAAGCCTTTAAGCAGGCTCATCAAGAAAAAAAGAGAGAGGACCCAAGTAAATGCAATCAGAAATGAAAGAGGAAAGATTACAACTGGCACCACAGAAATACAAAGGATTGTAAGAAATTACTATGAAGAAATGTATGCCAAGTCATTTGAAAACCTAGGTGAAATGGACACATTTCTAGAAAAAATATAATCTTCCAAACTCAATGAAGAAGAAGCAGAAAGCCTGAACACACCAATAACATCAGATGAAATTGAAGCAGTAATAAAAAAACTCCCAACACTCAAAATCCCTGGACCAGATGGTTTCACAGGAGAATTCTACAAATCATTTAAGGAAGAACTAACCCCTATCCTTCACAGACTATTCCAAAAAATCCAAAATGATGAAAGATACTCAAACTCTTTTTATGAAGCTAGCATCATCCTAACTGCAAAATCAGATAAAGACACTACAATGGAAGAGAACTTCAAGCCAGTATCACTGATCAATATAGATGCTAAAATCCTCAACAAAATATTGGCCAATAGCATTTAACAATACATTAAAAAGATCATACACGATGACCAAGTCGGATTCATCCCAGGGATGCAAGGATAGTATAATATTATTAAATCAATAAATGTAATACATCACAGAAACAAAAGCAAAAACAAAAATCATATGATCATATCAATAGGTGCAGAACAAGCATTTAATAAGGTACAGCACCCGTTTATGATAAAAACACTCAGCAAAGTGGGAATAGAAGGAGCATTCCTCAATATAATAAAGGCCATATAGGAAAGACCTACAGTCAACATCATACTCCATGGGGAAAACTAAAATCTTTTCCATTAAGATCAGGAACAAAAAAACACTGGCCACTTTCACCACTTCTTTTAACACAGTATTGGAAGTTTCAGACACAGCAATCAGATAAGAAAAGGAAATCCAAATCGGAAATAAGGAAACAAAACTGTTATTGCTTGCAGATGACATGATAGTATACATAGAAAATCATATAGGCTCGACCAAAACACTGCTTGACCTAATAAATGAATTTGGCAAAACAGTGGGATACAAAGTCAATATCCAGAAATCAAAGGGATTATTGTATACCAACAATGAAACAGCAGAAGCAGAAATCAAGAAAAAGATCCCATTTGATACAGAAACAAGAAAAATATAATATCTAGGAAGAAACCTAACTAAGGAGGTAAAAGACCTGTATGCAGAAAACTACACAATAGTGAAAAAAGAAATCAAGAAAGACACCAAAAAATTGAAACATATACCATGTTCATGGCTCAGAAGAATTAATATCATCAAAATGTCCATACTACCCAAAGAAATTTATAGATTCAGTGCAGTCCCTATTGAAGTACTAAATGCCATATTTCACAGATATAGATCAAACACTTCAAAAATTTATATGGAACTATAAATGACCCCCAATATTTGCTGCAATTTTGAGAAAGAAGAACAAAGTAGGAGGGATGATAATACCTGATACCAAACTGTATTACAAGACCACTGTAATCAAAACATAAAAACAGGCATATAGACCAATGGAACAGAACAGAGAGCCCAGAAATAAACCCAAATCTCTATGGGTCCATTAATATTTGACAAATGGGGCAGCAACATAAAATGGAGTAAAAATAACCTCTTCAACAAATGGTGTTGAGAGAACTGGACAGCTACATGCAAAAAAAATGAAACTCGAGAACCAGCCTGCACCATACACAAATATAAATTCAAGGTGGATAAAAGATTTAAATACAAGTCATGACACCATTGAAGTCCTAGAGGAGAACATAGGCAGAAAAATCTCAGATAGTTCATGCAGGAATATTTTCTCTGATGTGTCCCCTAGAGCAAGGGACATAAAGAAAAGAATAAACAAATGGGATCTCATCAAAATAAAAAGCTTCTTCATGGCTAAAGAGAACAGTATTAAAATAAAAAGAGAACCAACCATATGGGAAAACATAGTTGCCAATGATACCTCATACAAGGGTTTAATCCCCAAAATATACAAAAAACTTACACACCTCCACTCTAAGAAGATAAGCAACCCGATTAAAAAGTGGGCAAAGGACTTGAACAGACACTTCTCCAAGAAGGACATACAGAGGATCTAGAGACACATGAAAAGATGCTCAATATTGCTAGCTATCAGAGAGATGAAAATGAAAACCACAATGAGATACCACTTCACACTGTTCAGAATGGCCATTATGAACAAAGCAACAAAGAACAAATGTTAGATAGCTTGTAGAGAAAAGGGAACCCTATTGCACTGTTAGTAGGACTGCAGACTGGTACAACTACTATGGAAAACAGTCCGGAATTTTTCTCAGAAAACTAAGAATGGATCTGCCTTTTGACCCAGAAATTCCGCTGCTAGGATTATATCCTAAGAACCCTGAAACACCAGTCCAAAAGAACCTATGCTTCCCAATGTTCATAGCAGCACAATTTACAATAGTCTTGAGTTGGAAGCAACCTAGGTGCCCATCGGTAAATGAATGGATTCAAAAACTATGGGAGACTTCCACCAAGATAGAGGCATAGGTGGATATGCTATGCTTTCTCCCACAACCAAGTTGTGAGACAATAAAATATTAGCAACAGAAAACAGCCAGAACACAGAAAATTGAACTTTTCAGAAGTCTGATAACAACAAATTCTTCAGCCTGACCGGTAAGACTGAAGCCAACAGCTGGTAGAGTGGGGTTGCACAGGAAAACTTGGTCAGAGGGACTCAGGCACTCGAATCCCAGGTGTGGGGTTGCAACAGGCAGACCCAGTGAGCGACTAGGTGAACGACCCAGTGAGCGACTGTCGTACCCAGCAAGGGTGCAGGGTGGTGGGATGACTGTGGCCCTGCATTCGTACACAGATAGACCAAAGAGAGAGTGGGTAGTGAGACGATGGGACCGAGCAGGCCCCAGTGGCGAGAGGCAGCAGAGGGGACCGCTATTTCCCTGCTCTGTCCCCGCCCCCACATACAGCGTCACAACCCAGTTACCTAAGTGGCCCTGCCCTGGTAAACACCTAAGGCTCTGCTCCTCATAATTAACGGGCGTGAATAGACCAAAAATGGCTCAAGAAGATCTCAAAGCCCCAGAGCCCATAAATCTAAGCAACGAAGAAATAGCAAAACTTTCAGATGCACAGTTAAAAACACTGGTGATCAGGATGCTTACAGAACTGGTTGATTATAGTCACAAATTAGAGGAACAAATGAAGGCTAAACTAATTGAAATGAATGGAATTGCACAGGAAACCAATAGTGATGAAGAGGAAACTGGGACTCAAATCAAGGGAATGAACCAGAAGGAAGAAAATAATGGCCAAACAGGAAAATATGAAGAAACAAGAATTCAAAAAAGTGAGAAGAGACTTAGGAACCTCCAGGACATCTTTAAACACTCCAACATCCGAATTATAGGGGTATCAGAAGGGGGAAAGGAACAGCCACCAGTGGAAAACTTATTTGAACAAATAATAAAGGAGAATTTCCCCAATCTGGCAAAGGAAATACACTTCCAGGAAATCCAGGAAGCTCAGAGAGTCCCAAAGAACTTGGACCCAAGAAGGAACACACCAAGGCACATCATAATTACATTAGCCAAGATTAGAATGAAGGAGAGAATCCTAGAAGCAGCAAGAGATAAGGGAACAGTCACCTACAAAGGAGTTCCCATCAGACTGTCAGCGGATTTCTCAAAAGAGACCCTACAGGCAAGAAGGGGCTGGAAAGAGGTATTCCAAGTCATGAAATCTACAGACCTACAACCAAGATTACTCTATCCAGCAAAACTTTCATTTAGAATGGAAGGCCAGATAAAGTGCTTCTCAGATAAGACCAAATTCAAGGAGTTCATCATCACCAAGCCCTTATTTGATTTAATGATAAAGGGACTTACCTAAGAGAAAGAAGATAAAAAAGTTGAACAGTGAAAGGACAGCAAACTCACAGTTATTAACAACCACACCTAAAACAAAAGCAAACTAAGAGGATAGCTAAAGCAGGAGCAGAACCATAGAAATGAAGATCACATGGAGGGTTAGCAACAGGGGAGTGGGAGAAGGAGAAGGGGGGAGAAGGTACAGAAAATAAGTAGCATAGATGGTAGGTAGAAAATAGATAGGGGGAGGGCAAGAATAGTATGGGAAATATAGAATCTAAAGAACTTGAGACACGTGGTCATAAACTAAAGGGGAATAGTGGGGGAGGGGGTGTGCAGGATAAAGGGGAATGAAGGGGGGAAATAGAACAACTGTAATGGCATAATTAATAAAATATATTAATAAAAAAACTATGGTACATTTATACAATGGAATTCTATACAGCAGAAAGAAAGAAGGAGCTCCTACCCTTTGCAACAGCATGGTTGGAACTGGAAAGCATTATGCTGAGTGAAATAAGCCAGGTGTTGAAAGACAAATACCATATGATCTCATCTTTAACAGGAAGCTAAACAACAAAACAAACAAGCAAGCAAAGTATATCCAAAGACACTGAAATAGAGAACAGGCTGTGAGAGACCAGAGGGGAGAGGGGAAGGAATTTCAGGGGAAAAGGGGAAGGATTCAGAGGAACAAGTATAAAGGACACATGGACAAAAACTAAGGGGGGTGGAAATGGGAGGAAGGTGGGGAGCACTGGGGGGGGTGGGCTGGGATGGGAATAAAAGACAGAAAACTGTACTGGAACAATAATTAAATTAAAAAACCAAAAAACTCTATGTGGTACATTTACACAATGGATTTCTAAGCAGCAGAAAGAATGGAGTTCCTACCCTTTGCAACAGCATGGATGGAAGTGAAAAGCATTATGCTGAGTGAAATAAGCCCGGTGGTGAAAGACAAAAACTCTATGATCTCACCTTTAACAGGAACCTAATCAATAAAGAAATCAAACAAACAAAATATAAACAAAGACACTGAAATTGACAGCAGGCTGACAAAGACCAGAGGGGAGAGGGGAGGGAATTTCAGGGGAAAAGGGGAAGAGTTTTTGGGAAGAAGTATGAAGAACACATGTACAATAACAAGGGGGGTGGAAATGGAAGGGAGGTGGGGAGGACATGGTGGAGTGGGTTGAGATGGGGTAAATGGCAGAAAATTGTGCTTGAACAACAATTTAAAAAAAACTTGTGTTCATTAATATCTTTGGTCTATTTGTTATAGTATCTGGACTAACAAAACTAATTCAGGTACATCCTCTCAGTCTGATAGACTCTTACCTGATGAGAATCCATCCTTCTTTCCTTTTGTAAGAGAATGCACGGAGTAAATATATTCTGCCTCCTGAATATCAGTTGCCTGGGAAGGCCCAGAATCCTGGTAGGAGATCCACTATCTGCTAGACCTTTTAAACAGTCTTAATCATGGGTTGATATAAGGAATCTGACCAACACAACACCTTTGCAATATCCAGAGATAATCTGAAGATAGGAAACATTGCCTTTTACATATGCTCATTATATCATTTAAAATCTAAAATGCCAGGCCTTGCCCTGGCCAGGTGGCTCAGGTATTGGAGCACTGGTATATACACCCAAAATTAGAGGTTCAGTTGTTGGTCAGAGCACATAGCTACGTTGCAGGTTTGATCCCTGGTGAGGGCACATATGGGAAGAATCTGATCAATGTTCCTCTCTTACATCGGTATTTCTCTCTTTCTCTTCCTCTGTCTCTAAAATCAATTATCTAAAATGCCAGGGGTCCCATAAGCACAGGGCTATTCTTTGTCTCATGTAGAAGATGGCATAAAAATGATCAACATATTTTGTACCAAACTGGGGTGTCTTTTTGCCTGTTGTCATTTTTTTGGACAATACTTTTCACCCTGAAGAAAATAAGCAGCTTGATCAAAAGAATGATTTCTTCCTCTGCTCAGGGCCTAACAATGTTGTGTATCTACTCAGAGCTCCACATCTTGTATCTCTACTCAGGGCCCTGCTTTTTTTGACCAACACTTCTGGTCACTTTTATAGCACCTTTAGATCAATGTACCTTTATTGGACATAAGTGGCATGCCCACTTTTTTACCAATGTACTGAAAGGCACCCCCTGCTTAGAGCACCTCATTCTACGGCACACCTAGTCTTTGGAAGTGGAAGGCATTCCACTCAGGATAGTGAAGTGGCTCAAACAGGGGTGGGATGAGAAGACTCTGATTCAAACTCACTTACTTGAGCGAGTTAGATTTTCTTTCTGAGCCTCATTTCCTCTTCCATTCAGTAAGGTTCTTATATCTGTCTTACCTACCTCATGAGGTTGATGAGAAGGTCACTATTTTTAAGGCAGAAAGAAACATCGGAACACAGTCACCAAGATTGAGTTTCTGTATCCTTAAAATTTTGGGGGTTCATAATGGGACATTATTTTCACTTAAATTTCAGAGATATAAGGGATTATACTTTTATTTTGATGAGGATCAATGCATTATTGCTTATGAAAAAATTCCTAATGCTCAAACTCTCTAAAAAAGTGTTATAGTAGCATGAAGGCTGAAAATCTTTTACTGTCCCATTCCCAATTCTACAGGCACAGGAACTGAAGTCCTGACAGGTGACTGTAGGGAATGCATAGCTAGTAAACAGGAGGTCTTGGGTTCAAAACCAAGTCTTCTGGCTCCCAAACCAGGATTCCACCATGTAGTCGCTCAGTGAGAAAGCTGTGTAGTGGTAGAGAGCATGGACTTTGGGGTCAAAGTGAACTAGGCTAACCATGAATGTGCCACTTGCTAAGCTCTTGAAGTCTTACCTTCTTCATCAACATCATGGAGAGAATAATGCACGACCTCTTAGGGTTGCTATGAAGACATGACTAGATCTATAATGTTTACCCAGTGACTGGACTATAAAAACAGTAGGAAAAACAGTAGCTCTTACTATTATTAATTTGCTGATGAGTTTCTGACATGTATTTTGTAAATCTTAAAGTGCTATAAAATACTAAAATTATATATACTTACATATATGTGAATAATATAATATATATAACGTTAACAATAGTCATTATTCCTAAACCATCTTAGTCCATAGTTTAATGTGGCCTAAAGAAGAGAGCTAGAATAATGGGTTATGTAAATATTTTTTAACATTCAATAGAGACATAAGAGCAGACAGGTGCTGTCCCAGCCTCTTTGCATTATTTCCTTTTCTGGTAACCATACCCTAAGTCTTCTTGGGAAGCCCCTCTCCCTCTCTGAGTCCCTGTGGTTTAGGTAGGGCTGACATCCACCCCAAAGATGGAAGCACCACTCAGATATCAGCCATCCTCTTGGCCATGGTGTTGGTTCAGTGTTGCACAGATGAGTTAAGTCAGGCCAGTGTCCTGAAGGCCAGAATTTGGGAGGAATTTGGAAAAAGAGAAACCTTTTTTTCCCATCAGATGGGAATCTGGGAGGATGTGAGCTGAGGGCTGCTGGGTGCACAAACTAGAAAGAGCCTGTCAGGGAATGGAGCCCACAAAGAGGAAAGCTGATTCAAGGGAGGGAGACTATCCCAATTTCAGGGTGGAGGGCCTACAGCTAGCAACTCCTGAACTTTTCAACATGTGAGCCAGAGAGAAAGAAGGAGCTACTACCCTTTGCAACAACATGGATGGAACTGGAAAGCATTATGCTGAGTGAAATAAGCCAGGGGTTGAAAGACAAATACCATATGATCTCACCTTTAACAGGAAGCTAAACAACAAAACAAACAAACAAGCAGAAAAAAAAACCAAACAAAAAACAAAGACACTGAAATAGAGAACAAGGGATAGTGACCAGAGGGGAGAAGGAAGGGAAGTTAAGGGGAAAATGGGGGAGGGATTTGGAGGAACAAATAGGAAGGACACAGGGACGAGAACTAAGGGGGTGGAAATGGGAGGGAGGTGGGGAGCAAGGGGCGGGGAAGGCTGGGATGGGAAAAATAGACAAAAAACTGTACTTGAAAAATAACTAAATAAAATTTAAAAAAAAAACAACATGTGATCCCTGAATTCCCTTATTTATGTTAGCGAGTCTGTTTAAGCTTTTATCTCTTACAATCAAAAACATTTTGAATAGTATATAGATAGTCATCATTATAATGAAGGCACAATATTGGGCTTTAGATTGAATGACAGAATCCCCAGACCTATACAGCAGAAGTCTTCATAGCAGTGATTCTAAAGGCTATCTCTGAATATATACTAGGTGATGGTGACAGGATTTGTGACCTGAGAAAGCTGGACCTGTGAAGCATTGTCTCTGAGACGTTGGCTGTAAGAAAGTGAAGGCTGAAGGATCAGAGATGGACTGTTCCAGGACACTTCCCACCCTCCTACTACAAGTCCCATGTAGTTTTCTTACTATTGTTCACCCTCTAGCTTACAGTTGAATTCCCTGATACCCTCATTTTGGGGCAGAAATAACTTGGACTAAAATTTCAGCCTGGTCATTTTTGGGAGGTGCAAATTCTGTCTCCCTTTGCATTCTCCTGTTTGTGCCAAATATCATTGCTATTTATCTGCACATAATAATAGTACCTGACATTAGTTTCCCGGTTTACATCGACTTGGAACTGAATCAGACGATCTTTAAGATTCTGGGCTCGCTCACAGAGATCATAATTTAGGGTCATAGTGTCAAGGCAGAACATAGCCAAAGGCACAGAAATGTGCATGGATGCAATTTCATTTCTCCGCTTTTTAATGCTATTGATCCTCTGTAAAAGAGAGCATATTCAGTAGCTTAATTTGTGTTCAGTCTCTATGCATTTGCCTGCAGCCTCACCCCTGCCAGCCTAGTCCAATATTGAGCACAGTGCATACTCAGAAAACCTACTAACTACTCATTGAATTGTTTGCAACACACATCACTAAGATACAAAATGTCAAGTGGCGTCTCCTACCATCACAAAATCCTCAATTTCATGATTTTCTTTCAGGAATGCAGTGATGTTTTGCTCTGCCATATTGTCCAATAAATCATGGTACTTTTTGTAGACATTTAAGTATCTTCCATATTGAAGAGCATAAAAGCAAACAAAAATACAGGCCACCAAATCAGATTAGTCAGAGTGGCAAATGAAGAAGTACAACATAAAAATCAACCCAAACCAAGACAGAAAAATATAAAGTGGCAAAAGGGGCACTGAACTAGAAATTTGGAACTTTGGTTGAAAATTCCAATTTTGTTACCTACTACCTGCATAAACTGAGACAAAATATTTCTCTTTTCTAAAGACCAGTGTCTTTAAATGGAAATGTAACAACTCATAGCATAACTGTAACAATGTATATATAAAGCATTAAGACATACAGTAGGCATGCAATAAACATTACTTCCTAACCCTCCTTCCAGCTCTAAAATTCTGTCTAAATTTTAAGATGAATATTTGGAACTAAGGTAACTAAAATCAATTGAGTAGAATTGTTTCTCTCTGTGTTACAGATCATGTAAAAATGGCTGGACAGATTTTCTTCAAGTTGGAGGATGTGTTTGGGATATTCTGACATAAAGTAAGTTTAAATGAAAATAAAGATGATATAAAATAAGCAGAATTAACTTTGTGGGGTCCAATTGTACACTTCCAAAAGTGGATTGACATTTCAGAAACTCTGAAATGGAGACACAGGAGAAGCCATGGAGCTGCCATCTAGAGAGCAAACTGCACATATGATGCTCCATAAACAGGGATAATGGGGGTTTCAATTTGATGCTTCAAACCAAATTCACGAGATAGGAGCTTCCAAATCTAAGCCTATGATTTTCAGACTAGTTTAGCAATAGTTTTCAATATGAGGTGATTTTGCTCCCAGGGGACAGCTGGCCATGCCTGAGGACATTTTTTGTTGCCACAACTGATGGAGAACCCTACTGGCATCTAATGGGTAGAGGCCAGGGATATTAAAAATCCTACCATGTATAGGATATAGGACAGTTCCACAATCTAGAATTATCTGTTCTAATATATGAATAGAGCCACAGTCAAGAAGCCCCAGGTTAGGGTGATCATATGTCCTGGTTTGCATGGGACAGTCCAGGTTATACCTCTTCATTCTTAAAGTACCTCAGTTTAGAAGCTGGAAGCTGCATTCTGTGATCACCCTAAACTTGTGACTACTCAAATGAACAAACGTCAGCTATCCTACAGTGTTATTACTAAGGAACATTTAGATAACTTCTCCTCAATCTTTTTCTTTAATCTGAGTTCAGAAAGCTCTGAAAATGTAAAGTTGCTTCAAAATTCATTTGATAGCAAAAGCTACCCGAAACTAATGTGAGGCTATTGGTGTGAATATTCATATTTTTCACTGCAGAAATATCAGTTTGTTGAATTAAATGAAGGGGTGCTGCCCCAGACCTCGCTGAAGCTACAGCACAATATATGACATATGCACCATGATACTTTCCTAAAATCTAGAAATTTCTTAATGCCAAAACCTGTCTGACCCCACAGCTTTCAGAAGACAAAAATGAACCTATAACTGAATTGGAATTCTGGCTCTCCTATTTATTTTCTGTGTCACACTTGGAAACTTACAGTTCCCTCATGTGTAAAATGGTAGTAAATAGTAACAGCCATGTGAGTAAGTATTGACTATTATTATATATTGTTCCAGGTTTGTGGGAACAGAGATCGTTCATTTGAAGATAATTAAGAACTCTAAGCCAATGCTAAAAAGGTCAACTAAGTTACAGCTAAACCAACTTACTTGTGGGGGCCAACTTGGTTTTTCTGAAATACCTTGAAAGTTTGATTCACAAAATCAGAAACCAGTTTTTCTTCAGGGTTGATAGTTCCAAGGATCAGATTATATCCTTTCAACTCTGGGAACAGGACAGATTCCACCTAAAGAGTAAAAACTGTAAGATACTACAGAGAGACTGAATCAAAAGACAAAGTATTGAAATGAGCTCATTTCCAGAGACAGCAGCTGCATTACTGTTACTTTTTTTCTCGAACAAGGCTGGGCTCACTCCTCTCCCTCTGTGGATTACTCATCATTCAAATCCTTGCTCTTTCAAGTCTCATATCTTTGGTGAGTCCCCCTGGACCCATGTGGATGTTAGGTTTCCCTGCTTAAACTTCACAGTCTGAATGTTCTCATCACAGCTGTCACTAAATGAGTGTATAATGAGCTGTCCTAGGTGTGTCACGGGATATAAATACCATGAGAGCCTGGATCATATCTGAATTCTGCACCATTGGGGAGGGCCCAATAAGAGCTTGGCACATAAGTAAGTGCTCTAAATATGTTTGGCTGAATGAATATCATAGTGGTGTCCTGCCACCTATCAACTTCTAATGAAAGCTAACAGAGACATGGTTCTAATCCTGACTGCCAATAACTGACTCTGTGACCTTAGATAAGATAGATCACTTGTCTCGGAATTCTGTTTTTTGTTTTTTTTTTTATCTGAAGGAGAGCTATACTACATTCTTCTCTCAGCTCAGGGAAACAAATTCTATGATTTGATGATCATGAGGCATAAACAGTATCATTCTGAAAAGTCAACCATTCCAACTTCTCAATGGCATGTGTATGTCTCTGAGAAATGTTCTCATTTGCATAACTCATGAAGGCTGCAAAGTCCCTGTTGGGGACCCACTGCCTTCTACTGCCATTTCTTTTTTTTTTTTAATTATTTTTTAAAATTTTATTTATTTATCTTTAGAGGGGAAGGGAAGGAGAGAGGGAGAGAAACATCAATGTATGGTTGCCTTTTGTGCGTCCCCTGCTGGGAACTGGCCTGCAGGGAACCAGCCTGCAACCCCTGTCTGTGCCCTGACTGGGATTCGAACCGCGATTGTCTGGTTCGCAGGCCCGCGCTCAATCCACTGAGCTACACCAGCCAGGGCTTACTGCCATTTCCACAAAGAAAGTTTTTAGTGATCAGTGTCAGAAAGACCTTTAGAGTGCTTCCTTGGGTTATAGCTGTTATGTGTTACTAGGGAGGACACATCAATTTAGAAAGGGAGAAGCAAGCATAAGTGATCTGTTCCCCAACTCTTTGGTACATCCATTGGTTTTTAAGACAGTGGGAGGACAAGTTTGCTGTGGCCAGTGGTTGAAAGCAAGGAGATGGAGGATCTGGCACTGGTCAAGGGTGGGTATGAAATGGTTTCAGGCAGTATAACTGGTACATCCAGACCACACAACAGCCACATGTGGGCAAGATAGTGGATGGTCTCTGGGAGAAAAGTCTTCAATAAAAACACGAAGCAACACCTCTTATTGCCCTGTAAACATGGCTGGTACTCCCATGCCCTGCAGGGCCATCTGTAAAACTGAGCTGAGAACAGCGCCCTTTCCCAGTCACCAGTGTTACTATCTCTTCTCTCCCTGGATCTCTGATCCTGGACTTCCTGGTTTTGTCATCACTCTCAGTGCTTATGCCACCACATTTCCACTTTGGCATTTTGATAGCACTCTTACGTGAGAAAATGCACCAGCAGGAGAGAGACTGTCATGAGCAACCCTTTCCATAGTTAAATGTACATTTTTTTTGAAGATGATAGTAATGGTTGCTAATGCTAATAAAAATTCTGCTTATTTTTTGATTTTTGAGTTTTCAAAAACCATTGTTTTACCTCGTTTACTTTTTGCCTCTCATTCACCTCCTTGTATTCCAATCAGTATTATACCAGGACAGCATCCATGTCTTCCTTAATTTTGTTTTTTAATTAATTTTTTACTTTAAACAATTTTTTATTTTTTAATTACAGGTGACATACAATCTTATATTAGTTTTAGGTGTACAGTGTAGTGAACAGACATTATATAACTTACTAAGTGATTATCCCATAAATCTAGTATTCATCTGACAACATCCAGCTACTACAATATTATAATAATCCCCAATCACATCTTGAATTTGTACTTCTTTTTTTTAATATTAAATTTTATTTAGTTACTTTTCAAGTACATTTTTTTTTATCTATTTCTCCCATTTGTACTTCTTAATCCCTTCCCCTTTTCACCTGCCCCCAAGCTCCCTCCCATCTGGCAGCCATTAAAATGTGCTTTGTATCTATGAATCTGTTTCTGTTCTCCCTGCTTATTTTGTTTTTTAGATTCCACATATAAGTGAAATCATATAACATTTGCCTTCCTCTGTCTGACTTATTTCACTTAGTACAATACCCTCTATATCCATCCATGTTGTTGCAGATGGCAAGATTTCATTCAATGGTTGAGTCATATTTCATTGTACATATGCACCACTTGTTCTTTATTTATTCATCTATCAATAGACACTTAGATTGCTTTCATATCTTGACTATTGAACATAATGCTGCATTAAACATATGGATGCATATGACTTTTGAATGTAGTGTTATGGGTTTCTCCAACTAAATACCCAGAAGTGAAATTGTTGGGTCCTTCTTTGTCTCTTGTTACAGAGCCTTTGTTTTCAAGTCTACATTGTCTCATATGAGTATTGTTACCCTAGCTTTTTTGTTTGTTTTTATTTTCATAAAATATTTTCTTCCACCCCTTTACTTTGTCTGTATGTATTTTTCAATCTGAAATGAGTCTCTTATAGACAGCATATGTAAGGGTCTTGTTTCACTTTTCATTTGGCCTCCATATGTCTTTTGATTGGAGCATTTAATCTATTTGTATTTAGAGTAATTGTTGATAGATGGTATGTATTTATTGCCATTTTATTATTTATATATTTTTTATCTTTTCTTCTTCTTTAAAGAAGACTCTTTACCATTTCTTATAATGCTGGTTTGGTGGTGACAAACTACTTTAGTTTTTTATTTCTGGGAAGCACTTTATCTGTCCTTAAATTCTAAATGATAGCTTTGCTGGGTAGATTAATCATGGTTATCTACTTTGCTTTTCATCACTGAATATTTCTTGCCAATCCCTTCTGGCCTGCAAAGTTTTTTTATAAATCAGCTGATAGTCTTATGGGAGCTCCCTTGTAGATAATGAACTGCTTTTCTAACTCTGTCTTTAACCTTTGGCATTTTAATTATGATGTATTTTGCTGTGGTCCTCTTTGGGTTTATCTTGTTTGGGACTCTATTCTTCCTAGACTTGAGTGTTTGTTTCCTTCACCAGCTTAGGTAACTTTTCCATAATTTTTTTTTCACATAGGTTTTCAATTCCTTGCTCTCTCTCTCTCTCTTCTCCTTCTGGCACCCCCATGATGCAAATGTTGGTAGGCTTGAAGTTGTCCCAGAAACTCCTATGCTAGCATCATTTCTTTTGGATTCTTTTTTCTTCTTGTGGTTCTGATTGGGTGTTTTCTGCTTCCTTGTTTTACAAATTTCTGGTTTGATCCTCTGCTTCATCTACTCCACCATTTATTCTCTGCAATGTATTCTTCATTTCAGTTAGTATATTCTTTATTTATGACTGGTTTTTATGTTTGCTTTTTGTTGAAGTTTTCACTAAGTTCATCTACCCTGCCCCTAAGTTCATTAAGGATCCTTTCAAACAGTGTTTTGAACTCTTCATTGAGTAGACTGTGTGTCTCCATTTTGGTTAGTTTTTTTCTTGGCATTTTATTCTGTTTTTTCATTTGGGACATGTTTCTTTGTCTCCTCATTTTAGCTGCCTCCCCATGTTGTTTCTATGTGTTAGGTAGAGCTGCTATGTCTCCTGGGCTTGTAGAGTGCATTTATGTGTAGGTGTATTTTCTAGGGTCCAAGGGCCCAGCCTCCTTAATCACCCAAGCTGTTCCCTTCAGATATGCTCCTGTTGTATGGCTTGGGTACACCCTCCTATAGCAGTTGAGCCTTGATTGTTGTTGGAACGAAACTCAATGGGAGGAAGTGACCTGCCCCCTCAGGCCAATTGGTTGCAAGGACAAGCTGCAACCACCAAGAAAGATCACTTGTGCAGTGGCCAATCTCACAGAGCATGACTTACTTCAAGTAGGTCTCTTGTGCCTGCTGAGTCCACCCCTTGAGTGTATTCTTGTGGAGGAGGTTGGGTGGTGCTTTGACATGACCTAAAGTTGTCCACTGTTTGAAATGGCTCTGAGGCCTCCTCAGAGGCCAAGGTCAGCTACTGCCTATGTTCTGTCTGGGGCCACCTGGCATTAGCTATAAAGAAATCTGAAGATGACTGCTACTTGTGGGGCTTAATGGTATGCAGGAAAGATCAAGGTGCAAGCCAAGGCCAGCTGCCACTAGTGCCAGGCTTAGGGCCATTTAGCAAGAGGTACATAGCAAGGCCAAATATTGCTTGTTTTGGAAGTCCAAAAAATGAACCAAGACAGGACATTTGTATGGAACAGCCTCTGGAATCAACTTGGAATGGAGCATGCAAGTTTGGTAGGGTGAGATCTCCAAGGAATCATTAGGGTCGGGCTAACAGTGTTAGCCAAATTGATAGAGACTCAGATATGGTACCCCCTGGGGGCTCTGTGTTGCAGAGGAGATCCCAGAACTGGAACAATGGCCTCTGCCAGCACTTTTGTCTGGGAAAAGCTGCCCCATTCCAGCTCATGCCCTGATCCAAGACTATTCAGTTCCTCCCCATTTATTGCTGGTGCCCCAGTGCTAGAACTCAGAGTGAGTAAGTCTGAATAAGTCCATACAAGGGCTCTTTAAGAGGAATGCCTGGGACTTCAGAAGCCCTCTTTCTCACTCAGCTACAATTTGAGCTGGTTTTTACAGCCACAAGTTATGGGGACTTCTCTTTCTTCCACTTTGGGCTGGAGAACCTGCTGTGGGGCTGGTACCCCTTGTTCCTCAGGGGGGATATCTGCGGCCAAGATATCCCTCTTGATTTTTATTCACCACATGTGGGTGTGGGACCAGCCTGACCTGAGTCTCTGCCCCTCATACCAGTCTTTTTTTTTTATCTTTTGTTTTAATTTTTTTTATTGATTATGCTGTTACAGTTGTTCTATTCTCCCCCTTCATTTCCCTCCACCCTACCCCCCGTCCCCACCATTACCCCCCCCTTTAGTTTATGACCATGTGTCTCGAGTTCTTTAGATTCTATATTTCCCATGCTATTCTTGCCCCCCCATCTATTTTCTATCTACTGTCTATGCTACTTATTCTCTGTACCTTTCTCCCCCTTCTCCTCCTCCCACTCCCCTGTTGCTAACCCTCCATGTGATCTGCATTTCTATGGTTCTGCTTCTGATCTAGCTGTCCTCTTAGTTTGCTTTTGTTTTAGGTGTGGTTGTTAATAACTGTGAGTTCGCTGTCCTTTCACTGTTCATCTTTTTTATCTTCTTTTTCTTAGATAAGTCCTTTTAACATTTCATATCATAAGGGCTTGGTGATGATGAACTCCTTGAATTTGATCTTATCTGAGAAGCACTTTATCTGTCCTTCCATTCTAAATGAAAGTTTTGCTGGATAGAGCAATCTTGGTTGTAGGTCTTTGTATTTCATGACTTGGAATACTTCTTTCCAGCCCCTTCTTGCCTGTAAGGTCTCTTTTGAGAAATCTGCTGACAATCTGATGGGGACTCCTCATACCAGTCTTGATGTGGTGGCTTCTTTATATCTTTAGTTATAAGACTTCTGTTTAGCTAGACTTCAGGTGATTCTGCATGATGGTTGTTCTGTAGTTTAGTTGTAGCTTTGCTGTGGTTGTGGGAGAATTTGGGTACCACATTTAACTACACTGCTATCTTGACTGGAACTCCTTCAATTTTATTTTTTATTAAGACAAGTATTTTCTAAAATATACTTTGGTTTCCTTTAGCAACTTTCTCAAAAATATGTTTTCCTTCTTCACCTTGAGAGCTATTATCAAAAATCTCATGCTGACTTTTTTTCCAACTTCTAAAATTCATGTTTAACCATAAATAAGGCAAGACTAGTAGTGACTGGGGGACTATCTATTGCTGTTCTTAGTTTTCTTAGATATTCAACTTAAAGAACTATTCTTTACAATTTTCACCACCCAGTTCAGAGATAAAACAGTCTGAGTCGTTTGGAGTGGGAGCCAGAGTTGTGTGTATCTCAATACGGGGAACTCTAGGCCTGTGCTGCTTTTCCTCATAGTCTGATAAAGTTGGTTGTCACTTGGGCCTAGCTTTCAAGCCTGGTATAAACTGTGAACTGTGATGATGTCTTCTTGTCATTATAATCCACCAAATCTAATGCCAACTCCTACTGGGCTGTTTGCAGCAGCAGCCATGCGAGCCCTGAGCTCTCCCAGCCTAGATGCCTTGCAGATATTGCTGCTCACAAGCAGTGTCATAGAGCTCAAGCAGTATGCATGTCTTCTATCCCTAAGCCCCGCATTGATCCTTCTGAACTATAGGCTCTGCTCTTTCATTTCCTTCCTTGGGATACTGACTATAGGAGAGCTGCCCACTATTTCTTCCGCCACCACACACCCAGTTTTCTTGTTAACAAGGTTTGATTGGGTTCAAAACCCTAAATTTTGAGTGAAAGCAACTGGAGCACTGGGTTCACATGCTTCTCTACAAACCCAAGTTGAACCTTAAGCTCTTACAACCAGCCCTGTAAGTATAGAACTGCAGAATGCAAAGAGCTTAAGAGCATCCAAGTGTGATACACAGTGTGTGGTTGGGACGTAGGGTGGGAGGAAGAGGAATACCCCACAGGTTTCTTCCCTATGTGAGCCTGAACACTGGCCCCCCTGCCACACCAACCACCTAGGGGAACACAGAAGGTGATACACAAAATAATCACACTCTTGTGGGTGATCTGGCCCAGGCCTAAGAATCAGTTAACAAATGTCTGGAATCTGATTAGTAATGCCATCCTGGAAAGGAAACTGGAAAGGGCTTGGGTCCAGAAGGGAGGCTTTACTCTATCCTGTAGACACAGAGAGTGGTTCAATAAATGAACAAAAACATATGGTAGGTACTTCAAGAGTTAAATTAGATATAGTTTTATGAAGACTCTTGGCAAGTTTGTGGTAACTGTTACATCATGAATTATCAACCCAAGTTGGATACAGCTTGGGACACATCTGTTCTTTCCAGGTTGGCACTATGGGGGGGGGGGTCACCTATTACCCCACAAAATAATTTTTTTCTCTCACAAAGTAACTCTGAATGCCCTTGTTATATGCACAGTTCTGGGATGCATAGACATTTCTTTATGGTACAAATACTGCTCCTGGAGTCAAGGGAGAAGCCTCAGGATAGATCTCCCAAAGCCAAACTCCTTGACTGAATATTTTATATAAATAACTATTTTAAATATATTTTATGCAATAAGCAAAAAAAACACAGTACAAATGATTAGGTGAATATTACCTTGGGGATTCTCTTAGAGTTATTAATAATTTCCAAGAAAGAGTTGTGTATTAACTCCCAGCAGTCATCAAAAGATGGATTAAAGACAATAATGGGCTCGTTGACTTCAAGTTTGATCATAATTAGCTGAGGTATAAAGAACTCCATCTCTTGGTAGGGCTCCTCAAAGTCATTCCCATCCTTTAGGAGACATAAACCATGGTAACAGTCACAAAATGGGGCCTTCCAGAACCAAGGGAGTGGATTTAACCATTCCTAGTACTATGAGCATCAGAAGAAGAAGTGAAGAGTATCATGCACTACTCATACTTAAAATGCGGGCTCCAGATGGCTTAGCCCACCCTGAGCTCATCCTCTTCTTCTATGCCATAGCTTTTACTCAGTAGGTTTACTTTGCTTGGAAATTTCTGGATCAGAATTTCAAAATCCTTCCCATCCTTCAAGATTCATCTCAAAATCCTTTCCCTTTGAAGTCTCCCTGTTCTCCAAGAGCAAGATATAATCTCTTCCACTTGTGAACTTTCATATTTCCACTTCATCTTTCTTTCCTATAGAGATTTATATGTCCATCTTATTTTTTCTATTCTACTGTAAACCTGAGGGCACAACCTGTGTCTGAACCATCCACCTCTTTCAAAATATCCAACATGGCATTTAGTACATAGTAGATGTTCAATAAAAATTTGTTGACTAAATCTAAACATATAGTTAATTATCTGTACACCTCAAATGAAGTTGCTAATAAACCTATAGTCTATTTTAGACACTCAAAATATCAAGATTCCCTACAACAACAATATTGGTGTAGAGATATTCTTAATTCTCCACACAGGCTAGTAATATAAGATGCCTTACATAAATGACAGTGCCTAATGAAATTGCCATAGGGCAGCTGTGAAGTACTTGTCTAATTGCTTTTAGACATTTCTAGAGCAGTTTAAAGATGATTGACAAAAATATGTTGGGCACTTACAACCCATAAATTCCCCCATTCTTTCAGATATATGAAGATCCTTCTGTGTGAAATTTTAGAGTAAGATTTGTTCACACATCTGAGTCTCTTGTGCTTGGCAGAGTAGAAGGCTATGGTGACACCTATGGTTTGGTCCTCCTTATAGTGCTAACATGGCAGTCTAAATCCAACAACACTTGTTTCTATATTTTTTGAGCAAAACATCAACTGTTCATCATTATTTTATTTGGAAAAATGCTCAAACTTAACTTTTTATAAGCAGGCAACTTTAACTTCTTATTACTCTTTTTAAGGTAAGATGTCCACATGACATAAAATCCAAAAGAATCTTCCTTGATCTCGAGGCTCTCTAAGTTGCTATGATACTATGCTATGATACTCTGAAAATCAGGACTTAGTGTTTTTGGTTTTTATTTCTAATTCACTGAAGTAGTTGCATGAAGTTATTAATTAGGCCAATCAAGCCTTTTATTTTTAGGGATGCCCCTTTCAAAAACCAAATGACAAAAGTCAGTACCTGCAACAATACATCCAATACTCCCTAAACATCGAGGTAATGTTTGATAACAACACCTTTTCAACCCTGCCCTCTAACAGAGAGGGTAAAAAAGTAACCACACTCCCTACTATAAAAGGTATGTATTCCATTTTATTCAATCTTTCTATAATTTTTCTTAACAACTTTTCCATTTCTGTATATTTTTAGTCAATTAATAGTAGGTAATTATCTCAGGAAAGCTTGCTGTGCATTTATATTACTAGTTTGTAAACTAATAATGACCTGAAGTGTGTGCAAATCAAGAATTTTATTTTTTGTTCTGGCTTGTAGCTAATGGAATCCTGATTCTATCTTGGTTGTTTCCCCTCAGAAGGGCCTTTTTATGGTCCCCTACATACCTTGTGTATCATGAAAAAGGAAACAAGATCCTCAAGAGACTTCATGACTAACTCTCTGAGCTGGAGTGACATGAATGATGCAACAGAAGCGAAATATTCTTCAATGTTACGAGAGGAGCCATAGTCACTTTGGGGAGCAAAATGGACCCACTGCTCCTTCCAGGAGAGAAAAAGCTGGGCACAGGTGGGGATCCACCTGCAATGACAGGGGACATTCAAAGGAGAATGGCTTCCAAACTCCAAGAAATTCACTCTCTGCAACAAAGCAGACAGCATCTTTGCCAATTGGTTCTTTTATACCCCATGGACACCTTACTTGCCAACATCCCTTTCCCGAGGAGAAAGTACTAAGATTTGAATTGAGGTATTATTCTTCTATTAGCAATACCCAGATGGAGAGGGGATATTGGTGCCACATTTGGCTGAGTCTATAGTTTTTCCATTATAATCAGAGATTGGGGTGAAAGAGCCTAAGGAACTGGAATGTTTCGTGCAACTTTTCTCGCAGCTAAATGCTTGGTCTCTGTTTCAGACTTTTTAGGAGGAAAGAGAGAAAGAGGAAAAAAGAAAGAAAATGCAAGAGTAGAAACTCCAGCATGGCAGTGGCTGTTCAGAAGTTGAGAGGAGAAATTAGAAAACCAAAAAGATACCCCGTTGTTCCTTTCTTCATACTTCCCCCAAATTCTAATTCCCAATTTTCAGTGGGAACCACTGGTCTTTTCATCCCATTATGTTTCTTTTCTGATTGCCAGAAAACTACTACTCTAGCAATTTAGTAATAATGATCACATTACTAAGCAGCTACTATGTGCCAGCTATTGCATATATACACATATTCTCTAATAATAAAAACCCGATCATAGGTATTATCATCTTCATTTTATATAGGGTATTTCTCTGGCTATGGACTTAGTCCTGCATGCACTTGCAAAGAAAAAAGAATAGTCTAAGTGACTAAAAACCCCCTAACCATGGAACCTTGTGGCTGTTTATTTGGGCCACCTGAACACATCGTTTGATTGTACTGTCCTGTAACCCAGCAAGGCCTTGAGGATTTCAGTGCAGGTGGGTGGAACTGGCACCTCACCATGAATGCTAATGAGAGAGTTTAAAAAGTCAGAGGGATACTGGTTTGGAGAGCAGTGGATGTGAGGATACACAAAACTGGGGGAGGAAGGTCACTGAAAGGAAGAGGACAGAGAAAGATGTCAGTGGAGACTGTGTATCCCCTGGCTGGGAGCCACTGTTCATGCCAGAGAGTTTTCTGTATTTCCGACCCTGTGAGGCAGCCACACTCTACGACCAGACACTGACTTGTTGAGGAGGATGTGGCGTGTTTCCGTGCAGTGTTTCTGGATTACATCTCGATACTCATGAGGCTGAAGTGGCAGTTTCCCCGCCAGTAATTCCGCTGTTCGAACAAACCTGAGGTCTCTGAATCTGCCAAAGAAAGGGAGAAACCACCTCAGCTGAGAAGGTGCTTAATGACAAATCATGTATGGTGGGCTCAAGGGGCATATATTCTCTTTCTTCAATGAGAGAAGATTTAAACAAATTAAAACTAAGTATATGTGAAAAATCTGGGAGTCTGAGAGGGAGTGGATAGTCCACAAAAACTCTTGCAAAGAGTAAATAAATGAGTTAATGCAATGGGTGCTCACCAAGTCTTCATATATGTCATGTTGGGTAACCCATCTGGGGAGGAGGTTTTAGCACCAACTTCCCATTTGGCTGGCTGGGAACTAGGATATCAAAGGGACCAATCAAAGGTATTTACAACAGAAGACACAGGGGACAGGGTGAGCAAAGTACCACCTTCTCGATCAAGTGGGTTGTTGAGCTACTCAAGAAAACTTGGAGGACAGCTTTGGTCTGAACTCCCAAAACCCTATAGACTTATTCCTGACAGTTCCACCAAGACACACACATAGCATCTCCCTAAGCACTCTGCCTTACATGATGCGGACACTCAGAATATATTTGTTGGATGAATGCCCTCCTCATGATGTTATCTTTTCCTATTTCTTTCATATCAATGAATAAATTGCCTTTTGCCACACTCCCCAAGTGCTTTTCCAGCTCTTAGGACCACCATTTATCTTCCTGACATCTATTCCATGCATTTATAAATCACTCTTTTAAATCATCAGTGCCTACCACTTCCCCAATGAGACTTCTCTCTATTTCTTAGCTCGTCTCAGATTTTGCTTCTCATTTTCATCACCCACTGTAATGACTTTCAGGCACTCTTCCTCCTAAAGTCTGGCAGCCTTGATTCCTTTTTGGTGGAGGTGGGGAACTCAGTATTTATCTTGTCTAGCCAGTCACAGAGCACTGCTAGGGAAACAAAGAACCTGAGGACTTCACACACCACATTCGTTATTCAACCCCAGCATGGCCCTTGTCACCACCTGATAATTATGTTACACATTGACTTCTAATAAACTACCAACAGTGGTCAGTAAATTTACTCTTTCTTTAGACCACAACCCTCATTCTGTCTCCAAATATCTCACTTTTCACAAATGACTAAATGATCTCTTAGAATTTTTAAAGTTAAATTGTTCAGGTCGCTGAAGAAAATTACTCTGTATGTCACTTCCTTAATAAATCTTTGTCATGCAATTTTTTTGGATTTAGCTGACAAAAGCTTTATGAATAATTCTGGTTCATTTTTGTGCCTTTGTTGCCTACATAATTTTCTTTACAGAGCCTTGAAAAGTAGGTGGTAAGAATCCTTTCTTCTCAGTATAGGCTACAGGTTCAATAATTTTCCATCTTCACTATGTAATCAAATTAAACTCACATGTATTATCCTCTGGGCACTAAGCCTCTGGCAATTTTACCAGCCAGTTCCTTGTTAATTTCTAGGTTAATTTATGTTTTGAGGCCATAAACATGCTTGTAGTTACAGCAGTATCTTTATTTATTAAACAACTACTGTGTGCCAAGCACTGTTCTAAGCTCTTCACCCAACAATCTCATGAGGTAAGCATTGTTATTCCCATTTTGCATACAAAAAAACAGGGGCCCAGGGAGATTAAGTTCTCCCATTAGCGACAGAGCAAAAACTAGAACCTGGCGGTCTAGTTTCAAAGCCTATTCTATAAATTATTACTCTATCTACTTCAACCTAGTTAGAAAATTACTTATTTTTTCAGGGTCTTGACTGGCACCTCCAAAGCCTTAGAAAACAGAATTCAATTCAAAGAAGGAATGCTTTTATTTTTAATCATTGGTGGGCTCCATCCTAGGTTGACTTCCTCTACAATTCCTTTCAAAAACATGGGTTAAACTAAGAATGTGAAAAATAGTACGTTCTCCAAGATAAAACACATTCTACACTAGAGATCCTCTCCAAAACAAAATATTCAAGCTAATAAGTTTACCAATCAAAATTAAACATACCTTTAATTTTTTTGTCTCTAATTTTTCTAATAAAAAACCCAGATGGTGGCAGCTCATTGTGTCATTAGCCTGACCTTTCAGTGAACTCTGGGGGCCTCATTCTCCCACCAGGATTTACATCCCTTCTTGAAGGGCCCGTAAAAAATGACAGTCTTTCTTTCTGTTGCAATTGAAGAATGCATACATAAAATGTGGAATAGATGAGGAAGATGGAGGTGGAGTAGGACGAAAAGGATTCTGCTTCCCCCCACGCATGGGAGAAAAACCTGGCCGATATGCGGAGGAACACAGCAAATAGCTAATAGTGCCCCAGCATACTGGAAAATAGGAGACCAGAAATTGTAGCGGATGCTGAAAGACCAGACAGTGAGGAGAGGGATGCAGGTCAATAAGGTCCATGGGACCAGTGTAGAGGCTGCAGGCCACAGCCACCTCCACCAGGCCAGGTGCCAGGGGCTTAGGCCAGATCTGCCACAGACTGTTTGGGAGCTGAAGGCTGGCAGCAAGGTCCTTGGGAGAGAGCACGGTCATCAGCTCCCTCCCTACCTGGCTGGGCACAGTTTGAAAAATACCGGGAGAAACCTATTTGCTTGAAGTGTCAGAGAGAGGAATGGGCACAAGGAAGCAAACAGGGGGGCCTTGATCACCTGGAGTCTGTGGTAACCAGTTTGGGAGAATTGAGAGTTGCCCTTCCATTCCCCTGTAGCACTGGGAAAGGTTCGAGCCCAAGCCTGAGGGACCAGGGACGCCTGGCCTGGAGTGCGCCCGCACCCCAACCCCAGGCGGTGACTCCCGGGGGAAAAAGTGCTCTAAAAAAGGACCTGTATTCCCTTGGTGGGGCGCTGGGGAGAGGCTCTGGTCTGAATCTTGGGAGAGTGCTTGTGAGACAGGCTGAGTACACAAAAAAGGGAGAAAAGTCACACCAATCACCACTCAGCCTGCTGCAGCCAGTGAGACCAGAAAATCTGGTTTGGCCAGCTGGAAACCAACAAGAAGTATTTTTTTTAAGTAATCTTTTATTTTTTAACTTTATTATTGTTTTATCTTGCAATACTTTTCTCCTCTCTTTCCTTCTTTCTTGTTTTATACCTTCTTCCCTGTTTTCCAAACATAGTTTTTCCCTCCCTTCTGCTACTTTTTTTTGTTTCTTTTCTTCCCCCCACAAGTGAGACAAAAAACTTGGAACTGCAAAAAGACCAGAGTTGGACCCAAAGAGGGGGCATCCCAACAGTAGACACAGAAGGACAAATTTCACTTTGGTATAGCAGAGAAGCTACAAGTTACTGCATATTTGTATTATTATTTTTTCATTAGTTTTTCATTATTCTTACATATTTTATTTTAATAGTATTCCTCCTCTTTAGTATTTAATTGTATTCCTCCTCTTTCTGTATAGTCTTCTTTGCCTTGGCTGAATATATTGTATCATTTGATAGGATTCCCGTCCCCTCATTCATAGTCTATTGCTAATTTATTGTCCTTTACTTCACCTGTGCTCCATCAACACATTATTGAAGGTCCAATACTCCCTATTCTTGGTATCTCATAGATTCTGTCATATGATTGTTGCTCTAATATTATTGTAAATAAGAGCTGTTCCATACTATTGGAAATACTACACAACACCCCTCCCAGATCTTAGCCCACTTCACTGTTTCCTGAACCATAATACTTTAGTGGTTAATTCTATTCTCTCTCACACTACAGCTATTTACCTTACCTCAGAATCTGACCTCCCACAACCTCACTGCTTTCTAGATCCAACTCACAAAACTTCCCTCCCCAACAAGAGCCTTATCTTCATTCCATCCTTTCTCAAAAGTGGCTGGTTGGGTTTAAGATTGTGGTTATCACTATATATACCCAAAGGATCTCCTATCTCTTCTCTACTCGCTGCCACTGTAAATATCATAGAATACTCTCCTGCTGCCCTAAACCATTTTGCCTTCCCCTCCAACTGATCACAAAAAAAAAAGAGTAGGTGGAAGCGGTGAACACCAGGATACCCATTGAAAGAGGAAACCCAACAACAAAGGAACCACCAACAGATAACAACAGAAAAAGGTGAAGGAGAGAGTAGAAACCATACAAACCTCAATACAAGACTTATCTGGAAATACAACTAAACAGTGAAGAAACTACCAAGGACAGACAACTGAACAAGAGCAAAAGAGAATCCTAAACACCCTGTACACACAGAAGAACTAGCTTCAACACAACCTGCCCTCACCAGCAAAACAAATTAAAATGGGTGGTGGACGAAGGAACCATCAGTTCACAAGCTGGTGGGAAGGACCCACAAAAAAAGACCCCAAAACAACCAAAACCCGAAGACAAACTCGGAGTCAATGTAAAGGACAGCCCAAGAACAGTGAGCTGCGGAGACCAAGGAGACTATACCACTGAATCTCACAGGTGTTATACTACAGAGGTTCACACCATAAACCTAGCAAGCCAGAACAAATCAATTTAAGAAGCTGAAGCTAACAAGAAGAGTCTCACAAACAATGGGAAGACAAAGAAACAATCCCCAAATGAAAGGAAAGGAGGAAGCCTCAGAAACAATGCTAGATGAAATAGAGGCAAGTTAACTATCAGATATTGAATTCAAAGCACTGGTTATCAGGAAGTTCAAAGAGCTCATATTGAGCTACCAGAAACTACAGGGGAGCTACAAGGAACTCACTGCTAACTATATCAGCATGAAAAAGGAAATAGAAACTATCAGCAAAGGCCAAGAGGAAATGAAGAATACAATCTCTGAACTGAAGAACACAGAAGAAAAAATTAAAAGCAGAATCAATGAAGCAGGAGATTGGATCAGTGAGTTGGAGGACAAAGTAGAAAAAAACTCCCAGAAAAAGCAAGAAATAAAAAAGAGGCTCAGAATGAATGAAGAGGGATTAAGAGAAATGCAAGACAATATGACAGGTAATAATATCCAAATAATAGAGATACCAGAAGGAGAAGAAGAAGAAAAGAATAGAAATCTATTTGAAAAAGTAATGAGGGAAAACTTCCCTAATCTGATGAGAGAAAATGTCACACAAATCCAGGAATGACAGAGAGTCTCATTCAAGAGAAACCCAAAGAAGCCCACTTCAAGACACATCATTGTTAAAATGGCAAAATTCCAAGACAAAGAGAGAATCTTAAAGGCAGCAAGGGAGAAAAAGGAAGTAACATACAAGGGAGCCCCAATAAGGTGACCTGCTGACTTCTCAATAGAAACACTCCAAGCAAGAAGAGAATGGCAAGAAATATTTCAAGTATGAGAACTACAAGCCTGCAACCAAGGCTACTTTACCCAGAAAGGCTCTCAATCGAGATAGATGGCCAAATAAAGAGCTTCCAAGACAAAAGAAGCCTAAAAGAATACGCCTCCACTAAACCAGCTCTACAAGAAATACTAAAAGGACTGCTTTAAGGGAAGGAAGGATAAGAGAGAGACAGAGAGGAACACAGGTACAAAAATGGCAATGAATAAGTACCTATCAATAATAACCTTAAACATAAATGGATTAAATGCTCCAATCAAAAGACACAAAATAGCTCAATGGATAAGAAAGCATGACCCACACATATGCTGCCTACAAGAGACCTACCCATCACAGACTAAAAGTAAAGGGCTGGAAACAAATTTTCCAAGCAAACAGCCAGAAAAAAAGCCGGGATAGCAATACTCATATCAGACAAAAGAGACTTAAAAAAAAAAGGGCCATAAAGAGAAACCCAGAAGGTCACTTCATAACATTCAAGGGAAGAATCCACCAAGAAGACATTAACATCATAAATATATATGCACCGAACATAGGAGCATCCAAATATATAAAGAAAATCTTAGAGGATTTCAAGAAAGATATTCACAGCAAAACAATTATAGTTGGGGATTTTAATGCCTCACTGTCAAAAATGGACAGATCTTCCAAACAAAATATCAAGAAAGATATTGTGGCATTAAACAACACCCTAGATGAAATGGACTTAACTGATATATATAGAGCCCTTCATCCCAAAGAAGCTAAATACACATTATTTTTAAATGCACATGGAACACTTTCAAAGATAGAACATATGATAGGACACAAAAGTAGTCTCAACAAATTCAAAAAAATTGAAATCATATCAACCATTTTCTCCAACCACAAGGCACTGAAACTGGAAACCAGCCCCAAGAGAAAAGACCCAAAACACGCAAAATCATGGATATTGAATAGCATGTTATTAAACAACAAATGGGTCAAGAATGAAATTAGGAAAGAAATCAAAAAGTTTCTGGAAACAAATGAAAATGAACTCACAACAACCCAAAACTTCTGGGACACAGCAAAGGCAGTCCTGAGAGGGATGTTCATAGCATTACAAGCCTATCTAAAAAAGATAGAAACATTTCAAATAAACAGCCTAACCTTACTCCTGCAGGAACTTGAGGAACAACAACAAAGACATCCCAGAGCAAGTAGAAGAAAGGAAATAGCCAAGATTTGAGTATAATTAAATGAATAGAGACGATTCTATTCATTTAATTGTGCTTAAAAGCACAATTCTAAGAATCAATGAATCCAGGAGCTGTTTTTTTGAAAGGATAAACAAAACTGACAACCTTTAAGTAGCCTCATCAAGAAAAGAAGAGTGGACCCAAATAAACACAATCAGAAATGAAAGAGGAGAGATTACAACAGACACCACAGAAATACAAAGGATTGTAAGACATTACTATGAAGAACTGTATGCCAAGAAATTTGAAAACTTAGGTGAAAAAGAAAAATTTCTAGAAAAATATAATGTTTCAAAACTCAATGAAGAAGATGCAGAAAGCCTGAATAGACTAATAACAACAAATGAAATTAAAACAGTAATCAAAAATCTCCAGACACACAAAAGCCCTGGACCAGATGGTTTCACAGGAGAATTCTACAAAGCATTTAAGGAATACCTAACCCCTAATCTTCACAGACTATTCCAAAATGATGGAAGACTCCCAAACTCTTTTTATGAAGCCAGGATCATCCTAATCCCAAAACCAGATAAAGATACAACAAAGAAAGAAAACTTCAGGCCAATATTGCTTACGAATATAAACACTAAAATCCTTAACAAAATATTGGCAAACTGCATCCAATAATACATTAAAAATATCATACACCATGACCAAGTGGGATTCATCCCAGGGATGCAAGGATGGTTCAATATTCGCAAATCAGTAAATGTAATACATCACAGAAACAAAAGAAAAAACAAAAAATCACATGATCATATCAATAGATGTGGGAAAAGCTTTTGATAAGGTCCAGCACCCATTTATGATAAAAACACTCAGCAAAGTGGGAATAGAGGGAGCATTCCTCAATATAATAAAGGCCATATATGAGAGACCTACAGCCAATATCATACTTAATGGGCAAAAACTAAAAGCTTTTCCACTAAGATCAGGAACAAGACAAGGTTGTCCACTTTCACCACTTCTATTCAATATAGTATTAGAAGTTTTGGCCACAGCAATCAGGCAGGAAAAGAAAATAAAAGGCATCCAAATAGGAAAGGAGGAACCAAAACTGTCACTGTTTGCAGATGACATGATAGTGTACATGGAAAATCCTATAGACTCTACCCAAAAACTGCTCGAACTAATTAATGAATTTGGCAAAACAGCAGGATACAAAGTCAATATCCAGAAATCAAAGGCATTTTGATATACGAACAATGAATCAGCAGAAGCAGAAATCAAGGAAAAAATCCCATTTGATATAGCAAAAAGAAAAATAAAATATCTGGGAATAAACCTAACCAAGGAGGTAAAAGACCTGTATGCAGAAAACTACACAGCCCTGAAGAATGAAATCAAGGAAGACACAAACAAATGGAAACATATACCTTGTTCATGGATTGGAAGAATTACATCATCAAAATGTCCATACTACCCAAAGCAATATACAGATTTAATGCAATACCTATTAAAGTACCAATGGCATATTTCACAGACATAGAACAAACACTTCGAAAATTTATATGGAGCCATAAACGAGCCCGAATAGCAACTGCTCTTTTGAGAAAGAAGAACAAAGTAGGAGGGATCACAATACCTGATATCAAACTGTATTACAAAGCCACTGTAATCAAAACAGCCTGGTACTGGCATAAAAACAGGCATATAGAGCAATGGAACAGAACAGAGAGCCCAGAAATCAACCCAACTCTCTACAGTCAATTAATATTTGACAAAGGGGGCAGTAACATAAAATGGAGTAAAGATAGCCTCTTCAACAAATGGTGTTGGGAGAACTGGACAGCTACGTGCAAAAAAATGAAACTTGAGCACCAACTTACACCATACACCAAAATAAATTCAAGGTGGATAAAAGACTTAAATATAAGCCGTGACACCATTAAAGTCCTAGAGGAGAACATCGACAAGAAAATCTCAGATATTTCACGCAGCAACTTCTTTATTGATATGTCCCCTAGAGCAAGGAATGTAAAGGAAAGAATAAACAAATGGGATCTCATCAAAATTAAAAGCTTCTGCGTGGCTAAAGAAAACAGTATTAAATTAAAAAGACAACCAACTGTATGGGAAAACATATTTGCCAATGATACCTCAGACAAAGGTTTAATCTCCAAAATATACAAAGAACTTACACGACTCCACTCTAGGAAGACATCGAACCCAATTAAAAAATGGGAAAAGGACTTGAACAGACACTTCTCCAAGGAGGACATGCAGAATATCCAGAGACACATGAAGAGATGCTCAATATCATTAGCTATCAGAGAGATGCAAATTAAAACCACAATGAGATACCACTTTACACCAGTCAGGATGGCTATCATAAACAAAGCAACAAACAACAAATGTTGGAGAGGGTGTGGGGAAAAGGGGTCCTTAGTTCACTGTTGGTGGGAGTGCAGACTGGTACAACCATTATGGAGAACAGTATGGAATTTTCTCAGAAAAATAAAAATCAACCTGCTTTTTGACCCAGCAATTCCACTGCTAGGATTATATACCAAGAATCCTAAAACATCAATTTCAAAGAACCTTTGCACCACAATGTTCATAGCAGCACAATTTACAATAGCCAAGAGTTGGAAGCAACCTAGGTGCCCGTCAGTAAATGAATGGATCCAAAAATTGTGGTACATATACACAATGGAATTCTATGCAGCAGAGAGAAAGAAGGAGCTACTACCCTTTGCAACAACATGGATGGAACTGGAAAGCATTATGCTGAGTGAAATAGGCCAGGCATTGAAGGACAAATACCATATGATCTCACCTTTAACAGGAAGCTAAATAACAAAATAAACAAGCAAATATAATAAAAACAAAGACACTAAAATAGAGAACAAGTGGGCAGCAATCAGAGGGGAGAGGGAAGGGAATTTAAGGGGAAAAACGAGGAGGGATTTTGAAGAACAAGTATGAAAGACACAGGGATGAGGTTGTGGGGAGGGGGGGATGGGAGGGAGGTGGGGAGATGGGGCGGAGGGGGGGTTGGGATGGGAGAAATTGACAAAAGAAAACTGTACTTGAAAAATAACTCAATAAATTTAAAAAAAAACTATTCCACTAGGATCAGGAACAAGGCAAGGTTGTCCACTTTCACCACTTCTATTCCATATAGTATAGGAAGTGTTAGCCACAGTGGTCAGACAAGAAAAGGCAATAAAAGGCATCCAAATCAGAAAGGAGGAAACAAAACTTACTGTTTGCAGATGACTTGATAGTGTACATGGAAAATCCTACAGCCTCTACCCCAAAACTGCTTGAGGTAATAAATGAATTTGGCAAAACAGTGGAATACAAAATCAATATCCAAAAATCAAAGGCATTTTTGTATACTAACAATGAAACAGCAGAAGCAGAAATCAAGAAAAAAATCTCATTTGATACAGCAGAAAGGAAAATAGAAGACCTAGGAATAAACCTAACCAAGGAGGTAAAAGATTTGGATGCAGAAAACTACACAACAGTGAAAAAAGAAATCAAGGAAGACACAAACAAATGGAAACATATAACATGTTCATGGATTGGAAGAATTAACATCATCAAATGTCCCTACTACCCAAAGCAATTCATAGATTCAGTGCAATACCTATTAAAGTACCAATGGCATATTTCACAGATATAGATCAAACACTTCAAAAATTTATATGGAACCCTAAATGACCCCCAATAATTGCTGCAATTTTGAGAAAGAAGAACAAAGTAGGAGGGATGACAATACCTGATACCAAACTGTATTACAAGGCCACTGTAATGAAAACAGCCTGGTACTGACATAAAAACAGGCATATAGACCAATGGAACAGAACAGAGAGCCCAGACATAAACCCAAGTCTCTATGGTCAATTAATATTTGACAAAGGGGGCAGCAACACTAAAAATAGCCTCTTCAACAAATGGTGCTGGGAAAACTGGACAGCTATGGGGGAAAAAATGAAAGTCTAGCACCAACTTACCCCATACACCAAAATAAATTCAAGGTGGATAAAAGACTTAAAGATAAGCCATGACACCATTAAAGTCCTAGAGGAGAACATTGGCAAGAAAATCTCAGATATTTCACAGAGCAACATTTTTACTGATATGTCCCCTAGAGCAAGGGACATAAAGGAAAGAATAAACAAATGGGATCTCATCAAAATTAAAAGCTTTTGCACTGCTTAAGAAAACAGTATTAAAATAAAAAGAGAGCCAACTACAAGGGAAAACATATTTGCCAGTGATACCTCAGACAAGGGTTTAATCTCCAAAATATACAAAGAACTTACACAACTCCACTCTAAGAAGTCAAGCAATCCAATTAAAAACTGGGCAAAGGACTTGAACAGACATTTCTCCAAGGGGGACCTCAGAAGATCCAGAGACACATGAAAAGATGCTCAGTATCACTGGCTATCAGAGAGATGCAAATTAAAACCACAATGAGATACCACTTTACTCTGGTCAGAATGGCCATCATAAACAGCGCAACAAACAACAAGCATTGGAGAGGTTGTGGAGAAAAGGGGTCCCTTAATCCATTGTTGGTGGGATTGCAGACAGGTACAACCACTATAGAAAACAGTACGGAATTTTCTAAAAAAACTAAAAATGGACATGCCTTTTGACCCAGAAATTCCACTGCTAGGATTATATCCTAAGAATCCTAAAATACCAATCCAAAAGAACCTATGCACCCCAGTGTTCATAGAAGCACAATTTACAATAGCCAAGTGCTGGAAGCATCCTAGGTCCCATCAGTAAATGAATGGATCCAAAAACTATGGTACATATACATGATGGAATTCTATTCAGCAGAAAAAAAGGAGCTCCTACCCTTTGCAACAGCATGGATGGAACTGGAAAGTGTTATGCTGAGTGAAAGAAGCCAGGTGGTGAAAGACAAATACTATATGATCTCACCTTAACTGTAAGTTAAACAACAAAACAAACAAGCAAGCAAAATATAACCAAAGACACTGAAATAGAGAACAGGCAGACAGTAACCAGAGGGGAGAGGGGAGGTTATTTCGGGGGTAAAAGGAAGGATTTACAGGAATTAGTATAAAGGACATATGGACAACAACTAAAGGGGATGGAAGTCGTAGGCAGGTGGGGAGCACTGATGGGTGGGCTGGGATGGGATTAAAAGACAGAAAACTGCACTTGAACAACAATTAAATAAAAAAAATTAAATGTGGAATAGCCATAAATGAAATGTTGTTTAGCCATAAAAAGAAATGAAATCCGAACACATTTCAATGTGGATGAACTGTGAAAACATCATGTTGAGTGAAAGCAGCCAGACACAAAGGTCCACATAATTTCATTTTTATGAATGGAATAGGTGGTATGCTCAGAACAGGTAAACACACAGAGAGAGAAAGCAGATTAGTGGTTGCATTGTGCAGACAGGAGGGGAGAATGGGGAGTGACTGCTAATGGGTGCACGGTTTTTAGGATCACTGAAATATTCTTAAATTAGAGTAGTGAGGGTTGTAAAAAATTTGTGAATACACTAAAAAACTACTGCATTGTATATGTTAAAGGGGTGGATTTTATGGTGTGTGAATTATATTTCAATTTAGAAAATTTTAAGAGAAAAAAAGGTACTCCTGCATCCTCTGACTTCTATAATTCCTGTAGCTAATTTAGTCATTGATGAATTAAACTGAGACTACTGCTTGCCATACTGTGCTGAAACTGTGTTACATAAAGAAATAATACCCAAGCATCCATACATCTCCTACATTAGAGAGAGACAAACAAATAGACATATTAGAATTCAGTGAAACACATGTCATAATGGAGGTAATGGCTCATTAACACATGCTGGGTACTTATGTCAGGCACTGTAATGCATACATCAACTTATTTATTCCTCCTACAGCCCTATGAAGTAGGAGCTCTCATCTCAGATTCAGTGTTAAAGCACAGAGAGGTGATGTGGCATACCCATATATATTACTCATGAAGCAGTAGAGTCAAGGCCTGGACCTGAGCAAGCTGGCTCCACATCTGTGCTTTTAACCAGTGTGCTCCAGTGCTTAGAGACATGGGTGCCAGGGAGCACAGGAAGGGCCACTGACCCCTTGTGGACAGTTTAACATACTTTTTTGTCGAGATGGATGTGGTACTTAGGATTCTTGGATGTGGTTCTAGGATTCTTGTCATTTTACTTCAAGGGCAGGGCTAGTCCATAGTGCCCAGCATTAAGTGTGGAAGTAATAAAGAGAGGAAAAAGGAAAAGAAAGGTTTTTTCTTACTCTGAAAACCATAGTTCCTCCAGGTTGAGCATCATGGAGTTCACTGTGTGCAGGTGCTCCTCATTCCACTTCCTGGCATTCTTGTAGACATTGTGCCAGGGCACGGGAGCCCGGATCACTCTTTTAGGGAACAGGCAGGGGATGCTCTTGATGAAGAGCCTCTTTCTTTCCTCTGGGTCCATAAGTATGTAATCAACTATAACCAATAGGGTAAATACTGTTTTCAGCAGAGACAGTGAGTATTCTGTGCTCTTAGCTTCAACACTTAGAAGATAAACACTTGAAAGGTCGTTGGTAATCCCCTGAAGATAAGTAAATTGGGGAAACTCCATTCTGTTCTGTTTATTCTTCCTGAAGGTATATCTGGGAAGGAGGTGAGTGACTACACAGTTTAGAGCACTAAAAGAACCTGGAATTGTATCCTGTTAGAATATCTAGCACTGTGCATGACAATAAGCTAGTATTTGCTAATACCTCATTAATCACTAATTGACTTCTCATACCAAAATAGTTACCAAGCAAAATTAACACAATGGATGATACCAGATACTATGATGAAAATTCAGAGACCAAAAATCTCACATGCTAAGGAAAGAAAGATTGGTAAAAGCTTCACAGAGAAGGTAACATTTGAGTTGGGTCATAAAGAATTAGTAGGATCTTCTCAGACAGGACCAGAAGGGAAGAGTACCAGTGGCAGAAGAAACAGCATGTAATAAAGCACAGCTTCATAGCTTTTATATAACATGATCCAAGAGCTATTGTCCATTCTGTGGCAGAAATATCAGATGCAAGTGTTTAGAGTTTAAGGTGGTAAGAATGGAGAAGAAGTTTGGGGCTGGAATTCGAAGGACTACACATGTTTATCCTTACAAGTTTGGTTCTACCCTGTAGTAGGCAAGGAACCATTAGATGCCACTGACACCATTAAAAAGTTCATTAGGAAATTGAAAATAACTAGACAAGTTGTTAAAGACAGCTGTTATCCAGATAAAACAGGAAGGTCGGAAACTAACATGATCACTCCCTTCTTTGATGTATTTCTCACATTACGCACCATCATTAAGTAGTTCCCATGACCTATTATGAGTACAAGACCTGGGACCACAGATGAAGGGGAGTAAGGGTCAATAAGACATCTTTCACCACCATAGACCTAACAGACTGATAAAGCAGCTGATACCCATAAGAAATGCAAAGGCAAGGCTAGTCTTAAATAATGGTAAAGAATTAGCAGCACAGAAGTTCCAAAGCAGGGTGAGTTGAAAGTAGAGAGAAGAAGTGCTGTACGTGAAGAGAATGGAGTGACCACAGAGGGTTGTAGAGAGGTAAAAAAAAAAACTTGAGAGAAGAGGCAAGTACTGAATGTTGCCCTCAGCAGGGTAGCTGCCTCACCTAGGAGCTTGTTAGAAATTCAAAACCTTGGGCCTGTGCCAGATCTACTGCATCAGAGTCTGCATTTTAACCAGAACCCCCAGTTTAAGCAGATGCACAATAATGTGTGAAAAGGGTTAATATAGGCATTAGTGGTGGTGAATTAAAAGGTGAATGATGCTTTTGGCATTTTCAGAAGAATCAGGGTAGAACACTGAGAGTGAGAGGAAAGAAGGTGCCCCCTACATGGGAACCCCCTGCTGCATTTCTGCCCAGCCTTACCAATGCTTTTGATGAGACTATTGTAATAGTCATTTTCCTTCTCCTCCATGAGTAAATTTACCAGGGGTTCCAGGAAGGGACTTGTCAGCAGTGTGTTAGGAACCAGCTTTGAAATCCGAACCATCACTTCATCCTCCTCAGGGGCAATCATATCTTTTCGGATTCCATTGGTCAAATAGTAAGAATATCTCTTCCATAAACATGCCACCAGAAAAAAAATAATCATGATTGGTGAACTGTGCCCACCTGCCCACACCCATCAGCTGCCAGGAGGCTGTGTTCGCATAGCACCCATCCCCACCCTTCACTCACTACAATCATGCTTTCTGACCCTGTAATTTCACACTCATTTCTACAAGATCCCTGGCAAGTTTTTCCCATGACTTTGGAGGATTCAGCCAAAGCTGCAGAGATTTCAGTGAACTGGAAAGGACTTGTCAAATGCCATGCAGACAGGAATAGAGAAATAAGTGTGGGGACAAGGGAGCATATCTGCTGAGCTTTAAGAAGAGAAATGACAAACTCCTTAAATGGATTCAAACAATTCACTCTCCTCAACAACATGATCCTCTACAGAGTACTTTGATCCTGTGGCTTATAGCTGTCAGTTGGGGAAAAATTCCCCAAAGACCTAGTGAGACTTACACTTCTCCAAATCCAACCATGGTCTTTTGAGTTTAGAAAAGCAACAGATGCACAAGGTGAAAAAAATGGCCAATGTGACCTAGTAACAACAGCAAGTTTTGTTTATTTAGGGCTGGCCTCTAAGCTGCTGGATGGCTGAGTTGCTTTAGAAATGAATTATTTTAGATTGATGAGAAGCACTAAGTGTAGGAAATAGTTTGAAATTAGCTTTGGGTTTCAGTGCTGATTGTCCGTGGTCAGAAGAGGCTGAGCTCACCTTTCTCCAATATTAATGGAAGCTGATTATATAGGAAAAACTTCCATACTCCCATATTATAAGAGCTGCCTGGGGTGGGGAAAGAGGCTCTGGTTAAAATGCAGGTTCACAGATGCCTCCTCAGGTAGTTTGGGGTGGTTTAAAGAAACACTTCAAATGACTCTAATTTTCAGGCAGTTTTGAGAAATGCTGGGTAGCTCTTAAGAGCACAGAGACTTTATTTATCAGCCAGATCTAGTGTCAGCTAAGTTCTAGCTTTGTCTCTCACTGACTGTATAATCTTGAGCAAGTTGTTGAATCAGTAAACACCCCAATTTCCACACCTGGGCAGTAGAAATAATCATAGTACCCAGCTCTTGAATGGACTCAACATGGGTTTAGCATCAAATTTTGCCAATAGCATATATGAGTTTTTATTGTTAATCATTTCATTATACAAAATACACTCATGAGCTATTTGAGCTAAAGTTTTATTTACTGTTCTTTAGAAAGAGATTAGAAACTTGAAAGCCTACCTGGAATCAAGCAGGTAACATTAACAAGTGAAAGCTGGCTGAACATAAAAAAAAAATAAGAAGAAATGGTGGAGACTGTGACAAACTGGAGAATGTATCTCTCATTTAAAGGAGGCAGCTTACTAATCTTAACTAATCAAATATCTTAATTTTTCTCAAGAGAGGTTAAAAATTTAGCTTATGTGAGCTTTCCCTCATCTTCAACAAACATCGATATGCCCTGACCAGTGTGGTTGAGTGTTGTCCCACAAAGAAGAAGTTTGGCAGTTAGATTCTTGGTTAGGGCACATGCCTGGATTACAGGTTCTGTCCCCATCAGTGTGCATGGGAGAGGCAACTGATCAATGTTTCTCTTTCACATCGATGTTTCTCTTCCTCTCTTTCTCCTTCCCTTCTCTTCTCTCCAAAAATAAATAAAATCTGAAAAAAACCCATCCATAGACCAAATTCAGCTTATGGTAGGGTTGCTAGATGTGTTGGGATATACCTACACTAAAAAATTATTCACTGTGTACCTGAAATTCAAATTTAACTGGGTATCTTACTTTGTGTTTTGTTTTTAATTTTCAAAATCTGGCAACCCTTGCCTGTGGGTCACCATTTTGCAATTTATGTTCTCAGAGGATTCAAAGGTGCTGATTTCTAGAGCAGATAATTCACACACACACACATACACACACACACACACACACACTGAGTAAACTGTTCTGGGCTCTGAACTCCAGTATTTTTAAAACATGCCCTGGATGATTACTGTTTTTCTCCAGGTTAGAATCACTAAGATGCCAACAGTAACACCCAACAAATTGAGATAAAGGAAGTAACAAGAACATACCTCCAAGTCTGATTCAGATGGCTTGGCTTCTTTACTGTCTATTTCCATCTCCTTCTGTAACATCATGTTAATCTGTTCTTCTGGACTCATTGGTCTGCTTCCTGGGGGGGTCAAAGAGCTCACCACTTCCTTCTTCCTGGGTGAGGAGGTTGAGGTGTGGTGGGCTAATTTGGTCCTGAAAAGAAGACACAGCTCAGCCCTTGATTCTGTGTAGAGGTTCTGTGGTGTCAAGACTTTTTTCTCCAGCCATATGAGTGTCATTGATGACCTTTAACTATGGAACACCATATAGTTATGTTAGCATTGGTTTGCTCAGTTCATTAATTTATTTATTCTCTTTAGTCTAACATTGTTTTAGATTAAGGGGATTTGTGGGAAAAAAAACTCACTGGTTACTGGGTGTCTGGGAATGCTGTGAAGCCAAGAAGCAGAGGATGATCTTAATGAGAACGTGGCTTTTTCTGGTTCAGTCTGGTGTTCTGAAATCCCTTATACCCACAGGAACACCTTACCTGGTAGGAATCTCTTTGTTTCTAGGGGAGAACTTCATTTTCTTCTTGTTGGGCTCTGATGAGGTTTTTATTACTGGAATAGTGGAGAAGAAAGACATCAGTGATGGCAGTGGCCTTGGGCCATCCTCTGTCCACAGGGATGTGACTTTCAGGACTGTCCAGAAGCACACAAAGGGGGTGAACTGGTGTGGTGGGATGAGGCAGGAGATATGGGCTCTGGTCCCACCCACACTACTAATTACCTACGTGACCCTGAAGAAGTGACTTCATCACTTCAGGTATCAGCTTCCCCAACTGTGCAGTGGGGGTGAGCATACTATCCATTCATCCATACATTTGACAGGTATTAATAACTGCCTACTCAATTCACTCACCAACACTGTTGCTCTGTTTTCTAAATGTCAGGTATATTATTGTTTCATATTTTTTTAAATAGAATCAGACTTTTAAAACTAATATATTTATTTTAAAGGGAATATTATATGACTATCATAAATAAAACACAACTATCATTGGCAACAAATAAAATCATTGCAAATAGAAAAAGCAGTATCATTTGCAACAGAGAATAACTACAAATAAATTTAATAAATGACATAAAACTCTACTATTAAACTTGTTTAAGTTTTTAGCCTAAGGAAATTAACAAGTAATAGAGAAGTGTTAATGACATACTAATATTAAATTGACATTCTGAGAGAATCAAAGAGAACTGAAGACTCAAGATGTATTTTTGAGTTCATATTCAGCTCCTCAATCTGCTCCAGAAATAACAATAATAGACAAAATACTCTTTAAAAATTAAAAAGATATTGTTCCAACATACATCTAACAAGAATTACTAAAGGATCAGATATATGTGTACCAGGTAGATTAAAATAATACGTACAAAGTACTATGGTGAGCAGCTTCCGAGATAGCTCCTAATGACCCCTACACCTCCTGGTATCATGCCCTTGTGAAATCCCTATGAATGTAGGCTTGGCAACTCACTTCTAACAAAAAGAATATGGCAAAAGTGATAAAATGTCACTTGTAAAATTAAGTCCCAAAAAGACTGTGGTAGAGCCTCTTTCTCTTGTTCTCCCCCTTGTTCTCTATGAGGGAAGTCAGAAGTTACAGCTGCCCTGTCAAGAGGGCCATGTGGTAGAAAACTGATGTCTATGGCCAACAGGCAGCAAGGACTGAGAATGTGAGTGAACTTGGAGGAGGATCTTTCCCTAGTGACCTTTAGATGACTATGGCCCTGGCTGACACCTTGGCTGCATGCTTGTGAGAGACTCTAAGCCAGAATCACCCAGTTAAGCTATGCCCAGATTCCTGATACACAGAAACTATCAGATAATAAGTGGTGATTATTTTAAACTATTAATTTTGGGGATAACTTCTTATATGGCATATAACAAATTAACACAAGTACACAGAGAAGTGTTTGGTGCATTGTAATGTGAGGTTCATGGTGTATGGTAAATATAAGGTTAGCTAAATCAATCATTCCCACTTTATAGATGAGGAAACTGAGAGTCTTTGAGGTAATCTGAAATTAGCTGCAGCAAGAGGTGAAGCCAGGACTAAAACCCAGGATTATAAATCTCCCTCTAAGACCCCATTCTGAGCTGTTGTGGCACAATGCCACAAATACCTGATGGCAGCTGCTGAATGGTCCTTTCCCTAGGGACACTGATGGTGACAGGCTGGTAGACCTTCAGCAGGTCCTTCATCTTCAGGTCCCTAGCTGTCAAGGAGTAATTGTTGGCAATGGAATCACTGGGTCCACGGTGGCAGTCGTGTTCTTTGAAGGGTACAGCCAGGGTCCATGATGTGCGTTGCATCAATGGGGGATAAAAGCTGTGCGACATGACAGTCTACCGAGGAAGAAATGCAGAGTGAGACATAATGAGGATCGTGTCTTGTAGAGTCTGGGGTGGAAGGGCCGGGGCTATACTCTCATTGAGACTCATAGGGCCCAACATGCCTTAAGCTGTTTCTATTGGGTTGGCCAAAAAGTTTGTTTAGTTTTTTTCCATAAAATAAAAGACATATTTTTTTATTTTCACCAATAACTTTATTGATTTGGATATTCTAAGTATGTTGGCTATCTCCTGCTATTGGCTTCTGGTGGGTAGCCAGGGGTGCTGCTAAACAATCTTCCAAGGCATAAGACAGGTTCACAGCAAAGAATTATTTGGCCAAATGTCAATAGTGCCAAGAAATTTCACAAACCACTTTTCACATGTTCAATCAGTCACAGCAACTTTTGCATACACTGCATGTGGGGATAACTTCCTCGTGAGTCCCCCCAGTTGCCATGGATGAGAATGAATATGATAGAGATATGAATTGATCTGCTTGGTTAGGAGAAGTGAGCAGTGGCCAGTTTCTCAGGGGAGACAAAGGCCAGCAGTGGCCAGTTTCTCTGAGGAGAAAAAGGCCTCTAGCGCCCTCCTCCAGGGCCTTTTATTGTGTGTTCTAATACACAGGAATATAGGGTGGCAAGGATCAAACAGTAGGTAACATTTCAAATCTGAGGGCTTACTATGAGTCCAAATCTGTCAGGAACAGAGTTTTAGGATTTCTTGCTGGAACCCTTAACATATGAATGAAAGCACTCTTAGCAGAGCAGATTTCACAGGTTTATCAGGAAGTCTTTGTGATGCCAGATTTTTCCCCAGGACACTCTCTAGCAAAGCAAGGAGCTGCACCTGTCCCCATCAGGTATTCAGGCTTAAGAGCCAGGAAGCGCTTCTCCCAGAGAACATGGGGACTCATGCTTTGTCAAAGCTGTTGGGGGGGGCAAGAGTCCATTGCTCCCTCTTTGTTGCAGCCCCCCCCCCACCTGAGTCCTTCCATGAAGGCCTCCCAAGTAATGGAGTCTGGCTTAGTTGACTTCTGACCAAGCTTTGGGGGCAAGGAGAGGAAACTGAGGCAGTGTTTGTTACCAGAGATATAAGCTTTGTCTCCTGCAGCTGGTACTCCAGAGGTCATCCCTCACCCTTAGCCACAAGGGGTAGAGATACAATTCCTAAAATCAGGCAGAGTGGTCTGCAACAACTGCACAAATCTTACTTTGTGTGTCAGTTGAGTTTTTACCTTTCTTGAAATAATAAAGCATAATACAATGACAATGCTGTGTATCTTCTTACATCTTCAATATTAAAACAGCTGCACAAAAATCCACCAATTTTGATTTTTTTAAATGTACACTGATATGACAGCTACCACAATATAATTTAATTGTTTTAAATGAAGTTAAAGAAAACTAAGTACTTCTAGAACCATTGTATGGAAAAAGCTAAACAAACTTTTTGGCCAACCGAATATATGCTGCAAATTCACTGCAAATAATCTCATTTAAAAAAACACATTTTTTTCTCCTCATCTAAGGACATTTTCTCATTGCTTTTAGAGACAATTTAGAAAGGGAGAGAGAGAAAGACTAATGTGAGACAGAAGCATGGGTTGCCTCTTGGACCAGGGATGGATCAAACCCACAACCTAGGTATGTGCCCTGACCAGGAATTGAATTTGCAACTGATATGCTCCAACCAACTAAGCCACACCGGCTAGTGCACACATACTTTCTGAATCGAGACCAACTGTACTTCTCTGACTGCTGTGATCATGATTTTTGAAGTCTAACTTTCAATAAGCAGTAAGTTTGTGAGTCAGGAAATTTGTTTCTATTGTCTTTATTTCTTACAGACATGACTATAAAGTAGATATAATTACTCTCACTTTACAACTGAAGATGAAGAAATTCAAGGAGTTTAAAGAACACAACAGGTAAGTGAGAAGGCCAAGTTCTAACTCACCTTTGTGCTACTGCATAGTTCTTTCTCCCTTGCTGCTATAGCCTTTTCCATTTACAGAAATAACAAAGGCCACTAATCACATTGGTAAAGTCTTGACTGTCTGGCCCCCACTAGTACCAGCAGAAGACCAGCAGCCAGGAGAATGTACCTGATAGATTTCAGATGGTTCCTCTTTAGCAGATACAGGCAGAGGGGGCAGCTCAGGCTGCATCTGGGAGTGGCTCATATGATGTATGGAGTCATTTTGGGGGATCTGTGGAAAACAGGAACAAAGTCTCTATGAATTAGGAAGGATTCCCAAGCCTCCAAGTGGGTAAAGAGTAAAGAGATCCCCAGGAACAGTTTTAGGCTCAGAGTTCTGCCACAAAACTTTTCTCATCCCCATGCATTATGTAGGTCTTGTTTTTAAATTATCAATCTGTCTCTCCTCCCACATCCCCTCCTTGGCTACACCTCTTTGAGCAAATTCAGATTATTTTTTTCCCTTGGAAGTGCCCAAATTCTAAGGGCATCCTAAGTTGCCCTGCCCTGGCTTGTGACTAGAGGGGTTGCCTTAAAAAATAGATTCTTGCATTTCACATATGCAAAATGCCAAATAGAAGTTTGCTTGTGCAATAGCATGTTATGTGTGTTTAACATAGCAATGCTATGCTTCCTGTAAAAAATAAATCACTTAAACATGTGAGTGTTTGAGCCCACCATTCCATTCAGAGAGTAAGCCTCAGGGTAAACTCTTAGTTACCAAGTGCCTCTCCTGAGCAGAGCTGACAGTGACTGCAATGTTGCATGATGTTGTGTGTGCTTCTGTCCTGTAATACAGCCCCTACATGCAGGCCAACTACTACATCTTGGGTAGTGATGGAGACATTGCAATTTGTCCTAATACTAGACAAAAACTGCTGGGCTGGATTTACTGAGAGGTATTGTTAAACAGCATATTAAAGATAGTTTAAGGGATTCTCAGGGTAATTTGACTCTGTGATTGTTCACCCTAGGTGATGACTTTGGATTAAATTCCTGTGTAATATGAGACATTAGATTGACTTGATTTATTTGGGTCAGCATATATCATGCAAGGTAACTGGCAATGGGAAGTGGGGATAGGAATATATGAATCAGATGTTAGCCATCCCTAATCCCCAGTCAACCCCTCACTGATGACTCTCAACCTTGCAAAATAATGACATCTGCCATTATTCCAAATTATTAAGTACTGGGCACTTTTTATATAACAATTTTTATAACCATATTCTAGCTGAAGAAATTAGGGTATGAGAAGAAAGGTGACACATATTAGCCACACAAAGATGCTTTTAAATGCATATTGCTCCATATCCCAACACAATGGAAACAGTAAGTACCATTTCCACAAAAAATTACTTAAAAAATGTGCTGGTCTTAAAAATGTGCAAACCTGTAAACAGAGATTCATTTTGAGCCTGCAATCAGTAAACTACTGATCTAATGGCCTCATTCAGTAGTTCTCAAAAATGGTGGCAGCAACCAATAGAACTTTATGAAACATGGGGATGCTCAGACTATACCTCAAACAAGATGAGTTTGAGACCCACAGACCCTGTTGTTTATCCACTTAAATAACTTGCTTTGTTGATTTAAATCAATGTCTGTCTCTCTGCTCTTGACCTTTATTTGAAAAATCTGAGAATTGAACAATCATCTCCAGGAGCCCCCTCTTTCATTACTGAAATTAATATCAGATGAGGGAATAAAATGAAAACATCCTAGTATCAACTTGAAAGCAGGTACTATACTATCCAAGGTAGGTTTGGGCAGTAGTACAGAAGGTGTTAATGGTTTCCTTCAGGATCCCAAATGTACAACGGATACTGATTGGTAACTTAGGGTTGTCTGTACTTCATCTTTGCCAAGCAGGATCTGTGGTCAGTGGAAATCTTTCCCTTGGCCTAGTTTTTAAATAATTTCAAATAAAATTTTTCATTAAAAGAGCAAACACCACAAATTTCAGTTGCCTTGAGTAAGTTATAACAAGAGAAGGAGTAAGTAGTTAAACCAAAACTAAAAACAAACCCCCTCAAAACCCTGACTTCTTGTGGTCAAGGAGGGTGTTGACATTATTTAGGAGGCGTCTTGGCATTAGTGCTTCATGGTTGGGATAAACCTGATTTCAGTCCTGACACCAATTGAGAAGTTACTCTTCCTACCAGAAGGAGTGGAATATAGCCCTAGTAGAACTAATTGCATCTACTCTAATTCCAGCCCATGTTATACAGAGGGCTGATACAAACCCCTGGCTCCAGGACAGAGCATGTAACACAGGTCTGGCCAGTCAGAATACTTCATCCTCCTGGAAACAGTGATTGGTTCAGCCATAGGCCTGTGACCCAAGCTGGGCTGCTCAGCATCTTTCCTCACACTTTCATTAGAGCTATTGAGAAAGAGGCACTCTTAGCAAACTTTGCCTTATGGGGAATAAGTCTTCCTTAGAATTAAATCAACATAGAAGAAAGCAGAGACACCAGAAAGAGAAAGATAGATTCCCAATGTTATCAGCTAGACCCTTGGATCCAACTTGGACTTCTCAGTTACTTGAGCCCATAGATTTCCTTTGGGTTTAAGCCAGGCTGAATTTTATTTGTTCTTTTTCCCCCCGTTTTTTTAAACAAAATTATTTATTTACTTTCAGAGAGAGGAAAGGAAGGAGAAAGAGAGGGAGAGAAACATCAATGTGTGGTTGATGTTTGTGTGGTTGCCTCTCATACACCCCCTTACTGGGGATCTGGCCTGCAACCCAGGCATGTGCCCTGACTGGGAATCGAACTGGCAACTCTTTGGTTCACAGGCCCACACTCGATCCACTGAGCTACACCAGTCAGGGCTTATTTGTGTTCTTACTGTGAGATGGTCATCCAAGGGATAGACATAGAGGTAGCTGAGTCACAGAGAGATAAGCTATTCTTGGGATATTAAAGAAAGCAAACCAGCCTAAAGCATTCTGCAGAGCACAAAGGAGGAAGAACTTCTGAAGAACAAACTAAACTTTGAGGTAGTTCATAAGCACAAACTAAGACTTAAAAACACACAGAACCATTAATACCCTAATAGCAGAAAAGATCTCAGTGCATGGGACAGGAACATGTGGGACACACAGAAGATCAGCAGATCTAGAAATCAATTCCAGAACAGAACATAGGAAGTTTCCTTGACTTCCTTAGCCATACCTAGCTAAGAATTCTCTCTTCATAGGGAAGAGATGGAAGCTTTTTGTAAGAACTACCCATTTATGTAAAGTGGTTTGTTAAAAATATTAATCCTTAAGTTTTCTTTTAAATTACAGGCAGTTCTCATTTCAGAGGGTGGGCCCCTTCATTATAAGCAAATCTATGTTAATTTCATAAAGTTTCCATTTATTTATTTTTTTGACATTCTTTTTTTTTACTGATTATGCCATTACATTTATTCTATTCCCCCCTCAATTCCCCTCCACCCTGCACACCCCTCCCTTACCATCCCCCCTTTAGTTCATGAACATGTGTCTCAAGTTCTTTAGATTCTATATTTCCCATACTATTCTTGCCCTCCCCCTATCTATTTTCTACCTACCATCTATGCTACTTATTTTCTGTACCTTCTCCCCCCTTCTCCTTCTCCCACTCCCCTGTTGCTAACCCTCCACTTGATCTTCATTTCTATGGTTCTGCTCCTGATCTAGCCGTCCTCTTATTTTGCTTTTGTTTTAGGTGTGGTTGTTAATAACTGTGAGTTTGCTGTCCTTTCACTGTTCATCTTTTTTATCTTCTTTTTCTTAGGTAAGTCCCTTTATCATTAAATCAAATAAGGGCTTGGTGATGATGAACTCCTTGAATTTGGTCTTATCTGAGAAGCACTTTATCTGCCCTCCCATTCTAAATGAAAGCTTTGCTGGATAGATCAATCTTGGATGTAGGTCTTTGGATTTTATGACTTGGAATACTTCTTTCCAGCCCCTTCTAGCCTGTAAGGTCTCTTTTGAGAAATCTGCTGACAGTCTGATGGGAACTCCTTTGTAGGTGACTGTCCCCTTATCTCTTGCTGCTTCTAGGATTCTCTCCTTCACTTTAATCTTGGTTAATGTAATTATGATGTGCCTTGGTGTGTTCCTTCTTGGGTCCAACTTCTTTGGGACTCTCTGAGCTTCCTGGATTTCCTGGAAGTCTATTTCCTTTGCCAGAATGGGGAAGTTCTCTTTTATTATTTGTTCAAATAAAGTTTCCACTTGTGATTGTTCCTCTTCCCCTTCTGGTACCCCTATAATTCGGATATTGGAGTGTTTAAAGATGTCCTGCAGGTTCCTAAGCCTCTCCTCATTTTTTTGAATTATTGTTTCTTCATATTTTTCTGTTTGGTCATTTTTTCCTTCCTTCTGGTCCACTCCCTTGATTTGAGTACCAGTTTCCTTTCCATTACTATTGGTTTCCTGTGCATTACCATTCATTTTAATTAGTTTAGCCTTCACATGTTCCTCTAATTTGTGACTAAAATCAACCAGTTCTGTGAGCATCCTGATCACCAGTGTTTTTAACTGTGCATCTGAAAGTTTTGCTATTTCTTCGTTGCTTAGATTTATTGGCTCTAGGGCTCTGAGTTGTTCTTGAGCCATGTTTTGATCTGTTCGTGCCTGTTATGTATGAGGAGAGGCTCCTTATGTGTTCGCCAGGGCGGGGCCACCCAGGTTGCTGGTTTGTGATGCTGTATGTGGGGGCGGGGTCAGAGAGGAAACAATGGCAGTCCTCTCCGGGTAGCCCAGTCCACCTCACCGCTGACCCCTGCCTATTTATCTGAGCTCAAATGTGCGAGTCTGCTGCCCTGCGCCACGTGGTCTCAATGCTGGCCTCTGCACTGGTTTATCTGCATCCAAATGTGCAACCAACCACAACCAGCTAGCCTTGCCTCTTCCCTATGTACGCCAATAGCTAGCCCGCACCTGGGATCCGAGCACTCAGCTGCCTGCGCACCGCCTCCGTCGGGATCTTTTTTGCCCAACCCACTCCACTGCTGGCTTCGCCCCTCTCACAAGTTTAGCTGAGTGGTTCGCTATTTTTGGACTCTGTATTGTCGATTTTCTGTGTGGTTTGATTGCGTTTATTGTTGTTAAAACTTTGTTGTTTTTAGATTTGGTTGTGCGAGGATGCAAAGTGTTTCCACCTATGCCTCCATCTTGGCAGAAGTCCCAGAAAGTTTCCATTTAAAGTGTGCCTCTGGGAACTTCAGTGCACCTGGGTACCTAATGGATCTTGGCTCTTACAATCAAGATTCTGGCACTCGGGTTGAGTAGAACTATTATTTTCTTGTGGCTTATTTCTGACTGCATATGATGTTCATATGTCCTTCAAAGAGGCCATTCCCAAATGCTCTCCAAAGGACCAGCTCTAGCAGAATCACAGAGTCTTTGCTAAAAATACAGATTCCAGGGCCCCACCCCAAACCTTCTGGATCAGCATATTTGGGAATGAGGGTATTCTGATGTGCAGCCAGTGTTAGGAACTGTGGGATGGAATATACAGTCTACTGGCCCTAAAAGTGAAGGGAAAGGGACAATTAGGTGTCTACTCTTGATATTTCCCAGTAAAATTGGAGGATTGGACTAAAACTAAAAAGCCTACTTCAGCACAAATCATATTTCAAAGGACACAACAGAAAAGTATGACTAGCACACTTGTTCAGTCAAGGAATCTAACATGGCAATTTGTCTATGATCAAAATATCTCCTTCCCATCTACTCCCCAATTCCTTATATGTTAAAAATATGGGTTAAAAAAAGAAATACAAGAACAACAATAAAATATTTAACTAAAAAAAGAAATACACCTTAAAATTCACACATACCTTTGGAGATGAACAGTCCATATCATTCATGTTGTACTTTCTAATTGTACCTATTAAAAATGAAGAGTTCTCAGTTTCTTCTTTTCTTACCAGTGGCTCTGAAATTCACACTTCCTTAGAGTTTGATGGCGATACACAGAAAATGGAACTTTTCAGATGTTCTGAAAGCTCTGTTCACAGAGCTGCCTCTCTGAGGTCATAGACTTCAGCCCCCTGAGGAGTTCTGTGGTAGAAGAAGAGAGAAAAGCAAGGAAGAGAAAAAAGAGGCAGCATTGGGGTTCTGCTGGGCTTTCTGCTGTCGTCCCAACTCCTCCTGCTGTGGCTACTCTTTCTACTGGGCCACTCCTCTTTGATCTTTTCCAGGAACACACTGAGTTTACTGCAAAAATTGAAGCAGAGTCTCATATTAAAACAGAGAATAGGGAGGAAGCATTCTACAAAACAATATCCCTGGCAGCCTGAACTCTTCTCTCTCTTCCCCCTTGGGCTGCTTTAACACTGGAGGTGCTATAACATAAGTCCTGGAGCCCGTAACCAGCCTTCAGTATCTGTTGCTAGGGAAAGAGAGGCCTCTACTGTGCCCATATACAAGACTGGGCTTGACTTCACTTGGTGTCCTGGTGTCTCTTTAATGGAGGTTCAGCCAGTCAGCAGAAAATATGGTAACTGAAGGAAAGATGGGAGGGTGGTTATCAGTGATCCAGGAATGTAGAAGTGGGTACCAATAAGGGACTGGGCCTTTGCAATTAGAATTTGAGGTAAACAACAAAATTTTTCTTAGTATAAATATGTCCCATTCAACAGTTGAACATACTAATATTAAAATGTTATGCTGCTTACCTGAAATTGAAATTAACCCAGGTGTCCTGCATTTTTATTTGCTAAATCTGACCATACAGAGAGAACAGGTCCACTGGGGTTAAGGTTGTCCCCATCTCTGTGATATGAACAGTTTTCATACATTTCATATTCAGTGCCAGCGCTACTGGCAGGTCTTTCCTGAGTCCTGAAATAGCTACTTAGGCAGAGGTAACTGTAAAGAGATATAAGAGACTGTAAATGGATTTATCTTATTAACCCACCAAATGGCCATCAAGAGCCATATCCTGATGCCTTGGAGAGATGCCATCAGGAAATAAATAATGTGGTGGAGGAGGCAGACAGCACACAAGAAAAGCAAAACCTGGCTGGCCCTACAAAAATGACAGAGGTGGAAGGAATTAGGGATTCACAGAACTGCCTCTAGATGGCACCCTTGAACAAAAATACTGGTGGAAGCCCCCATTCAGCTTTCCAAAACAATATCCACCAGAGAATAATGGTCATAAAGTTTTGTTCCAAAACAAACAAAACCCTTTTCCTGGTTGGGACACCCATCAGACTACAGATGAACCAAGTGCAGGAAGCCACACGGACTAACCTAAACATAACAACTTAGGGATTCTTTATCTGTCCATGTCCTCCAACCTCCATCCACCATTAGCTCCTCTTTTCTTGACTATTGTGGAGATATAGCCTGATTCCTTAGCTTATTTTTATTATAATTCCAAGCTTATTTTTCTAATCAGTCTGCCAGCCTGATTACTTCTATAAACATGAGTTGGTAGAAGTAATACCATCAGATAGCACATAGCTATGTTCCAGCTATGTGCTAAATTCTTTAAAGCCAGTCCTCACTTCAGCGCTGTGGTTGCTTTTCTCTTTGCCTAAAGAGTTATTTTCCAGGATGCCATGGACATAGGCCACAAAAGAAATTAGGTCAACAAAAGCCTCAGGATGGAAAGTGCCTGACAACTAACTCTGGTACAGTAGCAGGACGGTGCTCAGGTTTATCCTTTTGCAGATAAAGCTGAGGCTCAGTGAAGTCACTTATCCCAAGACACATAGTCAGAGTCAGTCCTGGGAACAGAGCCCAGGACTGTTGGACCCCTCCAACCCATAGTCTTTATCAGTATGCTCTATGGCAGAGGATCTCAACCAGGGACAATTGAACCATGGGGACATTCGGCAATGCCTGGGGATATTTTTGGTTGTCACAACTGGGGAGAAAAGAGAATACTTGTGAAATCTACTGCATGGAGGCCAGGAATGCTGCTAAACTTCCTGCAATGCAGGACAGGCTCCTCAACACAGAACTTTCCAGTGCAGAGTGTCAACAGAGCTGCCACTAAGAAACCCTGCTGAAAAAGCTGATCAGGCCAGAAAGCATGTGTTCTTGGTTCTGCCTAGAACCAAGGAACTTGAGCTTAGATTCACCTATGAAAAATGGAGATATTCATCTAATCAATCTTTAAGGCTCTCTTTAGCTCATGACACTTGTATTTCAGAAGTAATGCTCAATCAAAACTTTCCAGGAGAGTTCTGGCCAAGATGAAGGCATAGGTAGGAATACTTCACTTTCTTGAACAATCAAAAGAAAGATAACAACAAATTAAAAAACACAAATAACCAGAGCTGCCAGAAAATCAAACTGCATAGAAGTCCGGCAACCAAGGAGTTAAAGAAAAAACATTCATCCAGACTGGTAGAAGGGGCAGAGACTAGCAGCAGGGCAGAGAGGAGTCTCTGGAAGGCAACATGGGTGAGGCTGTGGCTGGCGTATGGGATTTACAATATTGGAGTGTGGATAAACCCAGAGTAACTATGGGGGAATGAGACAAACCACAAAACCCAGGGTTCCAGTGCGGGGAAATAAAGCCTCAAAATCTCTGAGTATAAAAACCTGTCTGGGGACTACAGTGGTGGGAAAAACTCCCAATCTCATAGGAGAGTCTGTTAGAGAGGCCCATGGGACCCTAAAATGTACACAAGCCCACCCACCTGGGAATCAGCACCTGAAAGGGCACAATCTGCTAGTGGGAAGCAAGGTAAGTTACAGAAAGTGGGGGTGAGAACCAAGCAAACTAGCAAGATGTATCATTCCCTTTCGGATCACTCCCCAACATACTGTGCCACAAAGCAACCAAGTGGCTTGCCTCTACTGGTGATTACCTAAGGCTCCACCCCTTACAATGTAACTGCTGCACCAAGACAAAGAAATATGGCCCAAATGAAAGAACAGATCAAAGTTCCAGAAAAAGAATTAAGTGATGAGGAGATATACAACCTATCAGATGTAGAATTCATAACACTGGCAATCAGGATGATCACAGAAATGGTTGAGTATGGTTGCAAAATAGAGGAAAAAGTGAAGGCTATGCAAAGTGAAATGAAGAGAAAGGTACAGGGAACTAACAGTGAAGGGAAGGAAACCGGGACTCAAATCATTGATTTGGAACAAAAGGAAGAAATAAATATCCAATTGGAACAGAATGAAGAAACAAGAATTCAAAAAAAATTAGGAGAGACTGAGGAACCTCTGGGACAACTTTAAATATTCCAACATCCAAATCATAGGGGTGCCAGAAGGAGAAGAGGAAGAGGAAGAAATTGAAAACTTATCTGAACAAATAATGAAGGAAAACTTCCCCAGTCTGGCAAAGGAATGAGATTTCCAGGAAGTTCAGGAAGCTCAGAGAGTCCCAAAGAAGTTGGATCTAAGAAGAAACACACCAAAAACACATCGTAATTAAGTTATCCAAGATTAAGCATAAGGAGAGAATCTTAAGAGCAGCAAGAGGAAAGGAGCAAGTTACCTACAAAGGAGTTCCCATAAGACTGTCAGCTGATTTCTAAAAAAATAAATAAATAAAACCTTGCAGGCAAGAAGGGGCTGGAAAGAAGGATTCAAAGTCATGAAATGCAAGGACCTACATCCAAGATTACTCTACTCAGCAAAGCTATCATTTAGAATGGGAGGGCAGACAAAGTGCTTCCCAGATAAGGTCAAGTTAAAGGAGCTCATCATTACCAAACACTGGAACCATGCTGCCTGATTTCAGAGGCTGTAACCCTGCTGAAAGGTGAAAAGGCCTCACAGCTAGTGAACCTTGGTGCCATAAGTCACTAAGCAGACAAAACTTATATACACCCTGCTTGGCCCTGGGTGGATGACCGGTAGCCAATGACTCAAGGGACAGACAACCCAAGACAGGCATGGTCACAAAGAGGCCACCAGGGAAGGACTTAGGGGATTATGAAGAAGGGACAAAAAACCTTCACCCCTCGGCTTTATCATAGCCTGAATCCTCATTCTAACTGTAAAAAGTCTCCTAATCTCTTGGCTGCCTTGCTTTCCCCACATTATTTAGGCCTAAAACAAGGCCAAAAGGGGATGCAGCTCTCTGTCAGAATCAGCAGTTCCCTGTGGGGGGCAATTAGCCTAAGAAAGAATGCATAAAGTCCTGTGAAACCTGCTTTGCTAAGAATGTCCTCAATTTAAATTTTAAGGGTCATAGCACAAAACAAGTTTGTCTCCCAAGGTTTTACAGCTGATCAGCATCACCCTGTCTACCAGACCCTGACTTAAAAGGACCCCCATGATCTCAGAAATGTTATCTGTAAACCATACCTCCTTTCTTTGACATGCATCCCTATGCAAGCTAAACTCAATAAAAGCCCTTTGAGAGAGAGGCTAAAACACCTTTCTCCTCTGAGATACTGGCCAGCCTTCCCAAGCAGATCATATCTTGGTAGAATTATTCTCATCCACAGCAGCCAGGGGCAGCTCTGCTGGTGGAGCACCCCCACAACCAAGCCCTTATTATATGAAATGTGAAAGGGACTTAGCTAAGAAAAAGAAGATCAAAAACTATGAACAGTAAATAACAATAAACTGAACCTAAAAAAAAAAAAGAAAAGAAAAGCTAAGCAAAAACTAGACAGGAACAGAATCAGAGAAATGGAGATCACATGGAGGGTTCTCTGTGGGGAAAGGGAGGGGGAGAATAGGGGAAAAGGTACAAGGAATAAGAAGCATAACTGGTAGGTACAAAATAGATGGGAAAGTTAAGAATAGTACAGGAAATGGAGAAGTCAAAGAACTTATATGTATAACCCATGGACATGAACTAAGTGGTGGGGAGAATGCTGGTGGGAGGAAAGGTACAGGGCAGAGGGAGATAAAGGGGAGAAAAAATAGGACAACTTTAATAGCATAATCAATAAAATACACTTAAAAAGAAAAATAAATAAAAATTTAAAAAACTAAAAAAACTATGATATCTGTGACAGACTGTGAGCTGCTTCTCTACATCCAGCTAAAGAACTGCATTTGCTACAAGGGGTGGTCATGCAACAGAATTTTGGCTTATGAGATAAAACTGGATGTTTTTTGTTTGTCTTACAGGAAGTCTCCTGAAATTCAAGGTGGCTTGCAAGTCTCTTTTATCCCTCTTCTCCATACTATTGTCTGAAATATGGATATGATTGATGATAACCATCTTGGACAATTAGTTTGATGGTTACAACTTAGACATTGCAGGATGGTAAGGTAAAGATTCTTGACCTACCTCCACATTTTTGTACTTGACAGATAGCTTTCTATGGTGTTTAAGGTAATGTTAACTTGGGACTTTCCATTATACATACTGACTGGGAACTGACCTTTGAGTTATTCTGGACAGATTCTATGAGCAACATAGAAGTTACAGCTTCCTCTGCAACTTCTGCAAGTCCTTTGATGTACTCATGGTCTCCTCTTTGGCCATCCTGCAACCCACTTCTGTCTCTTATGGAATAATTCTTCTACCAGTAAGCTCTCCAGTGCAGCGTGCAAGTGAATCACTCATGTTGCCCAGTCTCTTATTGTCACTGGAGGGAACAAAAGTTTCTTAAACCATTAGTGGTCTTACCCAACTGACCCAACAAGAGCTTCTACTGTCTTCATACAGTGGTAGTGGGCACACAGATAGAGGATAAATTGGCAATATCTATCAAAATTTTAAATTGCACACACCTTGATCCAACACTTTCTTTTCCAGGAACCTGAAGGAAATAATCAAACAGGTATATCAAAATGTACCCAAAAGATGTGCAGTGCATCTCTGCTTATAATATACAATAAATAGCAAAACAATGGAAAGAAGCTAACTGTCCATTAGTAGAAAATTGGTTAAATGATAAATTTATTAATGAAGTGTTGTTCAATTATTAAGATGATAACGTGGCTATTTGGTGACATGAATATATACTCATAAGTGAGAAAAAGATTATAAAATATGTAATATGGTTAAATATTTTATACATATGTCCATAGTGAGAGGTCTAAAAGGTCCTCTAACAAAATGTTAATGGTATTATCTCAGAGAGCTTTGTATCTCTGAGACAAAATACTGAAAAATATATAGAAGAAAGCAAGAAGGCTGAATATACTATTTCTAGTCCATTGTCTTCTTTTTCCCCCCCCAAAAGCCCTTCTCAAACAACAGTAATGGTGGGCAATTTCTATATTTACTACCCACACAAAACTAGACTAGCTGCCAACTGCCCTGCGCCATAAATCATGCTCTATGTACTTGTGTGTAATTAAATCTCTGTCTCTTAACAAGGTGTCAAAGGGGCAGACTTGGCTACAATTATACTCTGTGACTCAACAGACTGAAATTTTCAGGACTGTCCCCATCTCACATAATTATTTATTTTTCATTTAATATCCCACATACTGATTGAGCATGTGTGGGGTTGGAATATCCATCAATACTTATAGAATCTAGTAGCAAATTAAAGCACATTGTAATCAACTCAGCTAGATACCCCTCTACTACAATCCCTTCTGTGAAACAGAAACTTCTTGGACATTGAGGACTAACCACTCCACCCCCAAATTCTGTCTTTGAAGCTGCAGCTGGCACAGATCTTGAATTTGGGATGTTTCCAACACTCAGCTTTTCGAATCTGATTTCTGCAACGAGCTGAAACAAGCCTGACTCCCCTTACTGGTCTACCCGGCCGCTCAGGATTTGGGTAGTTTGTCAGGGTGGGGGTGGATTAGGTCCAGAGCCCTCCGGTGCCTGCCGCTAGTCTTCCTTCTCAGCTGAGTCCCAGCACCGCAGCCACGCCGCCCCTCCCGGGGCACAATGCGCGCCAACCGCTCCCATCCGGGGGTGAGAGATGTGAGAACTGTGTGCTGCCTCCTCTAGTCCTTCGGGCGTCCGAGATGAGGTGGGGGGGAGGGGGTCGGCGGCGGTGCCCAGATTACTGAGATCCAAAGTGGGGTGATGCCGCTAGAGAGGGGGCTCCGGCCCGACCGGACAAAGAGACTGAAAAGGGGAGCTCAGGGGGACACTCCAGAATCCTGTCACGAATCTGGGGACCTGCAGTGACGGCAACAGGGTTCTCAGGAGAAAAGAGAGACCCAGTGAGGAGGGCGCCCGTTTTCATTAATCCTGGTTTCCCAAGAAGGGGCAAGGTCGTGATGGGGCGATGGGATCAGGCTGGCCCCGCTTTCAACAAATCCAGCGGTAAGTGGAGGACCGTGTTTGTGGAGTGTGTGCGCTCCGGTCACAGGGCCTCCGAGGATTACACTCACCTTATTCTTAAACCGCGATCGGGGGCTGAGGGGGCAGTGCTGCAGGCGGGTTACCCCGACTACCTTCTCAACACCCGCCTGCGTCCCGCTACCTGTCCTGCCTGGCAAAGGGGCCTGGCCAGCAGGGCACCCAGTATCCCCGCGCAAGAGCTACGAGTTCTCACCTGGTGCTAGCAGGCCACAGCGCTCCACGGAGTAGAAGGAGGAGCTGAGGGAGCTGGAGAAGCTAAAGGAATTTAAGGAGGGAAGGGTGCGGAAACGCCGTCAGGCCAGAGGGAGCTAGTGGCCTGCCCCTTCCCTAGGCCCCGCCCCTCTTCGGACCTGGGCCTGCGCGCGGGTTGTTAAGCCGAAGGTACACATTACCTCTGACCTCTGAGCTTGCCATATCCTGGTAGAGAGCAATGTCACCATTCTACCAAACCCCAACCTATTGCAGCCACCTGGACAAGCCCGGAGAGGTTTACAAATGAGGAAGCTGAGGCTCACAGAGAGTTTCCCTTACTACTCTTCTGTCCTGATGTAAGAGTGTTCAGGCTACCTCTGAGACAGCTAGAGATATCCTAAACCAGCTCTCCTGGAAGTATCTCTGGAGCTCAGGTTATCTGGAGTAGTAGTTCAACTACTCCAGAGTTTTCTTTTTTTTTTAAGTATATTTTATTGATTATGCTATTAGAGTTGTCCCAATTTGTTCTCCCTTTTATGCCCCTCCACCCTGCACCACCCCATCCTCCAGCATTTCCACCCCACCCCTACTACTTAGTCCATGTTCATGGGTTGCAAATGTAAGTTGTTTGGCTTCCCCATTAACTATACTATTCTTAACCTCCCCCTGTGTATTTTGATCCTGCCATTTATGGTTTTTATTCACTGTACCTTTTCCCTCATTCCTCCCCTCCTCCTTCCCATTGAAAACCCTTCATATGATCTCCATTTCTCTGATTCTGTTCCTGTTCTAGTTGTTTGCTTGCTTGTGTTTTTGTTTCTTAGATTCAGTTGTTGATAGTTGTGAGTTTATTCTTGTTTTACTGTTCATAGTTTTTTATCTTCTTTTTCTTAGCTAAGTCCCTTTCACATTTCATGTAATAAGGGCTTAGTGATGATGGACTCCTTTAACTTGACCTTATCTGAGAAGCACTTTATCTGCCCTTCCATTCTAAATGAAAGTGTTGCTGGGTAGAGCAATCTTGGATGTAGGTCCTTGCATTTCATGACTTTGAATCCTTCTTTCCAGCCCCTTCTTGCCTGCAAGGTTTTATTTATTTATTTTTTTAGAAATCAGCTGACAGTCTTATGGGAACTCCTTTGTAGGTAACTTGCTCCTTTCCTCTTGCTGCTCTTAAGATTCTCTCCTTATGCTTAATCTTGAATAACTTAATTACGATGTGTTTTTGGTGTGTTTCTTCTTAGATCCAACTTCTTTGGGACTCTCTGAGCTTCCTGGACTTCCTGGAAATCTCATTCCTTTGCCAGACTGGGGAAGTTTTCCTTCATTATTTGTTCAGATAAGTTTTCAATTTCTTCCTCTTCCTCTTCTCCTTCTGGCACCCCTATGATTTGGATGTTGGAATATTTAAAGTTGTCCCAGAGGTTCCTCAGTCTCTCCTAATTTTTTTGAATTCTTGTTTCTTCATTCTGTTCCAATTGGATATTTATTTCTTCCTTTTGTTCCAAATCAATGATTTGAGTCCCAGTTTCCTTCCCTTCACTGTTAGTTCCCTGTACCTTTCTCTTCATTTCACTTTGCATAGCCTTCACTTTTTCCTCTATTTTGCAACCATACTCAACAATTTCTGTGATCATCCTGATTGCCAGTGTTATGAATTCTACATCTGATAAGTTGTCTATCTCCTCCTTGCTTAGTTCTAATTTTGGAGCTTTGATCTGTTCTTTCATTAGGACCATATTTTTTTTCCTGGTTCAGCTTTTATGTAGTAAGGGGCCGAGGCTTAGGTATTCACTGGGGCAGGGAAACCCATAGCTCTGTGTTGTGGTGCTGTGTGTGAGGGAGGGGTCAGAAAGGAAACATTGCCACTTCCTGGGCTCTTGGCAGGATTTCAGTCACTTTCCCCGCTACTCACAAGCAAATTGGGGCCTTCTGGTTTAGGACCCTGTGGGTCTTTCCAACAAACTCTCCTATGGCTGGGAGTTTCACCTGCTGCCGCAACCCCAACAGGTTTTTACCACCAGAGGTTTAGAGGCTTTATTTCCCCGCACCAGAACCCTGGGTGCAAGATCTGTCTCATTGCTCAGTTGTTCTTCCTGGTTATCCACATGCAAATGTGGGACTGCCCAGTCCAACATCCACCACCTTGCCCATTCAGGTACTCCAGCTGGCACCTTGCTACACATCCTTTCCAGCCTGGTTGCTTGTCTCCGCTCCTCCTACATATTTGAATGAATATTTCTTTTTTAATCCTTGGCTGTTGGACTTCCATACAATTCGGTTTTCTGGCAGTCCTGCTTATTATTTTCTTTTAAATTTGCTGTTGTCCTTCTTTTGGTTGTGCAAAAAGGCAAAATGTATCTACCTATGCCTCCATCTTGGCCATAGTGATCTGTTTTTTTTTTTTTTTTATTTGGGCCTTTTTTTTTTTTGTCTTAGCTTTCCTATTATTTAGTAAGGAGCAGAGCCTTAGGTATTCACCAGGGTGGGGAAACCCACATTGCTGTGTTGTGGCACTGTATGTGGGGTAGCGGTCAGAGAGGAAGCAGTGCTGCTTGCTTGACTCTTGCCCTGCTTTCAGTCACTTCCTCCACTACCCACAAAAAAATTGGGCTCCTCTGGTGCTGATTCCCAGGCGTGTGGGTTTGTATATGTTCTAGAACTCTGTGGGTCTCTCCAACAAACTTTCCTGTGAGGCTGGGGGTTTCTCCCACTGCTGCAACCTCCACAGATTTTTACAGCTAGATGTTTTGAGGCTTCAGTTTCCTGTGCTGGAACCCTGGGTGTGCAGTCTGTCTCACTTCCCAGGTGTTCCTACTGGTTTATCCATATGTGAATATGGTACCACCCAGCCCTCCAGGTTCCTCCTCCCTTGCCTGGCTCCTTACCTTGCAGTGTAACCCCTCTACCCTGGCTCTCCATCTCTACCCCTCCTACCAGTCTGGGTGAATGTTTCTTGTCTAAGTCCTTGGTTGTCAGATTTCTATACAGTTTGATTTTCTCACAGTTCTGGTTGTTTTTTGTTTGTAAATTTGTTGTTATCCTTTTTTTGGTTGTGGGAGGAAGCAAAGCATATCTGCCTATGCCTCCATCTTCGCCACAAGTACCTGTTTTTTGTGTTTTAATGTTAATTCTGGCTTATCTGTTACCCTAAAAATTAGGGGGCTAAAGTCTATGTTAAGATTTGATTTCAGTATTCCACCAGAAACCTGTATTTAATTAAAAAATGACATGAGCCACATATGTAATTTAAAATTTTCTAGTGGACACATTAAGAAGTAAAAAGAAACAAATGAAATTAATTTTAATAATGTATTTTATTTAATCTAATATATCAAAAATATAATTTCAAACAATGTTATTATAAAAATTACTAATGAAAAAAGCGATTGAGCTGTTTTACATTCTTTTTCTGTACTTAGGCCTTGAAATCAAGTGTGTATTCTACTATGCATATTTTACTTTGATCTGGCCACTTTTCAGGTATTTGGTAACTATTCAGTGGTGATGGGACTTCAGATAGTATAGTCACTTTCCTGCATATTTATCTTTATAGCTCTCTTTTATATGCCCTTCAGTATTTTGTCAGGGAAAAGTAATAGTTCTCAGATATAGAATTATTAACATTTTGTTGAATGTCCTTCTAGAATCTCTTCCATTCATTATGCTCATAAAAATGCACATTTATGGGTAACAAAATGAACTGTTTTGTGATCTCTTTTTCTGAATTGGATACACAGCTCCACTAGAGTCCATTTGAGAAGATACCACTTTGCAATCTAGAGTCATATACTCTATAAGGATCTTTTTTAGACTCGTCCCAATGCCTCTGGTATTCTTCGTGGATTTAGAAAACTGTTTTAAAATTAGACAAGCAGCCTTCTAGTCAGTAGGCTGAGGATCTTGTTACTAAAAGTTAAATTCAGTAAGAAAGGTCCTTGTGCTCATCCACTTTCTACACTTGGTTCTCATTGTATGTTTGAGTGTATCCTATAATGTCACCTCCAACACTCAATTAGCAAACACTGACTCATTACTCCTAGGGGAAATACAAGATTAGGTTCTGGCAAATTTCTGGTAACAACACTTTCACCAATGATAAATATCGATACATGACCTGTTTTATGAATGTATTTATTTCTAAAGACACTTTATTTAGTATGTGAGGTTGATTCATTAATGCTGAACTCATGGCCAACTGCACCATAACTGTTGCCCAAACAAAACTTATCTAACACATTTGTTTTCTCTGTAAGGCACATCACTACCTTCATATACTCAGGAACATGAGACAGTACTTCTGCACGTGAGTGCCATTTTAAATGGTGAAATTACCAACAAAAATAAAAGTAAAAATGCTAAAAAAAAGATGTACTAAATGGACCAGGAACAGGACAGTTGTTTAGAGAGCCAAAAATAGAGGGCAAGCATCACCTAGTTTGACCCCAGCTGGAAATGTGTGCATCAGGTGACTCATATTTTTTACTGCTTTGTACATATTCACAAAAGCACTGCAAGTATCAATTCTAGTGAGTAGGCAGTTTTACAAATATAGAATCCACAATTAGTAGGGAATGACTGTATAATTAACCTTTACTGAGCAGTTACTATGGGACAAACACTGCTTTAGGTATTTGGCATGTCTTATTTAATATTCACATCTACCTTCTAAGGTAGGTGTTCAAAGCATATAAACTTTAGCATCTTGGCATTTCTTCCCTTCTTCATCTTAGATCTTCAGCCATGGACATTGAAATAGATTTGGGCTACATGACTTCCTGGCCAGCTGATTTCCAGAATGATGAAACAGATTAACAGTCAGCTAAATCCTGATGTTCTACAGATAGTCCTGAGATAGTTTCTTTAAAAGTGTTTATTTAATTAATACTAATTGTAGGTCCCATATTCAGGAGAGGCTAAGAAAAAAATAGATTCTTTAAGGACTGGAAGTAACACAGTTCTGTTTTTCTCCTCCTCCTGGATCCCATGCCAAACTGTCTCCAAGTTCTGTTGGTGCTTCTTCTGTCATTTCATTTTCTTACTGCATCTCCTCCTGTTCCCTCTGTGCCAGCAACCTGGATTTGGCTATCAGTATGGCTTGCCTGATTTCCTGCAAATCTTCCTTCATGCACATGACTGCTGGGATCATCTTTCTTAAATTATTATTTTTGACTTTGTCACAATACTGCTCAAATGCCAATAGTTTGCTTCCTATTTTTCCTTCCTTCCTTCCTTCCCTTCCTCCCTCCGTTCCTCCTACCTTCTCTTCCTCTCTCCTTCTCTCCCTCCCTATTTCCCTTCCTTCCTTCCTTCCTTCCTTCCTTCCTTCCACTTTCCAATGGAAATATGTGAGCCATGCATGTAATTCTAAAACTTTTAGTTGTCACATTTAAAAAAAAGCATTAAAAAAGAAACAGGTGAAATTAATTTTAAGAATATATTTTAGAGAGCCCTGGGAGGTGTGGCTCACTGGATTCAGTGCCAGACTGTGAAACAAAGTGTCTCTGGTTTAATTCCCAGTCAGGGCACATGCCTGGGTTATGAGCCACTTCCCCCATAGGGGGCACTCGACAGGCAATTTCACTAATGTTCCTCTCACTCTCATTCTCTCTCCCTTCCCCTTTCTAAAATATATATATATATACACACATATATATAATGTAGAGCCCAGTATAACCAAAAGAATGTAATTTCAACATGTAATCAGTATTTAAAAAAATTATTTTTTCCTCTATTTTTCTCTTTTTAAATTTTTATTTCTTTTAAATTATTTTATTGTTCAATTATAGTTGTCTGCATTTTACTCCCACCACTGCTCCTCACCCCACCTAAACCCACCTCCCTCCCTTTCTTCCACCCTCCCCCTTGGCTTTGTCTATGTGTCCTTAATAGTTGTTTCTGAAAACCCTTCCCCCCACTGTCATCTACACCCTCCCCTCTGGCTATTGTTAGATTGTTCTTAATTTTAATCATCTGGTTATATTTTGTTTGCTTTTTTCTTTTGTTGATTATGATCCAGTTAAAGGTGAGATCATATGGTGTTTATCAGTCATCACCTACCTTATTTCATTTAGCATAATGTGCTCCAGTTCCATCCATGCAGTCCCAAAGGGTAGGAGTTCCTTCTTTCTCTCTGCTGTGTAGTATTCTATTGTATAAATGTACCATACTTTTTAATTAATTTATTTATTTATTTATTTATGTTTTTATTGTTGTTCAAGTACAGTTTTCTGCCTTTTACTCTCATCCCAGCCCACCCCCCAGTCCTCCCCACCTCCCTCCCATTTTCACTCCCTCTTATTATTGTCCATGTGTCTTTCATACTTGTTTCTGAAAACCCTTCCCTCCATTATCACTTTCCACCTCTCCTCTAATTACTGTTTGGTTACTGTTCTTAATTTCAATTAATTTCTCTGGTTATATTTTGCTTGCTTGTTTTTTTTGTTGATTAGGTTCCTGTTAAATGTGAGATCATATGGTATTTGTCTGTCATCGCCTGTCTTTCACAGTCAGGGCAGATAGGAGAAGGCAACCAATTGATGTTTCTCTTCTGCCCATTCCAAAAGCAATGAAACAATGTCCTCAGGTGAGGATAAAGAACAAAACAAAACAAAATTTCCAATGACTGAATCAAATATCAGTTTTTAAATTTAAACTTAATTAAAACTGTATCTGGTCAGTCATACAAGCCCCATTTCAAGTGCTCAGTCACTGTGCTGGCATCCCGGTATTCTGGCCTCATCTGTTCCACCCCACTGTGGTTATTGGGACTGTTATAAGAACCACAGAGAACAGATCAGCCTGTCGGATGATGCCTGAGGGACTTACTAAGGATATGTGTGGATTGGATCCTGAAAGCAATCAAGATCTAAGACAACTCAAGGGGCCTCCCCCACTCCTGTGACCCGTTTGTGCTCTCTTACCTTCAGGCACACTACCAGGAGAATCTTACTTGGTTCTGATACTAGCTAGAGTTACCAGAGCTGGGTAGTCAGCCTAGTGGTGATTCCTGGCATTGCTCCCTCTGGCCAGAGAAACTGAATAGCCAAGCCTTTGACTGCTTTTGTCAGAAAAGGAGTAGCTGAAGGCAGTGTATCCAGTCAGCATTAAGCCATTTTGTGGCCTGGCAGGACATGTTATTTGTCTTGCCTTGAGAGTTCTGAGGAGGCAATACTGAAGCTTCAAGCCTGATGTCTGTGGCTTCTTAGAGTGGTCTTTTCTAGTTAAGCAGAGTGAGCCCTTGAACTTTGGATGAGCCAAATACAATTTCAAATTGAACTGTAAGATTCTCCTGCCTTCCAACTTGTCCCCGGACTCCTGCCATTTGAACTACTTGGGTGAACAACTATTTCTAGAAGTCACATGTGTGTTGGGTCATGGTACCCATGATCACTATAGCTTGAACTATGTCTTCATGTCAGCTGCTGGTTTACAGGGTTCTAAGGAATTAGACACAAGAAAGACCAGTTTTTACTGGGAAAAGACCTGGAGTGATGGAACCTCTCGAGGGGGCAGGAACTAGCATGTCAGTACTGAGGGGAGAGCCAACGTGGGGCCTAAGAAGAGAGAGGAAGCCCATCTTTGTGGAGTTGCGTAGGGCCAGGTCTACATTAAAGCAATCCTCTTCCATTGAGCTAGACCACATACTTTTACTTGGTGAAGAAAGATAACCACTTATTAATATAGCATAAGCCTGTAGTAGTAATCAGGCTATGTATGGCTCATCTGTGTGGTATCCAGCTTGATGATGTGAAAGCGTTTTTTCCTAATGAGGTGGCAGTTATTGAAAGCATTTGATATTAGGGTGAAAGGATTTAGATTTTTTTCAAATATTTTATTTATTTATTTTTAGAGAGAGGGGAAGGGAAGGAGAAAGAGTGGGAGAGAAACATCAATGTGTGGTTGCCTCTCGTGAGTCCCCTGCTGGGAACTGGCCTGCAACCCAGGCATGTGCCCTGACTGGGAATCGAACCGCAATACTGTGGTTCCCAGGCCCGCACTCAATCCACTGAGCTACACCAGCCAGGGCAGGATTTAGATTTTTTAAAAAATATATTTTATTAATTATGCCATTATAGTTGTTCTATTTCCCCCTTCATTCCCCTCCACCCTGCACACCCCCTCCCCCACCATCCCCCCTTTAGTTTATGATCACGTGTCTCAAGTTCTTTAGATTCTATATTTCCCATACTATTCTTGCCCTCCCCCCTATCTATTTTCTACCTACCATCTATGCTACTTATTTTCTGTACCTTTTCCCACTCCCCTATTGCTAACCCTCCACGTGATCTTCGTTTCTATGGTTCTGCTCCTGATCTAGCCGTCCTCTTATTTTGCTTTTGTTTTAGGTGTGGTTGTTAATAACTGTGAGTTTGCTGTCCTTTCACTGTTCATCTTTTTTATCTTCTTTTTCTTAGGTAAGTCCCTTTAACAGTTCATGTAGTAAGGGCTTGGTGATGATGAACTCCTTGAATTTGATCTTATCTGAGAAGCACTTTATCTGTCCTTCCATTCTAAATGAAAGTTTTGCTGGATAGAGCAATCTTGGTTGTAGGTCTTTGGATTTCATGACTTGGAATACCTCTTTCCAGCCCCTTCTTGCCTGTAAGGTCTCTTTTGAGAAATCTGCTGACAGTCTGATGGGGACTCCTTTGTAGGTGACTGTCGCCTTAGCTCTTGCTGCTTCTAGGATTCTCTCCTTCATTTTAATTTTGGCTAATGTAATTATGATGTGCCTTGGTGTGTTCCTTCTTGGGTCCAACTTCTTTGGGACTCTCTGAGCTTCCTGGATTTCCTGGAAGTCTATTTCCTTTGCCAGATTGGGGAAATTTTCCTTTATTATTTGTGCAAATAAGTTTTCCACTGGTGGCTGTGCCTTTCCCCTTTCTGGTACCCCTATAATTCGGATATTGGAGTGTTTAAAGATGTCCTGGAGGTTCCTAAGACTCTCCTCATTTCTTTGAATTCTTGCTTCCTGACTCTTTTCTGTTTGGCCATTATTTGCTTTCTTCTGGTCCACTCCATTGATTTGAGTCCCAGTTTCCTTTTCATTGCTATTGGTTTCCTGTGCAATTCCATTCATTTCAATTAGTTTCGCCTTCATATGTTTCTCTAATTTGTGGCTATAATCAACCAGTTCTGTGAGGATCCTGATGACCAGTGTTTTAAACTGTGCGTCTGAGAGTTTTGCTATTTCTTCATCGCTTGGGTCTATGGGCTCAGTGACTGTGAGAATTTGCAACATTTTTTGGTCTGTTCTGGCCCTTTAAGTGTGAGAAGCGGCGCCTTGGACTCCCAGGTCACTGGGTTGTGACGCTGTATGTGGGGGTGTGGTCAGAGCGGGGAAATGAGGGCGCCCTCTACTGCCGCTTGCCGCGGGGACACCGGGCCCGGTCCAACCGCCCACTCCCTCACCTGTCCGCTCATGCACAAATAGGCGACCACAGTCAACACGCAGCACCTCTTCCCCGCTGTCTCCTCCGCGGTCGCTCGCCTGGTGGCTCGCTGGGTCGCTCACTAGGTCCAACCCTGCGCCTGGATTCTGCGTCTGGATTCTGCGCCTCAGTCCAGCTGACCGAGTCCTCCTGTGCAACCCCGCTCCACCAGCCACTGGTTTCACCCCTTACGGGTCAGGCTGAAGAATTTGTTGTTAACGGACTTCCGAAAAGTTCAATATTCCGTGTTCTGGCTGTGATTTCTATTGCTAATATTTAGTTGTCCCTAAACTTGGTTGTGTGAGAAGGCACGGCACATCCACCTATACCTCCATCTTGGCGGAAGTCCCTATTTCTTTTTCTTGTTTGATTGCTATGGCTAGGACTTCCATACTTGTTGAATATGAGTGGTGAAAGTGTGCATCTTGTCTTGTTCCTGATCTTAGTGGGAAATTTTTTAGTTTTTGCCCATTGAGTATGATGTTGGTTGTAGGTCTCCCATATATGGCTTTTATTATGTTGAGGAATGCTCCCTCTATTCCCACTTTGCTGAGTGTTTTTTTTTTAACATAAATGGGTGCTGTATTTTATTAAATGCTTTTTCTGCATATATTGATATGATCATGTGTTTTTTGTCTTTGCTCATGTTTATATGATGTATTACATTTATTGATTTGCTAATATTGTACCATCCTTGCATCCCTGGGATGAATCCCACTTGGTCATGGTGTATGATCTTTTTAACGTGTTACTGGATGTGTTTGCCAATGTTTTGTTTAGGATTTTATCATCTATGTTGATCAGCAATATTGGCCTGAAGTTTTCTTTCTTTGTTATGTCTGTATCTGGATTTTGGACTAGTTTGATGCTGGCTCCATAAAAAGAATTTAGTAGTCTTCTATCTTCTTGGATTTTTTGGAGTAGTCTGTGAAGCGTAGGGGTAACCTTTTCCTTAAATCATTTGTAAAGTTGTCCTGTGACAATATCTGGTCAAGGGGTTTTGTGTGTTGTGAGTTCTTTCATTACTGCTTCTATTTCATCAGTTGTTATTGGTCTATTCAGGCTTTCTGTTCTTCATTCTATTTTGGAAGATTATATTTTTCTAGAAATTTGTCCATTTCACCTAGGTGTTTAAATTTCTTGGCATATACTTCTTCATAGTAATTTCTTACAATACTTTGTATTTCTGTGGTATCAGTTGTAATTTCTCCTCTTTCATTTTTCTTTGTGCTTACTTGGGTCCTCTCTGTTTTTTTCTTGATGAGTCTTCTTAAAGGCATGTTGACTTTGTTTATCATTTCAAAGAACCAGCTTCTGGATTTATTGCTTTTTAAAATTATGCTTTTAGTCTATGTTATTTAATTTTGCTCCAATCTTGGTTATTTCCTTCCTTCTACTTTCTCTGGGCCATCTTTATTGTTGTTCCTCCAGTTCTTTAAGGTGTAGGGTAGGTTATTTATTTGAAATGTTTCTATCTTTTAGAAAAATATATTTATTTGTTTATTTATTTATTTATTTATTTATTTATTTATTTATCTTTAGAGGGGAAGGAAGAGAGGGAGAGAAACATCAATGTACGGTTGCCTCTAGTGCGTCCCCTGTTGGTAACTGGCCTGCAGGGAACTGGCTTGCAACCCAGGCATGTGCCCTGACTGGGAATTGAACCACAATCCTCTGGTTTGCAGACCTGTGTCTATCTTTTTTTAGGTAGACCTATATCATTATAAACTTCCTTCTCAGGACTGCCTTCACTGTGTCCCATAAGTTTTGGGTTTTCGTGAGCTTATTTTCATTTGCTTCCTGAAACTTTTATTTCTTCCCTAATTTCATTCGTGACCCATTTGTTGCTTAATAGCATGCTATTCAATCTCCATGAGTTTGAGTGTTTTGGGTTTTTTTCCTTGGGGTTGGTTTCTAGTTTCAGTCCCTTGTGGTTAGAGAAAATGCTTGATGTGATTTCAATTTTCTTGAAATTTTTGAGTCTGGTTTGTGTCTTATTATGTGGTCTATCTTTGATAATATTCCATGTGCCTTTGAAAACAATGTGCATTTTGTTTCTTTGGGATAAAAGGCTCTCTATATATCAATTAAGTCTGTTTGATCTACGACATTGTTCAATGCCATATATCTTTTTTTATATATTTTTGGAAGATCTACCATTTTTGACAGTGGGATGTTAAAATCCCCTAGTATAATTGTGTTGCTGTCAATATCTTTCTTGAAGTCCTCCAAAATTTTTTTGATGTATTGGGGTGCTTGTATGTTGGGTGCATATATAATAATAATGTTTATGTCTTCTCAATGGATTCTTCCCTTGAGTATTATGAAGTGACCTTCTGGGTCTCTTTTTGTGACTTTTGATTTGAAGTCTATTTTATCTAATATATTATTGGTACCTTGACTTCTTTTTTCTTTTCCATTTGCTTGGAATATTTGTTTCTGCCCTTCACTTTCTATTTCTGCAGGTTTTGTTCTGAGGTCAGTCTCTTGTAGACAGCATATTTGTGTGTCATGATTTCTTATCCATTTAGCTACTCTATGTCTTTTGATTAGAGCATTTAATCTATTTAAGTTTAAGGTTATTATTGATAGGTACTTTTTCAGTGTCATTTTTTCATACCCATGTCTCTCTCTCTCACCCTTTTTTAAATTTTTCTTTTCTTAAAGCAGACCCTTAGCATCTCTTGCACAGCTGGTTTGGAAGAGGTGTATTCTTTGAGGCTTCTTTTGTCTCAGAAACTTTTTATTTGGACTTCCATTTTAATCAAGAGCCTAGCTGGATGAAGTAGCCTTGGTTGCAGGCCTTTGTTTTTCATTACTTAGAATATTGCCTGCCAATCCTTTCTGACTTGGAGCATTTCCCCTGAGAAATCAGCTGGCAGTCTTAGTAGGGCTCCCTTGTATGTTACTTCATGTTTCTCCCTTGATGCCTTTAAAATTCTCTCTTTGTCTTAGAATTTTGCTATTTTAATTATGATGTGTCTTGAAGTGGTTCTCTTTGGGTTCTTCTTGGTTGAGACTCTCTGTGTTTCCTGGATTTCTGTGATATTTACTCTCATCAAATTAGGAATGTTTTCCATCATTACTTTCTAGAATGGGTTTTCTATCCCTTGCTCTTCTTCTCCTCCTTCTGGTGTGCCTAGTATAGGGGTATTTTTATAGAGACACATTTCCTGGTGTCCTGCAAATCCTTTAACTCCTCTTCATTCTTTCTGAATCTTTTTTCCTTTTTTTTTTTTTTTTTTGCTCTCTCTGGGTGTTTCTTTCTCCCACTCACTGATTTGATCCTCTACTTCATCTAGCCTTTTAAAATTTTTTTCTATTGTGTTTTTCAATTTGGAAATTATATTCTTCATTTCCTCTTGGCCCTTGTTGATAGTTTCTATTTTCTTTTTCATGTTGATATAGTTTTCTGTGAGTTCATTGTAGTTTCCATGTAGTTTTTGGTAATTCTCTGTGAGGTCATTGAGCTTCCTGATAACCATTGCTTTGAACTCACTATCTAATAGTTGAATTGCCTCTATTTCATTTAGCATTCTTTCTGAGGCCTCCTCCTTTCCTTTCATTTGGGTTTTTTTTCTTTGTCTTCCCATTGTTTGTGAGACTCTTCTTGTTATCCTTTACTCCTTAAATTGATCTCTTCTGACTCCCTGCATTTATGGTGTGAACTTTCTATGGTAGGACACCTGAGAGATTCAGTGGTGCAGTCTCCGTGATCTCCTAAACTTGCTGCTCTTGGGCTGTCGTTTATGTTGGCTCTCTGTATATATTTGGATTTTGATTGTTGTTAAGTCATTCTTTGGTTGGTCTTTCCCTCCAGCTGGTTAACTGAGGGTCACTCCACCCACCACATCTTAAATCCTGTTGTTCATATATGGAGAGGTTATTTGAAGCTTTTTCTTCTGTGTGTACAGGGTTTTGAGGCTTTTCTCTCACTATTGTTCAGTTGTTTGTTCTGGGTAATTTCTCCACCATGTAGTTGTATTTTCAGATTGGTCATGGGTGGAGTTTAGTGTGACTTTCACTCACTCCTTCACCATCTTTCTTTATTATCTGTTGGTAGTTTCTTTGTTGGTGGGTTGTTTCTTCCTGCAGGTATACTGGAGTTCACAGATTCACCTACTTATTTATGTGGTCAGTTGGAGGGGAAAGGCAAAATGGATTAAGAGAGAAGGAGTGTATTCTATGAGATTTAAAGTACCAACCCATAAAGAAGAGATAGAAGATCCTTTGAATAAGTACAGTGTTAACCCTGATATTTTACCCAACTAGCTACTTTTTAGAAAGGGGGAAAAAAATAAGACTCTTGCTGGGGGGGAAGAATTGTGAGTTAAATACAGAAAACAGTCAGCTTGTGAGAAGTCAGATTATGAGATATAGTTAGACTAAGGGATAGAAAATGGGCATAATGTGCAAGAGAATTGAGTTAACTACAATAGAAATAAAGTGCCAGAAGACAGTGAAATGGTCTAAGATCTGGGAGGGGTGCTATGTAGTATTTTCAATTGTATGGAACAATAATTAGTTACGATAATACTGGAACAACAATCACATGACAGAATCTATGTGATCTGAATAACAATAGGAAGTACACAACCTAGAGTAGTGTGCTATTGGTATACTAGTGAAGCAAAAGAAGGAAAAGTAAAAATACACTATGAAAGAGAGAACAAGGAAAATCAGTCAAACAATGCAATTATACACACAAAATGAAGAAAACAAACAAAGAAAAGAAATAAAAATACAAATAAAAGAAGTAAAAGTAATGAAAAAATAATAATACAAGTAAAAAGTAACTTGCAAGTTCTCTGGAATAGCAAAGTGAAATTTGTCTCAATTTCTCAGTTGTTGGTATGATTTCTCTTTGGGTCTGACTCTGGTCCTTTTATAGCTCCAGGTCTTATTGTCCCACTTGTAGGGGAAAAAATAAAGAAAGAAAAGTCTCTTGCTACTTTAAACCAAGCTAGTTCTGCTGGTCTTCCTGGTGCAACAGGCTGAGGGGGGTTGGGTTTCACTTTTCTTCCTTCCTATAGTTTTGTGAGGATGGGGGTGAGGTCTGGACTGCACTGTTCTCAGTTGCCCAGACTCCAGCCCAGTTCCTCAGTTCACTGCCAGCCCCCTAGTGCCCTTCTGTACCAGGCCTGTGCCTTCAGTCCACCAGTTGTGCTGTCCTTGAGGTACACCAGTTAGTGGCAACTCACACACTACCTTCTTGCTCTTCGGTGTGCTAGGTGCTGGGCCCTCTCAAAGTTTCTTCAGGGGAGTTCAGCTCCCACACTGAGTTAAGTCTTTCTGGGAATTGCTAACTTTCTGAGCCCTGCTGTTCTCCTCTTCAGGGTATGGGGTGGGGGTACCTCCTCCTCCCTCTTAGTCAGGCAGTCTGCCTCCAAAGGGTGGTGGTACCCCAGTGCAGGCATGCACTGCTGGCATAGTGGGCATGGGTTGGAGGTGCAGCCAGTGGTGGGATTGGTCACATACTGTGGCAGGTAGGGGGCAGGCAAGGGCCTTGCCGTGGTCACAATTGTAGGGGTGCAACTGGGGTAAGAGGGTGGCTGCTGTGGGTGAGTTCCCTAAACAGCCATCTAGAGCATTTTTAAAAAACAAATTCCTCCTGTTCAAGCTTGTTGCTCCTGACAAGTGCCTGGCTTCTCACACAGCCCAACTTTCCAACCAGACTAGATACTATATGGGTCAGGGTCCATCATGGCCCATGTTTCCCTCAGGTATCACCTGGCTCCCCAGTTTCTCTGGTAATGACCCATCTGGCGTCAAAAGTCTCAACATGTGAACACTGCCCCCATGCATCTGCCACTTTGTCTTTATTCCCCCCAGTGACTTCAAGCATCCACGTCTATCCTGGTGCCACTCTGTCCTTCCTCTTTCCAGGGGAGGGAGCTGATGACCTGGCTGTCTTCCAAGAATCCTGTAGCAGGCCCAGCAGGTGCTGGACCTGAGGCTATAGCCACCCTGGTCTCTGAGTTGGTCCCAGGGACCTTATTGTCCCAAAGTGCTCTCTTTACCATCTGATTTTTCAATGTCCTCTATAATTTTGGCCTCCAACCTTCATATATGCTGGGATACCATTGGCTGTTCACTTTGTTTCTCAGAAGATTGGCTAGGTGTTCTACCTGCGTACAGGGAGACGTGGACTCCACTCTCACCTATCTTGCCATCATCTTCCCAGTCCAGTACCATGGAGTTTTAAACAAAACTATTGTTATCATCACCTACTACATATGACAGCTCATTTTGTTGTCATGGAAAGTCTATGAGGTAGTTATTCATTCCTTTAAAAAGATGTTCATTAACTTACAGAAATTCAAATGAAGGTATTTTTCTGGGAGGAAGGGGGAAATATGTATGGTCTATTTGGATCCCTCTGTTCTTCAGAGTGAGTGTCTCATCACACTGAGTATGAGTTTTGTGTTTGAATATATGGATTTTGTTCCTACATGACTGGTAAATGCCAGCTACTTCATCTGGTGTCTCAAGTAAAGGAGCAGTGATCTGCTTGACTGCTGGAGAGAAAACCTGCATTGTGGTGAACTTAGTGGAAGACAGCATGTTTGTCTATAGTAGGCCACTATCCTAAAGGGTTTTCAAAGGTAATTTTTTTATGCTTGGATTTTGCTCTTTTGTCATTGTAGATTTTTTAATCTTGAGTCCCAAGCAGGATGTGACCCCATTATACTTCATTTAAGCTCTTGCTGAATTAATGCTCTGTGCCAGGGACCCAGTTACATACTTTCCAGGACTTAGCTCTAGTAATCCTCACAACCATCCTGTGCAGCAGGTACTAACCCTATTCTGCGACAAGGAAAATGAGGCCAAGTTCCAAAGCACAGAGTGGCAGGGAAGGGACTCAAATTCAGATCAGTTAACTCCAAAGCCATTTAACCAAGAAACAAAATGACTTTGCAACAGGGACTGGCAAATAATTATTTCAGACTTTGCAGGCCATGTGGTTTCTGTTATAACCATTCAACTCTGGTGCCATGGTATGAAAGCAACATGAACAATAAGCAAACAAATGTGTTGCTGTGTTCCAATAAAACTTTATTTACAAAATTGGCAGTGGGCTACATTTGGCCTGTGGAACATAGTATGTGAACCCTTGCTATAAAAGAACTAGTATCCTGAATTTTGTTTTTCTACAGAATAGCTCTTGAGCTTAGCCAATATTCATGGAGTTACTTAGATTTTTTTTATCACTATCAGTCTTTCAGGAGATAAAAGGAGAAATATTGGTCTGTTTGGGTTATTAAGGCTGATGCTTCTGAGCCCAGATACCTCCCTGCTTCTGAACCCTACTATGCCACAGGAAATAGCAAAATTGGAGTACCACCTGTTTATCAATGAAAAGATTAAAAAATATATTCAGGATGTGTCCTTGGTCTTCATTTCCTTCTGCTCTCAGATCCCAGTTTACCTTCTTAGGAATGATGAGTTTTCAAAGAGTTTTTTTTTTTTAAATAAATTTATTTATTTATTTTGAATTGTTTATGCTGTTACAGTTGTTCTATTCCCCCCTTCATTCCCCTCCACCCTGCCCCCCCAACCCCACCATTACCCCCCTTTAGCTTATGTCCATGTGTCTCAAGTCCTTTAGGTTCTATATTTCCCATACTATTCTTCCCCCCCCCCCATCTATTTTCTATCTACTGTCTATGCTACTTGTTTTCTGTACCTTCTCTCCCCGTCTCCTCCTCCCACTCCCCTGTTGCTAACCCTCCTTGAGATCTTCATTTTTATGTTTCCACTCCTGATCTAGCTGTACTTTTAGTTTGCTTTCGTTTTAGGTGTGGTTGTTAATAACTGTGAGTTTGTTGTCCTTTCACTGTTCATGTTTCTTTAACTTCTTTTTCTTAGATAAGTCCCTTTAACATTTCATATAATAAGGGCTTGGTGATGATGAACTCCTTGAATTTGGTCTTATCTGAGAAGCACCTTATCTGTCCTTCCGTTCTAAATGAAAGTTTTGCTGGATAGAGCAATCTTGGTTGTAGGTCTTTAGATTTCATGACTTGGAATATTTCTTTCCAGCCCCTTCTTGCCTGTAAGGTCTCTTTTGAGAAATCTGCTGACAGCCTGATGGGGACTCCTTTGTAGGTGATTGTCCCCTTAGCTCTTGCTGCTTCCAGGATTCTCTCCTTCGTTTTAATTTTGGCTAATGTAATTATGATATGCCTTGGTGTGTTTCTTCTTGAGTCCAACTTTTTTGGTACTCTCTGGGCTTCTTGGATTTCTTGGAGGTCTGTTTCCTTTGCCAGATTGGGGAAATTTTCTTTTATTATTTGTTCAAATAGTTTTTCCACTGGTGGTTGTGTCTTTCCCCCTTCTGGTACCCCTATAATTCGGATATTGGAGCGTTTATAGATGTCCTGGAGGTTCCTAAGCTTCTCCTCATTTTTCTGAATTCTTATTTCTTCATTCCTTTCTGATTGATCATTTTTTTCTTCCTTCTGGTTCACTCCATTGATTTGAGTCCCAGTTTTTTTTTCATCTCTATGGGTTTCCTGTGGAATTCCATTCATTTCCCTTAATTTAGCCTTCATATGTTTCTCTAATTTGTGGCTATAGTCCACCAGATCTGTGAGGAAGCTGATGACCAGTGTTTTAAACTGTGCGTCTGAGAGATTTGCTATTTCTTCGTCACTTAGATTTATCTCCGGGGCTTTGAGGTCCCCCTGCGACATTTTTGGTCTGTTCTGGCCCTTTAAGTGAGAGAAGCGGCGCCTTGGAGTCCCAGGTCGCTGCTGTATGTGGGGGCGTGGTCAGAGTGGGGAGATGGCGCCGCCGCCGGTCCTACCGCTCACTCCCTCACCCGCGTGCAACCGGGCAACCACAGTCAACTCGCTGCCACCGCCTCCCCACTGTCTCCTCCGTAGTCGCTCACCCGGTGGGCTGCTCGGTCGCTCACTAGGTCCAATCCTGGGTTTGGAACCCGTGCGACTGGATTCCGCGCCCGGGTCGATCGAGCTCTCCTTTGTAACTCCTCACCCTACTCCGGTTTCACCCCTTACCGGTCGGGCCGAAGAATTTGTTGTTAGCGGACTTCCGAAAAGTTCAGTTTTCCGTGTTCTGGTTGTGTTTTCTGATGCTAATATTTAGTTGTCCCTTAACTTGGTTGTGTGAGGAGGCACGGCACATCCACCTAAACCTCCATCTTGGCGGAAGTCCTAAGAGTTTTTGTTTATGTGGTTTCAGTGTATTGATAATTACTTATATGGAAATTTTGAAAGTATTTTACATAAACAGCAATATTACCTTTTTATTTTTATTATTTATTTTATTGATTTTTAGAAAGAAAGGTGGAGGGAGAGAGAGAGAGAACAAGAAATGTCAATTTGTTGTTCTACTTATTGATGCTTTCACTGGTTTCTTCTTGTATGTACCCTGTTTGGGGATCAAACATGCAACCTTGGTGTATTGGGATGATGCTCTAATCAACTACCTGGGCCAGGGCTGTCTTTTTCATTGGCAAAATAGGGCTACTTCTTGCTTTGCCTTTTTTCTCTGGATTGTTGTGAGGACAAACAATAAGGGAAAGCATAATATCCCAATAATAAAAAGGGACGGGGGGCCAGCATTCCTACCCCCAGCTTAGTCTTTTTAACAACTTCTTGTGCCCTCAGTTTCCTCACCTATAAAATTGGTATAGCCTCCAACCTGGTATGGTTACAACAAGCAACTAAAAATAAACAAAGAATGTCATATGCACCTGTGTACACCCTCAACACTGCCTTTTAAAGAGGCCCTAAAGCTAACCTTTTCCTTTTGTTATCAGACCACTGACAGAAAATTCTGGTGGCAATTGTTGGCTGGCTATGAAGTCCACAAACTTAGAGGGGCTCTACCAGGAATGACCAGGTGAACAGAACCAGAATTTTTTTGCAGTCATCTCTGGAAGGTTATTGGATCATACATGCTCCTTGGGATTATGACTCAAAGGGTGCTAAATAGTTACACACTCCTTGGATGTGTCCTCTGGCTTTTTCACTTGTTTGTAGGATCTCACAGTAGGCACTTAAGAATTGCTGCAGCCCAGCAGCTCCTCCTGCCTCTCACCTTCTTCTCCCCAAAGATATAGAGATGACCTTGGCAGGGTCCTGAACCTCTACAGCCTGGCAACTTAACCCCAAGGTCAACTTGACACAAGAATCTTGTCTAAGGGCCCAATTTGGGGCAATTATGGGTTTGCCCATCTGTCTTCCCTCCCTCCCTTTCTTCCTTCTTCCTCTCTCTTTCCCCACTTCTCTCTCACCCCAACCCTCCCTCCCTTCCTTCTCTCTTCTTCTTCTTTTTTTTTTAGAAATGAGAGAAACGGTTTCTTTCTCCACTCATTTGAAACAAGATTAGGAGTGAAAATATCTAAAACAGAACAAGCCCTTCTGGTTTATTTGCTTTTTATCAGAAAAAAATGGCAACATTGGTTAATAATGGACACTCAAAGTTGGAAAACAGAGTCCAAACTTAGTTTTATAGTCAGAGCATTTTTGAAAAAGCCAAAAGGAATAGCTCCCATTGTTGAGGACTGTTAAGTGCTATTACTCTTTGTACTTAATACTTTTGTATTGTTTTAAAGAACTTGTCCTGTTAAGCCATTTCTTTAAAAAGGTTCTATAAAAATGTTAAAGGACTATAGAAATTTTTAAATTCTATGGGATTTCTACTTCTGTGGTTTATTTGCTGTGGAATTTTATTCCATAAATATTTATTCTGATGGGCTTTTTTTTTTAACTCTTTATTCCCTTCCTCTCTAGACATCAGATCCCCTTGTTCTTTGTCAATTTCATGGCAGATCCTGGGCATAGGGCTTTTTTATTTTAGTTGCTAGTGATAGAAAATCAATTTAAAATGGCTTAAAAATGGGGGCACTATAGGGGAGGGATTTCTTTCATCACTGAAAAGCCAGGGGTAGGTGTCAGGCACTGCTGGTTCCAAGCTGCAGTGTTGTCCTCTAGCATCTCACCCCTCGTGGCCCAGCCCTGCTTTCCTTAGTGTGAGTGCTTTTTCAGGCAGGCTGGCTCTGCATGCACATAGTATGTACACATATTCTGGGTTTGGCTCTGATTAGACTTGGGTCATGTGAGCAACCTTGGACCAATCACAGTACCAGGGTGGGTGGAATATGCTGATAGGGCAGGGCTAGAACATGTGTGTTCACAAACCGGGAGAGGGTGTAAGTCAGCCCCACTGCTTCTACATAAGATGGGGGTGCTGAGGTACAGAGAGATGAAAGAAGCCTCACAAAGGAATATCAGAAGAAAAGGAAATGTTTGCTAAGGAGACAAAAACAAATATGGGCTACTTGCCATGGTAGGGCATAAAGGCCTTAATTTGGAAAATTTCAGCAGCCCATGACAGTCAAATGTGTCACTAAAAGTACCTTTACCTTTGCTAGAGAAGAACGGCCTATTCCTGCCAATATATGGGGTATTCATATTACCAGGTGGTGTTTATTGAATATTTGTTTCCTTCATGCATGTGTCTGCTCCTATGGGTTCTAAGGTCTCAATAATGAAGAATGACAAGGTCCCTGGCTTCCTTAAATTTACTCTCTAATGTAGGGGTCAATTAACAAGTGTATCAGTTCTCTGTTACATAACAATTTATCACAAATTATGGACTTAAAAGAATACATTATCTTACATTTTCTGTGTTAGAAGTCCTGGCATGGCTTAACCAGATCCTTTGTAAGACTTCAGTCACAGTGTTGCCAGGGTTGGGTTTGCACTTGAGGCTTGACTGGGAAAGGATTTACATCCAAGCCCACATGGTCATTGGCAGCATCCAGCTCCTTATAGGCTGTGGGACCAAGACCCTCAGTCCCTCTCATGTGACAGCATATACGTGTTGGCTTGTTCCTTCTTAGCCACCAAGGGAGAGAGTTTCTTAGTAAGACAGACATTACATTCTTGCAATGCAGAATTATGTCCACCCCCTCACTCTTGCCATATTCTGTGCATTAGTCAAATAGTACATCCCACCCACATTCAGGAGCAAGGGATTCCACAGAGCAGGTACACTAAGGTGGAGTCCATGATCCAGTGGGGATTAGGGGCTCCACCTTAGTCTACTTGCTACAACAAGGGAAGAAAATATTCGATTGTGATAAGTTCACTGAAAAAAGTAAAAGGGTAATAAATAATTGAGGGAGGCCACGTTAGACACAGGACCAGGAATTTTTTCTTGCTGAATCAAAGAATGCGAAGTTGCCACCATGCCAATAGCTGGGGACAGGTGTTCACAGCAACACAAAGGCTCAGAAACTGGAAGGAGCTCACTGTATATAAGAAAAAGAAATGATGTCAGTGTGGCTGGGCCTGGTGACCAAACAGTAAAAGGGGGAGACATAGAGGCCCATTATGCAGGGAAAAAAATTTATACTAAAGAGCAAAGGGAAGACAATGATGAATTTTATACTTTAAGAGAGACATAATAAAAAATTGGGACTTCCAGCCAAGATGGAGGTGCTGGTAGACACACTGTGCCTCTTTAAACAACCAAAAGAAGGACAACGATAATTTAAAAACCAAAAAAAAAAAAAACAACCAAACTCAAAATCAAACTGTATTGAAGTCTGACAACCAAGGAGTTAAAGAAAACACTCTTCCAGACTGGTAAGAGGGGCAGAGTTGGGCAGCCTGTAGCAAAACGGCAGCTGGTAGACCCAGCAAGGCGATGGATTGTGGAACAGGGTGTGGCATTCAAGCCTGCAGCTGGCCAGCAAGGCAGCACCTGGTGGACCGGGCTGTCCCACATTCATGTGCAGATAAACAAGGTGAAATTGGGGAACAGGACAGACCACACAATCTAGGGTCCTAGCACGAGGAAATAAAACCTCAAACCACTGATTGAAAACACCTGTGGGGGTTGAGGCAGCAGTGGGAGAAACTCCCAGACTCACAGGAGAGTTCATTGGAGAGACTCACAGGGTCTTAGAACATACACAAACCCACCTACATGGGAATCAGCACCAGAAGGGCCCAATTTGCTTGTGGGAAGCAAGGAAGTGGCTGAAATTCGACAGACAGTGGAGCAAGTGCCATTGTTCCCTTTTGGATCCCTCCCCTACGTATACCATCACAACCCAATGGTGTGGATTACCCTCCCCTGGTGTATACCTAAGGCTCTGCCCCTTACTACATAACGGGCACATCAAGACAAAGAAAATGGCCCAAACAAAAGAACAGTTGAAAGCTGCAGAAAAAGTACAACTAAGCGATGAAGAGGTAGGCAATCTATCAGGTGCACAGTTAAAAACACCGGTAATCAGGACGCTCACAGAATTGGTTGAATTTGGTCGCAAATTATATGAAAAAATAAAGGCTACACTAAATGAAATAAAGGAAAATGTACAGGGAACCAATAGTGATAGGAAGGAAACTGGGACTCAAATCAATGATGTGGACCAGAAGGAAGAAAGAAACATCCAATCAGTAAAGAATGAAGAAAAACATATTCAAAAAAATGAGAGGCTTAGGAACCGCCAGGACATCTTTAAATGTTCCAACATCTGAATTATAGGGGTACCAGAAGAAGAAGAAGAGCAACAAGTTAATTGAACAAATAATAAAGTAGAATTTCCTCAATCTGGCAAAAGAAATAGACTTTCAGGAAGTCCAGGAAGTTCAGAGAGTCCCAAAGAAGTTGGACCTGAGAAGGCACACATCAAGGCACATCATAATTACATTACCCAAGATTAAAGATAAGGAAAGAATCCTAGAAGCAGCAAGAGAAAAGGAGGCAGTTACCTACAAAGGAGTTCCCATCAGACTGTCATCTGATTACTCCAAAGAGAACTTACAGGAAAGAAGGGGCTGGAAAGAAGTATTTCAAGTCATGAAATGCAAGGACCTACATCCAAGATTACTCTATCCAGCAAAGCTTTCATTTAGAATGGAAGGGCAGATAAAGTGCTTCTTCAGTAAGGTCAAGTTCAAGGAGTTCATCATCACCCAGACCTTATTATAAGAAATGTTAAAGAAATGTATCTAAGAAAAAGAAGATTAAAAATGTGTACAGTAAAATGACAGCAAACTCACAATTATTAACAATCACACCTAAAACAAAAACAAAAACAAGCTAAGCAAATAACTAGAACAGGAACAGAACCACAGAAATGGAGATCACATGGAGGGTTATCAACAAGGGAGTGGGAGGAGGAGAGAGGGGAAAAAGGTACAGAGAATAAGTAGCAGAGATGGTAGGTAGAAAATAGACAAGGGGAGGGTAAGAATGTGGGAAATATACTGGAAATGTAGAAGCCAAAGAACTTGTATATATGATTCATGGACATGAACTAAAGTGGGGGAATGTGGGTGAGAGGGGGTGTGCAGGGTGGAGGGCTGTGAAGGGGGGAAAATGGGAAAACTGTAATAACATAATCAATAAAATATATTTAAATAAAGAAATAAATCTTTTAAAAAGAGAGAGAGAGACATCATCACACTTAGATTTTTATAGATCACTCCATGGCAAAAGGACTGGGAGCAGAAGGCGAGTTAGGAGATCTGTGATACCCAGAGCAGAGGATGGCTGTGGTACAGTAGGATGGAATTAATAGAAACCCCCTTTTCTGGAGAGTCTGCAGCGTTTGCCTGTGGATGGTGAAGGAAAGAGGGGCACAAGGGTGGCACATAAATTTGTAAATTGAGCCAGTGGGTAGGTAGTGACACTTTTTCTGAAACTGGGGTGATATAAAATGTTTAAATCTGCTCTGCTCATATTAAGCCAGATGGAGGATGTGTCAAGGGGAGAGTTGGCTTAATGGAGTAAGTCTGAGTTGGGATGCAAGATTTGGGAATATTTTCAGTGCCGAGAGCTCTACCCTGCTTTCTTATGGAATGCTTTCCTAGAGTAGCCAAGAGATGATTTTATTTACTTTTATTAAAGAAAATTTAAATCACTTTATTGATACACAAAAAGTGGTACATAATTAATGAATGCAACTTGATGAGTTTGCAGATAAATATATATTTGTCTGCAAACTCATCAAGTGTACATTACCACAATATGCCATAAACATATTTATCAACTCCAAAAGTTTTTCCAAGCCCTCTATTTCTTCTTGTTATTTTAATTATTTGTGATAAGAACGCTTAACGTATACAAGTCAAACAATATTCACCTGGGAAGTTTAAGCCCCTGGATTAGGCTAGGGGGCTATTTAAATTGCCTGAAAGAGATCATCTTAAAACATAAACATCCCTGCTTCAAACTGCAAAGTACAAGGTGCTTTCTTACTGTATTTAAAAGTGCTAATCCCATTAGTGGATAAGACCCCTTGTGAGCTGTGTGTTTCATATGTCATTATGCTCTGAGGTTTAGAGGTGAAACTAAGGTTTAGAGCTTAAATAACTCAGAAAATACAGCCAAGAACTATGACATTTGAGTAAAAACTTTGCATATCAGGCTTTGTCTTTCACACTCCTTGAGTCCTAAGGCCTTTTTAAATGAAACAATAGCCAGAGGGGAGGGGGGAGGAGACTACTATAAAATGGACAAAACTAAGCAGAGGGTGGAAGCAGGGAAGGGAGATGGGTTTGGCTGGGGACAGGGAAAGGGTGGGTAGAAAATGCAGACAACTGTAGTTGAAAAAAAATAATTTTTTAAAAAGAAAGAAATCAAGTGAAATACACAGAACTCAGCACAGCGCCTGCCACAGAACACATGAAGGACAGTTGTCAAAATGTACAGGGCACTGTCATTTAGAGCTATATCAAATTAAAAAGCTTCTGCATAGCTAAACAAACCACCATCAAAATGAAAAGGGAATCCATTGTATGTGAGAATATATTTGCCAACAATACATTGGACAGGGGTTTAATCCCCAAAATATATAAAGAATTTATATAAAGAATTTATATGACAAGCAATCCAATTTAAAAAATGGGCAAAGGACCTGAACAAATACTTCTCCAAAGAATACATACAGATAGCCAACAGACATGTGAAAAAATGCTCATTATCACTAGCCATCAGAGAGATGCAAATTAAAATCACAACGAGATATCACTTCACACCTGCCAAAATGGCTATAAACAATAAATCAACAAACAAGTGCTGTCAAGGATGTGGAGAAAAGGGAATCCTAGTGCACTGTTGGTGGGAATGCAGATTGGTATAGCCATTGTGGAAAACAGTATGGAATTCCTTCAAAAAATTAAAAAAGGAACTACTATTTGACCCAGTAATTCCACTTCTGGGAATAAATCCTAAGAATCCCTAAGCACTAATTCAAAGGAAACTATGCACCACTATGTTCATAACAGCACTATTTACAATAGCCAAGAGTTGAAAACAGCTTAAATGACAATCAATAGATGAAAAGATAAAAAAGCTGTAGTACATTATACAATGGAATACTATGCAGCAGTAAAAAAGAAGGAATTCTTACCTGTTGCAACAGCATGGATGGAACTGGAGATTATTATGCTAAGTGAAACAAGCCAATTGGTTAAAGACAAATACTATACGATCTCACTTATCAGTGGAATGTAATGAACAAAAAACTAAGGAGCAAAATAGAACCAGAGGAATGGAAACATGAAAGAGACTGACAGCTATAAGAGGAAAGGGAGGAGGTAGAGACTGGTTGAAAGAAGCTGAAGGGATTAGTGAAAGAACATGTATAAGTAACCCACGGACATGGACAGTGGTGTGGGGATTGGCTGTGAGAGTGGGTATGGGCTGGATGGAGTAATGAAGGGAGAAAATTGGGACAACTATAATAGCATGAACAATAAAATATTTTTTAAAAATAAAAATAGAAGAACAGGAATGTGTAAATGGCCTGTTGTTCCCTACACTTGGAAGAACATTAGGACTTGTTGGTTATTCAAATATTGTTGGCTTTTTAGATACAGTTCAGTGTGTGGCTCATGACAGGTAATTGATCCCCAGAGCATGAAAACTGTGACTTTATAAATCAGAATGTTAAATTATCTGCGTTTGAATATTTGCCACATGCCAGGTACTATTTAAACTCTATGCACACCCATAGTGTGTGCAGTTTTTACTAGCACCCATTTTAAGGTAAGGAAGGTGAAAGAATGAGAGTTCACTGAAGCAGAAGTGAGATTAAGGCCCAATTTGCTCCTCTACAAAACCCACCCTTGTAGCTGGTGTGCTGCTGAACATTAACGCCTCTCCCTACTTTTGGGGCTTTCTAGGATGCAGCCCATATCCTCATGAATGTTGTCTACTGCAGTTATCATAACCTTTGCTGTTGTGTTCAGTAACTCTGGATCACCTCTTTTTTAGAATGGAATGTATTGGCTCCCCTAGAGTTGTGCCCATAGAAGTATAATTTCAACCTGCACCCTTGTGTGGCTTCTTTGATCTGTTCTTGTATAACAGGACCTTCAGCCCAAAAGCTGTAGCACCCTGGAGTGGCATGCTGAGTGTGAGTGTCAGAGGAAGGTTCAGGATGGTTACTGTACTTTTGCTTACATTCCTTTGTGCTTCCCTGAGCAATAGAGGAAGGTGGAGCTTGAGACAGAGCAGGTACAAAATGAGAAAACCTGCAATGTCTTAACTATGCCACATTACCCCTAAAATGTGTATGTGCAGGTAGACACATACCCTGAGGAATTAAATGTGTAAAGAACACACACATACACCCTGAGTGATAGGGGAGCTGTGACCACTACAAATTATTAAGATGCTTTCTTTGCCTTCCTATGAGAAAGTAATGAGGTGGGAATTACATACATATTTGTTATGCCTCTTGGATATGTTGTTATAGTGAATATTATCCATCATACGTGGTGGGAAAGTGGAAAATCAATGGTGCTGAAACATCCCCCTCCATTTCTCCCACTTCCAAACTCTCACTTCTGATACAGGGTGCAGCCAGGGGGGCCCCCCAAAAAAAAGATTTAGAAAGGTGTCCAGAATTCAAAGTGTATAGAAATATTGGAGAGACATATTAAGATGTCCTCACCGCACCCCCCCCCCAGGGGGAAGGGATGAATAGAGCCAGGGCCATTGAGAGCTATTTTGCATAGCAACAGTTTTGGAGCTAACCTCGGGAGGAATGGTTATTTAACATATCTATAACCTTTAACTGGTTTCATAGATATGTTAAATAGCAGTGGCCAAGTTTGGAGCCAAGGAGAAGGTAGTGGATGGGGACTCAAAATGGAACTAGCAGGGTCTGAGGATGGAACTAGGGGGACTCAAGATGGGAACTAAGGGCTGCTCTCCTGAGTGAGTGGACTGGGACTCAGGAGGATGTAACTAAAGTCTGGACTCCGGAGTGAGAAGGGCAGAGACTCAGAATGTAACTAAGGGCTGCTCTCCTGAGTGAGTAGACTGGGACTCAGGAGAATGTAACTAGGGTCGGTGCTCCTGAGAAGGGAGAAGGTAGTGAGCAGGGGACTCAAGATGGAACTAGCAGGGACTGAGGATGGAACTAGGAGGACTCAAGATGGGAACTAGGGGCTGCCCTCCGGAGTGAGAAAGACAGGGACTCAGGAGAAAGAAACTAGGAGCTGCTCTCCTGAGTGAGAAGGGCTTGGAACTCAGGATGGAACTAGGGGCTGTGCCCCTGAGTGAGAGTGCCTGTGTGGGAGCTTGGAAAAGACTGGCTCTAGGACATGAAGAGTCCCCGCTTGGCCAGATGAAGAGGGAGCCACGCGGTTTCAGCAGAGTGAGGACCCCCTCTAGGTGAGGTGAAAGAGGGAGCCACGTGGTTTTGGCAGGGTGTGGACCCCCTCTTTCCCAGGTGAAAGGGAAAAACCACGCAGCTTTGCCAGAATGGAGATCCCTGCAGCCAGGTGAAGAAGACAGCCACATGCTTTTGGTGGAGTGCAGACTCCTGCAGCTTTGGTAGAAGAGGCCCACGTGGCTTTGGGGTGCCCCCTTTGGCCGCGGGGCCTGAAAAAGCAAGAGAGACTTTGACTGGAACTGGGTACAAAGAACTCTTGCCAGTGGACCATGAGAGGGTACCACGGTACTTTGGATTAACTCGAGATCCTGCACAGTGACACAGCTGATGGCACCAGCGGCCTGAAAAAGGGACGTGTGCTCTTTTCCTGATTTACGGTACCCGGAGTTGGGACAGTGGGAGAAGGGAGCGCTGTGTGGGTGTAGGTGTACAACCTAAAGGACTTTGATATTTTAGTGGTGGCATTAGGCCTGAATAGCATTAAATAAACATTTTGTTTCCTTTTCACAAATCTCTGACATTAAGAGATGTCTTTCCAATTGGCGGCGGACAGAAGGGCCCAGTAGATTTTAGTATTTTGTTTTTGGGAGGGGCCCCTGTTGTATAGCAGTTTTGGGCATCCCTAGGTGGGCCAAATATTGTATTGCCCCTCCCTCGGACCTCCTCTTGTTCGGTAACACTTCTACAACCCAGTTTTCTCAGTAGTGTGTGCCATCTCTATAATCTTTGTGGGCCAGGCATAGTGAGCAAGTGACAGTCTCTCTGTGCTTTGATTTCCTCAATTTGCAATAAGAATGCCGTCCAACCCAAGTCATCAGGAGATTGAGACAAATGATCTCTAAATTATACAAGTGCTATAAAACATTAGAATGATTAATTTTTTTTTACTAGATGGTGTCTTGTTTGCTATTATTCCATCCTCCCCCCTCCCTACCTGCCTCCCTTCTGCCAGTGATCTGGGGGTGGAAACATTGTCTGTATCTTTCTCTTCTCAGATAGCCAGAACTTTAGGACATTATATGTAGACACTTCTGAGCAATCCAGGGCAGTTCTTAATTGGGGGGTGATATTGCACCCACCCCTCACCCAGGAGGCATTTTGCCGTATCTGAAGGTATTTTTGATTGTCATGACTGTGTGTGTTTGGGTGGGGATACTGCTGGCATCTAGTAAATAGATACCAGGGATACTCACAGGATGGCCCTCACAGCACAGAATTATCTGGGCCCAAATGTCAATAGTTCCAAGGGTGAGAAACCCTGATCTAGGCAAATGAGAATGAAGAATATTAGGCCAAGTAGCAGCATAGCTAGTCTGGGATGGGGCTGGGATTAACCAGAGCAACCAGTTACACTAGTGGCATCTAAATAACATACACTTTTACAAATGTGAAATATTTCAGGTTTTCAAAGCACTTTTACATTTGTTACCACCCGTGACCCTTCATAATAGTCTTGTGAGGTCCTACTGTTCTCATCTTCATGCCCACTTTCAACTGGCAGAAGAGAAAACTGAGCTAACAGGTAAGTCATTTACTGAAGGTCTCAGAGCTAGCTAGTGAGTAAGCCATGACAGTTTCATCACCAGCATAACCTTTGCTCTCTGTTGCCCATTGTTAAAATCAGAAGTGACAAGGATGAAACACTGGGAAAGTGGACTGTGCCACCATCAGGAGTCAGAGATCCTTGCTTGCAGCCTGGAGACGTAGTTTACTTTCCAAAACTCAAGGCCCCATGCACATTCTCATAGTCCCTGTGCTTTGAGCTCCATTTGGTAATATTGAACAACCAGTAGAAGGAAATGACCCATTTCTGAAAGAAAGTGCTTCATTTTGGAGCCAGTAGAGGGCACTCCCAACCAGTCAATGTAATGCTGACCCAGTTCTGGAAGGAGTGTTAGACTTGCGCTTCTTTCTTCGTTGTGTGCATACCTAACAAGTGGTTCTGTTAAAGGGCAGATTTTGAGTCTGTAGGTCTGGAGCAGGACCTTTGTTTCCGTACTGCTTACGGAAGCCTTCTAGATAAAGCTTTCCACAGATCACACTTTGAAGGGCAAGGCAGTGGGCACCCTAGCCAATTCTCCCCTGTAGATGGCACAGCTGAGGCCCAGAGAGGGCAAATGGCTTCTCTGTGCTCTAAGTCTGCAGTGCCAGGGTTGGAACCCACATCTTCTGCACTCTGTACTTTCTTTCTGACATCCTCCCCTGCCCCTCTGATCCTTAGCAGAGTTAAGGAGGAGAGTATTGGAGTGTGAGTAAGAAATAAGATGCTACCATCTGCCTTGAATCAAGCTTCTTTGATCTATATTTTTTGGTCAAATCACTTTCCTTGTAGAAGAACCAGTGGAAAATCAAAGATGAACAGAACCAAAATCTGGTCCTCTTGGGCCTTGAGGCAGCCAAGGCAAAATCAATTTGTTAACAAAAGGTATTGTACAAATCTGGCTATTAATCCAAAGAAGAGCTTACATATAACTTTGTGTGTTCTTATAAATGCAAATTATAGTCATAGACTTTTTCCTAAAAATAAAGGTTATTTAAGCCTAGATCAATTTGGATGCTTTTACCTACAAACAGAATGCGATCTTTTATAACTCTGAACAGCTCATTAAACATGAAATACAGAGGCAGGTGGTCCCAGGGTTGGTTCATGAAACACAGTGTTACAGTAGTTAGTTAGTTATTAACAAAGAAAGGGAGCACAGATAATCAGACTAAACCCTAATTAAATAGAAAGGAGCTCCAGGCATCCAAGTGGGCAGCAAAGATCTGCTTTCCAGTCTCCACAGGGGACAACCAGCCTGTTTCCTCAGATTAACGAAGGGGGGTAAACACTGAGGGGGAAATTCTGCTGAGACATGCACAGTAGAAGCCAGATGACAAAGCAAAACTATGAGGCATGTGTAGCAGAAGCAAAAATGGCAACCATAAAGGAGAGGAGTCTAGCCTGGGAAAATCTGGGAAATACACTGAATAGGATAAGGGCACAAAATCCCTGAAGATCCAGGAAAGGGATTGAATAGGGGGAGGCACCAGCACAGCACCAGAAAGAATCAGAAAAGAGAGATTGGATAGCTTGAAAGAATGCCTGCTCCCTCCCAAGCCCAAGAAAATATAATCAAAGCTTAACAAGGCCTAAGGCACTCTCTCTCTCTTTCTCTCTCTCTCTCTCTCTCTCTCTCTCTCTCTCTTTCTCCAGCAGCCATGTTGGCCTAACTGCAGTGCTGATCACAGACTGGATGAGAACAGAGACTAAGCTGGACTACTGGAGCCTCAGATGCTCAGAAGCATTTTACATATATGTAAAATTCTTTTACTTTTAGACAGGGGGAAGGGAGAGAGAAAGAGAGTGAGAGAAGCATCAATGTGTGGTTGCCTCTTGTGTACATGCTACTGGAGGCCTGGCCTACAACCCAGGTATGTGCTTTGATTGGGAATCAAACCAGCAACATTTTAGTTTGCAGGCCTGCACTGAATCCATTGAGCAACAGCAGCCAGGGCTGCATTCTTTGTTTCTTTTTAAAATATATTTTATTGATTATGCTATTATAGTTGTCTCATCCCCCCACCATGTTTATTCCTCTCCACTCTGCACACCCCATCCCACCTGCACCACCTTCCCTGTCATGTCCCCGGGTCATACATGTAAGTTCTTTGGCTTCTCCATTTCCCATACTATTCTTAACTTCCCCCTGTCTATTTTCTACCTACCATTTATGTTACTTATTCCCTGTACCTTCTCCTCCTCTCTTCCCCTCCCACTTCCCCACTGATAACCCTCCATGTGATCTCCATTTCTATGATTCTGTTCCTATTCTAGTTGTTTGCTTAGTTTGTTTATGTTTTTAGGTTCAGTTGTTAATAGTTATTAGTTTGTTGTCATTTCACTGCTCACAGTTTTGATCTTCTTTTTCTAAAATATGTCCCTTTAACATTTTACATAATAAGGGCTTGATGATGATGAACTCCTTTAACTTGACCTTATCTGGGAAGCATTTTATCTGCCCTTCCATTTGCTGAATAGAGTAATCTTGGATGTAGGTCCTTCCTTTCATAACTTTGAGTACTTCCTTTCAAGCCCCTTCTTGCCTGTAAGGTTTCCTTTGAGAAATCAGCTGATAGTCTCATGGGAACTCCTTTGTAGGTAACTCTCCTCTCCTCTTGCTGCTTTTAAGATTCTCTCCTTACACTTAAACTTGGGTAACTTAATTATGTGTTTAGGTCTTTTTCTTCTTGGATCCAACTTCTTTGGGACGCTGAGCTTCCTGGACTTCTTGGAAGTTTATTTTCTTTCCCAGATTGGGGAAGTTGTTCTTATTTTTTCAGGTAAATTTTCAATTTCTTGCTCTTCCTCTTCTCCTTCTGGCAGCCCTATAATTTGGATGTTGGAATGTTTAAAGTTTTTCTGGAGTTTCCTAACCCTCTCCTGATTTTTTTAATTCTTGTTTCTTCATTCTGTTCTGGTTGACTGTTTATTTTTTCCTTCCAGTCCAAACCATTGATTTTAGTCCCAGTTTCCTTTCCATCACTGTTGATTCCTTGTAGATTTTCCTTTATTTCACTTTTCATAGTGAAATATGAAGAGTGAAATATTTCATTCTTCATATTTCACTTCACTTTTTCCTCTATTTTGCAACCATAATCAACCAATTCTGTGCATTTTAATTTCTGATTGATCTTTTTCATGGTTCCTATGTCTTTTTTTTTTTTGCTGTTAAGTATCTTTGTAATCATTACTCTAAACTCTCTATCTGATAAATTGCTTGCTTCCATTTCATCTTGTTCTTCTCTTGGAGAGTTCCCTATTTCTTTCATTTGGAATCTGTTTCTTTGTCTTCCCACCTTAGTTTGTTAAACCACTCAGTTTTATACCTTTAATCTGTAATGAGCAGCCCAGCTTTAGCACCACAGGATGGAACATAGTAATTCCTGTGAACATAGCATTCCTGAGAGGAGTGTCCGGCTTGAGAGAGATGGCCCCTGCAAAGGGGAATGAGTCAGCAAAGGGATTCTGACAGCTCTTGCTTCAGTCTCTCTAGAGCCACAAACACCAGACTTTTCTTAAGCATCTCTAGTCCACTCTGCCCTCCCTTTGCTAGATCCCAGGGTAAGTGGCTGCAAATGAAGTTTTGTGTGTTGGCTTGTTAAGAGGCTCTCTGTGTCTCCAGCCATTTCTCCCTGGCAGTGAGAAACCCTGCTGCTGCTTTTCACAACTGGATATTATCTGAATTCCTTTCTCCTGGAGATTCCAGCTTAGGGTTTAGGCTCCACACTTCTCAGGGGAAGTGCCCCAACCTTTGAAATATTCCTCTGGAACTCCAGCTGCCTTGAGAGGCTAGCCAGGCTTCTTGTACCTCCTCTGCACTCCCTACCTGTCTTGTGGTGAAGTGGTTTCTTCTGTCTGTCAATGGTATCAAGGCTTCTATCCAGCTAGTGTTCAGTTGGTTATTCAGGACTATTTTATACAATTTAATTGTAATTCCACATTAGTCCTGGGAGGAGGTTAGTGTAGCTTCCACTTATTCCTCCACCATTTTGGATCTCCCCTTGCAAAAGGGGACTGTTAGCAATGAATGTTAGATGTTGGTTCTTGAGTTTGGCTAAGAAGGAACTCAGAATCAAGAGCTCTAATGCAAGAGACAGTTTATTTAGAGAAAGAAGGTCACAGAGGCAGAAGAATTAAGTCAGCTTGGCTGCGTGGACTCAAGAAACAAATTGCGGAGGCAAAAGAAAGGTCCTTGGAATTTAAGAGAAAGAAAGTGTTACAGAACCAGCTAGTGGTGTTCCAGAACAGTAGTGGGGTTTGATTGCTTGCCACTAAGGGGCATGACTCCAGAGACAACATTTAGGTGAAAAAGGAAGGTGGTTGTTTTTTTAAAGGCTATACAGTTTTAGAATAAAAATTGTAATGGCAAATTTCTGCCATTAAGTCCTGATCCCTTTAAAACACCCCAAAATAAATAGCCCTGCTGCCCTCTGCCAAACTGATAAGTTTCAGAATATGATACTGAAAAGTACTGGCCTCCGAGAAATGCAAAAGTCTGCAACTCAGCAGTCCCAATTAGAGTTCAGCTCCAGGCATCTCTTATGAATCTGTGTGCACCTGCCTGAGTCCATCTTGCAGCACCAATTTCTCTTCTCTGGAGCTGCATTTTCTCTGGCCATCAGCTAACCAGTGTGTTTGTGTGCTTGGCCAGGCAGGCCACCTGCAGTGCCAGCAACTCCATCACCCTCTTCTGTGTGGGAGGGGTGCTAAGACTGTTTCCAAACCACATAGTCTCCCAGGATCTGCCAAGTCTCAGGACCTCCAATTCCCTGCAGCTGACCAGGTTAGTCAGGAGAATGGCAAAAAGCTTACTAACCAAATGTTTCCCAGCATGCTGCATTTTCAGGGCTTAGCTCAGAAATTCCTGTGCAACTTAACATCTGGCTCTCTCTATAGCGTGCATCAGTGTCCACTATTTTTTTCAGCTCCCCAGTGTCTTTGATGCTCTTTTGGCTTCCATTGTTAGTAAGGGCAAAAGTTTCCCAGCCATGTAGAGGCACACAAGTGTCTGTTTGTTCTGGGTGGGGTGTCCAGCCACCACAGCTCACGCAGGTACTGTATGAGCTCCCCACCCTCAGCTATGTTACAAATGACTTGACTGCTGGCATATTCGCACAGTCATGTGTCATGTTGCCTTTGTTTACAGTTTGCCTCAGGCAGCAGCCTTCTTCCTCAACTCCACCCTTTGGGGTCTTTAATATGCTGCCTCAGCACCCTTCTGCGGGTGGGAAGGCGCTGGCTCTTGCTAGATCTGAGGTCCCTTGTTTTCCAGTGATCTCTGGTCTAACCTAAACCCATTACAAAAATAAAGGTATGCGCCTGGGAGAGAAGGTGTGAATATAAGAGAGAGAGAGAGAGAGAAGGAGAACAAACACTGGGTCCCCTGTCTTAAAATTTTTTCTTTGTTTTCTAAAGGTGGGAGGTGTATTTTTATTTTATTTCTATTTGTTTAAAGATTTTATTTATTTTTAGAGAGAGGGGAAGGAAGAAACAAAAAGTGGAAGAGAAAACTTCCATTGGTTTTCACTCTCATGTGCCCCATACAGGACCAAACCCACAACCCAGGCATCTGCCCTGACCAGAATTGAACTCACAAACTTTTGATTTATGGGATGACACTTCAACCAACTGAATCACATGGGTCAGGGATTTATTTTATTTTTTTAACCCTCACTTGAGAATGTTTATTGACTTTAGAAGAGTAAGGGGGAGAGAGAGAGAGAGAGAGAGACATTGATATGAGAACAAAGCATTAATCAATTGCCTCCTTTATGTGCCTTGACCTGGATTTAAATCTGTAATTTTTTTAAAGATATTATTTATTTATTTATCTTTAGAGGGGAAGGAGAGAGGGAGAGAAACATCAATGTATGGTTGCCTTTCGTGCATCCCCTGCTGGGAACTGGTCTGCAGGGAACTGGTCTGCAACCCAGGAATATGCCCTGACTGGGAATCGAACTGCAATCCTCTGGTTCACAGGCCTGTGCTCAATCCACTGAGCTACACCAGCCAGGGCTTTAAACCTGTAATTTTTTGATGCACAGGATGACACTCCAACCAAATGAGCTAAAAGCAGGGATTTTAGGGGAGATCTCAGGGGATAATCTCAATAGACTATTCATCAGCATTCCAAGTGTGTCCTTTCAGAGTAACAGTCTCTACCACATTAGTCACCACAGTTGGTCCTGATGCCAGCCATAGTGTTGTTCTGTCTGGTTTTGCTGCTTTTCTGGGCCTGGAGTTGAAATACAATTGAGGCCTAAATGTCATTTCTAGTTTGACTAAAACTTTCTCTCTGTGTTCAACAGAACCAAGGCTTTATTTCCACAATTATTCGATGTGGATCAGAACCTTATTGTCCTGAGGGCTTAATGTTTAAGGAAGTGGTCATGCAAAGGCTTGTATGGGAGTCACATGAGGCTATTCTCTGGCCCCCTTGTCCCTCCTCTAAGGGGGTCTAAACTGCATAACTAGTGACATCCTGGGGTAGGAAAGGTCACTGTAGAAGTAAGGTCATAGCTTATAATAGTTTTCTTTAGTTTCGTTCATTGCTAGGCACCTAGGACTTTCCACCCTGGTGACATTTTGTATTTGGCCTATTGTTGCTACTGTGCTCCTGCCACTGTAACTGCCTACTTCATCAGAATTACTCTAACTCTCCAAAGGTAGGTTATCAAAGATGCAAAAAGACAGTAGACTGGCTCAGTTTAGGTAAAGATTGACCTTTCCTCAAAGACAATAGCAGCCTAAGACATGGACTACCTGCCAGGATTCACTTTTACTTAAGAAGTTTACATTTAGACCCTTCTATGTAGTTAGTTTGGCCACTGAGTGTGTAAGACCCACCATGTAGGCCTCCCTGAGCTTGTTAGGCTTAGTATGTCTCCCCTTTATTGTCCATAATGGTTATATTGGTATTTAGATGGCCCCACTGCTGACTGGGCTGCTCATACACCAATACCCTGATTATCTCGTTGAACACTCACATGCTCGCAAAATAGGTTTTATCTCATTTTACATATATGGAAATAGGCTCAGAGGATGTTCCATCTGCCCAAGGTCAAATAATGAGAAAGACATAGATTCAGAATCCCAGCTCAGCTCTTGTTTTGGAGCCCCTACACATTCCATAAAACTGCCTGAAGCAGCAGGATGGGGAAGGGAGGAAAAGTTCATTAGAGGGGGCTTGCCAAGGCACACAAGTCCATTCTTACCCCTGCCACCTCCACTGAACTTCCTAGTAGAGTAGAATCCCAAGTGCTCTTCATCTACCTCCTGGCACCTGGATGACAATTACAGCCCATTGCTACTGATAAGGGAGATTGCAAACTCTAGTTTGAATAAGAAGGCAACCTTTTAGGATTTGAGCTCACTATGTTCCCACCTGGTCCCTCAGATAAGACTGCCTCCCCCATGTACCTTAAGAAATTGAGAGTAGGGTTTTAATCAGCAACTCATTATACTTTGTCTAGGTAGCCATGGCAACAAGTATTCATTCCAGCCAATGCTCCACAGCCAGCTTGGCTTTCCTCTTATAGCCATGCCTCAGCATTTGTGGTAAACACATCAGGACTGAGTCCTACTTTAGGGCAGCCTTGAGATCCAGGTAACCTTGATCCAGTGACTATACAAACAGACCAACTTGTGAATGAGATAGGGCTCAAGATTCTCATTAGGTTTCGCCAAGATGGAGGCATAGGTGGAGACGATGTGCCTTCTCTCACAACCAAGTTTAGAGACAAATAAATATTAGCAACAGAAAACATAGCCAGAACACAGAAAATTGAACTTTTCGGAAGTCTGATAACAACAAATTCTTCAGCCTGACCGGTAAGAGGGGCGAAACCAGCAGCTGTCCAAGAGGGGTTGCACAGAAAAACTCGGTCACAGGGACTCAGGTGCTTGGAACCCAGGTGCAGGGTTGGACCTAGTAAGTGACTCAGTGAGCGACGGCGGGGAAACAGCCAGGGAGCAGGGCTGCGGGTTGATTGTAGTCGCGCTTTCCTGCGCAGATAGACAAGCGAGGGAGTGGGTGGTGAGACTATGGGAGTGGGCAGTGAGACTATGGGACTGGGCAGGCCCTAGGGCAAGCCGCAGCACAGGGCGCCATCATTTCCCCGCTCTGACCCCGCCTCCACATACAGGGTCATAACCCAGTGACCTGAGTGGCCCTGCTCTGGTGAACCACCTAAGGGCCTGCTCCTCACCCAGCAGGGTGAAACAGTAGAGGAGGTCGCCAGTTCCCCGCTCTGACCACGCCCCCACATATAGCATCACAACCCAGCGACCTGAGAGTCCAAGGCTCCGCTCCTCATACTTACTGGGCGAGAACAGACCAAAAATGGCTCAAGAAGATCTCAAAGCCCCAGAGCCTATAAATCTAAGTGATGAAGAAATAGCAAACTCTCAGCTGCACAGTTTAAAACACTGGTCATCAGGATCCTCACAGAACTGGTTGATTATAGCCACAAATTAGACAAACATATGAAGGTGAAACTAATTGAAATTAATGGAATTGCTCAGGAAACCAATAGCGATGAAAAGGAAACTGGGACTCAAATCAATGGATTGGACCAGAAGAAAGCAAATAATGGCCAAACAGAAAAGAGTGAAGAAGCCCTGGCTGGTGTAGCTCAGTGGATTGAGCACGCCGAGAAGGGTTCGGAGCCAGCCAGAGGGGTGATGAAAGTACATTGATGTTTCTCTCCCTTTCTCTTTCCCCTCTAAAGATAAATAAATTTTTTTTGAAAAAAAAAAAAAGAAAAGAGTGAAGAAGCAAGAATTCAAAGAAATGAGGAGAGTCTTAGGAACCTCCAGGACATCTTTAAATGCTCCAACATCCGAATTATAGGGGTACCAGAAGGGGGAAAGGAACAGCCACCAATGGAAAACTTATTTGAACAAATAATAAAGGAGAATTTCCCCAATCTGGCAAAGGAAATAGACTTCCAGGAAATCCAGGAAGCTCAGAGAGCCCCAAAGAAGTTGGACCCAAGAAGAAACACACCAAGGCACATCATCATTACATTAGCCAAGATTAAAATGAAGGAGAGAATCCTAGAAGCAGCAAGAGCTAAAGGGACAGTCACCTACAAAGGAGTCCCCATCAGACTGTCAGCAGATTTCTCAAAAGAGACCTTACAGGCAAGAAGGGGCTGGAAAGAGGTATTCCAAAAATCCAAAGACCTACAACCAAGATTGCTCTATCCAGCAAAACTTTCATTTAGAATGGAAGGACAGATAAGGTGCTTCTCAGATAAGATCAAATTCAAGGAGTTCATCATCACCAAGCCCTTATTATATGCAATGTTAAAGGGCCTTATCTAAGCAAAAGAAGTTTAAAAAACATGAACAGTGAAAGGACAACAAATTCACAGTTATTAACAACCACACCTAAAACAGAAGCAAACTAAAAGGACAGCTAGATCAGGAGTGGAAACCTAGAAATGAAGATCTCAAGGAGGGTTAGCAACAGGGGAGTGGGAGGAGGAGAAGGGGAGAGAAGGTACAGAAAATAAGTAGCATAGACAGTAGATAGAAAATAGATGGGAGGGGCAAGAATAGTATGGGAAATATAGAATCTAAAGAACTTGAGACACATGGTCATAAACTAAAGGGGGGGTAATGGCAGGGACAGGGGGGTAAGGTGGAGGGGAATGAAGGGGGGAATAGAACAACTGTAATGGCATAATCAATAAAATAATAAATAAATAAAAATAAAAGAAAAAAACAAAATAAATAAAAGAAGCCTCACTGAAAAAAAAAAGATTCTCATTAGGAAAATTAGCATTTCTAGCAAGTGTTTTTCAAGTTGTGGGTAGTGACCCATTAGAGGGTATATTAGCCTTCTATTTCTACCATAACAGCACAAAGTTAAAGGCTTAAAACATTCTTTTATAATTCTAGAAGTTAGAGTCAAAATGGAGCAGCAGGGCACATCCCTTCTGAAGGCTCTAGGGGATAATCTACTTCCTGGCCTCCCCCAACTGTTAGAGGTGCCCACATTCATTGGATTGTCACATCACTGTGACTTCTGCTTTCTGACCCTTGTTTCTGTTTCGTAAGGTGTGGGGGTGATCTCTCCGCAAGTCCCCCCCGGTGCCACGGACATGCGTGAATGAATAAGAATAAGGCCGAGACATGCTGAATCTGTTTGGGGAGGAGGAGTGGGCTGTGGCCAGTTTCTCAGGGGAGACAAAGGCCAGCAGCGGCCAGTTTCTCCAAGGAGAAAAAGGCCCCGAGCACCCTCATCCATAGCCTTTTATTGGGTTGTAATACACAGGAATACAGGGCGGCAAGGATCAAACAGTAGATAATATTTCAAAGAAATCTGAGGGCTTCAGAGTCTGAGTCAGCATCTGTCAGGAAGAGAGTTGCAGAAACTTTGGGAGACATACTCATTTCCTCTCAGACCCTTATATGAATGAAAGCACTCTTAGCAGAGCAGATTTCACAGGTTTATCAGGAAGTCTTTGTGATGCCAGATTTTCCCGCAGGACATGCTCTAGTAAGGCAAGGAGCTGCACCTCTCCCCATCAGATATTCAGGCTTAAGGGGATCAGAGCCAGGAAGTGCTTCTCCCAGAGAACATGGGGACTCAAGCTATGTAAAAGCCGGGGGGCAAGAGTCCATTGCTCTTTGTTGCAGCCCCCCTGAGTCCTTCCATGAAGGCCTCCCAGGTGATCAAGTCTGGCTTAGGTTGACCCCCACTGTGAGGGGTCTTACCTGTCATTGACTTCTGACCAAGCTTTGGGGGCAGGGAGAGGAACTGAGGCAGCATTTGCTGCCAGAGACAGGCTTTGTCTCCTGCAGCTGGCATTCCAGAGGTAGTCTCTCACCCTTAGCCACAAGGGGTAGAGATACAATTCCTAAAATCAGGCAGAGTGGTCTACTACAGTAATGATCCTTGTGACTGGGCCCACTTAGATAATCTCCCCATGTTAAGACCTCAAGCTATATCTGGAAAATCCATTTGGGGCCAGGAAAAGGGAACAATATTTACTTTATGGGAATTAGGGTGTGGACATTTTGGGGGGTGGTCATTAATCAGCCTACCACACTGGGACAGAAGGCCAGTTAAGGGCTAACACTTTTTTAAATTCCCATTTTAAAAAAGCACAACACATGCCATATTTCTGATTCTAGTGGTTAACACTAATATGATGTAGTCACACAGGAAATTTTAAATCGAAGGCTCTATCTTGTTCTATCACTAGCAAAATGATTTATTCCCTTATAAAGCAATGGCAAGAGAATGGTCTTGAGATGACTTGAAATTTTCACCCTTACCCTGGAAAGACCAGACCTCTCACAGTATAGGTATAGCTGTTCTCTTCCTCCATTTATGTGGTTGAAATTTATCACATGAATCTAATAAGAGGATTTACAATGAAAGGATATATTGGAAGATAAGATCAAAGATTCAACAGTAAAGACCTATAGTGTCAAATGATAACTAAGTATATATAATATTTCTTCCCAAGACAAATGTAATCAGAACAGCCTGGTACTGGCAAAAAAAACAAACACACAAACAAACAAAAAAAACCAGACAGATGGACCAGTGGAAAAGAACTGAAAGCCCAGAAATAAACCCAAGTCTCTACAGTCAATTAATATTTGACAAAGGGGGCAGCAACATAAAATGGAGTAAAAATAGCCTCTTCAACAAATGGTGTTGGGAGAGCTGAACAGCTACATGCAAAAACATGAAACTCAAGCACCAACTTACACCATACGCAAAAATATATTCAAAGTGGATAAAAGTCTTAAATATAAGCTGTGACACCATTAAAGTCCTAGAGGAGAACATAGGCATGAAAGTCTCAGATATTTCATTCAGCAATATTTTCACTGATATGTCCCCTATGGCAAGGGAGATAAAGGAAAGAATACACAAATGGGATCTCATCCAAATAAAAAGTTTCTGCATGGCTAAAGAAAACAGTATTAAAATAAAAAGAGAACCAACCATATGGGAAAACATAGGTGCTAATGATACCTCAGACAAGGTTTTGATCTCCAAAATATATAAAGAACTCACAGGACTCCACTGTAAGAAGACAAGCAATCCAATTGAATAATGGGCAAAAGACTTGAACAAACACTTCTCCAAGGAGGACATACAGAGGATCCAGAGACACATGAAAAGATGCTCAATATTGCTAGCTATCAGAGACATGCAAATTAAAACCACAATGAAATATCACTTTACACCAGTCAGAATGGCTATCATAAAGAAAGCAACAAACAACAAATGTTGGAGAGGTTGTAGGGAAAAGAGGTCCCTAGTTCCCTGTTGGTGGGTTTGCAGACTTACAACCACTATGGAAAACAGTATGGAATTTTCTCAGAAAACTAAAAATGGATCTGCCTTTTGACCCAGCAATTCCTCTGCTAGGATTATATCCTAAGTACCCTGAAACACCAATCCAAAAGAAGCTATGCACCCCAATGTTCATAGCAATGCAATTTACAATAGCCTAGAGTTGGAAGCAACCTAGGTGCCCATCACTAAATGAATGGATCAAAACACTATGGTGCATTTATACAATGGAATTCTATGCAGCAGAAAAAAAGAAGGAGCTCCTACCCTTTGCAACAGCATGGATGGAACTTGAAAGCATTATGCTTAGTGAAATAAGCAAGGTAGTGAAAGACAAATACCACATGATCTCACCTTTAACAGGAGCCTAATCAACAAAGAAACCAAACAAGCAAAGTATAAGCAAAGACACTAAAATTGAGAACAGGCTGACAGTGACCAGAGGGGAGTAAACTTCAGAAAAAAAGGGTGAATGGTTTGCAGGCAGAAGTATGAAGGACAAATGGACAATATCAAGGAGGGGGTGGAAATGAGAGGGAGGTGGGGAGGGCTGGGGGGTAAAAGGCAGAAAACTACTTGAACAACAATAAAAATTAAAATTAAAAAGGAAAAATTAAAAAAAAAGAAAAAAGAACAAATACCACATGATCTCACCTTTAACTGGAACATAATCAACAGAAGAAAAAAAGGAAACAAAATATAACCAGAGTCATTAAATTTAAGAACAATCTAACAATAGCCAGAGGGGAGGGGGGAGGGGACAGTGTAGAGAAGGGTTTTCAGGAACTACTATAAAGGGCACATGCACAAAACCAAGGGGGAGGGTGGAAGCAAGGGAGGGAGGTGGGTTTGGAGAGGGTGGGGAGAAAATACAGACAACTGTAATTGAATAACAATAAAATAATTTAAATTAAGAAAAGACTGACAACTCACTGTTGAGAGTGAAGACTCTACAAAACATTAAATAATTCCATATTTATATTTCCACCTTCCCACCGTGTACAAAGATTTAAAAGCTTTACAATTTTTTTCTTAGCAAAAATTCTAATTTAGATCCAGAGGTTTTTTTAGTTGAAGAATACAATAAATTTATTTTGTTTGATATCTTGAATGTGGTCAGTTAACTATGTAGAATGTGAAGCAGACAATGATCATATGGATGATATATAGCTGCAGCTTGGCATAAGATGGGCACCCACAGGAAACAGCCACAGGAGGCAGTAATGAAGGTATAGGAGTGGAAAAGTGGCTCTCCATGCTCTGCTGAAAGGTTGGTGTTCAGCTGGAAAGTCTTTATTAGACTAGAGATATTGTAATCAAACCTGAGAAAACTAGAACCTGATAGTATTCCTCACACTCTTCCAAAAGGGATTTCTGGTCTTTACTTGGATTTGGAGCTCAGGGGATAAGTGGTTAAATCCCTTTAAATTCTCAGGGAATGTTGTCTACTTATTTGCAAGAGTAATTCTGAGTTAGGAAAGATTTCTTAAGTAGGGTGCTAGGTTGCTTCTGCCTTGGAAACACCTGGTTTCCAGTCCCTTACAGAGAAGATAAATTATGCCAAAGATTAAGGGTAACTTCCTGTTCACCATCCCCATCTTGTAAATATGAATGGAAGACTAAAAGGTATTGGAGTCACCTAAATGCACCCCCAGAGGTTGGCTGTACCTAATCCCCACTATTGATTGAATTCTCTGGCGCTGACAATTTTGGAGGTGGGAGTCTGAAAAAAACTAAGTGACAAGAAGCACTGAAGTCATCAAGTTCCTTATTCTGTTCACACAGACTAAAACTGCCCAGAGGATTATGGAAAGCTACTATGCTCACTTGAAAGAAAAGGGACTGCAAGAAACAATCACTGAACTTCATCTAATCTTAATGAGAAAATAAAAGCAAGAGGCTTACTTCCACCACTTTATTTAAAAATTCAATTAGTGATTTAACATTATGGTCCTTTTTTTGTACAGGTAATAGATGAAGCCTGAGGCTGCCACAACACCTGCTAAGAAAACCACAACAGCCATAGTTTTAAAAGCAACATATCCAGCAGTCCCATGCCCTTTAGAATATACAGCACCTGAAAAGAAGTAGACATTCAGGTCTTAAGGTCATATTTAAATTATAAGCATAAGTTAAAGCTGAAGCTTTACATGTGAGGGCTCTCCAGAGAAGGAGTGAAATTAAGTCTCAATGGACTCATTTGGGAAGCTCGCAACAGGGTATAGTCTTAACCCCTTGAGCAACCTTCTCCTCTCCCTGTTACATGCCCACTGTTGTCCCATTTCCCACTTGCTTTTACTGACCTAAAATCAATTGGCTGATATCTGGAACGAAGCTTATATTCCCATCCTGCTGTCTTATACAGCATCCTGGCACCAACAGAAATGCTCAGTTCTCTCAAGTATGTGACCTCTTGCACTCTTGCAGGTTATTACTTAGGGATTTAGGAAAGCTTAATTACAAATTTTAGGCCTAAAATTAAGGCCACCTGGGATGAAGATATGGGATATTAACAGGAACAAATTAAGTTTGGCAGGAGCAAGGCACATTCCTTCTGACCTATTAGTCCTACATCTAGAAACATATCTTGGAAGTCTTGTATAGGAGGCAAACATTTAAGAGGCTTCCAGTTTGGCATTAATGACAAAACTGGAAGTAACCTAGTTAGAATTATATTTAGCTATTAACACTGAGGTAGGTCTCTATACAGATATAAGATAATTTTAAAAAGCAGTTATAGAACCGTAGGTAGAATATACACTACCACATGTTAATGGGGAAATTTGGAGAAGGGTACACAGGAGACTTAGCAGAAGCTATCCCTGGAAAGAGAGACTGTCTTTTCTTGTTCAGGTTTAGAATGAGCATATGTTATTTATGTATAATTAAATTTGACATAAAGCCACAAACTTGAAACCAGGAAGGGCCCTAGCCTTTGAATCCATACCTCTGCCGGAAGAGCCATCTGACAACAGGAGGATAGGTCCTGGCAGACTTATTATTTTTTTCTCTTCTTCAGTGGCCCCTGTGGCTGGAGACAGATACAGAGTTTGAGTTCTGAAATAGTGAGTGGTGACTGGTAAGAGGTGTGTCAATGGAGTTTCTAGAGCAGATCTCCATGGCATCCCTGATCTTTTGTGCTGTTTGCTTGCCTTTGCAGAACAGGCCAAACACCTACTGTAAAGACAGGATGGATTCTCAAAGAACTTAAGCTCAGAGTCTACCTAGACTCAGGAAAAGTAACCTCTTAGAGTCACATATGAAAAAGATCAAACTTGTCTATATGCCTGCACAAGAATCTGCCCATCTCAGACTCATACAGGTACGGTAGACTGGACTGAGGTTTCTTGGGCTCTTGAAAGACTACAAGAAGAATGAGGCACTCTTTCTTCTTTAAATACTGAAAGGATGAGGCTTGTTTTGAGTAAATTGACAGAAATGAGGACTTGACATTTTTACCTCGCCTGCTTCTGGATGACACAGGGCACATCACAGAACACAGAGGAGAGTCAGGCAACAGCTGATTGCAAATGAAGGCGTGGCAGTGAAAGTGGACCTGGAAGTGGAGAGAGAGTCAGGTGGGGTTGGTGAGCTGACAGGCATCCTGTCCCAGGTGACTTGTTACTCACCAGGCTGGACAGCACTTGGGCCGCTGACATAAAGGCAAAGATCTTCACATCAAACCTCTGGTACTGATTAGGATAGGTCACAGAGGAGCCAGCTGTATGGAAGGTGGTTCTGTGGTTGTCCAGGTTGTATTCACGGCTAAGAGGCATGTACCAGGGAGGACATCAGCCACATTTAACTGAGTCTAACTCAGTGTTTGCCCAAATTTAGTCACATGTAGCACCTTCAGGACTATTGCTGTACATTTCACCTGTACATTTTACTTATTTTCACTTGTCCTATGCCACAATATCCATGGAATCATAAGTTATACATGCAACACTATTAAAGTTGTATTGATACAATTTAAATGCCTATTTGCTTGCCAGCTAAACTCAATAAAAGCTACACGTTTTATATGTGTCTTCATATGACATAGGCTTAATTCTTCTTACTATTGTGAGTACTTGTTGTGTCCCAGGCAATTATAGTAGTATATGCTAGTGACCAAAAAGAAGTAGGAAAGTCCTATAATTTTACAATTTACATGCTAGCAGGGAGTGAAAGCTATAAAAAACAGTACGTTAGGTGGCAAGTGCCAAGAAAAGAATAAGTAGACCAGGGCACATGAGCAGAAGGGTCAGAGTAGACTTCTTGGAGGAGGGGACACTTAAATAGGTCTTGAATGGAGTGAAGGAATGAGCCGCATGGATACACTTGCTACACATGGTCCTTGGTCAGGATTGGTACCTAGAGTCTAAGAGCTTAGCAAAAGATGACAACAGTTTCAAGAAAAGGAAGGTGCAGACCCAAGCAGGCAGAGCACAAATGTTTGTGTAGTTATAACGTCAGAGCATTGTAGTGTTCAGGTATAGAGCCAAATGGACATTCCAATTGCACCATTTTATTAAATAACACTTTGGAATAGCTATTTAAGCAGAAAGCTTGGATTTCTTCTTCATAAAGTTAGTGGGCTAGCATTTCACGGAGCAATGAGAATCAAACAATGCATGTAGAATGCACAGCACCTGGTACATGGTAGGTGTTCAGTAAACAGGAAGTGAAGATCTATTTTCAGTCCAGATAAAAGAATATTAGGAACAAACATTTTGGGGAAAAGATTCCATTCTTTTAGATTCAGGGGTAATAGAAAGTATGGTTAGTTCATTAGACCAAGGACTGATTACTGAGAAACCAGGACAAAAATCAGGATCTTTGTGATGTGGTATTCCTCTGAAGCCCAAGAGGATTTATTCTCTCTTCTCTGGTGGTTTAATGAATCAGCTGGGATTTCTTATGTGTGGAGAATACCTACCCATTTAATATAATATTCCACCGGGGGAGAGAGGTTGGGTCTGCCATGGGCGTTGCCCAACAGTCAGTCATCTAGTATCAGCTTGATGTTGGGGTCAGTCCTGTTTAAGACACTCACTTCCAGATAAATTGGTTGGTGGAGGTATCTCACCACAGGGTAGTCCTTGTCCCTATAAGGTTGCAGGTAGGAGTTATCTAAAATGGAATAGAAGCCTCTTTAATACTCAACTAGTTGATGGTTGCAATGGGAGCTTAAGTATCACAACTACTACATTTATCTGGTGGCATCAGATTAGTGAAGAGTTCTCAAAATATTTAAGCAGATTTCTCAAGTTGTAATGTTTCACCTGGGAAGGACTGTAGAATCAAGGCAAGTGGACCCGGCTTCACTAATGCCACTGGAGGTGAATGACTTTTGATGCTGGTATTTGTTAACGCGTCGTCCATGTTGTAATAGCACTTCACTGTCATTCTGTAAGAGTTGTTGGGGGTGGGGGTATAAAGAACTTTAGGTTAAAGAAACTGTTCGAATTTAATCTGGAGCTTAAAAAGTCAAGTAGCGATTGTATCACACCTGAATTCACCATCTCTGGCAATTGTGCTTGGAGGAAGATCTGCCCAGAGAGCACATATTTCATTTTCATAGATGACTTTGTCATCCTTGAACTTAAAGTTAGAGAAAAGTTAGAGAGAGTGTTTACCAGTTGTCTCAAAGACAAGTCTTAACCTCTTGCTATCTGCTCATACTAACCTGATGTCTTGTTCCACATCCATGCAGGGGTATGTGAAACCATACCAGCTCCCGAGACGGAGTTGTGAAAGTAAGCTCACAGGATGAGTCCCCCACCCTGAGGGTGTCCAGATTGAGAGCTGGTCTTGTCTGGTGGGTATGGACTTTGACATCCATATACCCATCCTGAGTACACAGCTCACCTGTAATTAGTTAGATGCCATGTGAATGTTGTCATCTGTCAACCTTGAAGTATGATGAAGGAAACATTTGGGTTTTCACCAGTAGGCACCAGAATATGTCTTAAGTCTTTAGGAAAAATATCTTGATAAGTCGTTTGTGTTATAAGGGGAGACCCCAGGGTGCCTGGACTGCAGTGAAGCTGCTCTATAGAAACAGAGGGATGTTTCATCCACAGGAAGAAGGATCAGGAAATGTGGAAAGACGCACCATGTAGATAGACTAAGAGACCCATGAGAAAACCCTAATTTGAGTCAGATTATTTATGGCTTAAAGTGTAGTGCCTTATGTCCTTATGTCTCTTCTTCCAAAACTTATAAATCCTGAGTGATTTGGGAGAAGTTGAGACAGGAACTAATTTTGGTTTGGTTTCCCTATTTGGTTTGCTCTGATAAGATCAGTGAGTAACAGAAGCACAGGGGCTGAGGCAATACTGAATGACAAAAAATATTCCATATTCTTTTTGAGGAATTGGCAAAAGTTCAGGGAAAAATCTTTTAATTTTTATAATCCCTCTAGTACAGGTTGAAAGCAATTTTATTTAGATAATAGGCTCAGGCTCCTAATACAAAAATACTTAAACATGAAGCAGTTATAGTGGGATATATATATATATATCCCACTATATATACCCCATATATATATATATGGAGGTATTATCTTCCTTAGAGCTCAGTCATAGAAGCTAGACTGATATCTCTGACCTAATCAGTCTTTCATTTCCATGAAGTATGAACAATACAGAGCCTGAACTTCCGTGTATTTTCTTTCTCATGTGTGCCAAAAGGGCTCTAATAGAAGAATTAGAGAATGTGAAAGCCATTTTCATTTTTAAAAAGGTCTTTACCTATAGAAACTGGTGATTCACAGAGACACTCAGGATAAACCACTGTGGATACTATCTCCCGTTGGAAGTAAAAAGTCAGCTTGAGTGAAGATAAGTAGAACTGATAGGGCAGACATTTTTCTGACAACTGAAATGAGAGAAGAATGTCAATTAGTAGCCGCAGCCCTTCCAGTTGGGCCCTGAGCAGTTAAGAAGGCAGGAAGTACATTGACCACCTGCAGGGCATACTGTAGACAGTTCCTTTTAAGTCAAACAAAAGAAAGACCCTATCACTTCTGCAGAGCAGGATGCTTCCCTTCCACATAAGTTATTCTTTAAACTCATGCTCTTAGGTATGAGTTTAATTCAAGCACCGCACGCTTGAATTAACAGATCAAATTCCAAAGAAGAACTGAGTGTTCTGCCAAGCCAAGTCTGAGTGAAAAGAACTCTACAATGTTACATTATTGCAACACAGACACCCACACACTGACATGATTACTCTAGGTCCCTGGCAGTGGCATTAGTCAACACTGAACTCTCTGAGGACAGTTTGGGACCCTTTTGTTTGGGTCAAGCTGTCCTGTTTTTTAAATAGGGCATAAGACATTCATCATTAGAAACTTGGAAGTGGTTTGTATTATTTAATGAGCTGAGAAAAACTGAAGAAATCTTCTGTTGTGGAGGTTAAAGAGGTTTGGTGTTCACAAATGAATTTCAGTTACTAGAGAATTCACTTATGCAGTTATCCAATGAGGCCTCCCAGAGTCTGAACCTGTTACACTGAAAGTTGTAATTTGTGGACAAGTCATCAGCTCTGTCAGGGTTGCCTATAAGACTGTGCTTCAGGTCACACTTTCTGTGCTCAGTGGTCAATGATGGAACCTACTTTCATTTCAAGAAGAGTTTTGCTGAAGTGCAGTCTCAGACCATTTGTTGCTTCTGTATCAATCCCATGCTTATGCAACTGGTTTATGGCAATGTTTCTATTTCCAAAACTCACGGATTTTAACTTTCCAGGAAATTCTGGTATGGTGAGAGTCATGTGTGTAGCATTACAGGTCACAGGACCTGGAGGGAATGATGGACAGGATGTCCATGATCAGCTTTGATTAAGCACCCCCTCCACCCAAATGTCTTCCACAACTGGAGTTGCCCTTTCCTAGGGTCTTACCTAATATACAAGTCACTTGTGATGATAAAATGGTCTTCTGTCCAAAATTTACATAGATAAGCTTCAGAGGTACTGTGTAGAGATGACTATTACCTTGCTGGGGGGTAGGGAGACAACATATTCAAAGACAATCATTTAATTGAATTTCTAAACAATGCTAGAAGAATAGTTTAGGGAAGCATATACTCAGGTAAAGTATACCCATATACTTGAGCACTATTTTGACCCAAGTAGAATTTAGGCATTTTGTCCAATGGTTGTACTGCCAGGCGCTCTAGTTTGAAAATTTTGTACTTCAAATATGAGGCAAGCTAGAGTTGTCTACTGATGTGGCCTGCAGCAAATCATTTATAGAGAGATATGAGCAAAACTGCTCTTATTTTATGACTATTTTTATGGTATTGTAATTTACTGAAAATCTTTATAAGACTCAGGACTGTTCTTTTTAAAATGACTGACATTTGAGCCCTTAGGTACCAACAGCTGTTCTAAGTACTTTGACACATTAACTTATCAACTATACAGTCTTGATTGTTGGCTCCAAAAGCACCGATACCTATTATAAGACACAATGTAGAACAATGATAGCAAAAATAGAACACCTCAATTTATAGATTTGAGCAGTATTCTCACTCTGCATTATATGGTAGATTTAGATCTATAGGGAAGAGGGAGGACAGACTGAAGTAAGAACCATCTCTTTTGTTCACATTGTGTCTTTAGTACTCAGTGAAATGTTGGCACATGGTAAGCTTGCAGATACCTGTTGAATGAGTTGTAGGCTCAATTACTTTGAAGATATAGTTGAGATCATGCTTGGATTTAAAAATATTGGTCTGTGCCTGAGTGGTGGTACAAAGAGACTCACACCTACCATGTAGTGAGTCACTCCAGTGGCATTGAATGACACTTGTATGGTCATTTTATAGCTGTCAATCAGGACATTATATCCTTGTGCCATGGCCTCCAGAAGGGTCAGAGTTAGGGCTCTTGCACCATCACCAATCTCAATGCTCCATCTCATCTGATGTTGGAGATCCTAAAGTCAATAGTTTCATTTAGAGGGTAGGCACTCCCCTTAACCTTAAGACTATCATCATCTAATATTTTAATCAGACTGAAGTTATGTTACCTTTAATATAGAAAAAGAGCTTACTCATGGACGAGGGCTGGGGGGGTGGGGGGAGGTGGGGAGCGCGGGACGGGGTGGGGCTTGGATGGGAGAAATAGACAAAAAACTGTACTTAAAAAATAACTAAATAAAAAAAATGAGAAAAAAAAAGAAAAAGAGCTTACTTAGGTCTGTAAATTAAAAAATTACTTTCATACCATGTTTTCATCAGTCATGCCAGGTACAGCTTGAAAGGTAAACTGGAAGGGAAGAAAATTTGTGATATGAGGCTTTGATTTGGAAGACTGTTTCTGAACTGTGTTACCTGACACTATGTGGAAGACAACCAGAACAGCTCCGTGTAGTTCTTACACCAAGAAGCCTTGTTATGGGATGTAGTTAGAGAAGCACAGGACCAGACACAAATCCCAGCTGTCCCCTTATACATCATCTTGCCTCTGAGAGCTTCTGGTACAAGAAAGTAGCTAGAAGATCTATGCTCCCCTCCAGTTGTAAGTTCAAAAACTAATCTAGTTTACCATTATTGCTATAATAAAGTATGAATATTTCTTGACTCTTTCCATTGTCTCTATTAGCTATGTTAAACTATAAAGTCCATGAGTGTGTGATTGGGCTGTTTTGCTCATTTACTGTATCCTATCATCTGGCATAGGGCCTGGCACATGATGGATATTCATTGTCAAAATATTATTAATGTGATTGTAGCTACCAATTAAATCATTCATATTGCCAGGCAGGATGTGCTAAGCAGTATATATACTTTCTCAGTCAATTTTTAGAGACACCCTATAAGGAAATTGTTATTTTCTCCCACTTTGGGCTTAGAAACAAAAACTTAGTGTGATTAGGATATCAATCCAAAGCCATAGTTCCTAGCCCAACTCTGTCTGGACTATCCCATTTCCCCTGCATTAGCCATAGGAGAAGTAGTCAGCCTGCTTCACTCACAGACATGAAATCCTTCGTGCACAGGGTGGATCCTGGGTGCTCATGGGCTCCTCCTGCTTGCACAGCTGGACAGCTAATCTGATACATGAAAGCCTTGAGTCTTATAGCAGCACTGTTGTCCATGACTCTGATCATCATCTGATGCTGACCAAGCTGAATGCAAATGGCATAGTAAGAACAGGAAGTGCTGGGATCTCAGTGGGAAAGGTAATTCCAGAATGCCATCTGACTCTGCTGAGTGCAACACTCTAAAAGTTACCCAAGCTACAGGTTTTGGAAGGTTCCTCATTCCTATACCAGGAGACTAGATAGCTAGCCCTTTAAATATCCCAGGAAGAGGAACCTTGTTTATCAGATACACTGCCAGAGAACAGTTGCTTGAACTTCAGGGATTGGAGTTCAGTTTTTATTTTCTTTTTAGACTTACCCTATGTCAAAGTATCACTAGGTTTGGGGCCTCTACCAAGTCATTCTGATACACTTAGCATCAGTGCAGCAGCCACAGTGCTAGGAGAGTCATATGTGAACATTTCTCTGCCTTAGGGAACTCAGTCCAAAGTAGGGTCAGACAACCTTTTTCTGTTGATGTTTAGTATACATTTTATACTTTGTAGGCCATATATAATTTCAAAAATGTATTTTTAAAAAGTCTGTAAAAACATATTAAGTCACTCTTAGCTCAAGGATCAACACACACACATGCCTTGGGCTGGAGGTGATCATCCACACATTGTAGTTTGCAGAACCCTGGCCTAAAGGACTGCAGCTCTAAACTTTCTGAAGTTGGGAAGCAAAAAATGTCAGTGCTGGAGCTCTTTACTGTGGAATCAAATGAAGTGGCCTATTAGACTTGCAGGTTTATATGGTGTTCCCCAGACCTAAGTCATCAACTAAATGAGGTAAGTCTGTACTTTCCAAGTTCCCTGGGTGGTTTTTTTTTATAGTAAAGCTTGAGAATTTTTTTTTGCTACTCCTATTAACCTTGATTGGGCAATCCTGTTGCTTAGCTATAGAGAAAACTTTACTGCTCAGCTGCAGGTTGCTTTTCAACACCTGCTTTTACAGCATAGAGGTTCTTTGTTAGCACCAAAATAGCCTCCCATTTCTCCTGGGGGTTACATATCAAACTAGCTCATGTTTGAGAATTTGTTGTACTAGCTCCAAGTCCTTTATCTGCATTATATCATTAGTTTTTAGATACCATGTAGAAAGGGTACCCTAACCCCCATTTTCTAATGGGCAAGCAGAGGCTTAGAGAGGTAAACTAGCTTGCCCAAGGTCACGCATAGATAGTGGCAGAGCCAGGACACAAGCCAAAGGCCTCAATGCTGATATTTCTCAACCTCAGAATTATTGGCATTTCAGGCCTAATGATTCTGTGTTATGGGAGGAAACAGGGAACACTCACCCTGTTCAATGTAAGCTAATTAGCAGCATCCTTTGCTTGTACCCACTAGATGCCAATACCAGCTTTCCACCTCTCCAGTTTTTATAACCAAGAATGTCTCAAAAAATGTCTCTAAACATTGCCAAATGTCCTCTGGGAAGACAAAAAAAGTCACCCCGATTGAGAACCACTGTTCTATCCCAAAGCCCATATACTTAACTACTAGGTTAGTATTAATAACTACTACATTACTACTTCCTAAATCATTCCCCAAACAATTACTTACCACTGTCCTGGTACAGGTTTCATATGGGGCCCACAGGCTGAGCTTTTCTGGGTCAAGGACATAAGTGCAATTTAGCATTTCAAGACCAAATGGATCTACAGAAGCCAGAGCAATTTAGATAGAGGATGGTCAAGAAGTACATTTCAGTGACAGTCAACAAAAGCTACATATCCAATATTGCCAATCTATTTCTAAGTCACTTTAATTATTCACTTTCTATTGTCCCATTTGGGTGATATAACCCGATGCTGTGATTTGCAGGTAAAAATTCCCCAGGAGGTTCTGAGATAAGAGGAAGACAAGGTCTTCTTCTCTTGATGACATCATGCAAATCAGGGGTCCCTGTGGCATCATGGGAACTAGATGACAGTTGCTCCAGAGTTTGTGTGTCCTGCTTACCAGAAAAAAATGGGGCTGGCCTCAAGGGGCTTTTTGCTAAGTAAAATTAAGATAAGACTGTATACATTACCTACCCATCACAGATGCATGCCATTTATTGATGCCAAGGTTGTTTGAAAATTCCACTACCATTTTATCTTCATGGCAAGTGACAGTACCTGAAAAGCAAAGAAATCATTTGGAGCCTCTGAACTACAGGAGGCATGATTTCCACAGGATTATATGGAGGGATCTCTCCACTGGAAGGATGCCAGTGGGAAGAGGCAAAGCTTGTCCCCTACCCTCATGGAGTTCAAAAATTAGTGGGAAAGACATAACTACAATCTGAGATACCAAGAACTGTAAGGAAGGTGTTAATTAAGCACCCAGGACTTTCTAAAGCACTTGAGGGATAAGCCTGAGTGTGTTAGTGTGTATGGAAACCAGGCTGGAACCTTAACAGTGATGCTGATGGAAGTGGAGATAGTAGGTCTTTGACATTTTTTTAAGGCTAAATTCTGCCTATAATCTCACTCAGCATTCTCTAGCCTTGGTGAAAATTTCTAAAAAATTCTAATTTTAAATGGTACACCTCTGATTTTGTTATGTTGATGTTTTCCTTAAGCATGAGTTTGTGCTTGAAGGCTATTGTTCTCACAGAGGGGCTCTTAGTGCTGTGGTTTGTGTTCTTTGAATGCCACAAAGCTTGAGGCAATGAGGAAATAAGCAGTGCAGATGTGCTTACAAGCTCTTTCATTTATATAGCAAACCATAGTAAGCAATGCAAAAATCCAGGGATTTGCTCAAGGTAAGAAAGAGGGTGACGGAGATTGCCTGACCCACTTTTGTGTCTCCTGGCCATCTAGTCACCCTAGCTCTAATCTGCTTGAGAGATGCTAAGGGCATTTCCCCCATTCAAGAGGCATACCTGAGAAGGCAGAAATCCCCAACTGAGTAACATCTATTGAGTTCACCGAAGACACAAAGGATAACAATAGAGACAGGGACCTATAGGTGCTAGAAGGGGATGGAAGAGAGAGTTAAGGTATGAACTTAACCAGACAAGTCCATTGTGTCCCCTCCATCTACCCCAAAAATTACTCACCTCCAATCTGCCCTGAACCAGAGTGAGTGACTCTCACCACATCCACTTTGCCAGCACTCCATGGCCAAAAGCCCTGCCAAATCAACCAGGTAGAGGGGTGGACTACTCTGTGCTTTTAGAACAGGAAGCTGGGTAAGACTCTGCCTACTCTCCATTGGATACACCTGAATCTTCTCCAGCCCTCCCAGCTGAGAAGAGGAATTTGGGGAAGGAGAGGCTTTCTAAAAGGCCTGAAACAAACAGAATCCTGCCATCCTGACATTTGCCTTTGGGTATTTCACCAGCTGCTCTGTAGGCCAGCCACAAAGTCAGAGTTTCCTGAAATGATCTCCAGGTGAATGAAACACTGGGGAAAATTAGCATCTTTTGGACAAAGTATCTATAATTGCAATGTAAAGTTAAAGAGAGTGATGGGCTTTGTTGAGGAAAGAACATTTCATTTTCTCATTACCTTTATTAAGTACAAAACCTTTTCTTTAATTAACCCCTAGTCTCCTGACTCTTGTGGACATCAATGTGCAAGGAAGAATTAGCTTTACAAAATGGATGAAGTATTATTTCCCCCAACTACAAGTTTTAAATGTACTGCAAAAAATAAAAATGCAGACAATTACACTCAAAGAGAAAAAGAAAAAGTTACTCATAATCTTGCCACTGCTACTATTAAGGTATGTAACTTTATAGACTTTTTCTATAACATCATACACACTTAAAACAACAACCACAACCTAGGATTGAAGTTTAAACTTTTTTAAACTGCTTTTACTACCTTACATGTCATAGATATTTTCCATATATACATAAAGATCTCCACTACTAGTTTAAGTTTGCATAGTATACAATGTCTAGATAAAGCAGTGTTTAACTGTTCCCTAATGATGGACAGTAGGATGGCTTCCAATTTTTCATCATCATAAATAATGGTATAATAGACATTCTTGTACATCTCCCTGGTTCCTCAGAAAAAAAATTCCTGGAAGTAGAAAATCTGGGTCAAAGGGAGTAGTAATCTAAATAAGAATATCATAGTGTGTAGCAATTGGGGGAGTACAGATGAGGAAACTGAGGCAAAACATCTCACCTAGACTTTGCTGACTGTCAGGGCTGGGTTGAGAACTCATTATTTGAGAACAAATCAACATGTCTTTTCAGCATCTTTAATTGCATTTTGAGACACCTAGATGTCTGTAACTTATGTTCCATAACAGGTGAGATATGCTCAAGTTCTGTTAAGTGTGGGTGGTATTTACAATTATTGATTTATGTGTTGTGTTTATGGTGTATCTTGTGGAGTTATCTCCACCCCTTGTTACAGGTGTCTTAAGTAGATTGGGTAGTGTTTCCCAACTTCCTTGATCAAAAGGATAATGTGGGGCTTCCATTAATATCACAAATGTCTGGGTCCCACTCAAAAGTTGTTGAAGCAGGCACTCCAGGGTCAGGGCCTTGGGGTAATGTATATTCAGCAAACTCTACAGGAGAGTCTTATGATCAAGAAAATTGGGAAAATACTTGGAGGAGAGAGAAAAGAAAATAAGTGGCTGCCAGTGGTTAGCCTCTTTATGAAAATTAATTGATTTAGTTTCAACAGAACTGGGGAGACAGAGCAAAATCCAGGATAAACAGGTTTGGGAGGTAGAGGGGGATCTAAATCCTGTAATTTAGATTCTGAGCAGCAGCACCAAAAGAATAGTCACTCCTCTTGACTATTTTGCAAAAGACGGTAGGTACCTTTTCTACAATATGAAGGTAATTTGCTACCACAATGGTTAAAACTATGATGAGAATACAGAGAAAGGAATTTGGAAGCAAGACTCAGAAACACCTGTTAAGAAGGCAGTCTGAGAGATAACAGGGTAATGTATGGCTTTTCCTTCCCAGGCCTCACCCTCAGACTCATTACAAGACTTTTCTCTGGAGGGTGGGGCTTGCCCTGGAAAGGGCAGCTCAGGTCAGAGGCCCACAAGCAGGCTTCTGGGAGACTAAGGGGTAACACAAAGGCCCTGGCAAGAGGCATAGAGAGAAGGGGGTCCACTAGGGGAGCCAGCGAAGGTGGTAAGTGTGCCAAGCTTAGTTTCTTTTGCCACCTGACCCAGACCATGCTGTGATTGGGACAGTACTGAACAAGTGACACCAGGCCTCATAAGAACCAATCCTGCACAAGTGCACCAGGATGCAAATGTGTGCAGGCCAGCCAGCTGTGAGAATGAGGAAGATATGGCTGTTCCATAATAAGATGGTGTCTCATATTACAGTTAGGAAAACTAAAATCTTTACAGAAATGATATAAATCCTTAGTGTTTTAACGAACAAAGAGTGGGATCTCTTTCAAATGTAGCCTTTCCACATTCTTTTCCATGAGCTTTTGTAAGTTTGCTATTTATGACAACAAGGTATTTTCTCTCCTTTCTGGGGATGCCTTGGTCTCTCCCTGAGTGTCATGACGCTGCTTCTCAGTTACTAACCACCAGGTATATTCTTGAAGGGAAATTTAGGTTGTTATACATAAAGCAAACAGAGTTGTTCCCTCATTGGTACAGGTGCACTCCTTATTTCTGAAATTCTGTTCTTATAAACAATAGTTTATCATTCTTAAATTTCAAGTCTGTTATTTTATTTTTTTACAATTGTGAACATATTAAGTGAATACAACCTAAATGTCTTCATCAGGAGATGGTTAGATAATCTGTGAATTACTCTTTAGGTTCTAAAAAAATGAATTTATGGATTTAATTGGATCTCTGAATGCTGATATTAAATATTTCCACAATAAAATTGGAGTTTTAGAGCTGTATAATTAGTAGGTATAATTAGTATTTTGCCTTAAAAAAGAAGAAGAAACCTATTTGTGTGTGTCTATGCAGCCTAAGGTGGGTAGAATTGAGGGTGGGAGGTGGGGGGAAATGGAGACAACTGTACTTGAACAACAATGAAAAAAAATAAACCTAAAAAAAAGTAAATAATAGGAAAAATGGAATAGAAATGAGTATTTGCATTAAAAGTGTAGAAGGGTACACCAGAGAGCTAACAGTGTGACCCTGGGGGCAGACTGTGAAGGTCTAAAGGCAGTCAGCTAGCTGGGCACTTTACCACTGTCATCTATTATGATTTATTTGTGCTCCTGCTTTACAGAGAATAGCATTCCTAGGAATAGGAACAGGGAGATAGAAGATTCCTACTTTTATGATTTGATTTATTTCTGTATTGACTAAATTAAGCCAATTAAAAGCACTTTAAAATTATAACAGTCAATCTGATTTATATACAAATAATCTATAGAAGCTATACAATCAAAGGTCCCTGAGTTCAAACTTCATGATATAAAAATATAATGCCCATGATATAAAAGTACAATGCCAGGGTTCAGGTCCCTACTGTAAAGTGAAGAAGTGAAACCTAAGAGTTTTAGAAACTTGCCTAAGGTCATATAGCAAGTGAGTAGCAGAGCTTCCATGAGAAATCAGGTTCTGATGCTTGTTCCCAAGCTCCTTCTAATTATTAATTTCTGTGTGTTCGTGTGTGTGCACATGTGTGTGTGTGCATGAGGGAGTATTTTAAAACTTTATGCTTCTCTTGCAGTTCACTTAACTTTCAAAGTACAAGATGGCATTTACTAGAATTCAGCAGTGTGAGATAAATAAGAAACTTCTATCAGTATGGTACTATAGTTTAAAATAGATTTCAAATATCAAATATGAATTTAACTTGGAAAAATTAGACTAGGTCAATGAGAATATTCTTGAACATCACATGGTAGTTCTTTTAACAATGTAACTATACAATGTTAATGTCATTTTCCTCTGGATTTTTAGACAGATCCGAATTGAATTCTTCACTTCTTACAGTGAAGAATTTTGAAAGAACTAGAATAGAAGAATAAAAGGCTTCATTGACCTGTAGATGTAAAGACAGGCCAGCTTCAGCCCTGGGCAAGTAGCTCAGTTGGTTAGAGCATTGTCCCAATATGCCAAGTTTGCAAGTTTGATCTCCAGTCAGGGTAAATACAAGAATCAACCAAAAAATACTTGAATAAGTGGAACAACAAATTGATGTCTCTCTGTTTCTATAAATCTCTCTAAATCAATAAACAAAAAAGATAAAACAGCTTAAATAAATGGATAAGAGAGAAGGCTCAGAAGTCCTAAATACAAACTCATTTACATACAAACATTAACAGCTAGGGCAATGGTCAAGACAGAAATAGAGGAAATGTTCCCATCAACAATGCAGCATATTTCTTTTAGTTGATAAAATTAAAACATGTTAAATGTTTAAGTTCTGAAGGATGTGGTAGATTGATTGTAAATGTCCCAGTCTATCCCTTCTCCCAATATTCCTATCTTTTGCAAGTGTGCTTTACCATCAGACTGTTCCATGCCCTCCGTTCTCAACCTCCTTCTCTCTTGAATGTGGCCAATAGAATGTGATGGGAGTAATAATTTCCCAGTTCTTTTTAAAAAATATTTTATTGTTGTTCAATTACAGTTGTCTGCATTTACCCGCACCATTCCCCACTTACCCCATCCATCCCTACCTCCCTCCCCTGCTTCCATACTACCTTGGTTTTGTTCGTATATCCTTTATAGTTGTTCCTGAAAACCCTTCCCTCCATTATCCCCTCCCACCTCCCCTCTGGTTACTATCAGTTTGTTCTTAATTTCAATTTCTCTGGTTATATTTTGCCTGCTTGCTTGTTTGTTTGTTGATTAGGTTCCAGTTAAGGGTGAGATCATATGGTATTTGTCCCTAACTGCCTGGCTTATTTCACTTAGCACAATTCTCTCCAGTACCATCCATGCTGTTGCAAAAGGTAGGAGCTCCTTCTTTCTCTCTGCTGAGTAGTATTCCATTGTGTAAATGTACCATAGTTCTTGGATCCACTCATGTTCTAATGGGCACTTAGGCTGCTTCCAGCATTTGGTTATTGTAAATTGTGCTGCTATGAATATTGGAGTGACTAGGTTCTTTTGGATCCGTGTTTCAGGGCTCTTAGGGTATAATCCCAGGAGTGGAATTGCTGGGTCAAAAGGCAGATCCAGAATGGGTAGAGACACCATGCTTCCTCACACAACCAAGTTTAGAGACAACTAAATAATAGCAATAGAAAACACAGTCAGAACACAGAAAATTGAACTTTTCGGAAGTCTGTTAACAACAAATTCTTCAGCCTGACTGGTAAGAGGGGTGAAACCAGCAGCTGGTGAAGCGGGGTAGCACAGGAAAACTCGGTCAGATGGACTCAGGCGTGTGGAATCCAGGCACAGGGTTGGACCTGGTGGGCAACTCAGCAAGCAATCACGGGGAAACAGCGAGGAAGCAGGGCTGCGGGTTGACTGTGGTCGTGCTTTCGCACATTCGTGTGTGGATAAACAAGGGAGGGAGTGGGCGATTGGATGAGAGCCAGCAGCCCCAGTGGCAAGCAGCAGCGGAGGGCACCGCCAGCCATTTCCCCGCTCTAACCCCGACTCCACATACAGCATCATAATCCAGCCACCTAAGTGGCCCTGCCCCGGCGAATAACCTAAGGCTCTGCTCTCTTCACCCAGCAGGGTGAAACAGCAGAGGGGGGCTGCCATTTCCCCGCTCTGACCCCGCCTCCACATACAGCGTCACAACCCAGCGACCTGGGAGTCCAAGACTCCGCTCCTCATACTTAAGGGGCGAGAACAGACTAAAAATGGCTCAAGAAGATCTCAAAGCCCCAGAGCCTATAAATCTAAGTGATGAAGAAATAGCAAAACTATCAGCTGCACAGTTTAAAACATTGGTCATCAGGATCCTCACAGAACTGGTTGATTATAGCCACAAATTAGACAAACATATGAAGGTGAAACTAATTGAAATGAATGAAATTGCACAGGAAACCAATAGCGATGAAAAGGAAACTGGGACTCAAATCAATGGATTGGACCAGAAGAAAGCAAATAATGGCCAAACAGAAAAGAGTGAAGAAGCAAGAATTCAAAAAAATGAGGAGAGGCTTAGGAACCTCCAGGACATCGTTAAACACTCCAACATCCGAATTATAGGGGTACCAGAAGGGGGAAAGGAACAGCCACCAGTGGAAAACTTATTTGAACAAATAATAAAGGAGAATTTCCCCAATCTGGCAAAGGAAATAGACTTCCAGGAAATCCAGGAAGCTCAGAGAGTCCCAAAGAATTTGGACCCAAGAAGAAACACATCAAGGCACATCATCATTACATTAGCCAAGATTAAAATGAAGGAGAGAATCCTAGAAGCAGCAAGAGTTAAAGGGACAGTCACCTACAAAGGAGTCCCCATCAGACTGTCAGCGGATTCCTCAAAAGAGACCTTACAGGCAAGAAGTGGCTGGAAAGAGGTATTCCAAGTCATGAAATCCAAAGACCTACAACCAAGATTGCTCTATCCAGCAAAACTTTCATTTAGAATGGAAGGACAAATAAAGTGCTTCTCAGATAAGATCAAATTCAAGGAGTTCATCATCACCAAGCCCTTATTATATGAAATGTTAAAGGGACTTACCTAAGAAAATAAGTTAAAAAAAAAAACATGAACAGTGAAAGGACAGCAAACTCACAGTTATTAACAATCACACCTAAAACAAAAGCAAACTAAAAGGACAGCTAGATCAGGAGTGGAAACCTAGAAATGAAGATCTCAAGGAGGGTTAGCAACAGGGGAGTGGGAGGAGGAGAAGGGGAGAGAAGGTACAGAAAATAAGTAGCATAGACAGTAGATAGAAAATAGATGGGAGGGGCAAGAATAGTATGGGAAATATAGAATCTAAAGAACTTGATACACATGGTCATAAAGTGAAGGGGGAGTAACTGGGGGGATGGGGGGTAGGGTAGAGGGGAATGAAGGGGGGGAATAGAACAACTGTAACAGCATAATCAATAAAAAATAAATTTAAAAGAGGCAGATCAATTTTTAATTTTCTGAGGAAGTGCCATACTGTTTTCCACAGTGGCTGCACCAATCTGCATTTCCACCAACAATGTACTGGGGTTCCCTTTTCTCTACAATCTCACCAGCACTTGATGTTTGTTGATTTGTTTATGATTGCCATTCTGACTGGTGTGAAGAGGTATCTCATTGTGGTTTTAATTTGTGTCTCTCTGATGGCTAGTGATGCTGAGCATCCTTTCAGAATTCCTATCTCAGCCTAGGTTTAAATTATGAATAAGCAGATATCCTCCACTGGGAGCATTTACTGAGCAACCATGAAAGTTTGAAATCTCAAAAGAAGCAATGGGCACATTTGTGAGAGTGCAAAGATTCTATATTTAAGGAGCTAGCTCTCTGATGGGGAAATCAAATGAGTAGTTATGTAATACACAAAATCTAAGCATAAGTAACTAAGATTGAAAACAGACAAGTATGCTCTTTGCCCATCTCCCTTTTCTTTTGTTAATGGAACCATGATGTGGCTGTAGGGAAGTAAGTCTCTTTCACATTAGACATCATTTTGGTGACACTTTTAGTCAAGCTGTGTCCATCACCCTTTGATTGAGGGCTAGGCATATGCTGAAACTAATTAAACAACCAAACACTCTGGAATTTTTATCTTAATCAGGGTATCACAGGTTGGGGCTCAGCTCATTCCCTGAAGACCGTCTCTTATTTAGGTAACAGCAGAGATATGTTAAATCTCCCCTCATGACATCTCTGTAATCCCCCTTCCTCTCTAGGTCCCCTGCAGGCTTGTAATCCACACCTTTATCATTCACATTTCACACAGAGTACTGGGAAGGAGTAGGTGTTTCTCTAAAACCATGTAATTTGGTGAGTCTGCAGGAAGGAGGGAAAGAGACTTTTATTAAGGCCCACTGTGTACATATATTGTGTTGGACACTAATGCATAAACTTTTGAGGTAGGAATAAGAAAAGGAAATGAAGGGCCCTTGAAATAAATTTTGCCCGCCAGTTGATAGCTACTAAACTGAAAGCTTTATGATCTGAATGTTTCTTCCACCATACCCCCAAATGTTGTTGAAGTCCTTTGTTTTGTTTTTAAATATATTTTATTGGTTATGTTATTACAGTTGTCCCATTTTTTTTACCCTTTATTACTCTCCATCCTGCAGCCTTCCATCCACCAGCATTCTCCCCTCCTCCCCTTAGTTCACATCCATGGGTCATACATAAAAGTTCTTTGGCTTCTCCATTTCTTGTACTGTTCTTAACCTCCCCCTGTCTATTTTGTACCTACCATTTATGTTTCTTATTGTTGTTGAAGTCTTAGTCCTCAGTACCTCAGAATCAGGTCTGTAAGTTGGGCCCTAATGCAATATCACAGGTGTTCTTATAAGAATAAGAGAGTAGGACAGAGACATGCACAGAAGGAAGACCTTGTGAAGACACAGGGAGAAGGTGGAGTTACAATCTAAGGAGAGAGGCTTGAAACAGACTCTTTCCTTCATATCTCTCAGAAGAAACCAGCCCTCCTGACAGCTCAATCATGGACTTCTATCTTCCAGAACTGTGAGAAAATAAATTTCTGTTTAAGGCCCCCAGTCTTTTTTTATTTTAATTAATTTTATTTAGTTATTTTTCAAGTACAGTTTTTTGTCTATTTCTCCCATCCCAGCCTCCCCCGCCCCTTGCTCCCCACCTCCCTCCCATTTCCACGCCCCTTAGTTCTCGTCCCTGTGTCCTTCCTATTTGTTCCTCCAAATCCCTCCCCCTTTTCCCCCTTAACTTCCTTTCCTTCTCCCCTCTGGTCACTGTCCCCTTGTTCTCTATTTCAGTGTCTTTTTTTTTTCTGCTTGCTTGTTTGTTTTGTTGTTTAGCTTCCTGTTAAAGGTGAGATCATATGGTATTTGTCTTTCAGCACCTGGCCTATTTCACTCCGCATAATGCTTTCCAGTTCCATCCATGTTGTTGCAAAAGGTAGTAGCTCCTTCTTTCTCTCTGCTGTATAGAATTCCATTGTGTATATGTACCACGATTTTTTGATTCATTCATTTACTGATGGGCACCTAGGTTGCTTCCAACTCTTGGCTATTGTAAATTGTGCTGCTATGAACATTGTGGTGCATAGGTTCTTTGATATTGATATTTTAGGATTCTTAGGATATATTCCTAGCAGTGGAATTGCTGGGTCAAAAGGCAGGTCAATTTTTATTTTTCTGAGAAAATTCCATACTGTTTTTCAAAATGGTTGTACCAGTCTGTAATCCCACCAACAGTGGGATTTTCCCCACACCCTCTCCAACATTTGTTGTTTGTTGCTTTGTTTATGATAGCCATCCTGACCGGTGTAAAGTGGTATCTCATTGTGGTTTTAATTTGCATCTCTCTGATAGCTAACGATATTGAGCCTCTCTTCGTGTGTCTCTGAATGTTCTGTATGTCCTCCTTGGAGAAGTGTCTGTTCAAGTCCTTTTCCCATTTTTTAATTTGGTTGGGTGTCTTCTTAGAGTGGAGTCGTGTAAGTTCTTTGTATATTGTTTAAGGCCCCCAGTTTTGAAGTCTTTGTTATGTGGCATGAGAAAATGAATACAAATTCCCAGCTTGAAATACAACTCTGTGTGACTATAAAACATATTCCCCTTTCACTGTATAATGATAAGGTTCAGGGCTAAAAACAAACAAACAAACAAACAAACATAGGTCCTGTTTGTGAGTGAGAAGAAAAATGCAGAGGAAAAAAATAGTTTAAGAAAATATAGCAATTATACATTTATGATTAACCTAAAGAAGGGAGGACCTCTCTACCTTTCCACTACCAGCACAACTATTTCCACTCTACTTCTGCTTCTAAGTATGACTATCACTGCCATTGGTAGTAGTGTACATCCATTGAGTATTGACTGCGCCATTCATTGTGTAATTATTTTACAAATATTAACTTAGTAATTACTTGTAACAACCCAGTGAGTAATAACTAGAATGTTATTTTGAAAGTTCTTTTTTCCTTTTATGAATTAGGAAACTGGGGCTCAGAGAGAATCAGAGAGAAGTAATTTGCCCAAGTGAATGGTTGGATCAAATTTCTGGTTGCATGTCTGTCAGGCTGTGCTTTAAGAACCAGTGTTTCTAACCATTGCTATATTCTGGTTTTATTTCAACACAATGCTTGGCATTTACATTTGTTCGACTTCCTAGTCCTGCTATCAGCTTAGAGAGAGTTGAATGGTGTTGACGGCATCTGATAATCTGCTATAGGTTGCTATAATATGCTACACTTGTGGTAAACTGCTATGGTAAAACAAAATGGCACTAATACAGATTTTCTAGTAATCATTGTTCCTGCAGTTTTTCTAGAACTTAATCTTCAGATGATGTTTCAGGTTATATGATTACTATATATGATTGAAGTCTTCAATTCACAGAACCAATAATTAATTAGGAAGGGGAAAAGCATAAGAAAAAGGAAATTTGTCAAGCTAACCAAGTTGGTTGATTCAGTGTAGACTTTAAATTCATAGTCCCTGATTAGACCATTCAGTATGCACATTATAGAGAATTTGTTTTTGAAAATTTTTATAAAACCCTTCACTGTTACAATGCAATGCCATTTGGGATTTAGCATTTATAAAATGTACAGTTAAGATATGCCAAGAGATTCATCATGCAAACCAGAAGGTACAATAACAGCTCTGTCTGCTTTTCTGACATTAAAACTAAAGCATTAAATGGCTTGAAATTCAAGTGAATAAATTAAATCCAATCAGTACTTCAGGGGCATTACAATTTCAATAGCCACTTACCCACCTAAATATTTTTATAAATATTTTCACTTGAAGAAGAAAAACAAAAGGGCAGACAATGGTTCCTTTGATTGCTTCATATTTGTATGTAATATTTCTAAGGAAAATAATGCTAATGGGCTTTGATGTAAGAAAGAAAGTACTCCTTATTCCAAGAGTGATATATGGATTCAAATGAGACGTGGAGTTGTAAAATCTCTTTTGAATAGGAAAACCCAACATCAAATTGGTTGTGGAGTTTTATTACTGTGCTAAAAAGGAAAAAAAAAAACATGTCTAAGTGATATTTTCTGAAAAATGCACCTGAAAATGTCTTTTTCTCATCAGACGTCTGTCTTATAAATCCAGGTTCAACACCTACAGTATTGTGTTAGTATGCCTTGTTCTGTTACAGAACAGATGTCCAAGGGGGCAGGCAATATTTGGACCAACGAGGGATGCCAAAAACTTACAGAAAACAGGGGCCCTTCCCAAGGACAGTATACTAATACCTACTGGACTCATCTGTATGCTGACAGAGGAAAGACGTCTCTCAATGCCAGAGATTTGTGAAAAGAAAAGGAAAGGTTTATTTAAAGCTGTACAGACTTAAAGTAGTGACCCAATGTCCCCATTAATATATCAAAATCCTTTAGGATAACCACAGATGCTCACAGCGCTTCCTTCTCCCCCTGCCCTAATTCAGGGTACCGTATCTCAGGAAAAGAAACACACATTCGTGTTTCAGGCCACTGACATCATCACCTGTCACCATCCAGGCAGGATCTCTAATTACTCCAAAGTAATGTGGTACCTTCTCATGGTCTGCTGGCAAAGAGTTCTTTCACCCTTCTTCCAGGCAAAGTCTTTCCTGCTTCCCAGGCCATGCAGCCTAAGGGAGCACCCCAAAGCTGCATGGTTCTCTTCTACCAGAGCTGCAGGGATCTTCACTCTGGCTAAAACTGCATGGTTCTCTCCCCAATGGATGCTGTGTCTGGGTTTAAATTCCCACGCCAATCTTCCTCTGTACCCCTATTTCCAACTCCTCCCACGATCAGTTACACCTGCCAGTATTTCTGTATTATTACTGTCAGGATGGGCAGGGTAGGACAAAATGGTGGCTAAACTACAACCCAGGAAAGATGTCTGACATCAAATCAGGGAGCCAGGACAACAGGCTTTGCCAAAATGGATATCCACATAGCAACTTGAGCCCGAGAAAAACCACCAATGATATATTGCCATTTTGTTCAAAGGGGACCAATCCCCAGCTCTCGTGGAGATCCAACAAAATTACACACCCCCCCCCCCCGCCACATTCCGTGCTCCCATGGTGACTTCTCTAGTCCCACACTTTGTGGACCAAAGAATCTCGCCCAGGTGGGCAAACCTCAATAAAGCTCTATACTGCCTGACTTTGTGGCTGATTGGCATTTCTTCCTCAGTGGAGCCTAAGAAAACCTTTCATTTGGTGCTGAAACCTGGGAGGAGTTGTTGTCTGCTGAAGACTGCTCCTCTCCCCTCTCCCCAAGGAGGCCTCATGGCCACCCCACCAGTCCAGACTAAGAACCAGGGTAAGTGCTGTTGCTCTTAAGTTTCTGGTCCCCAAACATTGATCCTGGACTGTCTGCTGGGAGAGACTGCTCTCACACTAAAACCGCAGTGCTGTCTCAGGATTACCCTTCCAGGAGAAGCTGCTCTCCCACCGCTGAGTGATGCTGGGCACCAGAGGAGACATCCCTGGACTCAGACCCCCATTTTTACCAGACCAGATCAGCAGATTGGGTTGATGGATGCTGATTTCCATTTGCTGATCCTCGTGGGACCAGGAATGGGGGGGCAGGAGTCCAAGCCAGATCCTAAGTCACCTCTAAGGCGTCTTCTGAAAAAATTTGCCAGCAATTGACCCTGGCCTCAAGCAAAAATGGCTGATTTTCCTATCCACTATGGCCCGGCTGTTATATCAACTCGATAATCATGAAACCTAGCCTCCTGAAGGCACTTTCTATTTCGTCACCCTTACTGACCTAGATAATTTTTGCAAATGGACTGGCAAATGGTCTGAGGTCCGGTACATTCAGGGCTTTTGGGCCTTCCGCTCCCACCCGGATCTCTGTGCCCAGTGCTCCACAGCCCAAGTTCTCCTCACCTGAGGGAACCCTGAACCTGTCCGGTCTCCTAAGCCTACTGCCCCAGAACCTCTCTCCTCCTTTTCTGATTCCTCTGAAGATCTTGCTTCTCCTTCTTCTCCCCCTTCTTTATCAGCTCCCACCAATGGCTACTCCAGAACCGGCCCTCCCCTCTCAACTAGATTCTCCCCCTCCCTCTAAAGACCTTTCTTCTCTGGTCAGCTCACATACTCGCTCCCGCATGAATCTAGAGCTACTACACTCCCGTATTTGCCCCCTCAAGGAAGTGGTGGGAGGAGAAGGTGTCATTCAAGTCCACATCCCTTTTTCACTAACTGAGCTCTCTTTAACTGAAAAACGCCTACACTCATTCTCTGCTAACTCTACCAATTTTATCAGGGAATTCCAGTACCTAGTCCAGGCTTATGACCCCACATGGCATGGCCTGCACATCATTTTAACTTCCACCATGACCCCGGACAAGCACAACCGCATCTGGACTGCAGATAAAGCTCATGCAGACCAAACCCATGCCACCAATCCCCTCAAGCCAGTAGGGGCTGAAGCTGTGACAGAGGTGGAACCAGACTGGGACTACCAGGTAGGACAGGCAGGTTGGAGGCACCGCGACCAAATGGTCGAGTGCCTGATAGCAGGTATGCACCAACCTGCCAAGAAAGCAGTCAATTATGATAAACTCAGAGAGGTCACCCAAGGCCCCGGAGAAAATCTGGCGCTGTTTCTCAACAGAATAACTGAGGCAGTGGTGCTCCATACCCACCTTGACCTGGCTTCTATCGCTGGGCCACTGTCTTAGCTACTCACTTTAACTCCCAGTCAGCCCCAGACATTAGAAGGAAATTGAAAAAGGCCTAGGATGGCCCCCAAACCCCCATCCGAGATCTGGTAAATATGGCATTTAAGGTTTTCCATAACCGGGAAGCAGAGGCTGAGGCTGCCCACCAGGCTCGCCTACAGCAAAAGGTAGTCCTGCAAACCCAGGCCATGTTAGTGGCCCTGCGGCCTGTGGCAAACACTGGCATGGGGTGAAGCCTAAGTCTGGGTCAAAGAACACCCCACTGGGGGCCTGTTTCAAGTGTGGCAAAGAAGGGCACTGGGCCTGCCAGTGTCCTCAACCTCATCCACCAATGAAGCCTTGCCCCAATTGCCGACAGCTTGGCCACTGGAGAAATGCCTGTCATCCTTAAAGGCTTGTGCCTGGTGCCTCCACGCAGGGGACCAGCCGATCAAGGGGTGAACTCTTCCCTGGCCACGCTGGAACTTCTTCAACTCCTAAATGTCTGAAGCGGCCTGGACTCGAAGATCGCCATCACCCTCTCTGAGCCCAGGGTAATGCTGCAGGTAGTGGGTAAGTCCATCTCTTTCCTAGGGGACTCGGGGGCTACCTACTCTGTTTTACCATCTTTTTCAGGACCTCTTACTCCTTCCCAGATCTTGGTCATGGGGGTTGATGGGACCCTGGCTTGCCATTGGTGAACCCCCCTGCTTAGCTGCAGTCTGGACAGCTTCCCTTTTTCCCATTCATTCCTTGTCATACCCTCCTGCCCTATTCTGCTTCTAGGATGGAATGTTCTCCCATTATTAGGCGCTACTCTTCAGATCATGCAAAACCCTATCCCTTCCTCCTCCCTTATCCGTCTGCTGTTGGAAATCCCAACTCCTCTTCCAGCTCTGCCCTTTTCCTATCCCCTTGTCAACCCACAATTATGGGACACTTCTAACCCAACCGTGGCTTCTCATCACCCCCCCAGTCGTCATCCGCTTAAAATGGCCTGGTGTTTCCCCATCCCGACCCCAATTTCCTATCTCCCACACAAACTTAAAAGGATTATAGCCTATCATCACCCGCCTCCTAGACCAGAAGCTTCTTGTCCCTGTTAATTCTCTGTGCAATACTCCCATTCTCCCAGTCAAAAAACCATCCGGAGTCTACTGCCTGGTCCAGGACCTTAGACTCATCAATGAAGCAGTCATCCCTATCCACCTGGTAGTCCCTAACCCCTATACTATTCTCTCTCACATTCCTCCCAATACAACCCACTTCTCAGTCCTAGACCTCAAAGACACCTTTTTCACTATCCCACTATACTCAGAGAGTCCCAGTTTCTTTTCGCCTTCACACGGACAGACCCTAACACTGCTCTGTCACAATAGCTTATGTGGACAGTCTTGCCACAAGGGTTTAGAGATAGCCCCCATTTATTTGGTCAGGCTTTAGCTCAAGACCTAGCTTCTTGTGACCTAGGCTCCAGCAAGGTCCTCCAATATGTAGATGACCTCCTTCTCTGCAGCCCCACTTTACGAGACTCCAGACAACATACTGCAAATCTCCTTAACTTCCTTGCCCAAAAAGGATACCGAGTCTCTCCTGACAAGGCTCAGTTGTCAAGCCAGCAAGTCACCTACTTAGGTATCTCTCTCTCTCTCACTTACCTCGAGCAGCCTCACAGCAGACCTCACTCAACTCCTCCATAATCTCCAACCACCTATGACAGGAGATCAAATTCTATCTTTCTTGGGGCTAGTTGGATTTTTCAGACATTGGGTCCCCAACTTTGCCCTACTTGCCAAGCCACTGTATGAAGCAGCCAAAGACACACCTACTGGCCCTTTCATGTCCCCCAAGCTAGTGCAAAAAGCCTTTACTGTCCTGCAGGACACTTTGTTACAGGCTTTCTCCCTTAGTCTTCCCAATCCCTCTCACCCTTTCCATCTATTCACAGACCAGAGGCAGGGAAATGCAGTTGGAGTCTTGGCTCAGGCAGTAGGCCCAACATACTGCCCAGTAGCCTACTTATCAAAACAGCTTGATTCTACCCTGTGTGGATGGCAGCCATGCCTCTGGGCCTTAGGGAGCGTGGTGGAACTTGGGAAGGAAGCCCTCAATCTCACTCTATGCCAGCCTGTTACCATATTCTCCTCTCCTCACCTTAAGGATCTGCTATCTCATCGTGCTCTCTCTCTGTTGAGCCCTTCCTGTCTACAGGAATTTTGCCTTCTGTTCATTGAGGGAACAGCCTTGTCTCTTCGGCTCTCACTGTGCCTCAATCTGGCTATCCTCCTTCTGTCCCCCACTACAGACGTAGAGCCTGCCCACTCTTGCCCAGAAGTACTAGACTTCCTTTGTCAACCTGTAGACCGTATATCTGACAAGCCTCTCCCTGAGGCAGATCTCACTCTGTTTGTAGATGGAAGTTCAGTGCTCGGAGGTGATGGCCAAAGATGAGCAGCCTGTGCAGTAGTAACTTTGACTGAAACCCTTGAAGCCAATAATCCCCCTGAAGGTACCACCTCTCAGAAGGCTGAACTCATAGCCCTTGCGTGGGCACTTTCCCTAGCCCAGGGTAAGAAGATTACCATCTACACAGACTCCAAGTATGCTTTCTTGATTGTTCACAGCCACTCGGCTTTGTGGAAAGAAAGGGGCTTCCTCACTACTAAAGGTTCACCCATTGTTAATGCCTCCCTCATTGCCAAACTTCTCCAGGCCACACTTCTGCCTGCTGCCATAGGGGTGGTCCACTGTAAGGGTCACCAGGCCTCATGAGACCCTGTTTTCTGCGGCAATGCTCAGGCGGATTCTGCAGCTTGAGAACTCACCACACACACCCCACCACACCCCATCCTCTTTCTGATCACTGATATTTGCCCTGCCTATCCCCCCCCAAGAATATTCCACCCTCCTCCAGCAGGGTGGGCACCCAGGAAATGAGGGGTGGGTCTTCCTCAAAGGAAAAATAGCCCTACCCCAAGAACAGGCCACTGCATTTCTCTCTGAAATTCAGCAATCTTTACACATTGGTCCAAAAGCTCTGATGAGGATTCTAGACCCCTTGTTTATTCATCCCACTCTTTTCCAAGCCTTAATAGGAAGTCCACTCTAAATGTGCCATTTGCTCTAAGACATCCGCCTAGAGAGGAATGAAGCCTGAAGTCCTGGGCCATCAACTACGTGGACACCTCCCAGGACAACATTGGGGGGTTGACTTTATGCACATGCCTCCCCATAAGAAATTTTGCTACCTTTTGACTTCTGTTGACGTGTTTTCAGGTTGGATTGAGGCCTATCCCACAACAAGAGAAACAGTAGATACAGTAGCCGACTTCCTCCTCAACCACGTTATCCCAGGATTTGGACTGCCCTCCTCTATCCAGTCAGACAACAGCCCAGGCTTCATCTCCCAAATTGTCCAGCAGGTCTCCACCTCCCTTGGCATCACCTGGAAGCTGCACATTCCTTATCATCCCCAGTCTTCCGGTAAAGTAGAATGGGCTAACGGTATCGTGAAAACCCACCTAACCAAACTTACCATAGAAACCAGAAATTACTGGCCCTCTCTGCTCCCTCTGGCCCTCACTTGAGTATGTGCAGCCCTACAGGAACCAACAGGACTTAGCCCTTTCAAACTACTGTATGGCCACCCTTTCCTTATTAACCATAACCTGCCAGTATATACTCCCCCTCTGGCCTCCTCTCTGCCCTATCTCTCTCTTCTCCAGCATCTTCTCCGTTAACACACCGACAGAGTTCTTCCTCCAGTGGGGCGATGTCTGGAGACAGACCCAGCCACTCTCCTACAGCCTGGAGACTAGGTATTACTCAAGGAGCTCTGACCCGGACCACTCCAGGCCAAGTGTATGGGGCCCCATACTGTTATTCTAACCACCCCCACAGCAGTGAAACTAGTGGGTCAGCCAGTGTGGGTCCACATCTCCCACCTTAAGCCAGTCCCTGCCTCAAGAAAGTGGTCAGCACAGCTTATAGGAGATACGCAGGTCCACTTTACTTGAACACCAGGTTCTCCCAATGAAAGTCTCTACAAATCCTCCTTCTCCTCCTTGCTTACCCGTGCCTGTCAATAACCCCTCCTAAACTACAAAGCAAATACATTTGGAGGTTCTTCGTACATGAAATATATGACAAAGATGGATGGGTAATTTTTCACCCTGTCACTTCTGTGGACTGCTCTCCCTGCTGTTGCTCTACATCCATCCTTCTCTCTGCTCCCCAAAGTAGCGTTAGAGGGCTAGACAGCTGGACTGCCCCATACAGATAGCATGTTCTCTGCTTCCTCTATGATCAGATGAATGGTAAGTGCAAACTCTGGCCAGACGTACATGGAGGCTGCCCCTACTACTATTGCAAATACCATGAATGGAGTACTCTCCAGCCATGGTTCTTTACCATTTATGACTCATGGGACTCCAAATGGGAGCAGGGAGTGAAGGGAAAACTATACCAAAGCCTCTCATATTCAAATCCCCAGAGTTCCATCGAAATATACCGAACTTTTGTTCCAGGACCATGGAATAAAACCCTATTGACTAATACCATATTAACACATGAACAATCCTTGCAAACGCACCCAACAGGGAAAACAGGAGAGTGCCCCTTTCTCTTGGCTAAGCCTTATACGCCAAGGAATTCAACTCTTCAATATCACTGACATAGGAAACGTTAGTGACTGTTTTCTATGTGCTTTTCTTGACCGCTCCCCTATTACGGCAGTCCCCATACCCACTCCTCTCAAGGTCATGAACTCCCCAACACCATTTTTCCTAAAAGATGTACCACTCTTTCAAAACATAATGAACAATCTCAAAGTGTGTTATACTACTGCGGGTACTTCCTCCTGCAACCAGACTGTGCAGATATAGGAAACCACCACCAGTCCCCCAGGTATGTTTTTCTGGTGCAATGGAATGCTGCTGTGGACCATTAACTCCTCCTCAGGCTTCCCCTGCTTCCCAACTGTGTTGACCCCACAGCTTATGCATTATGGAGAAGGAGGTCTCAGGGACAAACTAACCAGGCATGAAGAAAAACGAGCCGTCTCCCTGCCCATACTAGTATGTCTAACCTTCACCACAACCCTGGCAGCAGCTGGGATGGGCAGCACTGGGTTAACACACAGTCTCCAAGTCACTCTCCAGTTATGGGCTGAGTTGGAGCAGGCCCTTGATGCCTCTGCCACCACTCTAGCATCTTTGCAGAGATAGGTAACCTCAGTAGCCCAGGTTACCCTCCAGAACTGCAGAGCTCTAGACCTACTAACAGCAGAAAAGGGGGGAACATGTCTCTTCCTGCAAGAACAGTGCTGCTTATAATGTGAATGAGAGTGGCATAGTAGAAGAGAATGTTAATACCCTACAGAACCTCAGGGACAAATTACACCAAGACCCCACCACTCTCAAAACAATAACCCTGTGGTGGTGTTCCCTACTCTTTACTTCCCTGGCCCCAGTCCTAGAGCCAGTCAAAATAGTCTGCATACTATTAATACTTGGCCCTGTTTCATGAGATTCCTCCAGGAAAGAATTCAAAAAGCCTCCCAGGTTTCCTTTAACCAGATGCTGCTTCAGGCCCAAACCTACTTGTCCCTCCCTAATGAACTGTAATGGCCATTAGTAGTGGAAACATAGGGATAGCCGTTAGGCATCTGCAGTTCCTGAGACTGGGTAATAAATAATCCTCCGGGAACAGTTGGGTTCAAAAAAAAAAAGAAAAATTCTAGCCAAATAAGGTAACTAACCAGGGCCCACCAGCAGCAATACCCACCAATTAGAGAGACCCTGCCGTTTTCAATTTAGCAACCTAGCTAATAGCTAACCGCCACATCTGCTTCTGTAAGCCCGCATTCGCTTGCTCTGCCCTATAAAAACCCCATAGTTTGTAAGCCACGTGCGGCTTCCATGTTGTAGCCCTGAGAAGCTACCTGACTCCCCAGGGGGGGAAGGAAGCCGCCCCTGCGCAGGTAAAAAGAAACTTTTGGCCAATAAATACCATCATAAGCTCTAAGTTTCTGGATGTCTGATTTCTCGCCCATCGAATGCAACATTTGGAGGCCCCAGCGAGATCCACTTCCCAGGAGGGAGGTTTCGTCCAGAAACTGAGAGAGCAGCCGGGCCCGGTAAGTTCTGGGAGGATCCTCATTCGGTTTCGGTGGTCTAGACCTTTTAGCCCCGAGGGGGGTAGGTAGGACGCTACCGGCAGACCCCCGGGGGTTTCCCAAGGAGAGGACGCTCTCGGGAAACGGAGCTAGGCTCCCAGCGACTTGGTCGCACCTGGTTTTCGCGCTGCGCTGCGCTGCGCTGCGAGATGTATGCTTGAGAGCCGCGGTTCGCCTGTGTGTGTGATAAGAGAGTGCTTGGGTTTTTGTTTTGTTTTTTTTTGTGTGTGTGTGTGTGTGTTTTCTGTTAGTCATAGTTGTCAGTGTTCTCGCCTCTGAGATCCCCGAGGTCGTCCAGCGCATCAGGATGGGCCAGAGTGGATCCGTACATGGGTCGCCCCTCGATTGTCTATTAAATAATTTTTCTGATTTTCAGAGGCGAGCGCAGGGTTACGGCGGACCAGCACCTGATCCTGAAATCCTCCGGACCCTCAGTGAACTGGAGTGGCCGACTTTTGGTGTTGGGTGGCCCTCCGAAGGAACCTTTGATTTGCCCCTTCTGTTCGCTGTCAGAGGGGTAGTGTACCGGGTGCCCCACCCCGATCAAATAATATATATAAATGTCTGGGTGGACATTGCAGCGGACCGCCCGAGATATATACGGCGGTGCCAGAGTAAAGGGCGAAGGGAAAGGCAGGCAGTGTGTCTGGCGGCACCCCGAGGCGGAGGCAACAGGCCCAGAGGGGCCCCGGGACGCTCGCCGCAGCAGACGCCACCGGAAAAAGGGGGGCCAAGGCTTTACCCCGTCTTGCAAGGGGACTCTGAGGAGTTCTTAGATTCCCCTTCGGCACCCCCTCCCTACTTTCAGCCTCAGCCTGACACCACCAGGGGGGAGGGAGCGCAGCCTCAACCTGACACCACCAGGGGGGAGGGAGCGCAGCCTCAGCCTGACACCACCAGGGGCGAGGGAGCGCAGCCTCAGCCTGACACCACCAGGGGCGAGGGAGGGCAGCCTCAGCCTGACACCACCAGGGGCGAGGGAGGGCAGCCTCAGCCTGACACCACCAGGGGGGAGGGAGGGCAGCCTCAACCCGACACCACCCAGAGGGAAGGAGTGCAAAGTCCTCCACACACAAGGGGAGGAAGTCGGTATGGGGCGAGGGAGGCACCGCCCCAGAGCAGCGCCGCCCTCTTACCCCTTAGGGAAGTACCGCCAGCGCCAGATGCACCCCCGCGGGCACCACCCCGGCTAATTTATATCCCCTTTTCAACCAGTGATTTATACAATTGGAAACATCAAAACCCTCCGTTTTCAGAAAAGCCGCAGGGGCTGATTTCCTTGCTAGAAACTATTTTCAGGACTCATCAGCCCACCTGGGATGATTGTCAGCAGATTTTGCAGACCCTCTTTACCTCGGAAGAACGGGATAGGATAATGAGGGAGGCTGCGAAGGCAGTGATGGGGGAGGAGGGAGAGACAGCATATGGGAGGCGGGAAGTGCAAGACCTTTTACCCGAGGATCCCCCTGATTGGGACCCAAATTCGAGTGGGGGAAGGGAGGCGCTACTCCAGTACCGCCGGGCTCTGCTTAGAGGGCTAAAGGCAGCAGCTAAGAAACCAACAAATTTTAGCAAGATTAGTGAGATAATACAAGGAAGGGAAGAGTCTCCCGCGGCATTTTTGGAGAGACTTACAGAAGCCTACAGAGTCTATACCCCACTCGACCCAAGAGCTCCAGAGAATTGGAGGCTGCTAAATATTGCCTTCGTAACCCAGGCTGCCCCAGATATTAGAAAGAAGTTACAAAAAATAGAAGGGTTTGAAGGAGAAAATATCAGTAGATTAGTAGAGATCGCCCAGAAAGTGTATGTGAACAGGGACGACCCAGAAATAGGGAGGGCAAAGGAGGTTGCAAAAATCCTGATTGCAGCCCAAAAACCCCCCTCCCAAGAATCAGAAAAGGGAAAGGAGACACAGGAATCAGAGGCAGTCATTAGACAAAGACCAGTGTGCATTCTGCAAGGAGAAAGGCCATTGGAAACGAGAATGCCCCAAGAAGATGGAGCAGGGGCGGGACCTGCTGTGCTGCTCCAAACCTTGGACTGACGGGGCCGGGGCTCCATCCCTGTAGGCTCCCAAGAGCCCATGGTCACTTTAGATGTTGAGGGGAAACCAATAAACTTCCTCGGTCGACACGGGAGCCACCTTTTCTGTCCTAAAGCAGCCACAAGGAAAAGTGCAGAAAGCAAAAACTAAGGTAGTGGGGGCAACAGGAAAAGAGGAAACATATCCGTGGACCACGGCCCGGATAACGAACTTGGGTTCAGGCACTATTACTCACTCCTTCCTAATCATCCCAGATTGCCCTTACCCCTTACTTGGGAGAGATTTACTGCAAAAACTTCAGGCCACTATTACCTTCCGAGGGAGCGGCCAGCCGGGTGGAGAAGGCCCAGCGGAAGCTAAGCCTGGGGTCCAGCTAGAGGTAACCGTGCCAATCTCAGAGGAGTACTTGCTCGCAGCCCTCCTCGAAGGTAAGGAGGGGGGATGATGTCCCGCAAGACCTGCTTTCTGAGATACCTGGGGTCTGGGCAGAGACCAACCCGCCAGGGCTGGCAGCGCACCAGCCCCCAGTAATCGTCCAGCTGAAGAGCACAGCCAGCCCGGTCAGAGTGCGACAGTATCCCGTCCCAGCTCGGGCTAGGCAGGGCATAGCCCGGCACCTCAAGCGCCTCCTGGAGGCAGGCATCTTGAGGGAATGCCAATCAGCCTGGAACACGCCCTTACTACCAGTCCAGAAACCTGGGACCCAAGATTATCGGCCCGTGCAGGACTTAAGGGAAGTGAATGCCCGAGTAGAAACTATTCACCCCACTGTGCCTAACCCGTACACCCTGTTGAGCTCACTGCCTCCGACCCATGTCTACTACTCAGTACTAGACTTAAAAGACGCTTTCTTTTGTATTCCACTGGCGCCAAAAAGCCAGGGAGATTTTCGCATTTGAGTGGGATGATCCAGAAAATGGACTAATTGGGCAATACACCTGGACCCGCCTGCCGCAGGGTTATAAGAACTCTCCCACTATATTTAGTGAAGCATTGGGCAAGGACTTGCAACCCTTCCGCACCTCTCACCCCCTCCGTAGTGCTCTTGCAGTATGTAGATGACCTGCTCATCGCGGCCACGAGTCCGAAGGAATGTGAAACTGCGACAAAAGACCTTCTGCGAGAGCTAGAGGAGAAGGGGTACCGAGTGTCTGCTAAGAAGGCCCAGATTGCCAGACAGACCGTGAGTTATCTGGGCTATAATCTGCAGGGCGGACAAAGGATGCTATCCAGCCAACGGATTCAGGCCGTGATGCAGATTCCTGAGCCCACCAACAAGAGGCATCGGGAATTTCTGGGGGCCGTGGGATATTGCAGGCTCTGGATACTGGGCTTTGCGGAGTTAGCCCGGCCTCTCCATGAGTTAACCAGAGGAAAGGAGGACTTTTCACATGGACACAGAAAGAGAGGCAGGCCTTCCAAGCATTAAAGGAGGCCCTGACCACCGCCCCTGCACTGGCCCTGCCTGACCTGACTAAACCCTTTCAGCTCTTTGTAGCTGAGAAGGGGGGAGTAGCCCTCGGGGTACTAAGTCAAGAGTTAGGGCCGTGGAGGAGACCTGTGGCCTATCTATCCAAGAAATTAGACCCCGTGGCCTCGGGTTGGCCGGCCTGCCTACGGGCATTAGCCGCAACTTCCGTGCTGGTGAAAGAAGCCAGTAAACTGACTCTAGGTCAAGATATTCAGATAATTGGAGAACACTATTTAGAGCAGATATTGAGAGCCCCGCCTGACAGGTGGCTGTCAAATGCACGGCTTACCCAGTATCAGGCTCAGCTGTTGAATCCTCCGGCCGTAACGTTTTTGAAAACAACAGCGTTGAACCCAGCCACCTTACTGCCAGCCCCAGATCCCACCATTATTCATGATTGCTCCCATGTGCTGGATGCAGTTCCTGGGTCTCGGCCAGACATGAGGGACCAGGCATATGAGAAGCCAGATCTCACCCTCTACACAGATGGGAGCAGCTATATTCAAGATGGACAACGCCTTGCTGGGGTGGCAGTGGCCACTGAGACTGAGGTATTGTGGAAGCAGGCATTGCCTGCTGGAACTTCGGCGCAGAAGGCTGAGTTAATCGGACTGACTCAGGCCCTGAGGATGGCTGAAGGTAAGGTTGTAAACATTTACACTGACAGCCGATATGCCTTTGCCACGGCCCACATACATGGTGCAATATATAAAGAAAGGGGCCTCCTGACTGCAGGAGGCAAGGACATTAAAAACAAAGAAGAAATTTTAGCCCTTCTCGATGCCATTTGGCTCCCTGCTAAGGTAGCCATAATCCACTGCAGAGGGCATCAGCGGGGCGAGACGCCAATCATTAGAGGAAATAACCTTGCAGACGCAGCTGCGAGAGAAGCAGCCGCGCAAAAAAGGACTGTGCTGCCACTGCTTCCTCTTCCAAACCTTCCACCGTCCCCTCACTACACTGCTGAGGAAGAACAACTCGGAGAAAAGTTAGGAGGAAACAAAAACCAAGCTGGGTGGATAGTTTTGCCAGATTCAAGGATATTTTTACCCCAGGGGAGTACTAGGGAAGGTGATACAAGACATTCACACCAGTGCCCACTTAGGTCAAAACAAGCTAGACACGCTAGTTAGGAAATATTACCTAGGGCTAGGATTCAGGGATGCAGTTCGTTCAGTAACCGCTAGGTGTCAGGCTTGTGCTAAGGTTAACGCCCAAAATAAGAGATTGCCTCCATTTATTAGATATAGAGGAAAATTTCCTGAGAACTATGGGAAATAGATTTCACTGAAATGGCAAAAGGCACGTCTAGATACAGATACCTTTTAGTACTAGTAGACACTTACTCTGGGTGGGTAGAAGCCTTTCCCACCAGAGGTGAGACTGCGTCCACAGTCTGCAAGTTATTAATAAGAGAAATTATCCCTAGGTATGGAATACCCCTAGCCATAGGATCAGACAATGGGCCCGCTTTTTGTATCCAAGGTTTCACAAGAACTTGCCACAAGGCTAAGAATTAACTGGAAACTACATTGTATATACAGGCCCCAGAGTTCGGGTCAGGTAGAAAGAATGAACAGAACCTTAAAGGAAACTTTAATGAAATTAAGGGAAGAGACCGGAGGAAACTGGGTTGAGCTACTCCCTTTCGCCCTCTTCAGGGTAAGGTGTACACCTTATGTCAAGACTTGGGCACCATATGAAATTATGTTTGGACAGCCTATTCCTCTAGTTCCCAAACTCACTGCTGAGGAATTAGAACTAACTAACTCTAACTTCCTCAAGTCCTTGCAGGCTTTGCAGAACATCCGCCGTGAGGTGAGAGCTCTCCAGCAGGAGAGATATCCTAAAGAGCAAGGAGCAGAAGCTCCGGAGCCTGGACAGTGGGTGTGGATCCTAAATCATCGAAGGGGGAGTCTCGAGCCCCGCTGGATTGGGCCGTACCAGGTACTGTTGAGCACACCTTCAGCCGTGCGAGTGGCAGAAAAACCCTACTGGATACATCTTGCCCACATCAAGCCGGCCCCAACACCTGACGAGAGTGAAAAATGGAGTGTACAGCCAGTTTCAGGGGGAACCCTTACGAGTAAAATTCTTCAAATCCTGACAATCCTAGTAGTCCTAGGCCCCCTACTGGGAAGGGGGGTTTAGGATCCAAGAATGGGTGCTGATCAGGACTGCTGATGGCACTGTGATTGCTACCAACTATATGTGGGGAGGTGCTCCGGTTTCCCTAAAGACTGATTTCTCTAAGTTTTTTGATGATCGGTTCTGTGACTCCCAGGCGGCCATACCTGTTATGAACACCCTCGTCCCCCGCCCAAGGCAAGTCCCATTCTCCCCCTTGCGAAAACTCAGCCAAAAATTACGGCCTGTGGTTTATTAATTCATACGGGTGCCCCGAGACCACTAGAAAAACACAACTCAGGTGTGGAGGGTTTAGAGAATTCTATTGTAAAGCATGGGGTTGTGAAACCCTCGCAATGGGCTGGACGCCAGGGGGAGGAACAGATAAGCACATAACCCTCCTCAGGGAAAGAAGGCCACCCAAACCTGAGGACTGCCGAAAGGACAACTGTAACCCTACCACCATAACTGTCCTAAACCCCGACGCCCCCGACTGGACAAAAGGCCGTACCTGGGGAATAAGACTTTATATAGAAGGAGAAACTGACCCAGGAACCTTCATTACAATTAAAAGGCTACCTTTCGGGAACAGGCCACTACTGAGGGGTCTAGGTGAGGGGCTGCCACCCCGACCTCCTGGACCAGCCAAACCGCCCAGCAGGGTACTTCCCTCAGGGAATCCGTCCCTGACACCTACCCCAACGGAAGGGGAGAGAACTAGCTCAGCCCCCTTACTGACAAGGGGAGCACCGTGGCCCCCAAAGGATGTGCATAGACCACAGGAAAGGACGTCTACCTATGAATTACTTGATAAAGTCTTCCCCTTCCTAAATGAGACCCAGCCAGAAATCACTGAGTCTTGCTGGCTGTGCTTGAGCCCCAGGTCTCCCTTTTATATAGGGATAGGGATAAACACCTCAGGGATAACATTAGGCACAGTCCCAATCTCAGCTATAGAGAGCTGTGAAGAAGATGGAACATTAACCTTAGATGAGTTCCATGGAAATGGGACCTGCTACATACTAGGAAACTATAATCTCACCTCTTCTAACTATAGCAGTTATTGTTTAAATCAAGTCCACATCACTATCAGCCGGAGTAGTGATCCCCAGTTTCCCAGGGCTCCTGAAGGGGGTGTGGTTCATTTGTACCCAAGGAATATTCAAATGCCTGATTCCTACCGGTCCTACCCTGTGTGTTAGTGCATATATTATCCCGCAAGTGTACCTCTATAGAGGGGATCCCACCTTCTTGCTAGAATCACCAAGGCGAGTTAAGAGGAACCCGCTTCTGATCCCCATAATAGCTACCATAGGAATTATAGGCTCGACAGCAGTAGGAGCAGGAGCTTATGTGCATAATGACAATAGCTTGAAGGTGCTTTCCCAGACCTTCTCTAAAGACATTTCCCTGCTACAAGATCAGGTAGTCTACCTAGAAAGGCAAGTCGACTCCCTAGCAGAAGTAGCCCTACAAAATAGAAGAGGGTTAGACCTATTATTTTTCAAACAGGGAGGATTATGTGCAGCCTTAGGAGAAGAATGCTGTTTTTATGCTAATCATTCTGGAGTAATTAAAGAGAGTATTAAAACCCTAACTAAAAGACTTAGAGAAAGAGAAAGTGAACCTGATAGTCCTAACTGGTTTGCCTCTTTATTTAAGACCTCGCCCTGGCTGACCACCCTAATATCAGCGTTAGCAGGACCCTTGATTCTGCTGTTGTTAGCCCTAACTTTAGGGCCTATCATCCTCAAAAAGTTGCTTGCCTTTATAAAAGATAGGGTTAAACAATCAAATTAATGGTCCTGGCTCAACCCTATACCATCCTGCCCCAAGAAGAACAACAGTCAAGGGTTTGACTAGTAACTAGAAAAGGGGGGGAATGTAATGGCCATTAGTAGTGGAAACATAGGGATAGCCGTTAGGCATCTGCAGTTCCTGAGACTGGGTAATAAATAATCCTCCGGGAACAGTTGGGTTCAAAAAAAAAAAAAAATTCTAGCCAAATAAGGTAACTAACCAGGGCCCACCAGCAGCAATACCCACCAATTAGAGAGACCCTCGCCGTTTTCAATTTAGCAACCTAGCTAATAGCTAACCGCCACATCTGCTTCTGTAAGCCCGCATTCGCTTGCTCTGCCCTATAAAAACCCCATAGTTTGTAAGCCACGTGCGGCTTCCATGTTGTAGCCCTGAGAAGCTACCTGACTCCCCAGGGGGGAAGGAAGCCGCCCCTGCGCAGGTAAAAAGAAACTTTTGGCCAATAAATACCATCATAAGCTCTAAGTTTCTGGATGTCTGATTTCTCGCCCATCGAATGCAAC